>NC_133109.1:27730938-28403080 GCF_022965805.1 Primulina eburnea | reverse complement strand
ATGAGTTTGCTTATGATTAGGGTACGACTCTTCTTGTGTTTAAATAGAGATATTAACTAGGTGTTTAAGTTGATTAAATCACAATTTAAATTACTAATTAAGCCCTCCAACTTTCTACAATTTTTCAAATTAAGAGTCCTAAAAACTTCAAATTCTACCCTTAATTAACTACTACCTAATTTAATTAATTAAATCATAAAAATAATTATTAAAATATTTTATTTGGAGTGGACGTATTTAAATTTTTTATTTTCGAATTTTTCTAATTAAAATGCTTAATGTTTTTGTTTCACTCGATAAATTAAATTAAGCCCTTAAATGCTGAAATTTATAAATCCTTTAAAAATATTTCGTTTCTTGACTTAAAATAAAATTTAACTTTAAATTTTAACACTTTAATCGTCTCATGTCTTCTTTCTCGGTTCATCATCGAATATTTGTCTGAAACTTAAAATTCAAGTAAACATTTTAAATTGCATTATAAAATAAATATATATACATTTAAAATAATTTAACATAAAGCATGTTTCACCTAAATTATTAATTAAATAAATAAATTATTTTAATCATGCACGAGGTTTACGTGTATCGGTTTTTGGGCACTACAGCTTCTTCTGTGGCTGCCCACAGAGTTTTGCTTGGTCTTTTAGTTGATAGATGGCCAGCTTCAGTCTGACAATTTGGGAATACTCTAGCAAATTGAACGGATGGTTTATACACTTCAACAATCATGCTGCTATTTCACGACTTTCGTTGCCAAAGAATTTATGAGGAGATAATTCTTGAAATTGAGAAATTATCAACTGCATCCCTCCCACTTTTTGAGCCAACTATTCCACTTCTTGATTCATCTCCTCTTCCACATTTCTAGCGACATGGCATGTAGGACGACCACGTTTACATCTAACATTATAATTAAGTCCTCTCACATTCTGTTCTTCAAACTCTTGTACACCTTTTTCTCTTTTTTGCCTATTCCTTCAAGTTTCATTATATAAGACACATGATTTAATACCCAGACAAAATAATTTAATAAGCACGAAACAGTTAAAGAAAAACTGAAACTTAGTCTAATAGACAGTTTTTAAACTAAGTTCAAAGTCTAGTCAACTAGTAGTTCTAACTCAGGCAAGTTCAAATAAATCATAGCAAATAATTCAAATAAGAGTAAGTAGTCAAACACATACGCAATCATTTTATTTGTGTCTAGACCCAAGTGCCATAGGCTCTAATTCGAGCATATCCCAGTTACAGTCTGATACCAACTATGGGGGCTCGTGCTCCTGATTAGCGTTTAATGACCAAACAATCAGGATTCGTTAATCTAAATAGTGAAATTGATTAAAAAAAATTCTTTTGGGTCAAAAAAAATTTCGGCATGACCTCCTCGTAAGTAAGACATCCCAAAAATTTCCAAACAACACAAAAAACATTTATATACTTGAAATAAAGTCATAACATCAATTCACAAACATATAGCGGCATTGACCACGACTAACACATGCAAAGCCGACAAGGCTCGATCACACAACTATCAATCCAAGACACCGTAAAAGTAACAGTACAGCTACACATGGCATCCCTTAGTAAATGTATGACTTGATGATATAATACACACATATATATACTTATATGTTTGGGAACTCTCAACAACAACCCAACTACTGGACACCACTATCTAACACTCTACCAGACGCGTCAAAGCCTTCTGGATAACCTGCTATGACATCAAAAAATTATGAATAATATAACTGACATGAAATAAAATAAAGTAAAAAAAATGAATACAATGCGTGTCGGTAACAACGACATAACGGATACCAAAACGGAGTCCAAATGAATCGCATCAGCAACAAGAACAGTGGCAACCCGTGCCAGGAATGCTGCAACGCAACATAAAGCCGCCGCTCATCCACGCACGTACCATTGTTTGTCGGTAGCGACCCGATCAATCCTCATGCAGTCATCAGAAATGTGCTAATCTTATTACTCACTCCATCAATGGGATGTTAGGAGTGATCTAATCCTATCACTGGCTCCATCGATTACTCAACATCTCAATAAATTATTAACAATAGCAATCAACAGAGTCAAGATTCGAAATGCTATGCATGGATAATTAATATGACTAGTCGACAAATATCCCAAATATTCCTTTCAAATTAAACATATTTTTATTTGATTATTTACAAAGGATAAAAATATGAATTATTTATCAGCCTAAGCATATAAACTCAAAAAAATACGTAAATGCAATCACATTATTCACAAAAGCATATAAAGCACGCTACAACTCATTGTAAAATACTTAACGTCATCCTACGTCATTATAGATGTTATAATGAAACATTTGATGCGTATTAGAACTGATACTTAATTTACCACTTTACCACTGAAATTTCCTAAAGATTTTCCCGAAGAATATGATCATGTGGCAAGTAATTCATTTAACATCAACATCTATTTATTTTTTCAATATTCAACAATTTAGCAAAAAATTCCAAAAATCCATAATTTAGGTTTTAATATTTCTAAAATTAATATACGACAATTTTTATAGCCTCTAAACATTTAATTATTAAACACTAAAATTCGAAAACTCAATTAAATAAACCCGAATTTTTGAAATTATGCTCAAATAATTTTGAAATTTATTAATACCTCCAATCAATTCAAATATAACACCTACAATCAACAATATAACATTTATTAATTGTTGGAATTTAAAAGAATCAAATACCCAAAATCCGAAACCCTAAAATATGAATTTTTACTCAATAATTCAAATTTCGAGTACAACTACAAAATCGGTTGTCCAAACTCTAAAGAACACAAAATAGACGGCGAAGAGAAAAATCGATCGAGTCACGGTCGACCGGTTCGAACAGGGTCGCGAGAAATCCTTGCAAAATGGGTATCAATTGATATCCTTTGTTGAGAGCTTTCCAAAATGGGGGCTCAGTTTAAAATTCTGTCAAATAACGGATGAGATATCTTCGGTCAAAGTTTGACAATTGTGTTGAATTTTTTGAGACGGTGATTACAGAAAGAGATGAAAGAGGAAGATAAAGTTGATATTATTATTATTATTATTTTAAAACTTACTTATTCAAATAACTGGTCTTGGGTATATTGGCTGAGCTCTCACGTAAAATCTACAAAAATTATTAAAAATAGACTTTAAAAGTAAGGCAAAAACTTGTGTGAGACGGTCTTACGGGTATTATTTGTGAGACGGATCTTTTATTTGGGTCATCCATGAAAAAGTATCACTTTTTATGCTAAGAGTATTACTTTTTATTGTGAATATGGGTAGGGTTGACCCGTCTCACAGATTATGATCCGTGAGACGGTCTCACATGAGACTCACTCTAAAAGTAATTCGCCACTTGACAAGGAAAGTGTTGATAAAATTAATATGGGAAGGTTGATGCAATATTTCCTAAATAAAACTATATCAACATAGCTAACTCCAAGAATCAGTCTTCCTTTCGGTAGGTTCGATCTTGGGTGTGGGGGCAGTGCCCACACCCCATATGAGTGGTTGAGATTCCACTTCATGGAAAAAAAAATTTTAAAAAGAAATTAGACCATAAAAAATTCTGACCCTTGGATGTAGGATCGAATTATCCCTTACTTTTCAACTTCATTGTGGAATCTGACAGAATCCAACTTTATTTTTACAGTCGTAAGTTTCTTATTTCTCCCCTTTAGCGGCCAAATCCCAAGGACTCACCCCTCTCCTCATCCGTCGATTTATATACATCAATAACAATGAGAAACCCTTCGCTAGGGTGGACTCCATTGAGAATGCAAGTCCAAAGACACGAGCCGAAGAAAATATGGTAAGACTCTTGTTACTTAGTATTCTCATCCATCATGTGTGACGGGCCTCTTCTTGATCCACTTTGAGTCCATTCAAAGGGCTTTGGATTCCATTAGAGGAAGTATTCTTGTTTCTTGTTTTCCCTTTTGTAATACTGGTTTGTCAGTGGTCATATCTCCCCATTTGTTGATGAATCTTGGTCTTTCCCTTTTGAAGAGTGTCTTTTTTTATTGGCGCAAGGGTTGGATTTGTTGTTGAATCTTGATTTTAGTGAGTGTTGTGGTTGTTTTGATGTGGGATTTAAAAATGGTTGACTTAAGTATGCTACTTCAGTTCTCATAATCTCATTGTTTTATGAATCTTGATTTGGGAATTTGTTGGTGACCCGTTTGGCTTTTATTTTCTTTGTAGTTATTTTGCTATTTTACCCCTTTGGGTTGTAGAAATAGGAATACATATATGTTAGGCTCAGGAATGAATCTGATTACCACGATTGTTGGATTTGGTACTAGTGCAACTTTCATTATTTTTGTGTGCACTAGAATGATTTGTAAGAGGCTCCGGCGTAAGAACAAGCATTTGAGCTCGGCCCGAGAATCGATCTTCAGCTGGTATGTTTCGCACTAGTGCTTTGAGAGATACTATACAGGAATAATTTTCCATAATTGGATTTGCAGCCTATTATGTATTATGCCTATCTGGTTTTCCTAAAATCTTAAAAGAAGAGCACTGATGTCTGCCAATTGGCTGGGTAGTTTTTGGGGTAGTTCATAGAGAATAAAAATATCATCGACGTAAGCGATGTGTTTAGCAATTTGTACAACTTTATAAATGAAAGCAAGCACTGATTTTTGCTAGTGTTTTGAAATCTACAGTGTGCTTCATAAGGTAAGCTGCATGTCTTTGGTAAAGTTAAATGTTCATAAATGGCAACTGGATATAAAAGACAAGAATTCTTTTGATTTTCTACTTTGCAAGTGCCAAATGAGGCAGGAGGTTTTTCATTGTTTACCGTGAATAAAATAATAACTTAAATAAGTAACGCATACGAATAGAAATTAATAATCATCCGTATCACGCCAATGGAAAGGGCGTGATACACTTTCTTTTAGGAAAAAAATTAAAGTCACGCCGTCTTAGACGGCATGACTTGCTGTTTTTTTTTTAAAAATATTCAATGGCGTGACTTGTTGATTTTTTTTATGACGTGACTTATTTTTAAAATTTTTTTTACACGGAATTGTGGTGACAGAGTGATAGGATGTATCATGTGCAGCACAAAACACGCGAACCAATTACCACGCCCTGTTAAATGGCGTGTTTTTGACCGAATATCGAAAATTTGCTTATATAATTGGTGAACGTTTAGAGAACATTTGCTATAATTATTCTTCGTTAGTCTAAATTTTTTTTGAAGTGTATCATTCGTTTGCTTTTATCATTCTTCGAATTATTTTGGCTGATTGAAGTGATACATTTTCTTTTAGTGTTCGAATATATTTAATTGTTGGAGCAGCTCAATATCAATTTTCACTTCAACACATGAGGTAATTATGCTCTAAATTAAGTTCTTTTCAAGTTTTATTGAAATCGATAATTTATTTATTTGTGATTATTTTTTTGCAGAGAAAATTTTGATTTTGAACTTCGAGGTAAGTATTAATATAAATTATGTGAATTTAATTTGTGAATATATATTATTGTTTAATCATTATATTACATATCAAATTTATGATTAAAACGGTTAATTATGTTTCAATATATTATTATAATTACTGATTTCTTCCTTTATTTCGAAATCAAGTTGTTATTATTATTGTTTTATATTATTCAAAAACTATATATAAAAAAGTATTATTATTATTATTTTATTTCACATACATAGTATCGAAACTTATTATTATAAAAATTATTTTTTTATTATTTGTATTATTATCAACTTATAAGATACAAATAAAAAATAAGATTTTTTTATTTTAAAATGGTAATAATACTTATAATTATAATTATTATTGTTGTTGTTTTATATAGATAGTATATAAATAAAGTATTATTACAATTAAATTTTTTTGCACAAATAATATAAAATATTGTTATTTTTTAACTTATTATTACATATAAGTATTTCAATTAATTTATTTTATTTTACATACATGGTATCTAAACTTATTATTATAAAAATTATGATTTTATTATTATTAGTATTATTATTTAACTTATAAGATATAAATAAGAAATACGATTTTTTATTTTATAATAATAATTGTTGTTTTATATATGTAGTACATAAAAAAATTTAGTATTAATAGTTAATTTATTTTAGACAAATAATATAAAATTATTATTATAAAGATTGTTATTTTTGTTTTTAACTTATTAAATACATATAAGTAGTAAAATTAATTTATTTTATTATTATTGTTGTTGTTGCTTTATGTAGTATTATGTAAAAAAAAAAGCATTACTATTAATTTGTTTTGTCTATAATGTATGAAATTTATCAACATAATTATTTATATTATTATTAATTTATTAAATACAAATAAATATTATTATTATTATTAGTATTATTATCATTATTATTATTATTATTATTATTATTATTATTATTATTATTGATAGTAGTAGTATCATTAGACAATTTTATCATTATCATTATTGATAGTAGTAGTATCATTAGACAATTTTATCATTATCATTATTGACAGTAGTAGTATCATTAAACAATTTTATCATTATCATTATTGACAGTAGTAGTATCATTAGACAATTTTATCATGATCATTTGTATTATTATAATCATTAATCAGAATAAAAATCAAAGCATATGTAAACAAATTTTAGTATGTATTATTTATTATATTCCATTTGTTATGCAATTGTAATTTAAACAATTTACTATCAACTTTTTATTTTTTATGATCTATTAATATCTGTGTAAGAATGGATACAATGCCAGTTCTTTTATTGGTAGGTGGTAATGTTATGATAGGACACCACACTGTAAAATATAGTGCCACCGCGTTGAGGGAAACACGAATCTTATGATCTATCAATTTTCGTGAATGGAAGGAAATAGTGTACCAGTTGACAAATATTGAAAGTTCAAAATTTAACTTAAAATTGTCAACAAATATTCTTCAATGGACAACTCACGTTGTGTAGAAGTGCATCTTGACATCAATGATGACAACAATTTACAGTTTATGTTGGATTATAGTAACAAAATGCAGTGTGTTGAATTGTATATTGAAACGGATTCCATCAAGCATAATGTATATGTTGAGGTTCCTGAATCATAAATTCCATGTATAACTGAAGGGTTCAATCCAATGGGATTTAATGATGAAGCTGGTACTTCTACTGCTGCTTTCTCGGAACAATAGATGAAAATCATTCTAATTCGGAGTATTGTACTGGGGATTGGGATCGGTATATTATGAACACCGTAGAAGAAAATGTTTGCTAGCCGATTTCCACACGAGGATGGGATTCTGGTGCAAGAGGATGGTACTCGGTTGGCACAAATCATGCAGGTATTGATTGTTTACTTAATGCACATACTAGTGGATCGGGTCATGTATTGACACCTTTCGCGTCTGAAGAACAAAGAATGCGTGAGTTGTCATTAGATATCAGCTTGACGCCACCGAGATAGTTACTGAACCTGATACAACTGCAAGTGAAACAGATGAAGACAAGCGTGATGACGAGAATGCAAAATTTTCTGATATTGTTCAATCTGTCCCGCCTGTTGGTCCATATTTATGTGATGTATATGATGAGCAATTCCCTGATTCTGTTGGAATGTCATCTACGTCGAATTTGAGTTATTACGACGTAGATAAAGGAGAACTTTGCACGAACATGGTTTTTAAAGATAAGAAGCATTTGATTACAGCAGTTAACGACTTCTCAGTTAGAGTTGCTCGACGTGAATACCAAATTGTGGAGAGTACAAAGACTTTGTGGAAAGTTCGTTGTAAGAATAAATATTCAAATATAAACTATAGGTGGGGTTTTCGTGCATCGTCAAAATCCAAATTAGGCTATATCAAGATGACGAAATATGGTGATCCACATACATGTATGTCTAGCCAGGTGGGGTTAGACCACCATAACTTGGGCAAAAATATGATTGCACAAACACTTACCAGTATTGTTAAGTGTAATCCTTCATGTGAGATTAAATATGTCATCCAACTTGTTAAAGATCGATATAATTATCAAATCTCATATGGTAAGATATGGTATTGTTTAAAGCGAGCGGTGAAAAATGTATATGGTACGTGGGAGAGTTCAACACGTCTTTTGCCAAGATATATATGGGTGCCCTTGTAAAGTATAATCCGGGAAGTATTGTAGAGTGGAACCATTTACCCAAACAATTATGCATTCAAGGTTCCGACCATGTATAGATGGGTTCCGACATTGTCGAAAAATAATTGGTGTTGATGGTGCTCATTTGTACATGAAGTATAAGCACAAAATGCTTATAGCTGTGGATTTAGATGCAAACAACCAAATATTACCTTTATCATTTGCAATTGTCAATGAGGAAACATAAGAGTTCTGGAAATGGTTTTTGGAACTTCTATGCAAGCATGTGGTCCGAGGATCCACATGTCTGTGCTTTATCTCCGACATTGTGGCATCATAAATGATGTTGAAGAGATACCTGATTTTAGACCCACGTGGAGTACATCATTTTTGTCTTAGACATGTATGTTCCAATTTCAATACACATTTCAAAAATGTGCATCTAAAGAATCTTTGTTGGAAAGCAGGCACACAACATCAAATACGCAAATTTGATGCCATCATGGATGAAATTAAAAATCTCGACTCTGCTCTCTCTGAAATTGATAAACACAAGTGGACTCTTGCTAACGATGGGGGATGACGACGTGGAGTTATGAATACCAACATGTCTGAATGTCTTAATTCTGTTCTGAAGTGTGATCGTCGACTTCATGTGTCGGCGTCAGTTCAGTTGACATTCAATCGTTGCGTGTAGTATTTCATCGATCGTATCACACGAAGTCAGCGTATGACTTAGGGTAATCAGCCTTGGTCTGATTATGCATTTCGACTTTTTGAGAAATGGTCTGTGAGATCTAGTGAACACAGTATTGCTCGTACTGAGATAAGAGACCAATCAGCATCTGTTGTCACGGGGGGCGACAAGGTCGGGGTGAACGCGTTCAGGTTGTGACCCTTAGTCTAAATGAATGCTCAGGCAGAAAATGGACTATTTTTGGAATTTCGTTTTCACATGCAATATGTACTGCCAAATGGTATGGATTAGTTCCTACACAACATTGCAATGTTGGTTTCAGATTAGTGAATACATAGATACTACGAGGGAATATTTTGCTCGATCGCCGACAAGGAATATTGGGATGCATTGACATTTGAATTGTGCCACAACGCAAATAGGCGTCAAAGATGGAGAAAGGGAAGGGACCGAACTACAGAATGAAAAATGAGATGGACCAGCCTTCAACTCGAGAAAGGCAACGCATCCAGCGAGAAAGCTCGTGACAACAACGCCGTAATCAGAACATGTAAAAAGGTAAAGGTAAAGTTAGAAATCCTTGATCAATTATAGGTAAAGTTATATGAAAAACTGTCTATACAATTTATTTGATTTTTAATTTTGTATTTCATTCATATTGCAAATATAATCTTATATTTAAGTGTTTATGTATTTATGTTTGCATGTTTGAAGGAACACTAGAAGATTCAATATGTTACAATTATGATTGTATGCTTTTCTCTGTATTTAGTAAGTAACCGATCAGTTTGTTTTGGTTTTTATTTGATTGTATTTCATTGTTTCGCGGGCGGGTAGATTTTTATGTATTTTTATGTTCTCTATTGTGTAAAATCATTTCGTTTTGTTTTTTATTTGATAATATCACCATTGTTTCCTAATTTTAGATTATGTATAGCGACACATTTAATTAATTTTTTAATATTTAAGTTTATGTATATTTGAAGTTAATAATGAAAGTAACAACATTAGCCCTAGAGAGAGAATTTTTTGAAAAATGCTCTCCCCCTCTTGGAACTCTCAACCATTCGGGCCCTTGCATTATCCTATCAGTAACTTCATCATATAAGCCTCGCCGACTGGAACTCCCCTCCGACGCCGGTCGTCGGCCGTCGGCGGCTCCTTTTTTCACTATTTTTCTTCTTTTCGGGTTGACTGGTACGTTTCGACAATGCTTCCCAGATATCGCAACAATGTTAGGAACGCGCCTATGGGTTTCAGGTCAGATTTTCGCGATGAAGTGATTAGGATAGAACACAAGATTTTCACGCTGAGACTGGGTAATGAAGGAAGGTCTATTTGGTGGTCTGAAAGAACAAGGAACTCGACCTACATGCTGGACTTCGGGATAGAGGAAGCTTACTGGATTCAACTGAGAATCTTAGACGCCATTTCGACTTCTCCGTTTGACTCGCCTTTTTTCAGACTCCGAGGAAGGAATGCGGTGTTCACAGTGCAGATTTTTTCTAACAAGCGGGGCAGATTTCTAGAATTGTCCAAATACAATCAAAAAGGCAGGAAGCTCACTACCATCGTGCCCAGCGGCTACAAGTCGGAGGGATGGAGGAACATAGCTTCTATTTTGGGGAAGTTGAGGTCGGGGTTTAATCAGAGGGGCGTTTCATCAGGGCATTGGGGCTCAGACCAGAAAAATTTCAATAGTGTCATCAAAGAAGGGAGGCTGGGTATGAGGGACTTATTTCGAGAGGGGCTGAAATCCTTTGACAACGGAGGACTACTAACTGCTGAGAGGAACTGGGAAGAAGCTCTTATAGTTACAAAAAGAAGGGTCAACACAACTTGGGAATCTATCCAGAATGCTCTTGGGAAATCAACTAAATCGAGTGCAACTCTTTTTCCTTTTGAAGCGAACAGAGCAGTGTGGTGGCCCCCTACTGCAGCTGAGTTCTCCTACTATTTGAAATTGAAAAAAGGATTCTTTGATGATGGGATTTCGCTGGATTTTGAGGGATGGAGAAAAGACATCAACAAGCCATTTATAGTTCAAGAGTGCTGTAATAGCTGGATTAGTTTATTCGGTTTATCTTGGAATCTTTGGAGGGCGGATATTTTCAAGATTATTGGGGATCATTGCGGAGGTTTGTTGGAAATAAGTGCTGATACTATAGCAATGCGTGATCTACATGCAGCAAGAATCAGGGTCAAAGGTACTGAAGGTGGGTTTCTACAGAGCAGATTGCAAATTCATTTACAAGGAGAATTGACAGATTTAGGTATTAGGGTTGATACTTTTGACCCTCAAGCTTATCATCGGTATGAAAAGCTGACGTATGCTCAAGTGGTGGTGAATGGCAAGAGAACTGTGGCGGGGTGGGGCAACAACAACATTCAAAGGAAATTATCTCTTCAGAATGGGATCAAAGGAGGAGCCACCGAAGGGTTTCGAGAGAAGAATGATTCAACTGCCCATGCTTTAGATAAGGACTCATCGGAGATGCAAACCAGATCGGGTTCAAAATCAAGGCAGAAGGAGGATGGGCTTGATCCAAACACTCTGGAGTTAAAGCCATCCTCATCACTCACTAAGGGTGCTGACAAGATTACAGGTTCTGATTGCAAGGCGATCAAAATCCTATCGAGAGTCGTACCTAAAGAACCGTTAAGATTTCATAGTTCTCAAGTCTTCTCAACAAATTACACGCAGACGACGGGAAATATCAGCGTAGAGGGTGATGCAACATCTAAAAGACCAATGCCGACTTACGAAAAGACTTATTACAGACGCTCAAAACAAGATGCTGTTGAGCAGGGAGAGTTGATTATGGAAGAGGAAGATGACTGTTTGTTCAATGACTCACAAGATGATTTTTTAGAGGAAGAGTCCGACTCAGAAGACACTGCCAGCTTCTTCTCCGGAAAATCTAATGCTTCGGCTAAATCGTTAGGAGTGTTGGGCGATATCCAAGAGCTTTTCTCTAAGGAATCTGAGCAGCCACATCTTCCAGCGCAATCTCCACTGAGCAATGCAACTCCACCAGTGTTACAGGATGAAGAGAATGCCTTATCTCATAATTCCGCTGAAGATAAAGATGTTTTGTTCCAAATTCTGAAAGAGCCGCTCTCTTCAACAATTATGAATGTGACTCCTGCAGAGTTAGATCCTAAGGATTATGCGACATCTGCTGTGGGACAGGTACTTATCAATTTTCATTCTTCGCTCATCAATCATCCCTTCAAGTTTCATTCCAACTTTCCTGCGTCTTTCAATGCTTTGGGCTTGTCTAGAGGTCTTTTAGGAGGGGGGGGTGAGAGGAGGTTTGAATTGTCGGGTTACGGGAAAGATCTTTTCAAAGGATTACAGGAGGTAAGGACAGGGGGACAAGCGACGGATAGATTGGCAGTTTGTGATGTTGGCTTATGTGGGGTGGAGGAGAGGGGTCCAACAAACTCTTTGAAAAGAGAGTTGAACAGATTGAAGTGTGGTATCAATTATGAGAGAGGTTCATCCTCTAAGGGGCCTCGCATTTCTTTATGAAAATTTTCTCATGGAATATAAGGGGTGGAGGGACGTCGAGGAGAAGAGAATTGGTTCGTAGGATGATACGTAAGGAAAATCCCGATATTGTGGTACTTCAGGAAACTAAAAAACAGATTGTCGACAGGTGGTTTGTGACGAGTATGTGGAAATCCAGATTTGTTGATTGGGTTAGTCTTCCGTCGGATGGGCGTTCGGGGGTATCCTTGTCATGTGGGATCCAAGGGTGGTGGTGGTCGGTAGTAATTTGATAGGCGAATTTTCAGTGTCAGTTGAAATAAAGCAAAACAATGATGTCAGGTGGTGGTTCACAGCAATTTATGGGCCAGTCAAACCGGGAGAGAGGGAAAAATTTTGGGATGAATTGGCTGGGTTGAGTTCTATTTGCGGGGATAAGTGGTGCTTAGGGGGAGACTTCAATGTCGTCAGAAACACGGGAGAAAAGATGAATAGCATTTCAAACACTACTAGCATGCTCTGTTTTGATATGCTGATAGGTGAGTTGGGCCTTTATGATCCTCCTCTCTTGAATGCTCAATACACGTGGTCAAACTTCAGGGACGAACCGATTTGTTGCCGGTTAGACAGATTCTTATTTTCGATTGGATGGGGGGACTTTTTTCCAAATTTCAGACAAAATGTATTACCAAGGATTACTTCGGATCATTTTCCACTGGTACTTGACACCACGAAGGTAAAATGGGGACCAACACCGTTCAGATTCGAAAATGCTTGGTTGTCAAATCATATATTTAAAGATTTGGTCCGGACGTGGTGGGTTGAGGGGGAGGAACAAGGGTGAGAGGGTTACAAGTTTATGAGAAAACTCAAAAGATTGAAAGCTAATATCATAATCTGGAACAAAGAAGTTTTTGGCAATGTGGGTGTTAGATTGGAGGAGTTGAAGCTTAGGGTTAAGCTTTTGGACGAGCTGGAAGCCGAGGGACGATGGACTGAAGTTTTAAATTCAGAAAGAAGAGACGTGAAATGTGAGTTGGCAACTTTGAATTTTAATAAGTGGCAGTTGGATAGTCAGAAAGCGAAAGTGAAGTGGTTGAGGGAAGGTGATCAAAACTCTAGGTTCTTTCATTCATTGTTGAGCAACAGAAGAAATAAGTCCATTATAGACAAGATGGAGTTGGAAGATGGTACAGTGGTCACGGGGGAGAGAGAGATCGAGGAAAACATTGTCAGTTTCTATAAGCATTTGTATAGGAAATCGGAAGGGGAAGGTGGCGGGTTGGAGGATATGGAGTGGTGCCCCTTGGATAGCAGTGCAAGAGATGAACTGGAAGTTTCCTTTACCGAGGAAGAAATTAAAAAAGCAGTGTTTCACAGTGAAGGGTCGAAAGCGCCGGGTCCGGATGGTTTCACTTTAGCATTTTTCCAAAAGAATTGGGTTACAGTTAAGGAAGACTTAGTTAAGGTGTTGGCTGAATTCCATGGTGGGGGAGTGGTGAACGGCATCACTAATGAAACTTACATCTGCCTTATTCCCAAGAAACAAGACGCGGTTAAGATCACTGACTTCAGACCTATCAGTCTGACGACGAGTTTGTACAAAATCATTGCGAAAGTATTGGCTAACAGACTTCAAAGGGTGATGAGCTTCACAATAGCAAACAATCAATGTGCTTTTATCAAGGGAAGACAGATTTTGGATTGTTGTCTTGTTGCAAATGAAGTGGTCGAAGATTACCGAAATAAGAAAAAAAAGGGGTGGGTGCTGAAAGTTGATTTGGAAAAGGCGTATGACAATGTTGATTGGAGATTTCTGGATTTTGTGTTGGAGAAAAAATGATTCGGATTAAGATGGAGAAGGTGGATAAAAGGGTGTGTGTCTAACATATCGTTCTCGATTTTTATTAACGGTAAACCGAGGGGGAAATTTAGAGGGGAACGAGGACTTCGTCAAGGAGATCCTCTGTCCCCTTTTCTTTTTAACTTGGTCATCGATGCACTGGGTAGGATGGTTGACAGAGCTAAGGCTTTGAATGAAGTAAGAGGTTTGGTGGTCGGGAGGGGTAGTGTGGAAGTCTCGCACATTCAATTTGCCGATGACACGTTGTTCTTAGTTCAAAAGGAAACTCATGTGCGGAGACTTGTGGAAATAATCAATTTGTTTGGATTGAAATCGGGTTTGAAGATCAATTTTAATAAGAGTGTAGTCCTGGGGATCTGTTGTGAGGAAGAGGAAGTGCTTTCTTTGGCCCAGACAATTGGGTGCAAAAAAGATGACTGGCCGATTAAGTATCTAGGGCTACCTTTGGGAGGAAAACCGATGGCTATTGATTTTTGGGAGCCGGTCCTTACTAAGATGTCCAAAAAATTGTCAAGCTGGAAGAAATCGTACTTATCTAGAGGTGGACGATTGACCCTCATAAAAGCTGTGTTAGGCGCCATGCCTTCTTTTTACATGTCTCTCTTTAAAGTGCCAACAAAAGTAGCGAAAATAATGGAAAAAATTATGAGAGACTTCTTGTGGGATGGAACGGACGGGGAAAAGAGATGTCACGTCGTGGGTTGGGAAATGGTTTGCAGACCGAAGGATAGGGGAGGGCTTGGAGTGGGGAATATTGGTTTGAGAAACAAAGCGTTGTTAGGGAAATGGTGGTGGCGTGGTGTAGAGGAGAAGGGACAGTTGTGGATAAGTGTTTTTCAAAGCATTTACGGTTTTCAAGAAAATGGATGGGACTTGGGATTGGCTAGGAACACGACTTCTCGTAGCCCTTGGAAAGGTATTTCTCGTTCTTTCCCGGCAATTCAGCAGCTGAGTGGGTTGGTGTTGAGAGGGGGAAACTCCATTAGGTTTTGGGAGGATGTTTGGGGGGGAGAGGAACCTTGTTTCAAAGTGAGATTTCCTTCTTTGTTTTCGATTTGTACAGTCATCAATAAACCTATTCGTAATTTTTATGAGGTCTTCGAGTCGGGTGAGAGTCGTAACTATCGCTGGGACGTGCGTTTTAGGAGACACCTTAGTGACAGAGAGTTGGGGGAGTTTGGGAATTTGTTGGGAGTACTTCATTCGGTCAGGATCGAGTTGAATTCGGAGGATAGGAGGGTTTGGTTGGGTGACTCTTCGGGTCGGTTCTCGGTCAGTTCTTTTTACGAGTCTTTCTTCCCTTTTAATTTATTTCCTGCATTTCACCCTCATAATCAAATATGGAAAGTGCCTGTCCCACATAAGATTCAAGTTTTCTCGTGGATCGTCGCTCTGGGCAAGTTACAAACCTCGGATTCAGTGCAAAGAAGATGGCCATCTTGTGCTTTGAGGCCACAGTGGTGCTGCTTATGTCACGACCATGAAGAGGATCAGGATCATTTACTGGTGCACTGTGTGTTCTCAAGAAGTATTTGGATAAAGGTGCTGCAAGAGTTCGGATTAATTTGGATTTTTCCAAAGAGGGCCAAAGACATGTTTATCATAGATCCGGGATTTGGAAATGATCCAGTCGTCAATACTTTCTGGTATACGGTAGTTCATTACACATTCTGGACTATATGGCTTGAGAGAAATAACAGAATCTTCAATGACTTAGCAACCTCGGAGGACAGAGTGTGGGATTTGTTGAAATTCAGGGTGGCGCAGTCAATCAGAATTATCAGAGGCCTAGGTCATTTAGCTATTTCAGATGTGGTTAGGGATTGGAAGTTCGTAATGTTGTAATTTTATTTTGGTCGTTTTTATTTTTCAGCTGTTTTTATGGCGGAAAACTCTTTCGCTTATTTTGTATCAGACTATTTTACAGATTCTATATATTATTAGTTTCCTATCAAAAAAAAAAAGTTAATAATGAAAGTTCTTACATTTGAAAATCTTAAAGCTTTGTCACATTTTGAATAAATATTGAATCTTATTAATTGTGTAGTGTATATATAAATATATATCATCACATATTTATCACATATTTATCTTGGCTCATGTATCAGTATAATATAATGCAAATATTTAAAAACAAATGCAAAATTTGAAAATAAAACAAGTAAATTTACATAAATTCATAATACATAACTTATAAATTAATATATTATAATGCAAGTCAGCATTGAAATAGTTTACATTTTTTCCTGCACAAATGATGTCCAGTCCCACAATCACGTAGTTTTGGGACTCGTTTGCTTTTACGCACCAATTGTGGGGCTTGAAGTTCTTTTCTTCTTCTTCTTCTTCTTCTTCTTCTTCTTCTTCGTTAACATTTAGTCTAGCGCTGGAACCCACATCATATCAACGTTTGGAGGAACCTCGCTTGACGATAGAGGATGAGAATATCCCATGTATGAAATTGGTGATATGTTATAATTTGGGCGGATTTCCTTATTCTGATGGCGATGTCCGTCAAATAAGAGTTCCGTAAAAGAAGGTTCATAAGCATGCTGTGGAGTTTGAAATTCATGATGCGTGTGTGAAGTACCTAATCCAAAAGGTACATTAAAATCAAACCTATGTGCCCATTCAGTATACGAGGAAGGCACGGAATAATGATCATATGGAGTTCGAAATATAAATCTTGATGCAAAGTACCCTCTCCTGAAAGTTGATATATTGTTGAATAAGAACATGAAGGTGAATATAAACAAAGTACTTCGATAATAAAAACATGTACCATGTGAGGTATGAGGCCACATAAGAGTCGTGGGAGATTGTGTAGACGTACTTTGTCGGCAGTCAGTAGTCGAGAGTGATGGTTCATCATCTACATCATCATCTCTCTGTCGTCGCCTTCTATTTGCAGACCTTGCATGGCGATGATGTTGCTCCTGTTCTGAAGGACATTTCATACAATAAGTCATCGGTCTAGATAGTATTTTTTAACAACTTAAGGTAACGCATCACGCGGTTGATCGTCAACAGAAAGTCCTCGAAACAAATTCCTTAAAATTGATGCTTCATCTCTCTAAAATAAAATAAAAATAAAAAAACTTAACACATTAATAGTAAATTATAATAGTATAACGAAAAGTGTTGGAAATAAATGGTTTAACAAGCATTTACCACAACACGCATGAAATATGTATCACCAGGCTGATAACTATAATCCATTTGTTGAGGCTCGATAAAAGATATGAAACGTCGAGTTATAGAATCATACCATATCTCATAATTATATTTCATGCTGAAATTTTCTATCAATTCACTCTCAACAATCAAATTATGACGATTTTATCATGCATCCACCATTAATCTATGATGTTTGACCAAATCGTAATTTTTGCGCCTCCGCCTTGAACATTCATGTAACTGATTTACATCAAGTGCTGGTATTGGAATGTTTTGTGACATTCCAAATTGCCGTAGAACTCTATTTGGACGATGCATTTCCATAATGTGAAAACATATCAGTGGGCACACACTTCGCTAGAGAGTGAGATGTGTACATTCTAAGGGCAATGACAAAACATCCACGGGTTCGAGGTCGTATACGAGCCATTTAAACTACAATTAATGAACAAAAAGAATATGTACAAAAGTGATAATATCTGTCATATTTGAAATTTTATATTTTATACAATATAAATACATGACCATCTCCCATCTTTTCAAATACACACGAATGATCCACACAGAGTGTGTAGGTGTATGTGTCCAAGTGAATACCTGTTTCCATCTGCATGTACATTAAATTCGTAAGACTTTAAAATAAAATGACTTATAAATTTCATATCATATGTTGCAATTATTACCTTGCTCCATATGGTGGAATTGGAAGAATATTATCACCGCTGTTTTGATTTTCAGGTCGCGTAATTAGGTTGTATCCTAAGCGGTCAGGAGATAGAGGAGTCATTCTAGACCATGCCCAAATCTATAAAACAATTGAGTTTAATAAATGTGTACCAAAGAATAGTATATATTCAAATAAAAAATTGTAATAAATATACCTCTAAAATGTATGAAGGACCTGCGATTTCTTGTTTTCACGATCCAGATGTGGAATACAACTCGTGGTATAAATATGCAAGTACATCGCTTGCCCAGCTATAACTACGAACCTTATGCAAATCTTGCAGAAAATGTAAGTACAACAGTTTGACCGCGCAACCTTCAGAATCAGGTAGCATACAACCATCAACAACCAACAACGCAACACATCGGGAGTATTGTGTCACTTCTACGTATGTACTGTTTTCATCAATGACTGTTTGTGTACAGTGTAAGTACAAGTAGTCAACTTTAAACTGTTGGATCTGAAGTCTGTCTGAAGTGGCACGAAACCTAACCAATCATAACAATAAACCTGTCATACAATAAATTTGCGGAATACATCAGTCCCGATGATAGGATAATCATCAACATTAAGCCCCAAAATTATCGCAACATCTTGTAGCGTGATTATTGCCTCGCCAACTCGAAGGTGGAAAGTATGAGTTTCTCGGTGCTATGTTTCCACAAGAGCAGTTATCAAATGATTATCGTGAACACAATCATCACAACAGAGGATGTCGTAAAAGCCCATTTCGTGTAGACATGACCGAACACGATGGTGTATTATACAACTTTTCTACAATTCCCAAATTAAATTATCTGATCTACGCACTCTTAAGGTGTTATCCAAGTTGTTAGGTGTAATAAAACTAGATATATGTGTTTGTTGCTGATAAAGAACATTAACATCAACATGTCCAACATGTAATGATATCCTGTAATTAATAACAAGAATAATATATTGTTATCTAGCACAATATTGTCTAAAAAAACAACTACAACATCAATTAACAAAATAATTATAATATATAAACATTAACTATAAGTAAACCAATTTTAAAAAAATTAAAAATAATAAATAAACTAAAAATAATATATTTACAATCTACGAGTTTTGAAAATACAAAGTTATTTTAATAATAAAAATTTATATACATACCTCGATTGAAATTTTTATAATGAAATTTTAATTGCATGAAAAAATAAAAAAACAATCACGTTGAATTTATTATTAAATTCATTAATAAAAAATCACGCTGAATCAAAAAACAATCATGCTGAATCACGCTGAATTTATTATTAAATTCATTTATAAAGAATATATTATTCTTGTTATTAATTATAGCATGTCCTTACATGCTGAACCTGTTGATGCTACTGTTCTTTATCAGCAATAAACACATATATCTAGTTTTATTACACCTAACAACTTGGATAACATCCTAAGGGTGCGTATATCATATAATTTAATTTGGGAATTGTGGAAAAGTGGTATAATACATGATCGTGTTGGGTCATGTCGACATGAAATGAGCTTTTACGGCATCCTTTGTTGTGGTGATGGTGTTTACGGTAATCATTTGATAACTGATCTTGTGGAAAGATGACCGAGAAACTCATATTTTCCACCTTCTGGTTGGCGAGGCAACAATTACGCTACAAGATATTGCGATAATTTGGTGGATTAATGTTGACAGTGACTTTATCATCCAGACTGATGTATCCCGCAAGTTTACTGTGTGACAGGTTTATTGTTAATGTTGGCTAGGTTTTGTGCCACTTCAGACAGACTTCAGATCCAACAGTTTAAAGTTGACTACTTGTACTTACACTGTACACAAACAGTAATTGATGAAAACAATACAGACATAGAAGTGGCACAATACTCCCGATATGTTGCGCTGTTGGTTATTGGTGGTTGTATACTACCTGATTCTCAAGGTTGCACAGTCAAACTATTGTACTTACTTATTCTGCAAGATTTGCATAAGGTTCGTAGTTATAGTTGGGCAAGTGTTGTACTTGCATTTTTATATCACGAGATTTGTTTCGCATCTGGATAAGGAAAACAAGAAATCGCTGGTCCTTTACACATTTTACAGGTATATTTATTACAATTTTTTATTTGAATATATACTATTCTTTGGTACACATTTATTAACTCATTTGTTTTATAAATTTGGGCATGGTCTAGAATGACTCCTCTATGTCCTGACCGCTTAGGATACAACCTAATCACACGACCTGAAAATAAAAATAGCGGTGATAATATTCTTCAAATTCCACCATATGGAGCAAGGTAATAATTGCAACATATGATATAAAATTGATAAAGTCATTTTTATTTTAAAGTCTTACGAATTTAATGTACATGCATATGGAAACAGGTATTCACTTGGACACAGATCTACACACTCTGTACGGATCATTCGTGATGTACTTGACAAGATGGGACATAGTCAGGTATTTACATTGTATAAAATTTCAAAGATGTCAGATACTATCACATTTGTACATGATTCCTTTTGTCCATTAATTTTAGTTTAAATGTCTCGTATACGACCTCGAAGTTTTGTATGTTTTTTCATTGCCCTTAGAATGTAGACATCTCAATCTCTGGCTAAGTGTGTGTCCACTAATATTTTTCACATTGTGGAGATGCATCGCCTAAATCGAGTTCTTCGGCAAATTTGGAATGTCACAAAACATTCCAATACCAGCACTCAATGGAGATCAGTTACATGAATGCTCAAGGCGGGGGCGCAAAAATTACGATTGGGTCAACCATCATAGACTAATGGTGGCTGTGTGGAAAATCATCATAATTTGATTGTTGAGATTGAATTGATTGAAAATTTCACCATGAAATATGATTACGAGACAATATATGATTCTATAAGTTGACGTTTCATATCTTCTATCGAGCCTCGACAAAAGGATTTTGGTTATCAGCCCGATAATTCATATTTCAGGCGTGTTGTGGTAATTGCTTGTTAAACTATTTATTTCCAACACTTTTATACTATTATAATTTACTATTAATGTGTTTGATAAGCTTTTATTTTTATTTTATTTTAGAGAGATGAAACATCAATTTTAAGGAATTTGTTTAGAGGACTTCCTGTTGATGATCAACCACGTGAAACGTTAGCCGAAATTGTTAAAAAAACTATCCAGACCGGTGATTTATTGTATGAAATGTCCTTCAGAACATGAGCAACATCATCACCACGAAAGGTCTGCAAATAGAAGGCGACGACAGAGAGATAATGATGTAGATGAGGAACCATAACTCTCGACTCCTGACTGGAGACAAAGTATGTCTACACAATCTCCCACGACTCCTGTGTGGCCTCATACCTCCCAAGGTACATGTTTTTATTATCAAAGTATTTTGTTTATATTCACTTTCATGTTCTTATTCAACAAATGTATTAACTTTCAGGATAGGGTATTCGCATCAAGATTATATATTTCGAACTCCACGTGATCATTATTTTGTGTCTTCCTCGTATACTGAATTGCCACATAGGTTTGATTTTATTGTACTTTTTGGGTTAGGTACTTTGCACAGTGTGTTCACTAGATCTCACAGACAATTTCTCATAAATTCGAGATGCATAATCATGCCAACTGAACTAACGCTGATACAGGAAGTAAACGAGCACCCTTCAGAATAGAATTAAAATACTCAAACATGTTGGTCGTCATAACTCCACGTCTCCGTTCCCCATCGTGAGCAAGAGTACACTTTTGTTTATCAATTTCAGAGAGAAAAAAGCTCTCAAGTCGAGATTTTGAATTTAATCCATGATGACAACAAATTTGCGTATTTGATGTTATGTGCCTGTTTTCCAACATAGATCCTTTAGGTGCACATTTTTGAAATGTGTATTGAAATTAGAACATATGTGTCTTTAGATACACTTGAAACCGTAGTTAAGATAAATCAATCCCGTTGTTAGTGTAGCCCTCGGGGTGAGCGCTGGGATTGTGATATCCAGTTCTGGTTGTTTGTGTCATTCCTGTTATATATCGTTACAGTGGAGGCCGAGTTGGGGGTTTTGATTAGCACAACCTGACATATCTTGCATACTTGGCAGGGCGGTTTAGCTGGATGACGATGTAGCTCTCCTTGTGTTGCTCGAGCATTATTCTTGTTGATCATATCGTTCGTTTTGCTCTGTTTACCCCGTTGATATTGAGCCATGTTCATGCATTTCATATTTCATCTACATATATATATTGATGCATTATTTATGTTATTGCTATGTTTGTTGAACTGTTTCATACCAGAATCCTAATATCAGTTGTTTACTGGGGGGCTACTGTGGTTGCTTTTGGGCACCATGGTAGATCTCCCGAGTGGTTTTGCAGCACCATTCGGAGGTTCCGCTGACGGAGCTCGTGGTTGAGGTTGGATTGTTTGGTTTTGGTTCGTTGGAGTCTTCCAGCTAGTCTTTATGGATGTCTTGGAGTTTGTGTCAGTTTTATGTTGTATTTTGTTTTTGCCGGGGGATGCCCCGAGTATCCGTATGGGTATTTGATTTGTTATTATTTAATTTTGATCAGTTTTAGTATGTTTTAAAGCCTTGCTGGCTTAGTTGAATTGATGCTTGGGAATTGTTGACGTGCGTCTGGTCGGCACTTGCATGTAATTGTTTAAGTTTATCGTAGCGTCAGTTTTGACTCATTTTACTATTTTCTGATGCTTGAGTTTTTCGGGATGTCCTACTTACGAGGAGGTCATGCCGAAATTTTTCTAGGCCTGAGGTCTGTTTTAAAGTATTATAAATCATTTTCTGCTTCTGCTACAAAATTACTTCAAATCATTATTATTTGATCATTAATTGTCGTCAGAATAAATGAGCCTCACAGTCTTTGTATCAGAACGTAAATTGGGATACACACGGACTAGAGTCTATGACACTTGAGTTTTGGCACTAAATTGGTGTTGTTGCGCCTGTGTTTGCTACTTGACAGTGTGCTTATGTGATTATATGATTTGTTTATTTTTATTGTAATTGTTATAAATGTTATATTGTGTAGAATGGAAGGAGATGGTGAGATTCCGGTTGTTAGAGGTCGTGGTGGTGGACATGGTAGACCTCGTACCCGTGTTGATGATACTAATGCTGAGCAAGCTGATGATCAGTTAGAGCAGCTTAGAATAAATGAGTTAGATGCCCGTTTTCACTCTAAGCACCCACCTCGATTCAGTGGTTCTGAGGGAGTTGAGAAAGCTGAACTATGGATTTCTGAGATTGAGGAATTGTTTGATCTGATTGAGTATCCTTCAGAGCATCGATTAAGATTAGCTGTACATCAGTTGAAAGATCGTGCCAAAATGTGGTGGTCTACTACCTTGATGACCTTAGATGCTCAGAGAATTGTTCCATCATAGGATATATTTAAGCTGAAGTTTAAGGAGAGTTACTGTCCTCCATTGTTTTACAGCCCAAGGCTTCGGAGTTTCATAACTTGAAAGAGGGTGATATGTCGGTTGAGGAGTATGCTGATAAGTTCAATGTTATGCTGAGATATGCTCCTCATGTTGCTGCAAGTCAGCTAGCTGTTGTTGAAAATTTCATTGAAGTTTTGAACGATCTTTTGCACTCTTTTGTTTCTACTGGTAAGCCATGGAATTATCTTGAAGTAGTGGAGATAGCAAAAAAGGCCGAGGCTAGTCTAAAGAGGAGTAGTAAATGAGTTTCTACCCTACACCATCAGTCTGGGTGGCAGCAGTTAAGTCAATCTGGTTCTACATATCTCCGTCCACGTGGCAAGCAATTCAAGAAGTCTGGTTCTAGTTCTTTGAGTTCTGGGAGTTCTAGAAAGCGTGTTGGACATCGTTATAGTAGAAACTATTGTGATCTCTGTGGAGCCCAGCATTTCAGTAACCAGTATGTGGGAGTTCATGGGGTTTGCAATATTTGTGATCGCCCGGGTCATTTTGCTAAAGTCTGTCCTAATCAAACTAGGAAGTCTGCCCAGGTAGGTAGCGGAAGCTCAAGGTAATAGATTCCCAGCAGCATCTCAGTCTTTCCACCAGTCTAGTCGCCATTCACATCAGTCCAGAGGGCAGGGTGGTCAGCAGAATCAGCCACATGTTCATGTATTTGCCTTGACTGAGGATGAGGCTCAGGCAGCTCCAGGTACTGTCACTGATAATGTGGTGTTCAATGCGGTGTTGTTTCATGATGAAAATGTATTGTATCTGAATCTCATAGTACTACATATGCATGACTTTGATTGTATCGTTGGTATAAATGTTTTGACTGCAAATCGTGCCACTGTTGATTGTTATCGAGGAATAGTTCGTTTCAGGCCTAATTGCTCCTAAATGGAATTTTTATGGTCATGGTTCTCAAGCTAAAATTCCTCTAGTTTCTTCTATAGAGATGACTAGATTGTTAGATTCTGGTCATGAAGGCTTTCTTGTCTACGCTGTTGATCTATCGCAAGATAAACGACATATATATGTATCCCTCTTGTCTGTGAATTTCTTGGCGTGTTCCCAAAGGAAATTCTTGGTTTTCCACCAGATCGAGAAGTCGAGTTCAGCATTGAGTTAATGCCAGGAACTGAGCCTATATCTCGAGCACCATATCGTTTAGCTCCAGTTGAGCTAAAAGAACTGAAAGAACAATTGCAGGACCTGTTAAGTAAAGGTTATATCCGTCCGAGTTTGTCACCTTGGGGTGCTATTGTTCTATCTGTTAAGAAGAATGATGGTACTATGAGGATGTGTATTGACTATCGACAATTGAATAAGTTTATTGTCAAGAATAAATATCCACTTCCTAGGTACTTCAGTGTATTCTAAGATTGATCTTTGTTCATGGTATTATAAACTGAGAGTTAGACAAGAAGATGTCCCAAGACAGCTTTTCGCACCAGATATGGACATTTTGAATTTTTGGTTATGCCTTTTGGTCTGACCAATACTCCTTCTGTGTTTATGGACTTGATGAATCGACTATTTTGTGAATATCTCGATCGTTTTGTGATTATCTTCACCGATGATATTCTTGTTTATTCTAAGTCTGAGGAAGAGCATGTCAAACACTTGAGGATAGTTCTTCAAATTTTTCAAAAGAAGCAGTTGTACACCAAGCTATCCAAGTGTGAGTTTTGGTTAGATAGAGTTGTGTTTCTGGGCCATGTCATATCTCAACATGGTATCTCTGTCGATCTGAGTAAAGTGGAGGCAGTTCTTAACTGGGCACGACCGACTAATGTGCCAGAGATTCGTAGTTTCGTGGGTTTAACAGGTTATTACTGGAGACTTATCGAGAATTTCTCAAAGATTGCTAGACCTATCACTCAACTGACTTAGAAAAATCAGAAATTCATTTGGTTTGATGAATGTGAGTCAGGTTTTGTTCAGTTGAAGAAGAAATTGATCTATGCACCAGTTCTTACCATTCCAAGTGGTTCTGGAGGATTTGTTGTTTGTACCGACATCAAATAGAGGACTAGGTTGTGTAATGATGCAGCATGGTAGAGTTATGGCCTATAGTTCTCGTCAGTTGAAACCGCATGAGTCTAAGTGTCACGTACACGACTTGGAATTAGCTGCTATCGTTTTTGCTTTCAAGATTTAGAGACATTATTTGTTTGTTGAGCAATTTGTAATATATCCAGATCACAAAAGCTTGAAGTATCTGTCTCTCAATTAGATCTGAATATGAGATAGAGACGTTGGATGGATCTTTTGAAAGATTATGATTGTGAGATCCAGTATCAGCCGGAGAAAGTGAATGTCATTGCCGATGCTTTGAGTCGTAAGGTTGTTGAATGTTAATTTATCTTCGATGCATGTTTCTAAGTTACGTGAGGATATTTGTACTTCTGCCTGGGATTTTCAAATCCAAGGTAATGTTGTTTGTGTGTCACATATTTCTATTGAGCCAGAGTTGATTCAGATTGTCAAATCAGCTCAGAAAACTGATGATCGAGTTCTGAAATCTTATGAGTTAGTATCTCAAGGACATCAATCTGGTTTCTCAATTCACTCTCAGATGATTCTCTTCGGTTGAATGGTAGATTGGTTGTTCGTGATATTTCTAACTTGCGTACTGCCATCCTCAAAGAAGCCCATTGTGTAATCATTATAGTATCCACCCTGGAGGTAGGAAAATGTATCATATTCTACGGTCTCAGTTTTGGTTGAAGAATATGAAAAAGGATATGGCTGAGTTTGTGTCTCGTTGTATGATTTGTCAGCAGGTCAAAGCGGAACGTATGAGACCGAGAGGATTACTGCACATTTTTGAAGTTCCTTAGTGGAATTGGGAGCATGTGGCTATGGATTTTGTCACACATTTGCCCCGTACTTCTCATCACTTCGATGCCATTTGGGTAGTGGTCGATAGATTGTCTAAATCGGCACATTTTATTCCTTATGAGAGGACATATTCGTACAAGAAGATGACTCGTTTGTATATAGAAAATGTAGTGAGACTACATGGAGTCCCAGTTGCAATAGTTTTTTATCGTGACCCTAGATTCACATCCAAGTTTTGGACTAGTTTCCAAAAAGAAATGAGTACACATCTTGCAATGAGTACTGCGTACCATCCTAAGACAGATGGTCAGACAGAGCGTACGATTCAGACATTGGTGGATCTGCTTCGAGCAGTGGTTATAGATTTCAAGGACAGTTGGCAAGAAGCTTTACCACTAGTAGAATTTTCATATAATAACAGTTTCCATGTGACTATTAGTATGGCTCCTTTCGAAGCTTTGTACGGCAGACGATGTCGATCACCTCTCTGTTGAGATGAATTTGGTGAGAGACACTTGACTGGACCTAAAATTGTTCAGGAAGTGCATGATAAAGTCCAATTGATTCGTCAGAGAATGAAAGCTGCTTAGGATCGGCAAGCTAGTTATGTTAACGAACGTCGTCGACCTCTAGAATTTCAAGTTGGAGATTTTGTGTTTCTAAGAATCTCTCCGTTTAGAAGTGATGTTCGTTTTGGTATGAGAGGTAAGTTGTCACTCGTTTCGTTGGTCCCTATAAGATTGTTGAATGTATTGGGAATTGTGCCTATCGGCTAGAGTTGCCACAGTCATTGTCTGGCAGCCACGATGTTTTTCATTTTCTATGTTGCGTAAGTATGAACCCCATCCATCTCATGCAATTCAGCCTGACGAGGTTAAACTTGACCCTTCTCTATATCGTATACTAAGTATCCTGTTTGTATCTTGGATAGTAAAGATAAAGTTTTACGTAATAAAATTATATCATTTGTGCGAGTTCAGTGGTCGATGCATGCTGTAGAAGAATTAATGTAAAGCCCATGGGCCTACCTTTTTGGGTCATGCAATCACAACCCTCGTCATAGCCCACGGCAATTTACTCAAGAACTCTCCAAACCTGTCTGTGGAGTACGTGCCTGAGCCTCATGCTCAGTCAAGGCAAATACACGAACATGTGGTTGATTCTGCTGACCACCCTGCCCTCTGGACTGATGTGAAGGGTGACTAGGTTGGTGGGAAGACTGAGATGCTGCTGGGAATCTATTACCTTGAGCTTTCCTACCTGTCTGGGCTGACTTCCAAGTTTGATTAGGACAGACCTTAACAAAATGACCCGGACGACCACAAATATTGCAAATCCCATGAATTCTCACACACTGGTTACTGAAATGCTTGCCTCCACAGAGATCACAATAATTTCCACTATAAAGATGTCCAACACGTTTCTAGAACTCCCAGAACTCGAAGAACTAGAACCAGACTTCTTGAATTGCTTGTCACGTGGACGGAGAGATGTAGAACCAAATTGACTGAACTGCTGCCTCCCAGACTGATGGTGTTGGGTAAAAACTCAGTTACTAATCCTCTTTAGACTAGCCTCGGCCTTTTTTGCTATCTCCACTACTTCAAGATAATTCAATGGCTTACCAGTAGAAACAAAAGAGTGCAAACGATCGTTCAAAACTTCAATGAAACTTTCAACAACAGCTAGCTGACTTGCAGCAACATGAGGAGCATATCTCAGCATAACATAGAGCTTATCAGCATACTCCTCAACCGACATATCACCCTCTTTCAAGTTATGAAACTCCGAAGCCTTAGGCTGTAAAACGATGGAAGACAGTAACTCTCCTTAAACTTTAGCTTAAATATATTCTACGATGGAACAATTCTCTGAGCATCTAAGGTCATCAAGGTAGTAGACCACCACATTTTGGCACGATCTTTCAACTGATGTACAGCTAATCTTAATCGATGCTCTGAAGGATACTCAATCAGATCAAACAATTCCTCAATCTCAGAAATCCATAGTTCGGCTTTCTCAGCTCCCTCAGAACCACTGAATCGAGGTGGATGCATAGAGTGAAAACGGACATCTAACTCATTCATTCTAAGCTGCTCTAACTGATCATCAGCTTGCTCAGCATTAGTATCATCAACACGGGTACGAGGTCTACCACGTCCACCACCACGACCTCTAACAACCGGAATCTCACCATCTCCTTCCATTCTACACAATATAACATTTATAACAATTACAATGGAAATAAACAAATCATATAATCACATAAGCACACTGTCAAGTAGCAAACACAGGCGCAACAACCAATTTAGTGCCAAGACTCAAGTGTCCTAGACTCTAGTTCGAGCGTATCCCAGTTTACGCTCTGATACAAAGATGTGAGGCTCATTTATTCTGACGACAATTAATGATCAAATAATAATGATTTGATTTAATTTTGTAGCGGAAAATGATTTAAAATACTTTAAAACGGACCTCAGGGCCTAGAAAAATTTCGTCATGACCTCCCCCGTAAGTAGGACATCCCGAAAAACTCAAGCATCAGAAAATAGTAAAATGAATCAAGACTGACGCTACGATAAACTTAAACAATTACATGCAAGTGCCGACCAGACGCACGTCAACAATTCCCAAGCATCAATTCAACTAAGCCAGCAAGGCTTTAAAACATACTAAAACTGATCCAAAATAAATAATAACAAGTCAAACACTCGTACAGATACTCGGGCCATCTCCCCGGCAAATAAAATACGACATAGAACTGACACAAACTCCAAGACATCCATAAAGACTAGCTGGGAGACTCCAACAAATCAAAACCAAACAATCCAACCTCAACCACGAGCTCCGCCAGCGGAACCTCCGTTTGGTGCTGCAAAACCACTCGGGAGATCTACCATGGTGCCCAAAAGCAACCATAGTAGTCCCCCAGTAAACAACTGAGGTTAGGATTCTGGTATGAAACAGTTCAACAAACATAGCAATAACATAAATCATGCATCAATATATATATATATATAGATGTAATATGAAATGCATGAATAATGCTCATTATCAACAGGGCAAACGGAGCCAAACGAACGAAACAATCAAGAAGAATAATGCTCGAGCAACACACAGGAGAGCTACATCGTCATGCAGCTAAACTGCCCTGCCAAGTATGCGATGTATGTCAGGCTGTGCTAATCAACACCCCCAACTCGGCCTCCATACAGCTGTAACGATATATAACAAGAATGACACAAACAACCAGAACTGGATATCACAATCCCAGCGCTCACCCCGAGAGATACACTAACAACGGGATTTATCCATCTTAACTACGATTTCAGGTGTATCAATATAGGCCTATCAGCCTCACCCTGATCCCAAATTATACAACAGTGCGCAACGGATATCAACAACGGGCTAACAAAACGATAGGCTCAACATGAATGACGTAATTTCATGACCTATACTAGATGCCATAGGATATGCCACATAATGACCATATAAAAAACGAGGCATTTAGCAACACACATAACCCGTATAAGCACGTAAACAACAATAAAAACACGTATTTATGTTTAAAACTTAATTTATGTGTTACCAAACTGTAATATACCTATACAAACTTGACAATTCCAATTATCAACTTTACTTCAAGATTCTCGGCCTAAAACACATAACAATAAGGAGAATAATACCTCATTTTCTACGGAAGAAATCAATAAGAATTCAATCATCTAGACATGATTAAATGTCCAAAAACAAAAACCATGAAACTACATTTTGTTATAGTTCCAGATTCGACACTTCATAGCATAAAATTCATCTCCTTCAATATTGACTCAAATCAATATCCGTCAATTGGAAATGAAAGAAAATCAATTATCTAATTTTGTCAAGTTGAAATGGTATTCAAATTCTCAATCGATTGAGCCCAACATTTCATTTAATACACTATATCCAATCTGTTCTCGGACATAACATGGCAGCTGAGCAGTTTCACAAAAAAGTGCATAACTCTCTCAATTCTTGATAGATTTAACAATTCAAGTCTCATTTCGAAGATAACACATAGATCTACACTTTTTATTTGAACCAAAATTTCAGAATCCAAGTGTATAAAGGTCATAACCTTGAATTATAGTAGTCTTTCTACACAGTTCAATTGCGAATCCGGTTTTGACACATTTTTGTAGAAAAATCATATCGAATCCGTTTGTAACTGGAATTCGATGATTCCAGTGCTCAATGATAGCCAACACAAAGATTACTATATTTATTTATGTCATTTCTACAAATTCAAGCTGTAAAAATCGCAGCAACAAGAAGAACAGCTCACCAAATTGGTCAAGAAATCGCGCAGAAACAGAGCACAAGAACAGCAGCTTCGATATAACCGAATCCTTGCTCAAAATGACTTATTTATAGCTTGAATCGAAACTTAGGATGTTGGGAAGACAACCCTTCAAGAATTTTTGGGTTTCAACTTCGGTCGGAAGAGATACGACAATTCTACCGCAACCGCTACAAGGGTGACGGGAAAACAGGGAAGGGCGTGGGTCTTCTTTCTTCTTTTATTTTCTTTTGATGGGTCTGTGTGTAATATATATATATATATATATATATATATATATATATATATATATGTGTGTGTGTGTGTTAATATTAAAGGTTTACTAAAAATAGTAACTCCAGCCAATTTATCCCGGTTTTGAATTTATTTTGCTCTCTTGTGTTATTTAAACTTTATATGTATTTAAATATCGTCTATAATTCTCCGATATTCTAAAATACATATTTTTAACACACCTTCAAAAATTATTTGGCATAAATAATTATTTTAATTTAGAACTCAATAATTATTCTAATTATGCCAAATTTTCGGATAATATACTCTATGGTCTTACAATTAACGTGGGAAACAGAAGAGAAGATGAGAGCATCTTATCTATATCTGTTTGATTCGTAGTATTGAATAGTGGTATTCGCATCATGTGTAAGATGTATGTGTATAAACATAAATTTTGAGGACGAAATTTGTTTTAAGGGGTGGAGAAATGTAAGACCCTAGAATATATTATCCGGTAATTTTGCATAATTTGAATAATTATTAAGTTGTAAATTAAAATAATTATTCATGCCAAATAATTTTTGAAGGTGTGTTAAAAATATGTATTTTAGAATATCAGAGTTAATACGATATAAAATACATATAGAGATTGAAATAACACACGAGAGAAAAAAATAAATGCAAAACCGGAATAAAAAAAGAATGAGTTTCTATTCTTATAAATTAAATTTCTCTACATTATTTACATATACATACACGCCCAACTTACCTTAAGATGAAGAAAAAAGAAAAGGAAGAAGCCATTCTCGCAGCTACAGTAGCAGCCGCCGAAAAATCGTCGTAACTTCTTCGTCCGTTGTCGAAATCTCGAAATTCTTGATGGGTTTTGTTCCTCACATCCTAAGCTTCGATGCAAGCCATAAATCTTAGTTTTTGAGCAAGTTTTCAGCTGGATCGAAGCTGCTGGTTTCAGCTCATTTTTGCACAGATCTTGTACGATTCGGTGAGCTTTTGCTTCGGATTTTCGGGTTTATGTGTATTGTGCACAAAAAAATTCGACTTGTGGTTCAAAGAGAACTTGTAGATCTATTTGTTTGCTTTCTAGAGCTGAAAATGGAATTCCAATTAGAAACGGATTTGATATGATTTTTCTACCAAATTGTGTCATAATCGAATTTTGTGTTTGAACTGTGTAGAATGGCTAATGTAATTCAAGTTTTTGACCTTTTTACAGTTGGATTCTGGATCTTTGGTTAAAATGAAAGTTGTAGACCTACATGTTATCTTTGGAATGAGACTTGAATCGTTAATTTTCATTAAGAATTGAATGAGTAATGCACGTTTTACTGAAACTGCTCATTTGTATATTTATGTCCTCGAATTTCGTGAGTAGCAGCGTGTTCTTGCTAATTCTGGGATTAATCTACTGAGATTCTGAAAATGGTTTCTTCTAGGAAAACTTAGATAATTGAGTTTTCTTTCAATTCCAATTGGCGGATATTGATTTTAGTGGATATTGAGGGAGATGTGAATTTAATGCTCTGGAACTGTAAACGAAGGTAGTTTCATGGTTTCTGTTTTTGGACAGTTAATTGCGTCAAATTGATCAAACTCCTTGTTGATTTCTTCCGGTGAAATGTGGGATTATTCGGGTTATTGTTATGTGTTTTAGGCCGAAGAGCTTTAAAGATGTGCATTGATCGTCATTAGTTGGTGTACATACAACGGTAACACTTAAATTTTGTGTTAAGCATATTTATGTGTTATTATTATTGTTTATGAGATTATGTGAATTGTTTAAGTTGTTAAATGCCTTATTGATTTATATGTTCAGTTATATGGCATTCAGTCTAGGGCATACTGTTATGATATACATCTTGAGCTTCATCGTTCTTGTTGACCAGTTACTGTTATTCATTGTTATTTGGCACTGGTGGTTGTATAACTCGGGATCAGGGTGTGGCTGATAGGCCTATATTGATATACCCGAAATCGTAGTTAAGATGGATAAATCTTGTTGTAAGTGTAGCCCTCGGGGTGAGCGCTGTGATTGTGATATCTAGTTCTGGTTGTTTGTGTCATTCCTGTTATATATCAGCTGTATGGAGATCGAGTTGGGGGTGCTGATTAGCACAGACTGGCATATCTCGCATTCTCAACAGGGCGGTTTAGCTGCATGACGATGTAGCTCTCCTGTGTGTTGTTCGAACATTATTCTTGTTGATCGTATCGTTCGTTTGGCTCCGTTTACCCTGTTCATATTGAACCATGTTCATGCTTTTCATATTTCATCCACATGTATATTGATGCATGATTTATGTTATTGTTATGTTTGTTGAACTGTTTCATACCAGAATACTAACCTCAGTAGTTTTGCAGCACCAGGCGGAGGTTCCGCTGGCGGAGCTCGAGGTTGAGGTTGGATTGTTTGGTTTTGGTTCGTTGGAGTCTCCCAGCTAGTCTTTATGGATGTCTTGGAAGTTTGTGTCAGTTCTATTTCGTATTTTATTTGCCGGGGATGCCCCGAGTATCTGTATGGGTGTTTGACTTGTTATTATTTAATTTGGATCAGTTTTAGTATGTTTTAAAAGCCTTGTCGGCTTAGTTGAACTGATCTTGAGAATTGTTGACGTGTGTCTGGTCGGCAGTTGCATGTGATTGTTTACGTTTATCGCAGCGTCAATCTTGAGTCATTTTACTATTTTCTTATGCTTGAGTTTTTTGGGATGTCCAACTTACGGCGAGGTCATGCCGAAATTTTTCTAGGTCTTGAGATCTGTTTTAAAGTATTTTAAACCATTTTCCACTGCAGAATTAAATCAAATCGTTATTGTTTGATCATTAATTGTCATTAGAATAAATGAACTCACAAAAAGTATCACTTCAATCAGCCGAAACAATTCGAAGAATGATAAAAGCAAACAAATGATACATTTCAAAAAAAAAAATTTTAGACCAACGAAGAATAATGATAGCAAATGTTCTTTAGACGTTCACCAATTATATAAGCAAATTTTCAATATTCGGTCAAAAACATTTAACAAGGCGTGGTAATTTGTGTTGTTCGTGATACATTCTATCACTATGTCACCACAATTCTAATTATTATTTTTAATAATTTACATATAAAAAAAATTAAAAAAATCAAGTCACGTCATAAAAAAATCAAAGAGTCACGCCGTTGATTTTTTTTTAAAAAAAACTGTGACTTTAATTTTTTTTCCAAAAAAAAAAGTATCGCGCCCTTTCCATTGGCGTGATACGGTAGATTATTAATTTCTATTCGTCTGTGTTATTTATTTAAGTTATTATTTTATTCATGGTAAACAATGAAAAAGCCCCTGCCTCATTTGGCACTTGCAAAGCAGAAAATCAAAAGAATTCTTGTCTTTTGTATCAAGTTGCCATTCATGAACATTTAACTTTACCAAAGACACTGCAGCTTATCTTATGAAGCACACTGTAGATTTCAAAACACTAGCAAAAATCATTGCTTGCTTTCATTTATAAAGTTGTACAAATTGCTAAACACATCGCTTACGTCGATGATATTTTTATTCTCTATGAACTACCCCAAAAACTACCCAGCCAATTGGCAGACATCAGTGCTCTTCTTGTAAGATTTGAGGAAAACCAGCTAGGCATAATGCATAATAGGCTGCAAATCCAATTATGGAAAATTCTTACTGTATAGTATCTCTCAAAGGCCAAAGCACTAGTGCGAAACATACAAGCTGAAGATCGATTCTCGGCCGAGCTCAAATGCTTGTTCTTACGCCGGAGCCTCTTACAAATCATTCTAGTGCACACAAAAATAATGAAAGTTGCACTAGCACCAAAGCCAACAATCGTGGTAATCAGATTCATTCCTGAGCCTAACATATATGTATTCCTATTTCTACAACCCAAAGGGGTAAAATAGCAAAATAGCTACAAAGAAAATAAAAGCCAAACGGGTCACCAACAAATTCCCAAATCAAGATTCATAAAACAATGAGATTATGAGAACTGAAGTAGCATACTTAAGTCAACCATTTTTAAATACCACATCAAAACAACCACAATACTCACTAAAATCAAGATTCAACAAACAAAACCAACGCTTACGCCAATAAAAATATGCTACTTTAGTTCTTATAATCTCATTGTTTTACTTTTAAGGTCTATTTTTAATAATTTTTGTAGATTTTATGTGAGAGCTCAGCCCAAATTCCCAAGCCCGCTTATTTGAGTAAGTTTTTTCAAAAATAAAAATAAAACTAATAATAGTAATTATATCTTCCTCCTCCATATCTTTCTATAATCACTGTCCCAAAAAATTCAAATATCTTTCTATATTCTAACCCCACCTGGCTAGACATACATGTATGTGGACCACTATATTTCGTCATCATGAAATAGCCCAATTTGGATTTTAATGATGCACGAAGACCCCACCTACAATTGACAGTTGAATATTTATTCTTACAATGAACTTTGCACAAAGTCTTTGTACTCTCCACAACTTGGTATTAACATCGAGCAACTATAACTGAAAAGTCCTTACCTGCTGAAATCAAATTCTTCTTTTCTTTAAAAATCATGTTCGTGCAAAGTTCTCTGTATGTAATAACTCAAATTCGAAGTATATGGGATTCCAACAAAATCAGGGCATTGCTCATCATATATTGTATTAAATAATTGAAGCACATCATATGAGGATGGACCAACATGCGGGACAGATTGACCAATATCGGAAAATGTCGCATTCTCGTCATCACGCTCATATTCATCTGTTTCACTTGCAGTTGTATCAGGTTCAGTAACTATCTCGGTAGTGCCAAGGTGAATATCTAATGACAACGCACACGATCTTTGTTCTTCAGGCATGAAATGTGTCAATACATGTATGTGCATGCAATGAACAATCGATACCTGCATGATTTGTGTCAACAGAGTACCATAATCTTGCCCCAAAATCCCATCCTCGTGTGGAAATCGGCCAGCAAACATTTTCTTCTACGGTGCCCATAATATACTGATCTCATTCCCCAGTTCAATTCTCCGAATTAGAATATTTTCATCTACGAATTACATATACTTTGATTTTTATTCTGATTAATAATAATAATAATAATAATAATAATAATAATAATAATAATAATAATATTTATTTGTATTTAATAAATTAATAATAATAAAAATAATTATGGTTATAAATTTCATACAGGCAAAACAAATTAATAGACTACGTATGTGAAATAAAATAATAATAATAATATTTATTTGTATTTAATAAATTAATAATAATAAAACTAATTATGGTGATAAATTTCATACAGGCAAAACAAATTAATAGATTACGTATGTGAAATAAAATAATACTGATTTTTTTTATATAGTTTTTGAATAATATAAAAGAATAATAATAACTTGATTTTGAAATAAACAAAGAAATAAGTGAATATAATAATATATTGAAACGTAATTAATCATTTTAATCATAAATTTGATATGTAATATAATAATTTATATTCAAAAACTAAATTAACATAATTTATATTAATACTTATCTCAAAGTTCAAAATCAAAATTTTATCAACGAAAAAATAATCACAGATAAATAAATTGTCAATTTCAATCAAACTTGAAAGAAAAACTTAATTTATAGCATAACTACCTTTCATATTTCTCTGCTAAATTAGCAAAATGAATATCAAAGTTGAAGAATATAATTACATTTATATGTTTGATGGATAAGTACCATCTTGTTTAAAAACTGCATCCTCAAATTCTTGCCAATCCATGTGAGGAAATGTGTTTCCTGACACATCTATCAGGACATCCTCAAATTCTTCTTGCTGGTCCTCTGCCAACGAATCTTGCACCAAATTTTCATTCTTGGTTGTTTCCCTTGATGGGAAATAAATTTCCTGATCCGGATTTTCATTCCAATGACTCTCCGCAGTCAACGGGCTCAGAAGCAGCACCTCATTCTGCGAGTTTTTCGGCTGATCGAAAGACTTCAGAGACACTGATGTTTCAGGATTCTGATCTTCAGTACACAACACAATAGACTTCTCATCACTTGTCAACCTGTATCCCACGAACCTGAAGGCAGGTTTAGAACTCGTAGCACTGTGATCATATGTGGATGAAGTATTTTTTATTGTACTCAGAAGCATGTTCTTCGTCTGATCTCTATATATTTGGAAGCTGGGACTTAACGGACCATTCTGCAGCCAGTGATCTGTTAACCGTGATGCTCTAAAATTCGTGTAACGGTTGGTCGCACCAAAAGGATCTTTCTTCTGTGTGTCCTTGTTTTGCATGATGAATCTTCTTGTGGATTCTTCAGGATTGTTGAGCATGCATGATCTCTCGATTTCATTCATGGTGCTCGTGCCAGGTACTGAATCGAGAGAGACTTCTTGAGCTCGTTTCAGGCCATTGCGAAATTTCTGCAGAAAGATTTAATTGCCTGTTTCAATGCTTGCATGGATTTCACATGATCATTATTTATGATTTTTTATTGAGAGAGTTATTGGTGTTATACTGTCATTTATTAAAATAATTTGGGAATTTAAATGCTCATGCGATCATATCAGGTAAGCATTCAAAATAAAGATTTCATTGTAGAAGATTCTCATCTCTAGAGAACCTGTAAATGACTGGCAACGTTTTCTCTTCGAAGCCCTGGTATCCCCATAACCTCTGCGATTCTCTTTGGAACTGCTCCTGCTTCGAAAAATGTATAGAACAATTGTCACCAGAAACAATTCTCAAGAATTTTAAGGCCAAGTTTTGGTGCAAAAATAAGAGATGAAACTCACTTTCATATCCTAGAAGTTCAATGGCATCCAAGAATTTCTGATGCATCTCTTTTGTCCAAACAACTCTTTGTTTCTTTTCCATTAAAGTAGTTTCATCTGTGCTGCATTCATCAGCTGATAATGGAGTGCTCTGTGATATTTTCTTGAACTTTTCTTCCTCTGATGCAAATTGCCAGAGGTTATTAATGTCATCACTGCTCACGTTATTCAAAATGTATGCTGAGAAGAAGTTTGGTTGGGTTGTAAACTCCATCTTTGCCTTCTCAGGAGACATCACTGCAAATAACATGCGCATAACCGCTTAGTCGAGGTCGATTTCCGTTCTATACTGGAGTTAGACTCGATCAAGTAATCAAAACTTTGAGCTCAATTTTGAGATGGGCTCAGGTGAAACAAACTCAAATTTGACATGATAAAAACTAACCACTTGTATTAGATCTTTCTTCAAACTATTAGTTCTGAGAAAAAACCAAAGGTACACATTGAAAAAAGAATTCAAAATCATTATACTTCAGTTTGTAAAAACAAAAGATCTTATATCAAAAATTTGATTAATCCAAAGATTTGAAGAACAAAATGCATGCTTACATGTGACAGGAAGATGAAGCTTCTTCTTAATATGTTTCACAATCTCCATCCCATTTGGTCCTAACCTTTGAGCATTTGTCAGGACAAGTTCTATCCTCCCCTTTGTCTCCCATATAGAACTCAAAACATCTAAACCACTTCCAGTAGCCAACACTGACACACACATCACAAAAAATATCAACTAAAAGTCTAAAACACAAGTTTAAAACTTCATCCATATGACAAGTTATCAACAATTTTATTTTTGGTAGGAGTTGGGGTATGAATCTTAATAAGTGGGCAAAATCAAAATTTCAGAAATATCACATTAAAAAAATCATTTGAAAAACAACGACGGCCTCGACTGGAATACTCGATCGGTTTTCAGTGTTTGACCTTCATAGCTGGTGTGTTGAAGCATATCGGACACAATTCTAGTGCAAGTGAGATCACCATCAGCAACAAGAATGCAAATTCCTTTGTTCACCATGTATGACTTGAGATTCGTTGACACTTCAAATGTTTTGAGCACATAGGAATAAAATAATTTTCTTTATTGTTTTTTAAAAAAGAAGAAGCAGTCTTCGGCTAGGGAAGTTTTGGCTTAGACCCAAAAATAGCATATGGTTAAAACAAGTCCATATGATAAGAGAGAGATGCAACAGAGAGACTCAGAGAGCATACAACCATGTTAGTCTTAAATTAAAAGATTATCAATCTTCATACAATTATATATTAACTTTTATATATATATATTTATATACACACGCGCGCGCGCGCACGCGCGCGCGCTCATGCACACGTATATATACCATCATATCATTTCTTACATCCCATATCAAAATAAATTAATTAATAAACTTATATATGTATACACATATGCATATACATATATACATACAACATATCATTTCTTACATGCCATATCAAAATAAATTAATTAGCGTCTCATGTGTAATTATTAATTAATGAAGAGCAATCTTAACGCGTGACATGCGATAAAAAATGATGACAAAACCTGGACCGTTGGAAATCACAAGGGAGAAAAAAAAATTCTAGTTCACCAGACTTGAATCCGTAAAAAATTACATTTATTCATAAATAATAAAAGTCATTTGTGTAAATAAGTAAATCCTTTTACCAATGCACGCCACTTAGATTGCTAACAATAAATAAAAAGATTCGAGCATAGAGGCAGGCATGTATAGAGAACCATTTACTCAAGAAAAGCTGACTAGCTGATCATAAAAGATTATTTACACTTTCAAGAGTCTTGTCAAAACAAAATCCACAACCATACACGGCTCGCCTGTGGATTTACAGGTAAACAACAAACATAATAAAGTGACTTAGCCGAACAAGAGACTGGCGCGCGATAGACTTGGAATATCCTGAACCAGGGGTTCTTTCCTTTTGCCTTAAGTCAAACCATGACCATTCCCTGTGTTTTCCTCGTTCTTGTTTTGGCAAAGAATTTTGGAGGAACTATGGAACTCGGTGATGCTTAACTGAACACTTCGTGATGAGGGTGATTCTGAGTTTACCGGTTGCTGCTTCAGACCCTGACGTGCATTTCTTCTTTCGTGATTTCATTTCCTTCAGTTTCTGTCGCAGTAGACTTAACGTCATAAAACATAAAGAGTTACTCCGTTTACCCTTGAGAGGGAGGAGATGGATACAAACCTTTTCTTTGAAAAATTTAGTGGCTTTTCCGGGAAAAGCGTTATGAAAAAAAAGCTAGATATCTTCATCTGTGGACAGAAAACAACAGCCATCTTGAAGGCGAATATGAGGGACGTCTGGCTCTTCAAGAAAATCAATAGATTCATCAACTTCCCCAGATTCCTCCTCTAGTTGTATATCCGGCTCGTCAAGAAAATCAATGGATTCATCAACTTCCCCAGATTCCTCCTCTTGTTGTATATCAGACTCTTCAAGGATTGTGTGTGAAGCAGTGGCAAGCGTATTAACAGCTTTCTTCCAGTTAACAACAAAGAACTCATACCCGTCTGTGAGCTTGCCCATCTTATGGACAGAAAGTCATATGCCTCAAGGCAAAAGATATTTATCCTAGATTCACACCAAAAAACTCTAACAAACCTTTTTAAAGAAACAAAAACCTCTGTCTGCAAAGAAACATAATAAGATGCCAAGTAGAGTATTAAACAAGTGTTCACTGGCGCAATTACACAGAGCCCGATTCTTCTTATCACAGAGCCCGATCCTTCTTATTTCTTCAATGTTATTGTCACGTTGTCCTTATTAATGCATGCAATATATAGCAACTATAATTTAAAGTCACGTACCAATCCCATTGTTTTTGCTCAAATACATATGGATAATTTCATCAATACGAAAATCACTCTATGAAGCAATCTTTCAGCAAACATTAAATCTCCAAGCCTCATTTTTCTTGTTTTCTTTTTCTTTCCTGCCCTGGCATCTAACACCACACTCAAATTAAGATCAGAAGAGCAAAAGGACGACTAAGCATGAATAAAGGCCTACAAAGTCACATGATGAAACAGTCACATTTGAATCCTACTGACTTCTGCCAGCAACTCTTGCCAGCATTCAAACCGCAATATTCAAAAGAAAATTTGAGATGAGCCTTTTGTTGCCCGGATGCCCACAGTGTGAACAATGAGAATATTTAGGCTTTGGTGAATTTTCATTAGAATTTCGTGCAAGTTCACCTCCAGATTCAATATTTCCCTGAATTACCAGTGGATCTCCTTTTGCTAATTTATTCAACCTGAGCAACATGAAAGAGATTTACAAACTTCATTTTGATTCTAACTTCCAACGACTAAAAAATACCTACACGGATGTGGAAGATAGAATGCATGTGCACATGTAATTGAAGATTAACCTATCCAATATTTCTTCTTCACAAACATTTGACAAAACGAAGAGCAGTATCAAGCCCAATTCCCTGGACACCACTTAAATATTGATCACTTCCAACCAACAGAGAAACAGCGATCAAATGCTTCCTCTTAAGCCCAAGACCAGCCTCAACGTCAGCTACATGGTAGCATTCTAATGGCTCCTGCTCATACTCGAATACGAGTGTTGTGAAATTAAAATTAACACAAAAAGAACAGATACAATAACACCAACAGATACGTATTTTAAATTACTTTTTAAATTTATATTCACATGACTATTTTAAGCGCAATTGTGCAAATACAATCTACACAACCTTTAGAGGAAGTAAAAGATCCTTTCTAAATGACATTCAACTCTCCTTCACATGAGGTCTGTAACAAGAATTTAGTATGCTTCGTAAATATTTGAGGACAAAAATAAAATCAAGTTCATCTTGAAACAGATCGAATACTGGCTTTTGAGTTCGGCTGGAACCGCTTGATAACTCATTGGGCCCCATAAAGAAAGGCATCGTTGTTGGCAGTAATACAAACATCAACATGTCCTGCACTATTTAACTGTGCAAAGAGTGCTTCAGCTTCCCCTTTAACTTTTAAAACTGGCATTCCCAGGAGTTCCAGCAAATCCTATCACAAAACATTTACGAACTCTGATAAGTCCCATTTTGTGAACAACTTCTGACATTAAAAGCACTCAAGTATTAACTCACTCCATGGATAAAAGTGTGCATAATAAAATTCATGTTTTTTTCTCAAAGAAAACATCTTGAACTAAATTAAAACTATAATTTATTCGATTAAATAATAATCTGCTTGGTAATTTTGCACATGTTGACAAGAAACTTGACAAGTGATGAACAAAATGGCATTTGCATCTATAAGTAGCATTGGGATGGAAGAATTTCAAGCTTAGTTATTTCAAATCCATGCTTTAAATGGATCACATTTGTTTGGGTGCCTTTCAATTCCGTAAATTTTCAAATCCTTAAAAGATTTGAAGTTGTTGCAGTCAAAATGATTGATTCCAAATCCTTGATCTCAAATCCAAAGTTCAAATCATCTTGCAAAATGCAAAAATTTTCAATCCAATCACAACTTAAGTCACATTTCCAGTAAATTATAACTTTCACAATAAAATCCCACAACTTCATTCACAGCACATTCTTCCACGCATTTCCTAAATTCCCAGTTTCTCTCAAACGAGGCACCCTCTTCCGCCTCGAGCTGGCTGGATAAATCCAAGCCCGATGCTCTGCAATACCGTGCTATTCTTGCACGGGACTTTATAGGGGATGGAGTCCCATCAGGGACAAAAACCTGGAAGGCTCCAAACTGCAAATTAATCACATATATATCATAAATCAAACCCTAATTACCACCAAATCAATTTCAAACCCCCCCAGACAAACTTACACGCACAAGATTGACAAGGGTGCACACTGGAATCAAAACCGGTAAACTCCACTCAAGCAAGTAAATGCTTCTTCGCATATGCCACTAGCCGTGATTAGTAACATGGATCTTCACTACTTTCTGGGCCTTAAACAAAATGGACTCCTGCAAAGTTGGGCTCTTCAACTAGTTTCTATTTCGTACAGGAAATTCTTTCCCTCGACTTTTTTTTCTTTTCGAGATAGAAGCTATTTGTCAGGGATAATAATCATTCTCGTCCTTTTCATTAACCGTGTTTTCTATTTCAGTCTTTCATGATTTTTGACTGTTTAAATAATCCTTCATGTTTTCAAAATATTCCCGAATTGGTCCCTACCGTTATCCTGACGTTAAGATTAACGTTGACTCATATCACGTGCCACTCACATGATCATTTGTTTATGAAGGCAGTCAGTCGAGTATTTCTTTTCAAAATTACTCCCCCACCTGTACAAGAACCCTAATCCCCAAATCAAACGATGGAAGGAAAGGGAATGTCGAACTCGAAGAAAATGTAGCAATTCCATATTCATTGATTCTATTACAACATCTGCCATGGTAAAGGCTTTTAATTATTTTCCATGATTTTGTTGTAGCTTCTCGATTATTATGTTCGTAGCATTCGTATTTTGTGAACTTTTATGTAATTTTGAAATGGAATATGTATGTATATAATGTATGTCAACATTTTCGAATTTAAATTTCGAAGGTGGTTTATCAATATTTTGGTAAATTGTTAGGATAATGATGGGGACCAACTCGAAGGTGGTTTATCAAAAATTTTAGGATATTTGTTAGGATATTTTTCTAATTTCGAAGGTGGTTTATCAAATTTTTTCACAGAGTAGTAGCATTATTATTTTATTACAAATTTAGTTTGTATTGTGTAACTTTCTCTGTGATTTGCTTACGCGATTTTCATGTTTACTTTATGAATTTTTTTTTTAATTTTGAAATTTCTTATTTAATGTAGAGGAAAACATATGTTGTATTTGTTGGACGAAAACCCGGTGCTTACGAGAATTGGGAGGAGGCTCAACTTCAAGTGAATAAATACAGTGGAGCTTCTCACAAATCCTATTGGAGTAGAGAACAGGCACTGAAATCTTTTGACGAGTACATGAAAAAACAATATGGTGGAGCTGCTACTTTTAACTCTGACGAGGCAAAATGTTCAAGTTCAACATGTGATGCAAGTTCGAGCAGAAAACCGAAAGAGTATGAAAGAATAGCCCACTTAGTGGAGGCTCAAATGGAATTAGAACGTGAGAATCGAAAAAAATGCATTGAAAATGGAAGAGTTGTCTAAAGAGCTCAAAGAAATACTACAGTCTCTACACCTTGGTGGAGATAAATAGAGTTGTTGTTGCTTCTGTTGGTGGTGCAGCTAGTGAGGCACATCTAGTGATGCATATGTTTGTATCATTTTCGATTATCCTGCTCTTGTGTAAACACTGAAGTTTCTTTTATGTATTATGGGATTTGAATTAACAATGCTACAATCTGTCTTCAACAATGACTTGAGTAAGATGTATAATATTCATCTTGTGTTTGCAACTGTGATTGTTAATTATTTGTGTCCAAATTTTAGATGTTTGAGTACCAACACTATTACGAATAGCAGTGTCAATTCAAATGCCAGCACAACTAGCACCATTAAAATGCCGGATCAGCACAACCAGCACCATTAAGAGATTTCCCAATTCAAATACCAGCACCATTAAAATGAAGAGATTTTCAAAACTACAACATTTACTTCCACAACCAATAAAATCCAACAAAAAATAAATAACATGTCCACAACCACTACTTCCATAAAATGTAGAATCCAACAAAACAAGATAACATGTCATCAACCACTAGTTCCAAAACTATCCAAGATTTTGATGATGATCCAGTACTTTCAAGATTTTGATGATGATCCAGTACCTTTTTCCTTTGCGGCATCTTTCATTGAACGAGATCCATTTGATTCTGTCGGTGTTTTTTTCCTTTGATCATCCAATGAAGCTCTCAAACTAGACACAGTTACGAAGTTCCTTCCGCCTTTCACAATAACATGTGTTTGTTTGTTGAGTGATTACACCAAATAGCACAAACAGCAGTGCACATGGAATTCCAGTCAAATCTCATTTCCTACAACTGCAAGTCATCCTACACAGGTCAACAGAGTGCTGCTGGTGTAATCCTGTGATCTGAAAATGTGTCTCATCAGCCATCAAAGGACTAAACACAGCTGCTTCCTTGCTATTCTTTGCCAACACAACTTTAATTTTTGGACACATCACACCATCCCATTTGTCGGCCTTTTCTCTGTTCGTTTGAAACCTGACCATTAACAAATTTCTTAATGTTTCGAACATTGAAATGATTGGTTTTTCTCTTGCATCTAAAATCATGCTGTTGAAACACTCACACATGTTGTTAAGAACTATATCACATTTTGGAATCGTGCTGAAGTATGCCTTGGACCAGTTTTGTTCAGGTTTTTTGCTCAACCAGATATAGGCATCATGATTGATCTTCTTCAAGTCTTCCATCCGCCTTTTGAACTCTTCAACTCTTGTTGCCCTAGCAGCAGTCCAAAGAGCATTTTTAATCCCCACACCTCTGAAACCATCGTGTTTCATGTTGGTGTATAGATGCCTAACACAAAATCTATTTTCGGCATTTGGAAACAAATTATCAAAGGCAGGAATCAAGCCTTTTTGCTTATCAGACATGAAGGTCCAACCATCTTCATTCTCAAAGCCAATATCGTTATTCAACAACTGCAGAAACCACATCCAACTATCCTTTGTCTCTCCTTCCACCAATGCATAAGCAATAGGAAAAATGTTGTTATTTGGATCTAGGCCAACTGCTGTCAACAACTGTCCACCAATATTGGTTTTCAAAAAACATCCATCCACTCCAACCACAGGTCTACAAAACTCCTTAAAACCTTGTTTACAGGCCGAGAAGCACACATACATCCTCTGAAATCTTGGTGCATCATCTCCATCAATCAGTTTCAGAATCACAGATGCACCTTCATCGGACCATCTCAGTTCAGCACAGTAATTTCTTATTTGGCTAAATTGTTCTGCTATGCTGCCATCAACTGGCTTTAATGCTTTTTTCCGACCCAAATAAGCTTGTTTATATGTCAGGGATACATTCAAAGTAGATTTAACCTCTTCTCGAAACTCTCTGGTACCCAGGATTTGATTTCAATTTACTCACAAAAGTTTCACCTAACCAGCTTGACTTGATGTTTTTGTTCTTAACATTCCAATAGCAGTTTTTGTGCTCAGGTTTAAATGTCTTTATCTGCCAGCAACTGTCCTTATTCACTGGTGACACATGAATAACCCATTCACATCCTTCATTTTTGCACACACCTCGAAGCCTACTTTTATCATTCTTGACAAAGTTCACTACCATCCCTCGTCTGATACAATGACTTTTTATAGCAAACTTTGCCTCTTTTTTTGAATTAAATATCATACCAAGCTTCAAATCAGGATTTTCATAGTAGGCATACATTTCGAATTTTTGTGAATCTTCCTCTTGAGAATCAAATGTACTCTCTAACTCATCACTTTCTGCACAATCATCATCTCCTTCATTACCTTGCATTCTCTCAAACAAATCATTGGAAATATCACCATCAATGACTATATTTCCCCCTTCTCCCCTAATATTATCATCTTCATCGAAATCAAACTCACTATCATAAAATTTTGCCTCATCTTCATCAGTGATTCCAGCCCTTGTTTTCGGTTCCACTTCTTTGGTTTCTCTAAAACACCAGATGCATCTATCTCATTTATTGAAACAAATTTATCATGTTCAATATAAATTTCCACTTCAAAGTTTTTGGGGACGTGGTTCCTAATTTGAACCACATCAGCATCATTTTCCAAATATCTACCATTGTTCAAAGATTTACCGATTTTGTGCCAAAATCTGAAGTTATCTTTCTCCACGCATCCTACTTGCTCAGCATAACCCCAGAGTTCAATCAAGCCTATCTTATCCATATCCACAAAATCAAAGTATTCAGTACTCTTACCTTTGTACGTTTTCCTCTTGCGATTGCTGTCCATTGAACCATTGTAGTACAATTTAATTGTAACAAGAGTGGGTTCTCGCATCCAGCCTAAAATGCATAAGAGTAACACAAGTAAATGTGATAAATATCAAAACATTTATCCTCAAAGTCAGCACATTAAATAAGAGAAACATTACCATAATTCGGGGTGAATTCAAGAGACATTATACTTCTTTTAGCCATTACCGACTTCCACTTTAGCAAATATACCAAACTGTAATTTCAAAAAAGAAATCGGTGGTGTTTCTTCGAGTTCGACCTTCCCTTTCTTCGAGTTCGCCTTCCCCTTTCCTTCATACGTCTAATTTGGGGATTATGGTTCTTGTAGAGTTTGGGAGTAAAAGGTAAAGGAGTCAACGTTAATCTTAACGTCAGGATAACGGTAGGGACCAATTCGAGAATATTTTGAAAACATGAAGATTATTTAAGCAGTCAAAAATCATGAGGGACTGAAATTGGAAAAGCGGTTAACGAAAATGACGAAAATGGGTATTATCCCCTATTTGTTATAATGAAATCTCGAGTTCAATAACTCTTCTTAAATTTAGAATCTTCGTATCAAATAGATCATAATTCATTGACGAGTTCTTTAGTTTTCTAAATTTTACTTTATATCAGTGTTCTAAAAATGAAGTCATTAATGAAAATCGCGAGGATAGCTCTCAGAATCTTGGATAAAATTGAATTAAATCTCAACGGGCTACGCACTAATATATCTGAGTGAGAGCTCCTTGAGGCATGAGCCTGTCTACTACTCGAATTTCTATTGGAGCTCGGCTCGGCTCGAGAGGTCGATCGAGACCTTCTCGATCGATGCGATAATGCATTCTGAGAGGTCGGCTCGGACCATGATGGGAGTCGGCCAGGGAGCTCATCCACTTCTTGCTGATCTACGAGATTATGATTATATGAGAGTTCGGCTGGGATGAGCTCTCGGATGACCTTCTATCGAATCTGCTTAAACTGGCTTTGGCCATGAAGACGACTTTCGTAATTCTCTGAATATTGGACTTGAATTCCCATGGGCTCTCGAGAGTGGACCGAGTCTATCTCTTGAGGTATCAAAAAAGAACAAAAATTGGATTTAAGCTTGAAGAAAAATATTGATTCTAGCAAAAATGTAGAAAAAAAGGTTAAATCAAAGTTGACCATATTAAGCATGATTATACGACTCGTCAAAAAAAAAAACAGGATTATACGTGAACTTTTACAATAAAATTTTAAGTTGGAATAATTTTTAGTTTTAAGTTAACTTTAAATTTTTTTTTTTGGTGAAAATTATTTAAAATTTTCAATATTAAATATTTGATAATATATTAAAAAAAACATTATACATATACCTAAAGGTTCTTTAATGGTTACTTTTAAATGTAAAATACTTATAAGATTTATAAATTTATTCTTAAATTTTGTATTTTTTTGTGTTCCTTATTGTTTTACTTGATATAATTAAATTATAATAAAAACTAAAAATGTTTTTCATGTCTGATCTTGTATTAAATTCTTAAAATTTGATTTTTTACTTCGCATTTGTTAGAATCTTGATTTAAATAAAGTTATGAAGAATAAAATAAAATAAAAGGTTTATGTTGCACATATATAGCTCAATTTTGATATCCTGCACACTTGTGAGCACCGACGAGATGTCACTCACCCATTGGATGCGCAATTTTTTTATATTTCATCACATCCAATAGGTGAGTGACACATCATCGGTGCTCACAAAGGTGTGCACGGTAGGTGTGCAGGATATCAAAACTAATATATAGCTTGTGGGAGCAATACATGTACTTTTTATCCAACGTATGGTTGTATAAATCCTACTCCACAATCCTTGCCGAGTGGTCTATGGTTTTGCCAAAATGCTATTTATATGAATTCTTTGTGACACGGGTCTCGGACTCGATTCAACTTATGAAAAATATTATTTTTTATATCATAAATATTATGTTTTTCTCGCATATATAAACTGAGTAGATCCGTGAGACCGTAAGCAACATGAAGAAGAATAAGCTCTTGATGCCTTTGTATTCGTCTAATGTATTCACTAAAAAAAACAAACCCTCTAAATCAAAATTCCAAAATCAACGAAGAGTAGTATATATTTGTAAAGTGGGAAATTTTAGCGATAAATTTTTAGCAACATGGATTTCATGTGATTTGAAGGAATTTGGCGATTAAAATGCCTTCAAATCTTATATTATACGTTCAAAACACCCATTAATGTGAGGCCGTCTTCCATATTCTTAACCAATTTTTTTTGACGATGATGTACCGATCATAACTCCAAATAAAAAAACATTAAAATAATACAAAAATTCAGTGAGACTGTCTCACGTTAGAGCCGTACCTTTTATGAGGTCAATCAAGCGGTTGCCTTCTTTGATTTTGTAGTTTCTACGATCATAGAGACTAAAAGTGTAGTTTCTACAAGAATTATCTCCGATCAACAATATCACAAGATAGACTAAATGAGCCAACTATGTTGACGATTGAAAAAAGAAATGGTCTGACAATTGGATTACATAGATTTAATAAATATTTTCGCCTCTAAAAAACTAGACGAGTAGTATTTATGTAGTTATTTTAAATATTTATTGAGTTGTCATTGATGTAATATATTGATTTTGATATATTTATGTATTTATTAGTATATTTGTTATTTGCAAATTGAATTTTATATTTATTACTACAACAAGAGGTCTCATTTTTCAATTTTCGTTTAAGGCATCATTCAACACAGATACAGATCTGTCTCACGATAAATCTCCGACCTAACTCAACTCATGAAAAAATATTTACTTTTTATGTCAAAAGTATTATTTTTCATGATATATATGAATCGGATCGACCCGTCTTATGGATATACATTCATGATATCGTCCTACAAAATATCTACATTTCAAAATCTTTAAATTATGTGATGCATAACTAAAAAAAGATACGGAACAAATTTTTTTTTAGAAAAATGTTTCAAAGTAGGTTTGCATCATCTCGTCACTCTACATGTTGCTTTGAATTTTTTTGTTTCGGAAAGTAGTTTGTATAATTGGATCTTAAAAAGTAGATTTCGTCTTAAACTTTATGTATTTTGACTCTTTTTTTATGCATGCAATAAATGAAGACAAAATATCAATTTTTGCACATCTCGGACACATTGAGGAGAAGGCATGTCCATTATTGCTTTGATTTTTTCGGGGTTGACTTTGATTCCCCTATCAGTTACCAAAAAACCCAAAAAATTTCCACTCCTGACCCCGAACACACATTTGGCCGGGTTTAGCTTTATTCCGTACTGTTTCAGGGTGGTGAAGGTCTCGGTCATATCATCAATAAAGTGGGAGACCTCCCGGGTTTTTATTAGAATGTCGTCCAGGTACACTTCAATATTCCGACCTATCTGCTTTTGGAAGACAAGTTTCATTAAGCGTTGGTATGTGGCCCCCGCATTCTTCAATCCAAAGGGCATAACAACGTAGCAGAAGGTGCCCCCGCAGGTGATAAAATTGGCTTTATCTTGATCTTCCAGAGCCACGGGGATTTGGTGGTACCCCTGATAGGCATCCAGAAAGCTTAATAACTCGCATCCAGAGGTGGAATCTACCAGCTGATCAATCCGGGGGAGTGGATAATAGTCTTTCGGGCAGGCTTTATTCATGTCCCTGAAATCGACGCACATTCTCCACTTCCCGGTGGATTTGGGAACGAGGAGCACATTTGAGAGCCAAGTAGGGAATTGGACTTCTCTGATGTGACCAGCCTTCAACAGCTCTCCCACTTGCTCTTCAATGACTTTATTTTTTTCAGGGCCGAAGTGCCTCTTCTTTTGCTTCACAGGCCGGGATCTCGGGAGGATATTCAATTTATGCTCGGCCACTTGGGGTGAGATCCCGGCTAATTCCTGTTGAGACCAGGCAAAAACACTAATGTTAGTTTTTAAACGATGCAAGAGATTTACCGGGTGGACGCGTTGATGTCTCGGGCTACCCGGACGTGCTTTCTTGGCTCAATTCCACCACCTCTTGCTCCTCCTCCGCAACAAAATGTACTTCTCTCTCTTTGGCCACCTCCTTTTGACTCTCATTCCCCTTCCCCTCCTTTCTTGCTTTCTTCTGATCTACCCGGACGATCTCCCCATAACACTTCCGAGAAGAGGGTTGATCTCCCTTGACTTCCTCGACCCGTCCTCGAACTGGAAATTTAATTTTCTGGTGATAAGTGGAGGCCACAACTCTCATCTCGTTCATATCCGGCCTCCCCAAGATGATATTGTACGAGGAAGGGCATCCACCACTGTAAAGACTGTCATCACAGTTTTCCTCAAGTCCCCGGTTCCCAGGGTCAGTGGCAGGGTGATTTCGTCCTCAAGGTACACTGCATGTCCAGAAAAACCAAACAGGGCAGTCTCAACCGCCTCTAATTGATACTCATGCAAATTCATTTGGACCGGTGCCTCTTTAAAGATGACATTGAAAGAGCTGTCATTGTCAACAAATACCCTCAACACATCATAATTAGCCACTCGGGCCTGGATGACAAGAGCGTCATTGTGGGGTAGACTGACTCCCCTGAGGTCTTCTGGTCCGAAGCTTATAACTGGCTCATCCTTCCTCCTCCCATCAACCTCCAAGCACTCCCTCCTACTTCTCTCTTTCCGAGCCCAGTTGGAATCACCATCTGTGGACCTTCCCGAAATCATTTTTATTACTCCTCGGCTCTGGGAAGGGTCGTTCCTTTCAACTCGTCTGCTCCTTTCCTCCCGGGAACTCGTTTCTTCCCTTTTGCTTCCACTCGGGATGCTTACTGATTTGTGAGGAGTGTCTTGCCCGGGACGTCGAGATAACCAGGGTGGCTGTCTAAACTTTTCTCGGGGAGGATGAGAGGTCGGCACAGGATGCTTGCTAGTTCCTTCCTCAAAGTTCGACATTCATTGGTATTGTGAGAACATTCTTTATGAAGGGTACAAAACCCTTTCTTCTCTGGTCTTGTTGCCCTCGTCATGGGACTGAGAAGCGGGGCTATGTCTGAGCTGCATTCCTAAATTTCTCGATCCCGGGCAATTCTCAGAGGTACATGAGAAAAATGCCCCGGGCCGCTTTTCTTGGGAGCTATTTCTTCAGGCCTGATAGCCCGGTCTCCCCTTGATCTCTTCAAAGCTTCTCTCTTCTGGCTATGAGCTTCTTCCATATTGATGTACTTTTCCGCCCGAGATAGAAGATCTTCAAAGTTTTTGGGCAATTTCTTGGTCAAGGATCGAAAGAAATCTCCCTCCCACAGTCCTTGCATGAACGCAGTGGTTTTTGTCTCCGGCACACAGGTTGGGACATCCAGGGCCACCCGGTTGAATCTTTTGATATATGCTCTCAGAGTTTCGTCCTGACCCTGCCTTACTTCGAATAGACTGAAGGCAGTCTTCTTGTATTTCTTGCTACTGCTGAATTGATGCAAGAATACCTTTTGAAAGTCTTCAAAACAATGAATGCTTTGTGGTGCCAACCCTTCGAACCATCTTTGTGCAGAGTCGACCAGGGTAGTTAGAAACACTTTACACTTAATCTGGTCTCCATAGCAATGCAACATGGCCATATTTTTGAAGCGAGCAAGATGCTCCTCGGGGTTAGAACTCCCATCATAGTCCTTGACCCTGGCCGATTTGAAATGCCCGGGGAGTGGCTTCCGAACAATGACGTCAGAAAATGGGCACCCCTTGACAATTTGTACATTGCTTTTAGAAACAATTTGGCCCTCCAACACTTTCACTTTCTTCCTTAATTCTTCCAACTCCTCTGCTACAGTATGAGACTTAGAACCGGCACATGATTCCCTCTCCTCCTCTATCGTCTCTTCCTCCTGTGGCTGCTCACGTTGCTGCTCAGGGTGACTAGAATGATGTGTAGCGGTTTTCTTTGTCATGGTTGTCTTAACAGCGTCAGCTATAATTTTGGTTAACGCCTCGGAAGTTAAATGGATGGTGGGCTGAGGACCATTAGGTGGGGGGCCACCTACACCAGAAAGACGAGTGTTCTCTTCCAGGATCCGGGAGGTTTCTTGATTTGTTCTCCTGGTAGGAGCCATATCAACGCCTTAGAACTCAAATTTCCCACAGACGGCGCCAATGATGCAACCCGGGCGAAAAAGACGAGTCGGGTCGGGTACTCTGTCGGATTTGCTATTAAAATATTGAAGAAATTGTGAGTTGAACGTCTAGGCTGAACTTCTTTCCTCCCCGAGCAATTTTAGAGATCAGCAAACAAGAAAAGGACCACGTGAATGGGCGCCGGAGGGGTATCCGGCGTGATCACTCCGATGCTTAAGTCAGCAGGGAACTCAAGCAAGAAAACCAAAGTAGCCCAGGGATGGCTGTGAAATTGGTGTAGAGGGTGGGAAGTAAATGCACAATAAATGAGAGCATTCAATGTGTGAATGAATATATGAATAGAGAGTAAATGCAAGTAAAGAACCTGGTATTTATAGTAGAGGATGTAATGATGACCTCGTTCTTTGTGTTGAGCATTAAATATAGTAGGGTGGCTGATTATACCCTATTTTTCTCACATGTCAAATCTCATACTAGTCACATCCAGTTCACTCGATTTTGTCAACCATTTATGTTACTATCAGAGATAGGTCGGCTGTGCATACTCTATCAAGTCAGCGCCAATAAATGCTTCACTCATATCGAGGTGATTTGGGTAAAATTCTTCTCGGGATGTCTTGCGAGGGCCCGGTAACATCTCGGGGAGATTATGTCCCGGGCGCTCTTGTGGCCCGGCCTATTGGCTGACTGCCCACACCATAAATTCTTCAAGTCGTACTCTCCTTGTCCCGGGTAGTTCTATGACTCAGGTGTTAATCCATCTTGTTGCTTTATTGGTCCGGGAGCATTCCATCCTCCTGACCCGGGCACCCTACGTGGATATGCTCCATGGCCCGGGACGTCCCGGGAACCATCCATGATCCGGGACATCCCGAGGTATCATCAGATTTAAAATCAAATTCAAATTCCATATCCTATTTTTAAAATTTATTGACTAAACTTACTGTCAGTTTTTTTAATATATTTTAGTTGGCATTCTATATCAAGGCTTACAAATTTTTCGAAATCCCAACTCATCCCAAATCTCATCCTGAAAGTACCATGACCCGCCTTTTTTCCGACTCGTGTTGTCAGGATTTTTCCCATCCCAATCAATGTCAGGAGAAGAATCGAGAAAATTATTAATGTTCGTTGAGAAGTTTAGTACATACTTATAGATTAGTTGATTTTGATGTGTTTCCGCCCATCTTGATTGAATTTTTTTTATAGCAAAGGTTTTTACATCGTAGTTATAATGTGTTTTTCTTAGATACTCTTATATATATATATATATATATATATATATATATATATATATATATATATATATATATATATATATATATGTATGTATATGAATTTAATTTTTTTACTCGTCGAACTAACAAGTTGAGATTATAACAATATCCTGCAACTAATGCATTCACAACTTGAGCTTTTGGCATAAGAAATACAGGGAAACAAGGTTAGTGGCTCATAGATAAACACTGATTGAAAAACAAATGTTATTCATTATTCAATATACCATCATTTTATTCGATTTATTTTTAATCCTTCACTTGAATCAAACATGAAGAAAGGTCACAATTTTCCTCCAGAGATATCAAACCCTTTTCCCTTTCTACGGTGCCCGTGCCGGTGGTCGTGCACACCTGTTGTGGCACTCACGAGGACAACTAGATCCAGGAAGGGTTCCATCACCGTTGCACATGCGCATACACCTGGTAAAGCAATCAACAGGAAAATGGTGATCTGCATTTGCCACACAAATAAAGAGAACCATCACCATCACAACACACACAAGTAGCCCCAACCCTCTTCCCTTCATCATCTTTTGTTTGGCTCGAGAAAATTATATTTAGATGTTTTCTTTTATGTACCAGAATGTGTATCAAAGTATGGGTGCGTCGTATTTATAGTTGTTGGAAATTTGAATTCTTGGAATATTTACTGCATAGATTTAATATATTTTGCCTCTTTTTAAATTTATATTAAATTCATTGGAATTGTGTATAGATTATGTAATCCACTCAAGATTTATGCCTTCTTTATCAGGTTCATTGGTTTTTACTAAATATTACGGATACAGTGAATTATATCATGCAATTTTGACAGGGGGATACTTTTGGAGGAATTGTACAAACACATACTAATGAGAAATTGATATATGATAAAACGTTTGTCGCGTTACTAAATTAAAATTTTTAACTAATGATAATAGTGTAATTATTATAATATTTTTTGAATTATCATGGGCTCTCGAGAGTGGGCCGAGTCTATCTCTTGAGGTATCAAAAAAGAACAAAAAATGGATTTAAGCTTGAAGAAAAATATTGATTCGAGCAAAAGTGTAGAAAAAGATGTTAAATAAAAGTTGACCATATTAAGCAGGATTATACGACTCGGCAAAAAAAAAAAAAAGCAGGATTATACCTGAACTTTTAAAAAATTTAAGTTGGAATAATTTTTAGTTTTAAGTTAACTTTAATTTTTTTTTGGTGAAAATTATTTAAAGTTTTCAATATTAAATATTTGATAATATATATTTTAAAAAAAAACATTATACATATACCTAAAGGTTCTTTAATGGTTACTTTTAAATGTAAAATACTTATAAGATTTATAAATTTATTCTTAAATTTTGTATGTTTATGTGTTCCTTATTGTTTTACTTGATATAACTAAATTATAATAAAAACTAAAAATGTTTTTCATGTCTGATATTGTATTAAATTTGTAAAATTTGATTTTTTCTTCGCATTTGTTAGAATCTTGATTTAAATAAAGTTATAAAGAATAAAATAAAATAAAAGGTTTATGTTGCACATATATAGCTTGTAGGAACAATACATGTACTTTTTATCCAACGTATGGTTGTATAAATCCTACTCCACAATCCTTGCCGAGTGGTCTATGTTTTTGCCAAAATGCTATTTATATGAATTCTTTGTGAGACAGGTCTTCGACTCGATTCAACTTATGAAAAATATTATTTTTTATGTCATAAATTGTAGAACCCGGAATTTAGACTGCGTACAAGCCATGCATAATTCTATTATTTTAAAATTTAATTGACTTCAGTACATGTTTATTTTAATGCATTTCTTTGAAGTTAATTATTTATTTATTCAGTTCAGTAGTTGATTTTCAGCATTTCAGTTATTTCAGTGAGGCCGGACCGGAGTTGGAGTTTTGAGATAGAATTTAAGATTCGAGAAATATTTCCAGGATTTTATTTAACTAGTAAGTAAGTTAATTTAAGTTAAAAAGAAGTTTAAGGAAATTATTTTAATTATTTGAGGCGAGTAGAAAATTAGTTCATTTAAGTTTCTTAATTAAGGATCCTATTCAAGTAATTAATTTAAGGGATTAGTGAGTGTTTTTAAGAGTTATTAATTTAGTAAATATTTAGCATTTTCCTAGTCTAGAAACAAGTAAGATTTCGGCCACCTTGGGGTGAGTAATCCATTTCCTTGCCAACTCACCCTTGTTGAACCATTCTTTGTTGTTTTAGCATGCTATTATTTTTTTATATTGAGCAACCTTAATTAATTAATTTCCTAGTCTAGATATCATGGGAGATTCGGCCATTGCACCCAACAAAACACCCCAACAAATCCTTTGATATCAACCAAAATTCAAAATTCAAAATAGTGGAGACTAAGTCTTGATATTTTCCTTATATCTTGCAACCATTCCCTCACTCCCATAACCAACACTTTCTCCCCCTCCCCACCGAAATCTGAGAGCAATATCAGAGGTAAAATTAGTGGGAAAACCGTGAGGCATAGCTAGAGATTAAGGGAGAAAAATCGAGAACTAGAAGGGAAGCCACTCCGTCTCCGCGTCGCGTCGTCGTTTCGTTCGTTTCTTTTAAACGAAAAATACCAGGCATGTCTAGATCTCTTTTAAACCTCAATCAAGCCATATTAGTAAAATTATTTTTACCTCAAACTCATGAACTTACAGCATGAAAACCGAAATGTTTGACAGCAGGATTTCTGAAATTCTGCACAGATTATTTTTATCTCCTTGACAAGCTTCACGTTTTCTGTTTGTTTTGGGGTTTCAGGGAATGGTTCGACTCCAGGCTTCCAAGACTGCATCTAGGCATGTAGTAGGATGTATTAAGACCACTTTGGTCCAGTCTTGCAGCCCCCATGCTGCCTAGAAAGCGAGATGACAGCAGCTCCCCTTTGCTGCCATGTTGCTCTTCGAAATTTCAGTTTTTGCTGTCATGGGAAGAGATCTGATCTTGGCTGCCCCAGGGGCCTATAGCCATGGTTAGATCACTCCCCTATCATGTCTAAGACGTGACTAAGTCGCCCTTTTGGTGGCTTGGTCCATGGCCCCTCGGTTTTTAAATAAAACGTCACAACATCCCCTCTTTCCCCCATCGGCTTTCTCATGGTACAACACTTGGTTCGGTTTTGTGGTGATTGTGTGGATCTTGGTTGGCTTGTTAGCCATTAGCCACGGTTCACACCATGCCCCTAGATGTCTAGGTCTTGCCATGGTCAATCAATGGCCACTGGAACGAGTCGAGACAGCAAGCGACACACAACACACACACGCACGCATGAGGGCCCTCGGTAAGAACTTTCGTGTTGTTTCTGGTATGGTTCGAATTGTGGCTGGCCAAAAGCCCTTAGCCATGGTTCAAATCATTCCTTGGGACGTTGGTAAGAGTCTCTGGTCGGTGGTTCACGCCCCAATGGCCGATAGACTCGAAACCAACCCAAGACGAGCAAGTGCGCAGCTGCTGGATTTTGACAGCAAGTTGCTGCGTCGTTCAGAGGCGTCGTTTGAGTTCTCGGTTGGCTTTTAGCCCATGGCATTGGACTGGACAGTGCCTCATTGAGTTAGGAAGGTCATGTTTTTGACCGTTCGTCATTCGGATCAATTTTGAGGTCGTTCGAGAATTTACGGTGCGATGTGCCAAATTGACTCTCGAAAGAGCGTTTCATGTTTTGGCCTCCATTTCACCTAGATTTCGACCCTCATAATTTTAGGAGCATAAATTCATAATTTTAAGCGTATTTTAATCATGACGTCACGTTGGTTCAGTGTTGGTTCGGGTTGGTTTAAAGTCATGATTAAATACGAGGCCGTTAGACGTAGTTGTCGCATTTTAGAAATTTAATTGCATAAATTTGCCTAAGAAAAATCCATTGCATATTTTCATGGTATTTTTAGCTTGCAGCGAGCTTGGGGACGATCCATTCCAGTTGGTAAAATTTCAGGATATTTTCATTATCGTCAGTTAATTATTTTACGTGCATGAAAACAGAAAAATGATTATTTTTGAGATTTATGCGATATGGCTTGTGGTTCATTCACTATGTGGGAGCATTATTATTATTTATACGGTCGCCAGTGACCGCTCAGTTCAGGTTGGTACCATCGGGTCTTCAGTGACCGCCAGTTCAGTTTCAGGCTCCCCGGTAGTCAGTTACCGATCAGTTCAGCTTAGTGCAGTGGCCACAGGCGTAAAACATAATCTCAACAGAAAATTATATCAGTTATTTCAGTACAGGCTCCAAGGAGCAATTATTTTTACTGTGATTATCAGTTCAGCATGCACGTATTATAATTGCTCAGATCAGTTTATTTTTAGCATGCCTCATGACATGAAATTTTATCCCATGCATATTTCACTTCAGATTTTACTCGTTACCTACGATATATGCATGCTGAGTCTTTAGGCTCACTAGACTTGATTGTTGTAGGTACTGATGGGGTCAGGGCCGAGGGCGGGGACCAGTGAGCTAGCTTGGGTCGGCAGTAGTGGCACCCGAGGACCCCAGTGCAGCATTGTTTATTTTATTCCGCAAACTAATATTTTTATCAGTCATCAAACATTTTGAATTGTTGTTGTTGGAAAACAATTATTTTCTTCCGCTGTTTTTATTTTTAACATTGAACTCGATTCATCAGTGGATTTTATGAGTAAGGCCATTTAAGTTCATTTAAAAAGAAAATTTTTAATTTTCCGCAAATTTTAAACCGAGGAGTTTTAGGGCCTTTACAATTGGTATCAGAGCGGTGGTTCTGTATAGGGTTTCACTACTACTGACTGCGAGAAGCTCACGAAGCCACGTCTTCGGTCTGTAAGTTTTTAGTTCAGCATTTTGTTCAGCAAGTATTTAAAGCATGAATTTATTTTGTCAGCATGCTTCCAGACATTCAGTATTTCAGTATTCAGTTATAATAAATTATGGAATTATGCATGTTAGTTAAGTACGGGTTATGTATGGAACAGTATGCCCCCTAGACGCCAAGTTGGACGCCCGAGAGGTGGTGGCGAGCACCGTCGCGAGGACGATGATCAGAGACAAGAGAGGCAGACACCTCCTCCTCCTCCTCCACCTCCTCCACCGCCCCCACCGGACATGAATGCCCAGATGTTAGCTGGGATGACTCAGTTCTTCGCACAGTTTGCGGGGAACAATGCTGTGGTGACTAGGCCGACAGGGCCCGAGGCCGTCTATGAGCGATTTATGAAGATGCGCCCAAAGAAATTCTCCGGGACATCTGACCCCATGGTTGCCGAGGGATGGATCAAGTCCCTCGAGGTTATATTTGATTTCAGTGGAGCTGGGAGACGCCGACCGAGTTCGTTGTGCGACCTATTTATTTACTGGAGACGCCCGCTTATGGTGGGAAGGAGCGTCAGTAGCCCTGACTTTGGCTACACTTTCTTGGACCCGATTTACGGAGGTTTTCTACTCCAAGTATTTTACCGAGGAGGTTCGCACCAGACTGACCACAGAGTTCATGAGTCTGAGGCAGGGGGATATGTCGGTTACGGAGTTTATCCGTAAGTTCGAGAGGGGCTGTCACTTTGTGCCCCTGATCGCGAATGATGCCAGAGCGAAGTTGATGCACTTTCTGGTGGGACTTCGGCCGATCTTGCGCCGGGATGTTAGGGTATCTGACCCTGCCACTTATGAGATCGCAGTCTCCAAAGCTTTAGCCGCTGAGCAGGATCAGCGGGACATCGAGAGAGACCGCCAGGGCAAGCGCCCAATCCAGGTACCCCACCGCCCTCCTCCTCATCAGCATCAGCAGCAGCATAAGAGGCCATTCAATGGACCGCCTAGGAACAGAGGGCCCCAGCAGCAGCAGCAGCGGGGACGCCCAGCCCCGAGGACTCAGGAGTACCCAGTCTGTCCGAGGTGCTCTCGCCGCCATCCTGGAGCATGCATGGCTGGCTCAGGAAAGTGTTTTAAGTGTGGCAGTCCAGACCACATGTTGCCACATTGCCCTCAGAGGAATCTGCCTACTCAGGGCCGAGTTTTCGCTCTCCATGCCGCGGAAACCAACCATGAGACCATGTTATTGACAGGTACCTTTAAGTTTAGAATTATTATTGAATTTCAGTGTTTTGGGAATCGGGATTTAGAATTTGAACTTAGAACCGCAATAGGATTGCATGCTCTACTAAGTATTATGTTCGGGACTTAGTTAGAAGAACTTTGACCTTTGCATGCCTATAAGCTTAGCTCCTATGATCTTTGGGTTCTGCTTAGTGTTCCGAACTTTCAGGGAGAATTTTCATAGCTGGCAAAGCTACCAAGGCCTTAATAGATTCAGGGGCCACTCACTCGTTTATATCGGAGGTCTTTGCAAACTTTCTGAAGATCAAGACCATTGGGCTAGACATAGCCTTTTCAGTAGTGTTGCCGTCAGGTGAGGAGATGGCAGCCACCAATGTTATCCGAGATATAGACCTTGAGCTGCACGGTAAGCTTGTATATGCGGATCTGATTGTGCTACCGATGCCGGAATTCGACATCATCCTAGGGATGGATTGGCTACTGAAGAACAGAGTGTTGATAGACTTCCAGCGGAGATCTGTTCTTGTCCGACCGCCTGGAATGGAGCAGTTCTTATTTGAGCCGGACAGGTACTTTTCGTTACCGCGCATTATTCCATATGTTCAGGCTAGGAAACTCATGCATAGAGGGTGTCGAGCATTTCTAGCGACCTTTTTATCTGTCCCCGAGGGACCCAGCCAGTCCGCCTCAGATATTCCGATCGTCAGAGATTTCTTAGACGTTTTTCCCGAGGACGTCTCTGGTATGCCACCTGAGAGAGAGGTGGAGTTTTCCATTGAGCTGATGCCAGGTACGGCTCCGATCTCCAAAGCGCCGTACCGATTAGCACCGACAGAGATGGCAGAGCTTAAGAAGCAGATTCAGGAACTTCTGGACAAGGAGTTCATTCGCCCGAGCTTTTCTCCATGGGGCGCGCCGGTCTTATTTGTGAAGAAGAAGGATGGCTCGATGAGGCTTTGCATTGACTACCGGGAGTTGAACAGGGTTACAGTTAAGAACAAATACCCTCTGCCGAGGATTGAGGATCTGTTTGACCAGTTGCAGGGAGCTTCTATTTTCTCCAAGATTGATCTGCGTTCTGGTTATCATCAGTTGAGAGTGAGAGATGCTGATGTCTCGAAGACAGCTTTCAGGACTCGTTATGGCCACTACGAGTTCCTTGTGATGCCGTTCGGTCTGACGAATGCGCCAGCGATCTTCATGGATCTCATGAATCGCGTATTTCAGCCATACCTCGACCAGTTTGTGATAGTGTTCATAGATGACATTCTCGTCTACTCCAAGAGTCGGGAGGAGCACAGCAGGCATCTGACCACAGTGTTGCAGACCTTGCAGAAGCACAAACTATTCGCAAAGTTCAGTAAGTGCGAATTCTGGTTAGAGAAGGTGGCGTTCTTGGGCCACATTGTTTCCAGCAGTGGTATCGAGGTAGACCCCGCAAAAGTTGCAGCAGTCAGAGATTGGGTTGTGCCTCAGAATGCATCCGAGATCCGGAGTTTTCTTGGGCTAGCAGGATATTACAGGAAGTTCATTCAGGGATTCTCCTCCATTGCCGTTCCACTCACAGCACTGACAAAGAAGAATGTGAAGTTTGTGTGGAGCGATGAGTGCCAGAAGAGCTTCGATACTTTGAAGCAAGCTCTTATTTCTGCACCAGTTTTGGCCACACCGTCAGGACCTGGCAAGTTCGTTCTGTATACCGATGCTCGAAGCTCGGTCTTGGCGCAATATTGATGCAGCATGGGAGAGTGATAGCGTATGCTTCTCGACAGCTGAAAATCCATGAGAAGAACTACCCTACCCATGATCTGGAGTTAGCAGCCGTAGTTTTTGCTTTGAAGATTTGGAGGCACTATCTGTATGGAGAGAAATGTCAGATCTTTACCGACCACAAGAGCCTCAAGTATTTCTTTACACAGAAGGAACTGAACATGCGTCAGAGGCGTTGGTTGGAGCTTGTGAAGGACTATGATTGTGACATTAGCTACCACCCGGGTAAAGCTAATGTAGTTGCGGATGCTTTGAGCAGGAAAGTCGCAGTGATGGCTCATTTGACGATGCAGAAACCTCTTCAGATTGAGATGCAGAGGTTTGATCTGGAGACTTATCCGCGAGGTAGAGTTCCTCGTCTATCTACCTTGACCATTCAGTCTTCCCTTTTGGACCATATTCGCAGTGGTCAGGCCGCAGATGAGCAGTTGGCACAGTGGAAGAAGAGGGATGAAGCCAAGGGCAGTGTCTTGTATTCAGTCAGCGACGGTATTGTGAGATACCGAGATAGGATATGGGTTCCTAGCAGTGATTCTATCCGAGCAGACATCTTATCGGAGGCCCATACGTCCCCGTACTCCATTCACCCTGGGAGTACAAAGATGTACAAAGATCTGCAGCTATTGTATTGGTGGCCAGGGATGAAGAAGGACATCAGGCGTTTTGTATCCGAGTGCCTGACTTGCCAGTTGGTGAAGGCCGAGCATCAGAGACCAGCAGGTTTGCTCAAGCCTCTTCCTATTCCCGAGTGGAAGTGGGAGAACATTACCATGGACTTTGTGACCGGATTGCCGAGGTCAGCCAGAGGGTCGAATGCCATTTGGGTGATTGTAGATCGTCTTACCAAATCAGCGCACTTCTTGCCTATTAAGACGACTTTCACCATGGTTCAGTATGCAGAGTTGTATAACCGGGAGATAGTCCGACTCCATGGTATTCCAGTTTCGATCGTATCTGACAGAGATCCCAGATTCACTTCCTCATTCTGGAAGAGTTTGCATTCGACTTTGGGTACGAAGTTGCTGTTTAGCACAGCCTTTCATCCGCAGACAGATGGGCAGTCGGAGCGAGTTATTCAGATTTTGGAGGATCTTCTTCGCGCTTGCGTCATTGATTTCTCAGGGAGTTGGGAGTTTAACCTGCCACTGGTTGAGTTCACCTACAACAACAGTTTCCAGTCGTCTATAGGTATGGCTCCGTATGAAGCGCTGTATGGACGCAAGTGTCGATCTCCTGTTCATTGGGATGAGGTAGGAGAGAGAGCAGAGTTGGGTCCAGATATTGTTCAGCAGGCAGCAGAGGTAGTAGCCAAGATCCGTGATAGGATGAGGACTGCTCAGAGCCGGCAGAAGAGTTATGCCGATCAGCGGAGGAGAGACTTAGAGTTTGCAGTGGGCGATCATGTCTTCGTGAAAGTGGCACCTATGAAGGGTGTCATGAGATTTGGCAAGAAAGGGAAGCTCAGTCCGAGATTTATTGGACCGTTTGAGATCCTCGACAGAGTGGGGACGCTAGCGTATCGTGTGGCTCTTCCGCCTAATCTGGCCGGAGTACACAATGTCTTTCATGTCTCCATGCTGAGGAAGTACATGGCGAACCCTTCGCATGTGCTGAATTTTGAGCCGTTGCAGCTTACTCCGAACTTATCTTATGAGGAGCGACCCGTGCAGATCCTAGACAGACAGGAGAAGAAGCTTCGGAACAAGCTAGTTAAGCGAGTCAAAGTCAAATGGCTCAACCATTCAGAGGAGGAAGCTACATGGGAGTCTGAGCCGGAAATGAGAGATCGATACCCTGAGTTATTCGGTGAGTTCTAATTTCGAGGACGAAATTTCTTTTAAGGGGGGGAGGATTGTAGAACCCGGAAATTAGACTGCGTACAAGCCATGCATAATTCTATTATTTCAAAATTTAATTGACTTCAGTGCATGTTTATTTTAATGCATTTCTTTGAAGTTAATTATTTATTTATTCAGTTCAGTAGTTGATTTTCAGCATTTCAGTTATTTCAGTGAGGCCGGACCGGAGTTGGAGTTTTGAGATAGAATTTAAGATTCGAGAAATATTTCCAGGATTTTATTTAACTAGTAAGTAAGTTAATTTAAGTTAAAAATAAGTTTAAGGAAATTATTTTAATTATTTGAGGCGAGTAGAAAATTAGTTCATTTAAGTTTCTTAATTAAGGATCCTATTCAAGTAATTAATTTAAGGGATTAGTGAGTGTTTTTAAGTGTTATTAATTTAGTAAATATTTAGCATTTTCCTAGTCTAGAAACAAGTAAGATTTCGGCCACCTTGGGGTGAGTAATCCATTTCCTTGCCAACTCACCCTTGTTGAACCATTCTTTGTTGTTTTAGGATGCTATTATTTTTTTATATTGAGCAACCTTAATTAATTAATTTCCTAGTCTAGATATCATGGGAGATTGGCCATTGCACCCAACAAAACACCCCAACAAATCCTTTGATATCAACCAAAATTGAAAATTCAAAATAGTGGAGACTAAGTCTTGATATTTTCCTTATATCTTGCAACCATTCCCTCACTCCCATAACCAACACTTTCTCCCCCTCCCCACCGAAATCTAAGAGCAATATCAGAGGTAAAATTAGTGGGAAAACCGTGAGGCATAGCTAGAGATTAAGGGAGAAAAATCGAGAACTAGAAGGATCAAGAGAAGCCACTCCGTCTCCGCGTCGCGTCGTCGTTTCGTTCGTTTCTTTTAAACGAAAAATACCAGGCATGTCTAGATCTCTTTTAAACCTCAATCAAGCCATATTAGTAAAATTATTTTTACCTCAAACTCGTGAACTTACAGCATGAAAACCGAAATGTTTGACAGCAGGATTTCTGAAATTCTGCACAGATTATTTTTATCTCCTTGACAAGCTTCACGTTTTCTGTTTGTTTTGGGGTTTCAGGGAATGGTTCGACTCCAGGCTTCCAAGGCTGCATCTAGGCATGTAGTAGGATGTATTAAGACCACTTTGGTCCAGTCTTGCAGCCCCCATGCTGCCTAGAAAGCGAGATGACAGCAGCTCCCCTTTGCTGCCATGTTGCTCTTCGAAATTTCAGTTTTTGCTGTCATGGGAAGAGATCTGATCTTGGCTGCCCCAGGGGCCTATAGCCATGGTTAGATCACTCCCCTATCATGTCTAAGACGTGACTAAGTCGCCCTTTTGGTGGCTTGGTCCATGGCCCCTCGGTTTTTAAATAAAACGTCACAACAGCCCCTCTTTCCCCCATCGGCTTTCTCATGGTACAGCACTTGGTTCGGTTTTGTGGTGATTGTGTGGATCTTGGTTGGCTTGTTAGCCATTAGCCACGGTTCACACCATGCCCATAGATGTCTAGGTCTTGCCATGGTCAATCAATGGCCACTGGAACGAGTCGAGACAGCAAGCGACACACAACACACACACGCACGCATGAGGGCCCTCGGTAAGAACTTTCGTGTTGTTTCTGGTATGGTTCGAATTGTGGCTGGCCAAAAGCCCTTAGCCATGGTTCAAATCATTCCTTGGGACGTTGGTAAGAGTCTCTGGTCGGTGGTTCACGCCCCAATGGCCGATAGACTCGAAACCAACCCAAGACGAGCAAGTGCGCAGCTGCTGGATTTTGACAGCAAGTTGCTGCGTCGTTCAGAGGCGTCGTTTGAGTTCTCGGTTGGCTTTTAGCCCATGGCCTTGGACTGGACAGTGCCTCATTGAGTTAGGAAGGTCATGTTTTTGACCGTTCGTCATTCGGATCATTTTTGAGGTCGTTCGAGAATTTACGGTGCGATGTGCCAAATTGACTCTCGAAAGAGCGTTTCATGTTTTGGCCTCCATTTCACCTAGATTTCGACCCTCATAATTTTAGGAGCATAAATTCATAATTTTAAGCGTATTTTAATCATGACGTCACGTTGGTTCAGTGTTGGTTCGGGTTGGTTTAAAGTCATGATTAAATACGAGGCCGTTAGACGCAGTTGTCGCATTTTAGAAATTTAATTGCATAAATTTGCCTAAGAAAAATCCATTGCATATTTTCATGGTATTTTTAGCTTGCAGCGAGCCTGGGGACGATCCATTCCAGTTGGTAAAATTTCAGGATATTTTCATTATCGTCAGTTAATTATTTTACGTGCATGAAAACAGAAAAATGATTATTTTTGAGATTTATGCGATATGGCTTGTGGTTCATTCACTATGTGGGAGCATTATTATTATTTATACGGTCGCCAGTGATCGCTCAGTTCAGGTTGGTACCATCGGGTCTTCAGTGACCGCCAGTTCAGTTTCAGGCTCCCCGGTAGTCAGTTACCGATCAGTTCAGCTTAGTGCAGTGGCCACAGGCGTAAAACATAATCTCAACAGAAAATTATATCAGTTATTTCAGTACAGGCTCCAAGGAGCAATTATTTTTACTGTGATTATCAGTTCAGCATGCACGTATTATAATTGCTCAGATCAGTTTATTTTTAGCATGCCTCATGACATGAAATTTTATCCCATGCATATTTCACTTCAGATTTTACTCGTTACCTGCGATATATGCATGCTGAGTCTTTAGGCTCACTAGACTTGATTGTTGTAGGTACTGATGGGGTCAGGGCCGAGGGCGGGGACCAGTGAGCTAGCTTGGGTCGGCAGTAGTGGCACCCGAGGACCCCAGTGCAGCATTGTTTATTTTATTCCGCAAACTAATATTTTTATCAGTCATCAAACATTTTGAATTGTTGTTGTTGGAAAACAATTATTTTCTTCCGCTGTTTTTATTTTTAACATTGAACTCGATTCATCAGTGGATTTTATGAGTAAGGCCATTTAAGTTCATTTAAAAAGAAAATTTTTAATTTTCCGCAAATTTTAAACCGAGGAGTTTTAGGGCCTTTACATAAATATTATGTTTTTCTCGCATATATAAACTAAGTCGATCCGTGAGACCGTAAGCAACATGAACAAGAATAAGCTATTGATGCCTTTGTATTCGTCTAATGTATTCACTAAAAAAACAAACCCTTTTAAATCAAAATTCCAAAATCAACGAAGAATAGTAGTATATATTTGTAAAGTGGGAAATTTTAGCGATAAATTTTTAGCAACTTGGATTTCACGTGATTTGAAGGAATTTGGCGATTAAAATGCCTTCAAATCTTATATTATACGTTCAAAACACCCATTAATGTGAGGCCGTCTTCCATATTTTTAACCAATTTTTCTGAAGATAATGTACCGATCATAACTCCAAAGAAAAAAAAAACATTAAAATAATACAAAAATTTCAGTGAGACTATCTCACGTTAGAGCCGTACCTTTTATGAGGTCAATCAAGCGGTTGCCTCAGGGGCCGACCCAATAAGGGGCCCATTATATCTAACATGCATATAAATATATGAATTCTAATTGTGAATTTTTCAATATACCCTTATTCATTTAATATAGCAAATTAAAACAATAATTTTTTATGGGCCTTTTTTATAATTTATTGTCTATCTTAAATGTCTTTGGATATTAATGCATATTGAATTTATAAATATATGGCTTCTAATTGTGAATTTTCCAATATACCCTTATTCATTTAATGTAGCAAATTAAATCAATAATTTTTTTATAGGCCTTTTTTTATAATTTATTGTCTATCTTAAATGACATTGGATATTAATGGATATTGAATTTATCAATTTACCCATAATTTTTCTTTGTTGCTAACTAAAATTTGTTTTTAAAATCTAACATACATATAAATATATGACTTCTAATTGTGAATTTTCCAATATACCCTTATTCATTTAATGTAGCAAATTAAATCAATAATTTTTTTATGGGCCTTTTTTATAATTTATTGTCTATCTTAAATGCCTTTGGATATTAATGCATATTGAATTTATAAATATATGACTTCTAATTGTGAATTTTTCAATATACCCTTATTCATTTAATGTAGCAAATTAAATCAAAAATTTTTTATGGACTTTTTTTATAATTTATTGTCTATCTTAAATGACTTTGGATATTAATGCATATTGAATTTATCAATTTACCCATAATTTTTCTTTGTTGCTAACTAAAATTTGTTACTAAAATTAGTGTATTTCTTTATCGTTGCTAATGAATATTTAATATTCATATATTATCTTTTCATTTATTTTATAAATTGATTTAAGTTATAATTAAATAAATAGTTACTCAATAATTTAGCAATTTCATTTATGATTCATTATGTATTATGATAATATTTTAGATAATAATGTTTTTAAAATTAAAGTTTCTATTATTATATATTTTGTTATCAATTTTCAATTGCGTTCTAAACATAATACAAAGTATGGTTATATTAGCATTATTCTTATACGAAATCGTCATATATAATATATTGATTTGTTATCTTGTTTGTTCTTTTCAACCTATTAATTAATTTTTAATTGTACATGATGAAATTACAACATAAAAAACAATTTTTTCTCTCTTCTACATATTAGTTATTTTATCATTATATATGATGAATTTATATATATAAAAACTATTTTTCACATTTCAAAATAACAAAATTGTTATTTAATCTTACTCACTTATTAAATTAACTAAGTTATGTTTACCAATTCATTGTGCATTATTACTCTGATTGCAACTTAATAAAGCATAGGTGATGACATAGAGTGTGTTAGGATCGAGAAAGAGTTAAGAGGGGGGAGGGGGGTGAATGAACTCTTTCACAATTTCTTTTCTAAAATGTATTTTCAACCGTTTTTAGGCGGTTCGAAAAACTTCATTCTCAAACGGTTGAAAGAGGTGAACCACTAAAATGTGCGGAAGATGGTTCACTTTCTTTTGACAGATATTTCTTAAATATTTAACAATCTAAACAACAAGGATATGAATAAAAGATTGCATAAGGTAAGAGGCACAGTATTTTATGGATGTTCGGAGATTGAATACTCCTACGTCACCCCTTCTTCCTATGGTAGGAAGGAATCCACTAAAAGACTTTGACTTTACAAATCGTTTGTAACAGCCCAATCCAATCAGGACTTATCCCATTGCCTGTTTTGGAACTCCTAGTGATCACTTTACACTTCTGGATATTTAAGAACCCTTGGTTCACCAGACTTCCAAACTTCAATCAAATAACCATAGGTTATTGATATAACAGTAGATTATTTTTGGTAGCACGAAAGGATCCTTAAATGATCAAATGTATTTTTGTTGAGCTGCGTGCAAAAGAGCGATAAGAGTGTGGACTGTGAAGGCGCTCAAAAATCTCTGTGAAGGCAAGCTGAAAGACTTCTTTCAATCAGTGTTAGAGTTGTGTAGCTTGCTTGTGTAGCTTGCATTTCTTTCCAGATGATATAGCCGAGCGATGTAACGGTCAGAAAGTACAGTAACCGTAAACCTGAGCTCCTGATTCAGATGAGTCACTTTCTCATTTATGAGCAATAAATGCTCGCATTTAAACTTCCTTTTGCTTAACATAAATTTGAAGCTCTTTTCTTGAGGTTTACTCCTTTGAGCGACTGTACATTCAGCAGTAGGTTATGAAAACTGTCTCTGAACATCTTTTCTAGGAAAGAGATATAAATGCACATCTTCCTTGGAGTTGATGTGAGATCGTTGACTTCGAGAATTTGAATGCATTCAACCGGTCAGGGAATGTTGGAAAGCAATAAGTAGATCTCTTAAATGAAACGGCTGAACCATAAAGAATAGGCGGTTGAAAACTAGCGGTTGAGAATTTCTGACCACGGTTGATTTCTAATTTATCATATACCAAAATTCCTGAAATTTCATTTCTTAACAATTTCCCCCTTTTTGGTGATGATAAAACTGAGCTGAAATTCTGTTAGCCAAATCAGAGACAATCTTGCTATTTCTTGGATTCTGAATTTTTGGCTTCCTTTTTCTTAAGAGCGGCCAATTCCTTTTGAATACGCTTTTCTTGCTTTCTCTTTTCTTGCTCTTTTTCCCCTTTTTGACATCACCATTTACCAGAAAGTCCATAATTTCTGTCAGCTGAGCTCCTTGAGCATCCATCCTTTGTTCAATACGAGTGATTTGAGAGGAAAGACCAAGACACATATTGACACTTATCGAGTGATTGTTGGAAGCCTTTGAATTGATGACAGCAAAATCCTTAGCTATACTGCTCTTGATAGACTGTAAATCCTCTTTGAGATCAAAATGTTTGCGGTTAAGAGCGAGGATAGACTGATCCATATTGCCAAGTCGACTGAGCAGATCCTGATGGAAGTTTGCTTCGACAACCACTTCTTCTTCAGGGGCGAACATTTCTTGGACTTCAGGTGCTTTGGGATCATCGAGAAGTTGGCCCTTGAAGGCGATTAATTTAGATGATGTTGTTTTGGCAGAAGATGGCGAGGGGTCAATAGCAATGGGGTCATCTGCGATACTCTCAATAAATTTATCAATGTCGTCATTTGATACAAAAGCTGCTGACCGAATGAGCTTGGATTCTTCTGGTTTTTCAATTTGGTCATTAGCAGAAGAAGGTTTTGAGGAGATGATTATCTCGGCTTGCTGAATGTCTGTCAAAGAAGCTAAGGGCGGCTTGTGAAGTTCCATGCGAGCAACAACCGGGAGAGGATCTAGCGAAGATACAATAGAGTCCTGATATGGTTGAGCAGCATCAAAGTCAGAGAGAAATCGTTCTGCTTCATCGATTGAAAGAACTGAAGCTTTGACTGACTCAATGAAAGGCTGAAAAGCAATGATGCCATCATCGGAATGCGGTGACGAAACGACTGGGACTATTGAGATATCTGGACCGCATTGTTGGACGGGAAAGACAGAGTCTTCGTTCAGAGCTGGGTGGTCAGATGGTGTAGGAACCGTGTCTTGATGAGTTGATTGATTTGATTCAACGATAACCGTAGGTCGTGCAGATTTATCATGTGGAGTAGATAAAACATCTTGACAAGTGGGAGAGGATACCTGTTGATCTGACGGTTGAGTTTCCTGAACGAGTTTTAGCTCCAGCTGAGCTGTGGTCGAAATGCCTTGTGTAGGAAGTTTGGAACTAGTGCAAGGGTGTGACGAGGAAGCCTTCGGAGAAGCAATTGTGGGAACTGGTTCTGTGCTAAAGTCATCATGAATGTCCATCAAAGAATCAAATTTATTCTGTTCGGCACTGTCTGGAAGATTGAGCGAATTTCGCATGAAAGCGACTGATGTAGCAAGAGACAGAGCATCCATTTCAAGTTGAGAGATGACTGCAGAGTCATCTTGAGATGTAGGACTATTGGGATCAAAATTTTTCCTCTTTAACTGGATGATGATGCGGAGAGTGCTCTCTTTCATTTGAATTTCTATGAATTCACGTCTTTGAAGAGCGGTTGGAATGTCTGTTGTTTCTGCCCATTCCAAAATAGACCGTTCAAGCTTTGCTGCAGTCTGTATCTTCCCGGTTTCGATGAGTGAATCAAAAGAGACAGCAGTGCGATACTTTACCCATTGATCAAACTTCTTGATTTTGGACTCAACAGCTTCACAAACACGCTGACTTGTGAGAACGATCGTTGTATGAACTGCATGGTTTTGCGGAGGATTGGTACTCATAACCTGTTTGCCTTTGTCTGATGACAGAATGATTGGAACTCCTGAATAGGATGATTGGATATCTTTTTCTGTAATCTGAATACCTTTTAACTTTGGAATCGAAGCAGATGGGATAGGTGCAGGAATAAGTGGTGCAGAGATATGCTTGATTAGCTTAATCTTCGTTACTTTGGCAGGAGCGGTTCGTTTCTTTTTGAACACCTGTGAAACCGGAATGTCATCCTTAGTTTCTTCATCAGAACTGGATTTCAGAACCAGTTTTCTCTTAGTTTCCTTGGGAGTGGAGGCAGTTGCTTTCTTTTGTTTCACAAATTCAACTCCAGTTTCTGTTTTGATTTGGACGAATTCTTCATCTGTCGGTTTGTTTTTCGAGATAAATTTGTCGACCGATATCCATGAAAACAGCTTGGTTTTACCAACTTCAATCATCTCAACTGGTTGAGCACGGGCAAAAATTAACATATGGCAAATTTGAACCGCATATCCTTGAGATTGGTTGTCTTTCTTTACCATGGCCACCAGAATGTTGAAGAGGATGTCAGACCAGTTGACTCCTAATTGAGAGGAGATGGTTGCCATAACAAGAAATTTTTCCAGAGTAATCTTATCATAAGCACCAGCTTTAGCAAGAATTCCTTTAGCCACAATATCAGCTAACAGTCGATATTCAATCTTTAGATCTCTCTTTTGGCAAGTCGGATGAGAGATAGGAGAGGCAGTGAGTGAGAAATTTTGACGCCAGATATCAATATTTCCATCAGGTAGTGTGGAGAAGTCAGTGACACCCGTCGTAGGTAATTTAAACAATTCAGCAAACACCTTCTGGGTGAAAGTAAAATGTTTGTCCTGAACAGAGCAGAAAATTTCTCCATTCTTCATGTGAGCAGTTTCAAAGAATTCTTTCAGCAGTAGTTCAGAGTATGAGTGCCGGCATCCCAGAAAAGTTTGAAGCCCCGATTCTTCAAGTGTACGAAACATGGTCTTCATGGATTTGTTGGGCATAGAGAAAATAGATGAAAAGTTGATAGCCACTGTATTCTGTGAGATGGAGGCAGCCATTTTGACAATTCTTGAAAGGATTCTGTAACTTTGTTCCTGTATTGTAAGTTGTGACGAAATGGCAAGAAGAGCAATGAAATTTGAGTGAGTGTATGTATGTCCGGTTCAAGGGTGTACTAACATGTCCACGTGGAGGACTGTGAGTATAGAATCGTTTCAAAAATATTTTAAATTTTTGGACGGCGGCAAAATGAGTGTTTTTCAAATTTCAAGGAGATAACCGTCACGTCATATAGGGGCAGTCGAAAACAGTTTAGAGTGTGGTTTACGAGAATGCCGTGGATTAAATCTGTCCACATAATATGAACCGGATCATTAATATTATTAGGTGGAACCGGTTACAGACAATGATTATCATTCTTAACCATGTTCCCCCTAAACACGTGCATGAATGGGAGAAAACCGTCGGTTGCGTATGATAAAACTCTTCACATTTCCCACCAGAGTCATGATGACATAAGCCCTTGACGCTTGATCTCCATCTATAAGTAACAGCAAAGACGTTAACTTTATACTTCAAGTTTAAACACAATGGATAGAGATAGCAGTCCAGATTTGGCAGAGGAGTTCATGAGGGATATCTTAGCTTCCCGAAAAAAAAACCATTATGGACAGAGTGCATGAAAAGCCTCTGGCCATTTGGGAAAAGGTGCACACAATACAGGCCATCATTGAGAGCGGAGAGGCTCTCTCTTCCAGAAATAGGGCGGCATTGAAAAGATATCGGCGACGGCTTCACGTCGCGGATAACGCTGGAGTCTTTTCGGATGACGGTGTTTATCTTCTCATGCTGCTTAAGGAGAAGAGAGCTCTGAAGAAGGTGGCCATCTCAGAGGAGTTTTCACGTATTGCCGTAGGAGGGTTGGCTGGATGGTTAACCCTTTGGAGGTTGTACGTAGATAAAGAGATTAGGAGAGTTCTCCTCCGCCTCTGATGATGTACAAAATCTCCTTTTTTAAAAAAAAAAAAATGAAATCTCATTTTATTTTGCTTCCAGATGTTTGTTTTGTGCTTTTTGTTTTCTGCAAACGTGACCTGAACATTCATAATAAATAAACACATCATGATAAATCAGTTAAACCAAGCATATTGCGAAAATGAGAGAACTTAGCCTCGGGTAATGGTTTTGTAAAAATATCAGCCGTTTGTTGATCAGTATGGACATATTCAAGCCGTATATCTTTCTTCATCACATGCTCTCGGATAAAGTGATGTCGGATATCAATATGTTTTGTCCGAGAGTGCATGACAGGATTGTATGTTATAGCTATTGCACTTGTATTGTCGCAAAATATGGGAGATTCTGCCGCTTGAATTCCATAGTTTTTCAACTGTTGCTGAATCCATAACATTTGAGCACAACAACTTCCAGCTGCTAAGTATTCTGCTTCAGCGGTTGATGTAGCGATAGATGTTTGCTTTTTGCTGGCCCATGAAATAAGTCTTTCTCCTAAAAATTGGCATGAACCGCTTGTGCTTTTTCGATCAATTTTGCATCCTGCATAATCTGCATCTAAGTAACCTACAAGGTTAAAGCTTGAATCTTTGGGATACCAAAGACCCACATTTGCGGTTCCTTTCAAATATTTGAGTATACGTTTAGAAGCAATAAAATGAGATTGCATAGGATTAGCTTGAAACCGTGCACATAGGCATACAACAAACATAATGTCCGGTCGACTTGCGGTTAGATATAGTAGAGACCCAATTAGTCCTCTATACATTTTTGTATCCACCGAAATTCCCCCTTCGTCTTTATCCAATTTGATTGATGAGCTCATTGGAGTGCTGGCCGGAGAGCAATTTTCCATTCCAAATTTCTTTAACATATCTCGAGTGTATTTGGCTTGATTAATGAAGATACCATTTTCAGACTGCTTGACTTGCAGTCCTAAAAAATAGTTTAATTCGCCCATCATACTCATTTCAAATTGTTCCTGCATTATCTTTGAAAATCTTTCACACAGCTTAGTATTAGTTGATCCGAAAATAATATCATCTACATATATTTGAACAAACAGTAAATGATCATTTTTGGAGAATGTAAATAAGGTTTTATCGATTGTTCCAATAGAAAATCCATGATCGAGCAGAAATTTGGTTAGTGTATCATACCATGCTCTTGGTGCTTGTTTCAGTCCGTATAAAGCTTTATCTAATTTGTAAACATAATCAGGAAATATGTGGTTAACAAAACCGGGTGGTTGTTCTACATAAACTTCCTCATTTAACATACCATTCAGAAAGGCAGATTTAACATCCATTTGATATACTTTGAAATTTTTAAATGCTGCAAACGCTAGAAATATTCTAATGGCTTCTAATCTAGCAACCGGGGCGAAAGATTCATCAAAGTCTATTCCTTCCTCCTGTCTATATCCTTGAGCCACTAGACGGGCCTTATTTCTTATGATTAATCCACTTTCATTCATTTTGTTTCTATAAACCCATCTAGTTCCAATTATATTGGCATCATTAGGTCGAGATACTAAGTGCCATACTCTGTTTCTTTCAAACTGATTAAGTTCTTCTTGCATGGCCTCTATCCAGTTTGTATCTAGAAGAGCATCATCAATTTTCTTAGGTTCAATTTGAGAAACGAAAGCAGCCTGCAAAAATTCACTTATCATTTGATTTCTAGTTCTAAGAGGAGCAGTAGAGTTACCGATGACCAGCTCGAGTGGATGATCCTTTTTCCACCGGAGACATGGTCCATATTGATCTTCCTCAGTTGGTTGAATGATGTCATTTCCTTGTTCTGTTGCCTCTTCTTCTAGTGGTGTATTCTGCGGTTGATAGTTTCTCTGGATCATTTGTTTGTTGACAATTTTCTTGACCGGTTGGATTTTCTTTGGACAGTGTTTCACCTGTTCTTTGTATGTCTATTTCATCTTCATCGTTGCTAGCTTCAAGATTGGCAGCTTCAAAATTATTTATCAGATCATGCATGTTGCTATTGCTATTGTCATGACATATGGATGATTCATCGAATACAACATGTATGGATTCTTCGACAGTGAGAGATTTTTGATTATATACTCTATATGCTTTACTTACTGCTGAGTATCCCAGAAATATGCCGTTTTCAGCCTTTACATCAAATGCAGTGAGATGTATTTTGCCATTTATGTGAATAAAGCACTTACAGCCAAAGATGCGAAAATACCCCACTTCTGGTACTTTGCCGGTCCATATTTCATATGGAGTCTTTTCATGATTTTTATTAATCATAGATCGATTCTGAGTAAAACAAGCTGTGTTAATGGCTTCAGCCCAAAATCTTCGTGAGATACCGGATTCAGCCAGCATGGTTCTAGCTGCTTCTTTCAATGTGCGGTTTCTTCTTTCTGCTACTCCATTTTGTTGGGGCGATCTTGCAGCTGATAGTTCGTGTTTAATCCCATGATCTTCAAGATAGGATGATAGATATTTATTCAGAAATTCAGTTCCTCTATCACTTCTGATTCTGTTGATGTTTTCCCTCTTCTCATTGTGAAGTCTCTTGAGCAGCTTGATTAGATGATCAGCAGTTTGATCTTTGGATCCAAGAAATAGTACCCATGTAAATCTGGAATAATCATCAATGACGACCAGAGTGTATTTCTTTCCCCCTAAGCTTATTACCGGGATTGGTCCAAATAGATCCATGTGAAGAAGGTCTAGACATCTGGTTGAAGAGTTTCTACCTTTGCTCTTGAAGGTTGATCGAACCTGTTTTCCAAGCTGACAAGCATTGCATACTTTATCTTTGGCAAAGTCAACGTTAGGCAGTCCAGATACTAGCTTAAACTTACTAATGGTAGCAATGGATTTGAAATTTAGATGATTTAGTCTTTTATGCCATAGCCAGTTTTTATTTCCATTTAAAGCAACGAAACAGGTAGACGCATTTAAATTTTGATCATTCCATTCTACCTTATAGGTATTTTGACTTCGATAACCAGTCAACACAGTATAACCTGTATTGGTTTTAACCATGCATTTTTCTTTATGAAATTCAACCGTGTACCCATTGTCACAATGTTGACTTATACTGATCAGATTGTAGCATAAGTTTTCTACTAAAAGAATATCTTTGATAATAATTTTGCCATGAGTAATCTTACCCTTACCCATAGCTTTACCTTTAGAGTTGTCACCGAAAGTGATTGTTGGTCCTTTGAGATCTACAATTTCTGATAAAAGATCTTTATTTCCAGTCATATGTCTTGAGCATCCACTGTCTAGGAACCATGATGACTTTTCTACGTTTTTCCTTTTTAGTTCCATTTCATCAGTAGCTTCTTGATCTTCCTTGACCATAAGACATTCGACTCTTTCGTCTTCACTTTCACTTGAATATTCTTCAGAAGAAGACTTTTCTGATTCTGTTTCAGCCCATTTGCCTTTGTCTTCTTCTGCAACCAAAACTTTCTGATTCCTTTTCTTGATGAATTTCTTGTCGTTTTTGAATCGTTTTCTATTCTCCGGTTTCTTTTCGTCCTTCTTTGGCTTATTGCATTCTGCAATAAAATGTCCCTTCTTTCCACAGTTAAAACACCCTTGACCATCCTCAGTATGGTCCTTTTTAAAATAAGGTTTATTCATTTGAGATTGATTTTTGCGCATAAATTTACCAAATTTTTTAACAAACAGAGACATGGCTTCATTGCTTAGTTACTCAGCCGATTTCTTACTTGTGGACTCTTCGACTGGAAGAGTCACTGTAGCTGCTGCCAAGGCTTTTGTTTGTTAGGTTATGGACGGCTCTTCTTCAGTTCGTATCCCTAGCTCAAATTCATATGCCTTGAGATCAGCAAATAGATCGTGTAGTTCCAGTTTGTTTAGATCTTTGGATTCTCGCATAGCTATTGTTTTTACATCCCATTATCTGGGAAGAGCTCTCATGACCTTTAAAGCAATTTCTCTGTTGGAGTACTCTTTTCCAAGTGAGGTGAGTTCGATGATAATGCTGCTGAATCGCTCATCAAATTCTGCAAGAGTTTCTCCTGGCTTCATCTTTGCATTGTCAAATTTTTGAATAGCCACTGTCAGTTTGTTCTCTTTGGTCTGATCATTTCCTTCGCACAGTTGAGTGAGTTTTTCCCATATTTCTTTTGCAGTAGTGCAGGTCTTGATTTTGGCGAACATGTTCTTATCAAGAGTCTTATAGAGAATGTCTTTTGCTACGTTGTCTAAGTTTGCTTTCTTTTTATCTTCAGCGGTCCATTCAGATCTGTGCTTCTCTATCATTTGAGGAGCACCTTCAGTTATCCCAACAGCTGTGTTTGCTTTCATTAGCTTAATTGGTCCATCAGTAATTACAAACCACATATCGTCATCCTGAGCTGCCAGATGTGCCTGCATACGAATTTTCCAATCGTCATAATCTTCTTTGGAAAACATAGGGATTTTGTTGAAAGATGCCATATTATTCAAGATATATCAATGTTTGAGAAGAACCCGCTCTGATACCAATTGTTAGGATCGAGAAAGAGTTAAGAGGGGGGGGGGGGTGAATGAACTCTTTCACAATTTCTTTTCTAAAATGTATTTTCAACCGTTTTTAGGCGGTTCGAAAAACTTCATTCTCAAACGGTTGAAAGAGGTGAACCACTAAAATGTGCGGAAGATGGTTCACTTTCTTTTGACAGATATTTCTTAAATATTTAACAATCTAAACAACAAGGATATGAATAAAAGATTGCATAAGGTAAGAGGCACAGTATTTTATGGATGTTCGGAAATTGAATACTCCTACGTCACCCCTTCTTCCTATGGTAGGAAGGAATCCACTAAAAGACTTTGACTTTACAAATCGTTTGTAACAGCCCAATCCAATCAGGACTTATCCCATTGCCTGTTTTGGAACTCCTAGTGATCACTTTACACTTCTAGATATTTAAGAACCCTTGGTTCACCAGACTTCCAAACTTCAATCAAATAACCATAGGTTATTGATATAACAGTAGATTATTTTTGGTAGCACGAAAGGATCCTTAAATGATCAAATGTATTTTTGTTGAGCTGCGTGCAAAAGAGCGATAAGAGTGTGGACTGTGAAGGCGCTCAAAAATCTCTGTGAAGGCAAGCTGAAAGACTTCTTTCAATCAGTGTTAGAGTTGTGTAGCTTGCTTGTGTAGCTTGCATTTCTTTCCAGATGATATAGCCGAGCGATGTAACGGTCAGAAAGTACAGTTACCGTAAACCTGAGCTCCTGATTCAGATGAGTCACTTTCTCATTTATGAGCAATAAATGCTCGCATTTAAACTTCCTTTTGCTTAACATAAATTTGAAGCTCTTTTCTTGAGGTTTACTCCTTTGAGCGACTGTACATTCAGCAGTAGGTTATGAAAACTGTCTCTGAACATCTTTTCTAGGAAAGAGATATAAATGCACATCTTCCTTGGAGTTGATGTGAGATCGTTGACTTCGAGAATTTGAATGCATTCAACCGGTCAGGGAATGTTGGAAAGCAATAAATAGATCTCTTAAATGAAACGGCTGAACCATAAAGAATAGGCGGTTGAAAACTAGCGGTTGAGAATTTCTGACCGCGGTTGATTTCTAATTTATCATATACCAAAATTCCTGAAATTTCATTTCTTAACAGAGTGGTCACCCTAAAAATTAATATTTGTGTTTAAATTATTATTATTAATTAAAACTACTTTGTGTTCGATGAAATTATTTGATTAATGAGAATAAATTTGATTTAGAAAAATGATTTCTAAAATGTAAAATAACAACTATATCATATTTGTTATGTGCAATAATTGTTTATGTAAGTTATAACAATCCAAATATGACGTTTGAGTTGTTTTACGATTTTAAAAGATTTTAGTTAATGTTGCATTTTTGCCCCGATTATAACTTTTGGTAAAGCGGCAAATGCATGATCTTACAATTGATATATATATACATATATATATATATATATATATATATATATATATATAAGAGTCAAAATCATGAGATCGATTATCATAAATTACAATTAGTGTAATTATTGATATTGTTAGAGTGCAATAATTGTCCTTGTTGGATACATCGATCGAATCATGAAGATTGAGCTACTATACCGTACAAAATATTTGAGTTGATGTGTAATATCTATTTTATAAAAGGAAAAAGTTAAACAAAATTCGCAAGGAGTTAAAAGTTAGCAAAAACACAATTGATATTTAACTTAATAACAAGTTTAAGGGTTTTATGTTATAACATAATTATGATAATTTAGTTAATTAAGAGAATTTTATTTGACAATCACTATATGCACTTCATTTAAATACATCGTGATTTTGGTTTTAGTAAAATTTATTGTTCTCTTAATTTTATTTTTATTGTTTTTCATTGTGAATGATATTTGGATGAAAAATATTTTTGTTAATTTGAGAGAGCTGTCATTATGTTATAATCATGCAAATTGAAAAATGTTATATAAATAAGTGAATATATTTGATTTATCGTCATGGTGTATTTTTATTTATTGTGTTTGATATATTTAGATTAATAAATACTCATAAACAAGATGTTATTCAAACGATTTTAAAAATTAACTAAATCTCGTTATTATATTTTTCATTATTAATCACCCATGTGCATCGCACGTGATCATTCCTAGTACATAAATATATATATGATATATATTATTTGTTCTTTAACTCACTCCAAATCTCAACCCTGATTTTTGTTCTCATTCAACAAATAAAGTTTACAGTCCCCTACTTCTATTAAGCTTGAAGGTAAGTAATTTTCTTCATGCATTATGCTTTGTTTCCATTTCAAATCTTCTTTATAAATACACATTTATATTTTATATTTGTAGATTAATCTATCAAAAGATACTCACTGAAAATGAAATTTACTTGCGATATGGGTACTGTAATGTGTTTAGAGATCATATTAATTAAATATATAACTAAAGCACACATCACATTATTTAAATTCTGTCATGAGTTATAATTAAATTATGAGTTTTATATAAATTTAATGTGCGACTTGTGTAATTAATAAGTGAATAGTCTAAGGAAATAAAATAAATTGTGAATAGAGTTTGAATGTCTGGACTGTTGAAAGATGAAATTCGTTGTTTTTTGGGATTTCTTTGTCATTTTATTTTGTGGTTTGTTATTTCGACTCAAACAATTCTTTGATTTTGTAGTTTCTACGATCATAGAGACTAAAAGTGTAGTTTCTACAAGAATTATCTTCGATCAACAATATCGTAAGATATACTAAATGAGCCAACTATGTTGTCGATTGAGAAAAAAATGGTCTGACAATTGGATTACATAGATTTGATAATATTTTCGCGTCTAAAAAACTAGACGAGTATTATTTATGTAGTTATTTTAAATATTTATTAAGTTGTTATTGGTGTAATATATTGATTTTGATATATTAATGTATTTATTAGTATATTTGTTATTTGCAAATTAAATTTTATATTTATTACTGCAACAAGAGGGCCCATTTTTCAATTTTCGTTTCAGGCCTCATTCAACACAGGTACGACTCTGTCTCACGTGTCAATGTTATGAGATAAATCTCCGACCTAACTCAACTCATGAAAAAATATTTACTTTTTATATCAAAAGTATTATTTTTCATGATATGTATGAATCAAATCGACTCGTCTCATGGATATATATTCATGATATCGTCTCACAACGATCTACGTTTCAAAATCTTTAAATGATGTGATGCATAACTAAAAAAAGATACGGAACATATTTTTTTTTAGAAAAATGTTTCAAAGCAGGTTTGCATCATCTCATTACTCTACAGGGTTTTTTACCAGATTATAGCAATTTTTATTCTCCATTAACAATATACGGTAGTTTTCAAAAACTTATTAAAATATTGTAAAAAAAAAATTTTAAAAAAAGTAAAACTTTTACTCCCCCGCCCTTCCAAATGGGGGGGAGTAATTGTTTCACCTCCCCTGCCTGTAGGGGAGGCGGGGGAGGGTAGAAAATTAATTTTAAACTCTCCCCCGCCTGTGAGTTAATTATTTTTAAAATATTGTCCGCCTCTGCAGGAGGCGGGGCAGAAAAATTAATTTTAAATTTTACCTGCATTTTGCATAGGCGGGGGAATATATTTTTAAATTATAAAATTTCAAATGATTGCCCGGCTATTGCAGTGGCGGGAGAATTTAAATATTTTTAAAGTAGAATTCTTCTGTTTTTTATTACGTGTTCGTTTATTTTTTAGATATAATAATTTTGTTTTTTGTGTAATTATTGGTGGGTAATGGAAACCAACGAAACTAATATAATGTATTTTATCTAAAAAGATGATTTAACATTACTATAGAAAAAGATGGATTTGACCTCACGTGCAGAGACCATTATTATTGTCCTTCTATATGAATTGATATTGTTAAACACTTATTGATGTATATTTGATTGATAATTTTGGCTGTATCTTATTATATCTTTAAATGTCGGCATGAATATCGTGAATTTGTGTCGAATAATTAAATTTTTTGTATTTATTTGAATCACGAGTTGTCTTTAAATTTTCTTTTAAATATAGGCAATAAAGAATTCATGTATTGTTTATCTATATATGTCTGGAGTTATTTTTCTTGTTTTGCATATGATAATAAGTATTCTTTCCCGAGTTATTGTTCCGTCGGTGAATTTAAGGAGTGAAGAAATATTTGGCATCAATTAGTTCTGATTGAGGTATATCGCTAATTTTTCAAATATGATATATCGATTTTTGTTTTGATAATTACATCGATCTAAAAAATAATTTTCATACAAATAATTTATATTCATAATTATTTTTTGCTGTAGATTGAACGACGAACGAAAGATTTGTTCACGATAAAGGACATCTTTTTCGAGGTATATATCATAATTTCATAATTTAAATATTATGAGATAAATACTTCTATTATTTTTTATTGAACGAACCTAATTATATATTCCAAAAATATTTATGATCGTTGATAAAAATATATTTTATATCTTGTTTATAAAATATATGTGTGCGTATTATTTATGTATATTAAATCACGATGTATACACAATTTATTATATATATTACACACACACACACACACATACACACACATATATATATTTATATATATTATATTGTTAGTATTTATAAATCATCGTTTTTTTCTGGTTTATATCTCATAAAATTTATGAATTTCAATGTTACGAACTTTTTAATATTTATATATAGAAGAATTCTACTTTAAAAATATTTAAATTCGCCCGCCACTGCAATAGGAAAGCAAGCATTTGAAATTTTATAATTTAAAAATATATCCTCCCCTATGCAAAAGGCGGGTAAAATTTAAAATTAATTTTTCTGCCCCGCCTCTTGCAGAGGTGGGCAATATTTTAAAAATAATTAACTTTCCCCGCCTGTACGACAGGCGGGGGAGAATTTAAAATTAATTTCTACCCTCCCCCGCCTCCCCTACAGGCGGGGGAGGTGAAACAATTACTCCCCCCCCCCCCCCCCCCCATTTGGAAGAGCAAGGAGTAAAAGTTTTACTTTTTTTTATATTTTTTTACAATATTTTAATAAGTTTTTGAAAACTACCGTAGATTGTTAATGGAGAATAAAAATTGCTATGATCTGGTAAAAGACCCTTACTCTACATGTTGCTTTGACTTTTTTTGTTCCGGAAAGTTGTTTGTATAATTGGATCTTAAAAAGTAGATTTCGTCTTCAACTTTATGTATTTTGACTCTTTTTTTATGCATGCAATAAATGAAGACAAAATATTAATTTCCGTCATGTATGTATTGATTTGTCATTTTTAGTCTTATATGTTTCATTAAATCAATTATAGTCTTGTAACTGTATTTTTTTAATATCAATTTTAGCTTTTTCGTCAAAATCAAGTAACTATATGATTAATTAAATTTATAATTACGTTGTCCAACACACATACATATTTCAAGAATATTTTTTAACAACATATATATAAAAATTTAATATTAATATTGGTCATTTAATAACATTGTTTTTGAAATATTAACTAAAATTGTAAAAAAAAAGAGTACTGTAATTAATATAATGAAATATATATGATTAAAAATATCACATGTCAATACATACAGAAATAAAATTGGCATTTTACAGTTCTTGTTGCCTAACTCTTGCTTCCCAAGTGGTGTGTTCAAGGGTTGAAATCAGGTGGCCTTTAAAAAAGGCATGATGGGCTTGTACTTGATGGAGTAATATGTGTACCTAACTATCTCCTCTGTCCCCATTTTTAAAAAAGGCATAATGGGCTATTCCCCCTATCTCGATTTTTTAAAAAAAAAAACATATAAAGAGTAAGAAGATATTAAAGCAAACGAATATTTACCATTTTATTAAAAAATATATAAAATAGAGTAGGTCTCTTGTGAGACGGTCTCACGGATATCTGTGAGATCTGTGAGACGAGTCTACCCTACTGATATTCACAATAAAAAGTAATATTTTTAGCATAAAAACTAATATTTTTTCATGGATAACCCAAATAAGAAACTCGTCTCACAAAATACAACCCGTGAGTCCATCTCACACAAGTTTTTGTCTATAAAATATCATTTATTACCTATGTGGAAATATTATTTTTTTATTATTTCTTTTTATTAAAATAACATATAGAGAGTAAGAAGATATCACAATTTAAGCAAAATTTCCACTCTTTTTTGTTTATTATTAATAATTTAAGCAAACACATAATATTACTACTAAAAAAATTAATTATTTCTTTTCGTATCATTTACTAGATTAATTAAGCTTCTCGGAATGACAAATAAACTATAATAAAAATAATCACTGATCAACTAAACTTACTGTCAGTTTTTTTAAAATCTGACAGTGGATTTAAAATCTAATTCAAATTCCATATCCTATTTTTTTAATTTATTGACTAAACTTACTGTCAGTTTTTTTAATATATTTTAGTTGGCATTCTATATCAAGACTTACAAATTTTCTGAAATCCCGACTCATCCCAAATCTCATCCTGAAAGTACCATGACCCGCCTTTTTTCCGACTCGTGTTTTCAGGATTTTTCCCATCCCAATCTGTCGGGAGAAGAATCGAGAAAATTATTAATGTTCGTTGAGAAGTTTAGTACATACTTATAGAATAGTTGATTTTGATGTGTTTCCCCCGATCTTGATTGAATTTTTTTTTTTACTAGCAAAGGTTTTTACACCGTAATTATAATGTGTTTTTCTTAGATACTCTTTTTTACTTACTATATATATATATATATATATATATATATATATATATATATATGTGAATTTAATTTTTTTACTCGCCGATCTAACCAGTTGAGATTATAACAATATCCTGCAACTAATGCATTCACAACTTGAGCTTTTGGCATAAGAAATACATGGAAACAAGGTTAGTGGCTCATAGATAAACACTGATTGAAAAACAAATGTTATTCATTATTCAATATACCATCATTTTATTCGATTTATTTTTAATCCTTCACTTGAATCAAACATGAAGAAAGGTCACAATTTTCCTCCAGAGATATCAAACCCTTTTCCCCTTCTACGGTGCCCATGCCGGTGGTCGTGCACACCTGTTGTGGCACTCACGAGGACAACTAGATCCAGGAAGGGTTCCATCACCGTTGCACATGCGCATACACCTGGTAAAGCAATCAATAGGAAAATGGTGATCTGCATTTGCCACACAAATAAAGAGAACCATCACCATCACAACACACACAAGTAGCCCCAACCCTCTTCCCTTCATCATCTTTTGTTTGGCTCGAGAAAATTATATTTAGATGTTTTATTTTATGTGTCAGTGTGTGTATCAAAGTAGGGGTGCGTCGTATTTATACTTGTTGGAAATTTGAATTCTTGGAATATTATGTGCATAGATTTAATATATTTTGCCTCTTTTTAACTTAATATTAAATTCATTGGAATTGTGTATAGATTATGTAATTCACTCAAGATTTATGCCTTCTTTATCAGTTTCATTGGTTTTTACTAAATATTACAGATATAGTGAATTATATGTCATGCAATTTTAACAGGGGGATACTTTTGAAGAAATTGTGCAAACACACACTAATGAGAAATTGATATATGCATGATAAAACGTTTGTCGCATTACTAAATTAAAATTTTTAACTAATGGTAATAGTGTAATTATTATAATATTTTTTGAATTCTCATGGGCTCTCGAGAGTGGGCCGAGTCTATCTCTTGAGGTATCAAAAAAGAACAAAAAATTGATTTAAGCTAGAAGAAAAATATTGATTCGAGCAAAAGTGTAGAAAAATATGTTAAATCAAAGTTGACCATATTAAGAAGGATTATACGACTCGGCAAAGAAAAAAGCAGGATTATACGTGAACTTTAAAAAAAATTAAGTTGGAATAATTTTTAGTTTTAAGTTAACTTTAATTTTTTTTTTTTTGGTGAAAATTATTTAAAATATTCAATATTAAATATTTGATAATATATATTTTAAAAAAACATTATACATATACCTAAGGGTTCTTTAATGGTTACTTTTAAATGTAAAATACTTATAAGATTTATAAATTTATTCTTAAATTTTGTATGTTTATGTGTTCCTTATTGTTTTACTTGATATAACTAAATTATAATAAAAACTAAAAATGTTTTTCATGTCTGATCTTGTATTAAATTTGTAAAATTTGATTTTTTCTTCGCATTTGTTAGAATCTTGATTTAAATAAAGTTATAAAGAATAAAATAAAATAAAAGGTTTATGTTGCACATATATAGCTTGTGGGAACAATACATGTACTTTTTATCCAACGTATGGTTGTATAAATCCTACTCCACAATCCTTGCCGAGTGGTCTATGGTTTGCCAAAATGCTATTTATATGAATTCTTTGTGAGACAGGTCTCCGACTCGATTCAATTTATGAAAAATATTATTTTTTATGTCATAAATATTATGTTTTTCTCGCATAAATAAACTAAGTCGATCCGTGACCGTAAGCAACATGAAGAAGAATAAGCTCTTGATGCCTTTGTATTCGTCTAATGTATTCACTAAAAAAAACAAACCCTTTAAATCAAAATTCCAAAATCAATGAAGAGCAGTAGTATATATTTGTAAAGTGGGAAATTTTAGTGATAAATTTTTAGCAACATGGATTTCATGTGATTTGAAGGATATATATCATTTGAAACATCAACTACTCGTTTTTCTTAAAAAGTACTAGAAATTTTTTTTCTCCGAGAACTATACATACATATATATATATATATATACTTAAAAAATAGCCTTGCACTATTTTAAAAATAAAATCACCAATTATATTTGAAAATCCAAAAGAAATAGTTCAAACATAAAATCATCCATCGTTTTACCAAACCTAAATAAACAATATTTAAAAATAAAATCAACTCTAACATCTTCTCAAAAACCTCTCAAACGCATAATAAAGATCGTAAAAATCTTCATCATCAACTTCAAATCATAAATGTAAATCATAAACGTATATGCGGAAACTAGCGTTGGTCCTCGGGTTATGTACACCTTCAGTCCAGTCAGATCAACCATACAAGTCTCTCTCAACATTATTATCATACTCACCTGCATCGATCACACCTAGTAAGTCTAAAAACTCAGTGTTAGACATGAATTTTATTGTGGCGATGATAACTAAAACCAGTAGACCAGCAGACCAGAACAAACTTATCAGCAGCTGCTGTTCTAGTAAAACTAAACCAGTAGAAAAGGGATAACAATACAAACCAGTAGAGAACGTTTTCTAACGTTGCTATCTTAATTGTTACCGTTAAAGAGTTCCTAGTACTAGTATTAATTGCAGCATTAAATACTATACGGAGTCATTTAATGCATATTACCCAATCAAGTATAAAACAAGACTGATTGTTTTATAGCTTTTCTGCAGGAACCTGTTTCGGTAATAAAGCTGATTGTATCAGTTATCTGAAGACTTCTCTGATTGTGAACGTTGAACTCAGTCGATTATATATACTTGGATCAAATCCTTGTTCGACACGACACTTCGCATAATATCATTTTCAAGGAACAAAGCTACTCTCTTATCAGACGAATATCAGTATTCCTTGAGTATTCAAAAAGTTCAACACAAAGAAAAGTAGCACACACTTCATAGCTTATATCTGATCTTTTGTAGATCATCTTGTGCTACTAATTATTACACTCTTCACGATCTTCACTGCACTTATAATTTATCAGAAGAGTCTGTAATCTGAAAAGAGTCTTTTCAGAGCTTTGTGTTTCGCATTTTTTGTGAGTTGAGAAACTAAGAGTTTCAGTAGGCTGAGGTGTAAGTCCTTCTGAAGTGGGTGTGTACAAGTGTTGTACTGTAATATCCATAGTCTTTTAGTTATACCTTCTGGAAACAGAAGAAGGGGAGACGTAGAAGAGTTTATCTTCGAACTTCCATAAACAACCGCTGCCTACTGTTTTATTGTTTTTCAACTACTTCATCAGATTGTTTCCGCACGTTTTATTGTAATCAGGTGAAAGTATTCGTACAAGATCAACTACTATCCTTAACAAAATTTTAGTACCTCATCAGAACGAAAAACGAGTAGAGTTTATTCACCCCCCCCTCTAAACTCAACTTCGATCCTCAACAATTGGTATCAGAGCAGGTTATTCTTGTCTGTGAAAAACTACAACAAATGGCACACTTCAGCAAGATCCCTATGTTCTCTAAGGAAGATTTTGACGACTGGAAGATAAGAATGCAAGCTCATCTTTCAGCACAAGATGATGACATGTGGTATGTCATCACAGATGGTCCACTGAAAATCTTAAAGCCTAACACAGCTGTTGCTGTTACTGACGGTGCACCACAGATGGTCGAAAAATCAAGAAGTGAATTTTTGGGAAATTCAGCATAAGAGCTGTTGCTCTTATCTTCACGGTGCAACCAGTGAAGATAAGAAAAAGGCCAATCTTGATAATGTGGCGAAGGATATATTGTATAAAACTCTCGACAAGAACACCATCAGCAAGATTAAAATGTGTTCTACTGCAAAGGATATTTGGGAAAAGCTCATCCAGATATGTGAAGGAAATGAGCAAACGAAAGAAAAAAAACTGTCTGTAGCAATGCAGAAGTTTGAAAATCTGAAAATGAGAGCAGGTGAAACTCTAAATGAGTTTGATGAAAGATTCAGTAGCTTGGTCAATGAGCTAGCTGCTCTGGGTAAAGAGCATAGCAACAGAGAAATAGCCCTCAAGGTGATGAGAGCCTTACCCAGAGAATGAGATGTTAAAACAATGGCTATGAGAGTATCCAAAGACTTGAACAAGTTGGAACTGCACGACTTATTTGCAGATCTGAAGGCCTACGAGTTCGAATTGGAAGTGAGAAGTGGAGAAGAGCCTTCAAGCCTACCCACCAAGGCTCTTGCTGCTACTGCTACTGCTTTTACTGCTACTGTCTCTACCTCTTCTACTGCTGCTGCAGTTGTACCTCAGGCATTACCTGCTGTAATCATTGACAATACAATGGAGAAGACTGCTGAACAAATCAGTAGTGATGCTATGTCATTATTTGTAAAGAAATTCTCCAGGTTCATGAAGAAGAACCATCGAACCTATCAGGGTTCCAATCGCAATTTCAAGAAGGATTCACCATCTGGTGATATGGGATGCTTCAACTGTGGAAAGATAGGTCACTTCATTGCTGATTGTCCTAAACCAAAGAAGGATGACCAAAAGAGAAAGGATCACAAGAGGAATGACAAAAAGTCCAGAAGAGATCGAAAAGCGATGATTGCCGAAGATAGCAAATCTAAGTGGGCGGACTCTAGTTCTGAGTCATCCGACTCAGAAAGTCATTCCAGTGACAGTGATGCAGAAGAAGTCAAATGTCTAATGGCAGACAATGACTCAACCTCGACATCTGGAGAGGTATTTGATTTTGACTCTAATGAATTTACACGAAATGACTTGATTGATGCACTGCATGAAATGGTAAAAGAGTATTCCAGACTTTCTCAATCGTTTGAAGAAGTTAAGATTGAAAATCAGAACTTAAAGAATCAGAACAGTAAGTTAACTTGCTCGCAAGTAGACAGCTGCAATGATTTACAAGTTAAGATGAGTAAATTAATAACTGAGAATGAAAGAGCCAAAGTAGATTACCAGAAGGTGCTTTCTGAAAACCAGAAGTTGTCGCTACTGGTAAATGCTTGGAACAAGTCTTCTGTTTCATTGGAAAAGATGCAAGAATTACAAAAACAGTCAGGAGATAGGAGTGGTCTCGGTTTTTGTAATAATGAAGGCACTTTTGAAACGAATACTAAGCCAACACTGGATATGTGCAAAGGGAAATACATTCACTTTGTGAAATCCAGTGTGGTACAGGAACCAGAAGTACCTACTGCTTCAGTTGAAAGGAATGTAAATATGACGAACAGAAGAATGCACTATGGTCTGGGTTACGTTAAACCTAAGGAAAAAGTTGACCAGAGTTCTAGATTCAGAAAAGAATTCAACTCTGGAAGACAACATCCTATGAAGGTTAAAAACTACCAGTACTACAACTCTAAACCTGTTCAGAAGATATACAGACTGGAAAACAGAAACAGAAGGGAAGAACAACATTTTGGTATGCATACTGTTAGAAATAACAGACCTTCTATTGCACACACATCTTTGGATACCCGAAGTACAAAGTCACCAAGAATTGTACAAATGTGGGTTCCCAAAGGACTGATAAGGCTTGGACCCAAATAGATTTGGGTACCAGATACTAAAATTTGTGTTTGCAGGAATAGCAGAAGGAAGCAGAAATCAGTAACTCTACATGGTATGTGGACAGTGGATGTTCCAGACACATGACTGGACAAAGAAACCTACTTTCCGAGATAGTGAGCTGTACTGGACCAAAGATAACTTTTGGAGACAACTCAAAAGGTAAAACCATGGGTAAGGGTAAGATTATCCATGGTAATATATGTAGTGACCCGTTCCAGAATCACCTACTAATCAAGAACTAAGCATGCAACTAACTTAATTAATAATAATCAGAGATAACAGCGGAAATATGGCCAACGACAGTAGTTATACAACCCAATCGAAATCAGAACAATCTCAAAATATATTCGGTACAACCATAACGAAATAGAATAGTACTGAAAACTAAACCAACCAGATACTCACTGTCCTCCTCCTGCTCTTCCCGAGCCATCCAACCTGAGCCCTGCCCCGTGGGAATGGGGTGTCCAAGATAAACAAAACCGAGGACGTGAGCGATAAGAACGCCCAGTACAAAAGCATGAGTATACAAGCCTATATGAAATGCACATGCTATGATATGATACCAGGGTAGTCAAGAAACAGGAGTAACAAAGGATCTCAAAATGCTCAGTCTAGAGGCGCCAAGTGGATAGTGCCGCGCGGTACTCCTCTGGGTCACTGCATCCACTACAAGATCAGACGTGGACCTAAAATGTCCCGGATCACCGAAGCCCTCCCGACCCGTCGGCCACTGTGTACTCTCGGTGTCCATGCGTCCACAAGATAGGGCTGAGCGGCCCCACAAGATATAGCTTATCTCGAAAGAGATACAGCTCAACAGTAAAGGCTATCTCGAAGGAGATACGGCTCAACATGAAATGCAACATGCAGTAATAAACGTGACATAATAGCATGCATCATATGACATATATCAATGCAACACATAATCATGCAACACATATAAGAATGTATACTCGACCAGGATATCTCGGATAGTACTTTCGTACCTCTATCACAGCAAGCCTAGCCTTACGCAACACCGCTAATCAGGTCTAGAACAAGCCTACGCATCAAAAGCATACCCAATGAACAATACTACCATGCTCAACTAGCAAAACCAGTACTACCAAAGGTTTAGGGTTTACCTTCGTCCGTCGACAGCCCTTTGATGTCGATTGCCTCGTAACTCAGGCGTCGCTACACTACCAATCCTGGCAGCTCTTGGCTATCGCTCGACCGACAACTAACCCTAGAAACCTTCCAAACCTCTCAAAATGAGACACAACTTCAAGAACTTGCCATCCAAAATGAGGAATTCCGAGCACTATTTATAGGCTATGTTCGGATCCACCGAACCCACTTCGGAACGTCCGAACTCCTACGTGTCCATCAGCTCTTGACACCTCACGATCGGATCCACCGAACCTACACTTCGGAACGTCCGAACTCCCACGTGTCCATCGGCTCTTGACACCTCATGATCGGATCCACCGAACCTACACTTCGGAACGTCCGAACTCCCACGTGTCCATCGGCTCTTGACACCTCATGATCGGATCCACCGAACTCACTTCGGATCGTCCGAACGCTTCGGTGCTACCGAACCATCTTCGGTCCGTCCGATCATGACCACGGTCAAAATTACACATTAAACCTTCTTAATCACCATTAATCCGTTAATTACCCAATTTGGAATTCGGGCTACTACAATATAACTATCAATGATGTGTTATTAGTTGACAATCTTTGTTACAACCTTATCAGCATCAGTCAACTATGTGATAATGGGTATTCTGTGGCTTTTCAAAAGCATTCATGTATAGTTAGAGATTCTACTGAAACTACTGTGTTAACAGGAAAGAGAGAAGGCAATACTTACAGAGTCTCTTGGAACTCAAATCATGTCAATACTCCTACATGCTTAGTTGCTTCTCTTAGCAATAAACACTGGCTATGGCACAAGAAACTGAATCATCTGAATTTCAAGTCAATCAATTATCTCAAGAAGCAGAATATAGTTGATGGATTACCTGACATTAATTTCGTTAAAAATCATGTTTGTTCTACTTGTCAGCTTGGGAAACAGATAAGATCCAGTTTCAAGACCAAAGATAGCAAATCAACTTCAAGATGTCTGGAACTACTACATATGGATCTATTTGGTCCTATCCCCATCATGAGCTTAGGGGGAATGAAATATACTCTTGTTGTTATTGATGATTTTTCTAGATTCACTTGGGTAATCTTTCTCGCAGGAAAAGATCAAACCAGTAGTCTCTTGATCAAGCTTCTGAAAAGGATTCAAAATGAAAAATCTTCTACCATCATTAAAATCAGAAGTGATCGGGGCACTGAATTCACTAACAAGTATCTTGAGTTATATTTGAATGAGCAGGGGATTCATCATGAATATTCAGCTGCCAGAACTCCTCAACAAAACGGATTAGCTGAGAGGAGAAATAGAACTCTAAAAGAAGCAGCTAGAACAATGCTAGCAGATGCAGACATTTCTCAGCGCTTCTGGGCTGAAGCTATCAATACTGCTTGTTACACGCAAAACAGATCTATGGTCAACAAAAGACACAACCAGACTCCGTATGAAATATGGAAAGGGGAGAAGCCCAATGTATCTTATTTTCATGTGTTTGGTTGCAAATGTTTTTTATTAAATAATGGCAAAAATCATTTGACGGCATTTGACTCAAAATCAGATGCTGGTATATTTCTTGGTTACTCTGCTGTAAGCAGAGCTTTTAGAATCTTCAACAATAGAACTCTTAATGTTGAAGAATCGATTCATGTTGTCTTCGATGAAGACAGCAATGCTGAATTTTCTAACATATCTGATTTAAGTAACATGTTAGACAGGATTCACTTGGAAATTGAAAGTGAAGATGATGTAGAAACAAATACCAAGGATCTTCAAAATCAAGAACCAGACACACCAATAGTGGAACCAGAAGCACAGAACTTGGATCTACCAGTACCAGCAGAAGATGTTCAAGAACCTACTACTGGTTCTGTAGAAGACAATCTTAACATATCAAATCAGGAAGATGCCCATTCAAATCCGTTTATCTGGAAAAAATCTCATCCTCCATCATTGGTTATTGGTAATCCAGCAGCGCCGTTGAGAACCAGAAGGCAAATGCTTAATGAATACATGCATGCTGCTTTTATATATCAGGATGAACCAAAGAAAATTGAAGAAGCTCTTCTGGATCCTAGTTGGATTGAAGCCATGCAAGAAGAGCTGAATCAATTCAAACATAATGAAGTTTGGTTTCTAGTACCTAGACCATCTCATCAAGCTGTCATTGGAACTCGGTGGGTATTCAAAAACAAACTCAATGAAGAAGGCACAGTGGTGAGAAATAAAGCTAGATTAGTAGCTCAAGGCTTCAGACAAGAAGAAGGCATAGACTTTGATGAGAGTTATGCACCAGTAGCAAGGCTCGAAGCAATCAGAATATTCTTAGCCTTTGCTGCTTTCAAGAATTTCAAAGTATATCAAATGGATGTGAAAAGTGCTTTTCTAAATGGTCTTTTACAAGAAGAAGTATACGTCGAACAACCTCCAGGTTTTATCGATCATTTCTCTCCGCATCATGTATTTAAATTACACAAAGCTTTATATGGTCTAAAACAGGCACCTAGAGCTTGGTATGACACTCTATCACAATTTCTCATTGATCATGATTTTACCATCGGAGCAGTAGATAAAACTTTATTTACTTTAGTCAAAGATAAGCACATTCTTTTAGTACAGATCTATGTTGATGATATTATTTTTGGGTCAACTAACCCCAAATTATGTGCAAAGTTTGGAAAATTGATGCAGGATAAATTTGAAATGAGCATGATGGGAGAATTAACATTCTTCCTAGGATTACAGATTAAGCAATCAGAGACTGGAATCTTTATAAATCAAGCCAAGTACACCAAGGAGCTTCTGAAAAAGTTTGGAATGGAAGCATGCTCTGCTGCTTCTACTCCAATGAGCTCATCTATTAAGCTTGATAAAGATGAAAGTGGTATTCCAGTAGAGGTAACTCAGTATCGAGGTCTTATTGGTTCTTTATTATATTTAACTGCCAGTAGACCAGATATCATGTTTGCTGTTTGCATTTGTGCTAGATTTCAATCTAACCCCAAACAATCTCATTATATTGCTGCTAAACGTATTTTGAAGTACTTGAAAGGAACTCAAAACGTCGGCTTATGGTATCCCAATGATTCATCGTTAAATCTTATTGGATATTCAGATGCTGATTATGCAGGTTGCAAACTAGACCGAAAAAGCACAAGTGGTTTTTGTCAATTTCTTGGTGATAAGTTGATATCCTGGTTTATCAAGAAACAGACTTCCATAGCCACATCTACTACAGAAGCAGAATATCTGGCTGCTGGAAGCTGCTGCTCTCAGATACTGTGGATTCAACAACAGTTAAGAGACTATGGGATTCAAGCCTCCGAATCACCTATATTCTGTGACAATACCAGTGCAATTGCAATCACACAAAATCCAGTACTTCATTCCAGAACGAAGCACATAGACATCAGACATCACTTTATTAGAGATCATGTACAGAAGAAGAACATTCGTCTGGAATATGTTTCTACTGATCAATAAACAGCAGATATCTTCACGAAACCCTTACCAGAAAATAAGTTTTCTTACTTTCGTAATTCTCTTGGTTTAATAGATTTAACTTGACTATTTTCTGAAATCTTAGTTAAATTTCTATTATTACTTGTTTGTTATCGCATTGAACTAACAGTAAGATATTTGCAGAAAAGCAGAAGAGAAAAGTCAGATAAGCAAAACTGGAATTTTATTAGAAACCATTTCAGTACATTACACGATGCAAAAGTAAAAACAGTAGATCTTGTTTGCTATTTAACCAGTAGCGTTACTTGTAGCGTTTGTCTTCTAGGAGCTGTCTGATATTTGCTTGCAAAGTACTTCAACAGGAAAAAGATGGTCTTCTTCGAAAGAGAAAGGCCTAGAAAGAATCTAGCAAGCTTAGGTCTTGCCAGCACTAATGTAATTTTTAGATGCCTTACAGGGCATCAGAGAGGATTTCAGCATCATCAATCCACCAGCACTCTCTAATTGCATTAGCATGCTTCTGGAAGAAATCGATGCTATATTTTAAACTCAATCGAAGCAAAAGATCTGCATAACTGTGGAAACTACAACTCAAGGAGTGTATTTCAAGGATCATTACGATATTTATGATACCCTCAAACTTCTCTCTGGACAATTTTGCTTCATCTCCTGAATCTAACTCTAACTCTCCTTTTACTTGAGATTTCATTGTTCTTGTTTAACTTCGTTCAAGCTTTGCAGGTTTTTATAGAGGGAACAAAGACTCTTGTGAATCGTTAGATTGCGACTGTTCATTTTCAACGGCTCAGATTGAGAGATGACCAAGAGTCACTTGTCGCAATTATGACTACTTATTAATTGCATTTACCGAGGGGGAACAGTATCTCAGTCAGACTAAGAGTTTGACACCTTTTCAGAAAACAGATAGGATGTTTGTCTTTTCGATAAAACTACAAGTCTGCTGGTTTTGACAAATTTCTCGCATATTTCAGCACTCTGAAACTTCCAGCAGACGTTATCATAAAATGACAAATCCTTTTCTGATTTCTTTTAGTAATCGTCTGGACAGCCCGCTCTTTTTCAAAATTTTCAAAATCATTCGTCTCTCTGACAGTTTCTGCAAAACTCTTCAAACACTCAACCAAGAACATACTGACATGTGTCTTTATGTTTATTTGAAGGCTGTATATCTATTTCATATTTCACATTTTCACCATTACTGTTTCATAACTATCTCTATTCAACTACTGCTTTCTCTATATCATAACTAACTACTGCAAATTTTTCTGATCTCATCTGCATACAGAAATGGCTGGAGCATATACTCTTAACGCTTATCAAGTTAACTTTGCTTCGCTTCTCACCATCAAGGATGAGAATCTCTTGAAAATGGTTCAGGGTATTGAGAAATCGGGACTCCGGAAATTCCTGGAAGCACCAACAGTTATCTACAAAAATGCTCTCCTGGAATTTTATGCTAAAGCAACAGTGCATGAAGGAAGGATTGTTTATACTCAAGGAGATGCTTCTATCTCCATTGATGTCGCTCACCTAGGAGCAACCTTCCTCCTTCCACTTTCGGGTACGTCTGAACTTTCTGATATTTCCAAGACAGATATGTCTGTTGCACTCAGCTCTTTCTCCGCATCTGGAGAAGAAGTGTCTCCTTCCTGCCACAAGAAATTTCTCAAAATAGAGTATCAAATTCTGGCCGATATTGTGGCTAAAGCTATTTTGATCAAGGCTGGCACCTTCGACAAGTTGACGAAGGAGAAAGTTCAAGTAATGACTGCCATCACCAAGGGGATTAAGGTGGACTGGAGCCATTTTATTTTCAGAATTATGAAGGATATGGTTGTCAGGAGAAGTTCTGGTTTCGCGGTTCAGATCAGTGTTTTGCTCAAGGATGCTGGTTTCGCATCTACCAGTGATATCGATGCTACTTCCGTTACCATGATTGATGCAGCAAATGTATTGGCTCTAAGGCCTAAGCCAACAGTGGCGGAGTTTGTTGCGATGAAGAAGGAAATTGGGGAAACTGCTTCTGAGGCTCCCAAACCTCAAAAGAAAATTTCAAAGAAACGATTGATTATTTCGATGGATTCCGATAAAACAGCATCAGAAGAGTCTGCTGCTGCTGTTCGACCAGTAGGGCCAACCCCAGCCAAGAAGAAACCGCGTACCATTCTTAAGATTAAAAAGACAGCAGCCTGTCTGAAATTGAGAAAGTACCTATTCGTCAGGTCTTTCCAGAAGCTGTTCCTTCTGCTCGATCCACTGCTTTTTCGACTGCACACGCTACTGCGTCTGTTTCAGCACCCTCTACTGCTACTGCTTTTAAGCCAACATCTGGAATCGTTATTCGGGAACCAGCAAGCGGGTCTTCTGCTTTCCGACCTATTGCGCCTATTCCATCTTCTGACAAAGGCAAAGGGAAAATGGTGGAAGAACCACCTGTTTTTGGTCACAAGACCACTGTCACAACCGGCGTTGATCTTCATCTAGCCGAGATTGAGACCTCTGCAAACGATGACATGAGTTTCTTTGATGAATGGCATACTGTCCGTTTGTTTCATTCCTTTGCTTACTTCAAAACAAAAGGGGCTTATGGCAAAATGATGAATGCGGAAAAGAGAATTTTTCAGCTGGCAAAAACAGAGAATGTCATCGAGGCCTTGCGCAGAAGGAACTACATCTTCGATCAGCTGAAATGTCAGAAATTAGAATCAGTTCTGAAAGTTCTTCAATCGAATTTTGATCCTGCCGTTCCTACTGCTGTTCAGGATCAAAATGTTATTATGATTCTATCTGACAGATTAAAGCAGATGAGTGAGCAACTTCTTGCTCAAGAACAAGGCTTTGGAGAGCCTACTGTTTATCATGTTGGCCTTGTCCCGATCTTTCAGCAGAATCAGACAGTTGAGGAAAGGACTACAGCCTCCCCAAAGGCTGATGTTCTTAGTACTCCTGCATCTCCGACTAGGCCCATTCAGTCCTCATCACTATTGTCCGTGCATGAACTGGCTTCAGTTGAAGAAGTCATTGAATCAATTGTCCCTACTGTCTCTACCTCGTTGGAAGCAGCACCGGCTATTTCTTTGCCCCCTTCTGGTTCTCCTACCCCAGGGCAACAATTAGCAGAACCAGATGCTATTTCTTTACTGCCGAATTTAGAGTTGTTTTCTGCTGCACATCAAGCAGAAAAGAACGTTCTTCTGGTACAGCCTTCTGCACCTTCTATTGCAGCATCTTCAGTTTCACAGGCTGTTACTGTACCGATGGAAGAAGCTTTGGCCTCTGCCTTGGCCATTCCTACTGAAGATATTACTCTTCCTCTGGTTGTTGTTGAGCCTACTGTTTCTGCAATTCCAGCAGAAAGCACAGCAGACCCTGCTCCTTCTACTGTATTGATGGATGCTCCTCCTGTTTTTACTGTGTTGACTGTCTCCCTCCCTGTTTTGGATGCGACGAATTCTCGTCTTTCTGAGATCAAACAACGCATTCTTGAACGAACCCCTTCCCCGGAATCAGATGCTTTCAACCTCGAACATCAGATTCAGTGTCTACAAACCGATCTCAACAACATCTCTGAGTTAGTGAAACGTATGTCTTGTGAAAACCTTGCGGAATTCAGTTGTGCTAAATCTTTCCGAGAGCGAATGGGGAAATACATCTATCTCACTAAGGAGACCTCGGACAAGATGTATGCTGAAGCCTCCGTTTTCAGAACAGCTGTATCAAGAACTCACAACGCCATCATGCTTGCTCAAAATGATATACTCACTCGAATCACTGAGCATGATGATATCTTTCGATCACTGTCTACTTCTGTGGAACTTTTGGATGCCAAGATTGACTCTCAAAATCAATCTATCACTGCCTTAGATAATCGCATCTCTTCTCAGACCCCGTATCTGGAGATGCTAACTGATGGCATTCAAAATATTTCCGGCAGACTGAATGATCTCTTTACCCATGTAGTGGCCGCTGATGCCAAAAAGGGGGAAGATAGAGGAGATAGAGGAGATCAAGCAGGAGTTAGGCAAACAGAAGATGAGGCTGAACCTTCTAACAGAAGAGATCAAGAACCTCAAAATGAAGAAATCATTTACAGGGACATTGGAACTAATTGATTTGTTTACTTTAATGCATTATTAACATTATCCGTTTGTTTAAATGATTATCTGTTTTACTTAACAACTTTCTACTGTTTAGGTTTTGGCATCACCACAAAGGGGGAAATTGTTAGACATGAATTTTATTGTGGCGATGATAACTAAAACCAGTAGACCAGCAGACCAGAACAAACTTATCAGTAGCTGCTGTTCTAGTAAAACTAAACCAGTAGAAAAGGGATAACAATACAAACCAGTAGAGAACGTTTTCTAACGTTGCTATCTTAATTGTTACCGTTAAAGAGTTCCTAGTACTAGTATTAATTGCAGCATTAAATACTGTACGGAGTCATTTAATGCATATTACCCAATCAAGTATAAAACAAGACTGATTGTTTTATAGTTTTCTGCAGGAACCTGTTTCGGTAATAAAGCTGATTGTATCAGTTATCTGAAGACTTCTCTGATTGTGAACGTTGAATTCAATCGATTATATATACTTGGATCAAATCCTTGTTCGACACGACACTTCGCATAATATCATTTTCAAGGAACAAAGCTACTCTCTTATCAGACGAATATCAGTATTCCTTGAGTATTCAAAAAGTTCAACACAAAGAAAAGTAGCACACGCTTCATAGCTTATATCTGATCTTTTGTAGATCATCTTGTGCTACTAATTCTTACACTCTTCACGATCTTCACTGCACTTATAATTTATCAGAAGAGTCTGTAATCTGAAAAGAGTCTTTTCAGAACTTTGTGTTTCACATTTTTTGTGAGTTGAGAAACTAAGAGTTTCAGTAGGCTGAGGTATAAGTCCTTCTGAAGTGGGTGTGTACAAGTGTTGTACTGTAATATCCAAAGTCTTTTAGTTATACCTTCTCGAAACAGAAGAAGGGGAGACGTAGAAGAGTTTATCTTCGAACTTCCATAAACAACTGCTGCCTACTGTTTTATTGTTTTTCAACTACTTCATCAGATTGTTTCCGCACGTTTTATTGTAATCAGGTGAAAGTATTCGCACAAGATCAACTATTATCCTTAACAGGATTTTAGTACCTCATCAGAACGAAAAACGAGTAGAGTTTATTCACCCCCCCTCTAAACTCAACTTCGATCCTCAACACTCAGCTAACAATATTCTTGATAACAAATAATACGTATACAGATCACATGCAAGAGTGAAAATATTTTTACTTAAAATAACATTTTCATAATCATGCATACACATAAACATTTTAATATTATCATCGACATATTCTTATATATCATAAACATATATATTAGTTTCGTTGAATTCAGATCGTTGATTGTGACTTTCGTATTCGTATTGGGGTCGATGGATCCATCTACATGTAACCACAGTACTGGACGGCTGAGACATCAGCGACACTGTCACCCGTCAACTGAGCCTTGGTCTTACGTATTAATATATCAACGTATCATCGTATTAGTCACAATCTATTCACATCCTTCAACATTTCATATTTTCATCACTTTACAAAATCATGCATATAAATATCATTTTTATTTTGAAACCAAGTTATGCAACATGTCTTTTAGCTTTAACGTTTTATCATAAAATCTCATAAACATTTAAAATAAACATATTAACATATAAAACAACATTCAGAGCACTGTTATGACGTTTATTATTTTCTAGGTGTAAAATAACTTTTTAACCCTTAGACGTAAATCTTCTCGTTTTTTGACTTTTTCTTATTTCCATTGACTCTAGACCATCCCAAATAATTATTTAAGCTTAAATTAAATTTTTCATATTTTTATTTAGCTTAAATATGAGACTTTCTAACTTTTTCGTAAATATTAATTCGTATAACGTTTTAATTCCGAATAAATTCAAACTTCAATATAAAATTCTCAAATTCAAAACTTAGACTTTATATATTTAATTTACCCTCGTAACCATGATTCAACCCCCCGTGAACCACGGCTCAACCCTTAACCATTTAAACCCTAATTCTCGAACCTTAAGCTAAATCCTCGAACCATCTTACGTTTTCACCGAGCCACCCCGAGCCATCTTCGGACCAGACCTCCCCTGGACTCTTATGAACCTACTGTACCCCTAGGACTTTACCCTATCCCCAACCGAAGCTTCCCACATCAGTAGCAAGCAACGACCGAGAACCATGTTGCACTAGGACTCTACGTTTTCACGCCTAGTACTCTAACCACCGAGCCAGCCCTTGACCCATACCCTTGTGCACCCTCCTAGAGACCTAGCCTAGCCCAGCCCTAACCCCCTGGCCGAGCCACGAGACCCCTTGCGCAGCAGTTGAACCATGCACGCTACTCTCAGGTGGCTAGGACTCCTTCCCAGCCGCTTCTCTCAAATCCTAGCGTGGCTAGGACCCCTCTCCTGACCCATACATGACCCCACCTAGCCCTGGTCGCAACCAAGCCAAGCCATGCATGTTTTATCCCTTAACCTGATCACCTTGGCCCTAAAATGTCATCCTTGTTTCCAGCTTGTTCCATCACGTGTGCAGCCTAATACCATGCCTTTTAGGTCTCTTTCCTCGTGTAAAAACCACCCCTAAACCTTCCCTAATCATGGCAGCCACTTCATGTATGAAACCATCAAGTTTTGGGATCAAATACATGCTTCAAAAACCCATGTTTTGCACAAAAACACAAATAATAAAAAGAGTAACTTGTCTTTCATGCAATTCATAAACACTTACATATTAGGGTGTGATAGATGAGAAATGAAGGAATTATAGCGTGTCTTTGCGTAATTTACGCACGAAAATACGTTAACGATTGCGAAGAACGACGACGAACGATCTTGGCTGAATTTTCTATGTTAAAACCGATGCCTTCCTCTTGTAAAAATCGTGTGTGCCATGAAGTTTGAGGGGATAAGAATTTGTGTGTTTAGAGGGGAAGTGGGCGTGCACTTTAAATAATAATGGGGTAGGGTTTGAGCTTTGAAAGTTGATAAAATAAAATTTGTGCAAGCTTGGGCCCATTAGCATAACATAATAGGCCCAATAAGCCCACTTGTGCATTTAAAATTATTTCGTTTAGGCAAGTTCGTTAAATTATTAGCCGAGTTGTCAAAACGTTCGTATTTTTGTTGAAAATCGGATACCGATAAAAATTACGTCTCGACGTATAAAATCACCTCAAAACTCTTTATTATCAAAACAATAATAAAAAGCATCAACCTTATTTTAAATAATTAAAAGCAATTATTTAATAAAATTATTTTCCATTTTTCAGCCATCAGTCTCCGTTCCTCGATCGCATCTTGAATACAATTAAAAATACAATTTTAAACATTCATGTAGAAAAGTACATTTTAAATGTGTAAACATGCACACCATATTTAATTCATGCAATTAATGTCATTTAATTAAAATACATAAGAATTTTGATAACTTGCATGCATGTGGTTCATGTGGACTTTTAAATTTTCGGACGTTACATCATTAATCTCGAAATTAGTGTACTACAATAAATGATTGAAAACATTTAAATTTTTGAGACTTTTATTGATAGTTTTTTTTTTAATAAAGACTTACTATTTTCTTTTAAAAAAAATTCAAATGTGACTTCAATTATTGTTTGAATTGATTATATTAATTCGTTTGTTAGTTCAAATTTGAATATAATTCATTTTTATATCAATTTAAATATAATTTATGAATTATGTGTTTTTTTTTTCAAATTGAAACTGAAATTTATTGAAAACATTAATTACTTTAAATTTTTACATTTAATACATCAATTCGTTTTGTGTTCTATGATATATTTAGTTGTTATTATAAATTTTATAAATAATTCAGTCCGATTTCTGCATTACATTCAGACAATCAATTTTCAATCAGAATAAATATAAAAAAAATGAGTGCAATGTTCAGTATCACTCGTGAGGTAAATCATTTGAAAATACATTTGGCGGTTAAACTCTGATTAGCTCGTTGATACGATCTACCAGCATATGGAAACAACAAAAATTCAAGTTTAAAATATATTTTCTATTATTTAAACATTATTATATTTTTCCATACATTTTTTATTTAGGGATATTATTTATATTTTCTTTATTTTATATGGTTCACGCACACAAATATATATAAACAAAGTTTTTGTCCTATCCGTAAAGTTTTCGTCAAAAATAATATTTTATAAAAGAAAAAAAAATCATTATTAATGTATTCACCTATCGCATTAATATTTGAAATAAATACGTAATTAAATATGAATTATTTTCATTTTATTTTTAAAAATTCAAATTTAAATTTGATGTTTTTTGAAATTATAAACTATATTTAAGTATTTGCATTGATTATATCATTTTATAATTTCGATTATGGTTTTAAGTTTACTTTTAGATATTTTATATTTGTTATTCTCTATCCTACTAAGTAAAATATTTTTATATAATATTATGTTTTTCAAATTTTTTAAAACAATGTCCATAAATTATTGTTATTATTATTATTATTATCATCATCATCATCATCTTAATATAATTTTAAAATATTTATCTAAAATAATATAAGATTTTTTAAATAATTTTTTTATTCTTTTTATTAATAGAAGTTTCACTTAAACCAAAATAATAAGTCAATTTAAAGACAAAATATTGTTATCATTATTTGAGTGTTATCTTAAATGACATAAATATTTTGATATAATAATTTTTAAGATTTAAATATATTCATTATATTATCAATGATTTAAAATAATTATTCAATTGCTGTCGCACTAATAAAATATTCGTAATAAATAAGAAGAAAGTAATATATCACATCAAAAAAATATTTAACATGAAAATTGTATATCATGAATGAAAATACATATATATGTCATTGGGGAAAAAATGGGCAGCCTTTGGAGGCCGGAACACCTACACAATAAACGCAAATCCAGTGGTGAATCAGTGCAGCCTCCAAGTTCTTGAAGATTGTCCCATCAAATCCAGAACCAATTGCTGGAGGTTTTCTGTGACAATCGTTGACACTCATCAGTGAATTCCATAGATTTTTCTGTGACAATCTTCTCCGGAGGCGAACCAAGGGCCTTAAATTATGCAGAAACTCCTCCAGTCCGCAATGTTACGCTCAGTCAAACCTCATCAGTTCACTCAATTATCCACCTTCACGTCCCTTTCTGACAATACCCTGGACAATGTTAACATTGTCAATGAAGTCCTCTCCCTCATCAATTCTGTGTATTCTATGGAAATGTCCCTTAACAAATTATTCCCTTTCTTGAACTGCGAAATTATTGTTTCAGTTCTCCAATCACAGGCGCAATTGAAGAAAGATCCTCGCATCTGCTTTCGCTTCTTCACCTGGGCAGCTGGGAAAAAGGGGTTCCGTAGTGGGGTGTCACATAATTTGATTGTCGAGATGCTCTTGAGTGACGATTCATTTGATTTATATTGGAGTGTTCTTGATGATTTAAGGAATGAAAAGGCACCTGTTTATGCGGATGCTTTTGTTGTGTTGATTTTGGGATATTGGAGGTTGAAGAATGCGGAAAAAGTAGTGGAGACATTTGGGAAGATGAAAGATTATGAGTGTAAGCCCAATTTAGCTGCGTATAACGTGATTTTAAATGTTTTGGTGCAGAAAAATGTGATCAATTTGGCATTGGCGATTTATTATAAGATGGTGAAGTTAAATTGTAAAATGGGTACAGATACTTTTAATGTTTTGATTGATGGTTTGTGCAAGAATGGGATGACTGAAAATGCACTGAATCTGTTTGACCAAATGACTAGGAGAGGAATCTTGCCTAACAGGATTACATACACAATTATTATTTCAGGTTTGTGCAAGGCAAAGAGGACAGATGATGCACTTAGGCTGCTTAATTTGATGAAAAGTAAGGGATGTAGACCTGATATTATTACTTACAATTCTTTGCTTCACGGGCTTTGTAAGTTTGGCCGGGTTAATGAAGCCCTCTTGCTTTTGCAGTCGTTCAAAAATGAGGGTTATCATGTTGAGATTCAGGGGTTTAGTTGTTTAATCGAAGGTTTGATAAGAACTAAACAGATTGGAATGGCTGAAGAGTTGTTTTCGAAGGCTTTTGAGGTGAACTTAATCCCTGACGTGGTGCTGTACACGATCATGATGCGTGGGTTAAGTGAAGCTGGAAGGATGGCGGATGCAACAAAGTTGTTAAGTAATATGATTGCAAAAGGGGTCATGCCGGATACTCGATGTTACAACGTGCTAATCAAAGGATTCTGCGATGCCGGGCTCTTGGATCAAGCTCGGTCTCTCCAACTAGAGATTTCCCAGCAAAATCAGTTCCCCAATACTTGCACTTACACTATTTTTATTTGTGGTTTGTGCAGGAATGGGCTGCTTGGAGAGGCTCGACAGATTTTTAATGACATGGAAAAACTTGGCTGCTTTCCCTCTGTTGTAACTTTTAATGCATTGATTGATGGACTATGTAAGGCTGGTAAACTCGAGGAAGCTCGCCTTATGCATTACAAATTAGAGCTTGGGAGAAACCCATCATTGTTTCTTCGGCTGTCACAAGGTGCAGATCGTGTTCTTGATAGCGTAGGCCTACAAAAGATGGTGGAAAAGTTGGTTGACTCTGGGTTGATGCTTAAAGCTTACAAGATTCTCATGCAGCTTATTGATAGTGGGGCTGTGCCACTCACCAGGACATACAATACGTTGATAAATGGTATGTGCAAAGCTGGGCAAATTAATGGTGCTTTTAAGCTCTTCGAGGAGCTCCAACTCAAGGGGCTTTCCCCAGATTCCGTTACATATGCCACACTCATAGATGGACTTCAAAGTTTGGATAGAGAAGTAGACGCGTTTAAGCTCTTTGAGCAAATGAATAAAAATGGATGTGTACCATCTTTTTCTGTGTATAAGACACTCATGACTTGGTCCTGCAGGAGGAATAAGATTACTGTTGCTTATGGTCTTTGGTTGAAGTACCTGAGGAGCTTAGGGGAAGATGAATCGTTGAAATTGGTTGAGGAATGTTTTGTGAAAGGAGAATATGAGAATGCTGTAAGACGCTTGCTTGAAAGGGACATCAAATTGATTGATTTTGATTATGCACCATACAACATTTGGCTCATTGGATTATGTCAGGCTAACAGAATCGGGGAGGCTCACAGGACATTTTTAATTCTCGAGGAGTTTGGGGTTGTTGTTTCTGCCCCAGGTTGTGTCAAGTTGATTCATGTTCTCTGCTGTGAGGGAAAACTAGACCAAGCTCTTAAAATTTTTCTTTATAGCATGGAGAAAAATTATATTTTAATGCCACGCATCTGCAACCATTTACTTGAAGTTCTCTGTTCGAAGGATAAAGCAATGCTTGCTTTCGAAGTTCTAGACAAAATGAAATCTGTGGGTTATGATTTAGATTCTTACCTTCACCGCAGCACAAAAGTACTTCTATATAGTCATCGAAGAACAAGGGAATTTGAGAATATGACCACAAGTTGAATATTCTTTCGGTGTGCCATGTGAATGGGAATTTCCTAATTGCAGATGTGGCGGATCAAGAAGCAAAGATCTCTGTTGAAGAGCATATGCACGGCACAACTATTCAAACTCTCCAAAATGATCTCGGTATAGGTTTTCTACGTTACTTATTATATTTTTATTTTATTGTTTTCTTCTTGTTCTTTACATTTCTTGTGCTGTCGTTAAATACTGGCATTGGCATTTGTAGCTCTTGTTTTGGTTATTCACGATTAAATTTTGATTAATGTGTTCTTCACCTCGATGGATGTGCTGATTATATTTCCAATTAGAAAATTCGATTTATTCGATCTTTGCCTTGATGGATGTGCTGAACATATTACCAATTAGAACTTGTTAGGTTCCCAATCTGTGAAGACGAAATGGATTTCCCCTAGCTAGCAGTCCTCTACTTGTTCCCAGAAGTTTTACAGTGTTCTAGTTTCTCTATTTTCTTATTTCTTTTTTAATGAAATCTAGTGAAAAATGAAACAAGGCAAGTCAAAGAAGAAACTGTTCAGATGGCCAAGGCAAAGCAGCTGATCTGTTTGCAGATTTCTGAAAATAGTCTGAAAGTTGCTTCTCTCGAATTTGATTCGTCCACCCTCAATCAAGTAAAGCTTTTGGTTCAACAGATACTCAATATATTGATAGATCTCGGCATGTTATGTATCTATCAAACTCAATCACATTTCCCCCTCGAGAAACTGATAATGAACTTATAAATAATATTTGTCTTTTTATTCATTATATTTTTGGGATGCCTTATTGTATATTACAAGACCGAAACTGTCAATCTAAAAGGTGATGTTTAACTGAAGCTGGAGCAGACATATGAAGGCCACACTTTCAGGGTTCACCATGTGAATCAATCTGTTTTCTTTTTTTTTTCAGCTAATCCTGCTTTAATCTCACCTGGGCCACAAAGACCTATATACAATAGTGTCTCGCAAACGAAGCATGGCAGAGATATGTTTATAGTCATATCTGGTTGAAACATGATCCTGTTACTTCTGCGGTTGTGCCATGTCCTCCTGATAATTTTTCTTAGTAGTTTGATCTTAAGTAATCTGGCGACGTCCCTCGAGTAGGTACTCTTGTTGTTTCTTACTTACAGAGATTCTTCATCACTAGAGTACTCTGTTGTCTGAGTCTCACAGGTCCTAAAATTTTTCTCATCTAGGTGGTTTTTGACATTATTATAATGCTCTTTGTAACCCATGTAAGCCTGCAATGATTAACACCCTTTGATAGTCAAACCATGAGCAACAAGGTATCTATTGGGATTATATATACTTGCTCAGACACACAACAGCCTCAGTGGTTCCTCATTCAATTTCAAATCCACCTTAACCAAAAACAGTAACGAGTTTAGTAGGTTGATTTTTCTAAGAACTTGTGCCATGCGACAACTTCAAATGAAATACAAAATTGCACATTATTCATTCAAACATTTCGATCTCCAGAAAGAATTATAAGCTTAGGACTTTGACTACATGTTCTCTAGACAGTTTACAGAAAAGGTACTTTCAAGTAGGCATTTCTCTAAACACTTCCAACTAGATCTTGACCCTTGGAAGTTGTAAGGCAGCTTGCACCATTCTATGCGGATGCTAGTACACTGAATGAATTTGGAGGTTAATCGTATTTTTAAAAAGCACGTGAAAGTTACATATATGTTCATAAAAGTCCTTTATTTTCAGTTACCCTCTTCTTTTCTGTTTTAGGTAAACGTACTGAAACATAAAATCCTCAAGAACACATTTGAAAGAGTTATAATTTATTTGTATACGTTTTATAAGTCTCAACATGTCTAGAATATTAGGGAAAATTCTTCTTTCTATGGAAGAATGGAGGTTGGGTCTTGTTTTTTTCGATTCATGAATCAAACTACTCACCCTACTTCTGTCGGATCCTCTTGGCACGCAGACAATGGAGCTTATGCAACAACAAAAATTAAGCCTGTCAGCGAAACTTGTGGATAGAAGGTAATTCGAAGATCATGTATCACAAGAGAGACAATGAATCACTATATAACGGCACCATTGATTTCCAAACAGCGGGCATTACACAAAGGTTGCCGAGGATATTAGTCGAGAATTGAAAGGATGGCAGGTTTGACATCTTACTATGTAGTATCCAGATCATGCTTGCTGTATTTGTCACTTTTACAAGGCTGTGAATTTGACCATGCAGGAATGGATTGATGCTCACCAATTCGACCCAATGACCAAAGAAGGCTTAGTGGTTTCTTGAAATACCTTTTCCTTTTTGTTCATAAATCATTTATAATTAGTTAAATAATGAAATGCACAATTCTTCAGATAGTAATGTTACAACTCCCCAGGTTACTCTAAAGATTTATTGCAATATAACTTCAAAACAATAATGCATAAATTTCTGAATGAGTGCACGAGCTCAATTGCAAGATGAAGCTATCATCAGTTGCATTTAATTTTCTTTTTTGAAGCAATCTAAATGGCAAGAAAAGGATTTCTCCTAATCAAACTGTATGGTACCTCTAAGTTTAACATGATAATATGTTGAATGAATTCTGAGGTGCCACCAAAAATTAAATTTCCCGTAGTATTTTCTAGGCTTGTTCGTTAAGATTCAGTTGGTACTAAGGCATCAATTATCTTCTTTCTTACACTATTTTATAGTTTTTGGTCAAATCATGTATTCAATTTTCTTGTTTGATACTGAAGACATACCTTACCACCTCTCTGATAATCTAATCTATGTCAACCTAAACCATTGCATCGCTAGTTTTAAATGATATTGATATGAATTATGATTTGATAATTCATATCCCACTCTCAAGGAGGAACATTCGTGGAAAAATATGAAATTATATAACATGGACTTGTTAGGTGCTTGTTGCATCCTCAAAGGGCAGGTTTATTATTGATTTGGGTTGATGTTCATGCAGGTAAATGAAAAGGCAAATGGAGATGGAACTGAAGGTACATTTCAACATGTTCTGTCAAGTGAAATGTACATCAGCAGTTTCTTTCTTTTGCGGCATAAAAATGGCTAAGCTGTCAAACACAAAAAAATAAAAATAAAAAATTTAATAATAATCCATTTTAATTTTGTCAATTCCATCGAAAAGCATTTTAATTAATCACGTGTTTGTATTTATTATAAAGTGTAGTGTTCACTTGTATATGATTGATAGGGAATATTTTAACTTTATTTTTCAGTGTTAGGATGCATTCAGTTTTGTTCTAGTCAAATATGATAAGATGAACTGGACCATACTTCATTAAAAACCTATGATGAGTTTAGCTTATTTTGAGCATGCGAATTTGTCCTGTGGCCAGAGAGAAAAAGTTCAGACCATAGTTGCAATGCACTGGAATTACAGAGATCTTTCCAAATCAGAATGCTTTCTGACCTTTTGATCACGAAGATCTTGTCAAGAACCTGCAAAAATTACGTAGTTCAGTCAAGTAGCATCTAGGGCAAGAATAAACAAAATAAAGTTATTGACCAAAGTAATACATATTTTAGCTGATCCCTTGAATCACGTTATAAATTGACATTTGACGAGAAGGCAAATAGTATTTGTATGTCCATTTCTGGCACCAAAAGCACTGCTCTAAAAACACGGTGTTACGTGACAAACTGAAGTATGTTTTAGAATTCCACAAGCGCCTGGCATAGTTTGCTAAAAGAAAAAGTTGAAAGAAAAGGATAGTTTAAATAACAAATAATCTCCACAACCGTCATAGTAGATACAAATGGAGTACATACAGAAAAAGTAACGATCAATGAGAGAAATATGTAGAAATTTGGTGATTTCTTGCCTTTTTTTGGGTACAAAGTCGGAGACGATAATGTTAGGACTCCATTTCAAGGGTTGGAGTGAGTCATTTGAGCACATTTTGCGGAGGATTTCGCAGAATTTGAAAAAGGAACAACTTCGTACTGGACAATCCCACCACCACACAAAGAAATGTGGATAGAGAACCTCCATCCAGCAAAAATAAGCAGCATTGTAGCAATTTGGCAAGATTCAATAGAATACGCTTTCCAAAAATTATGAGATTCCCATTCACATGGCACATCGAAAGAATATTCAACCAGTTGTCATATTCTCAAATTCCCTTGTTCTTCTATGACTAAATAGAAGTACTTTTGTGCTGCGGTGAAGATAAGAATCTAAATCATAACCCACAGATTTCATTTTGTCTAGAACTTCGAAAGAAAGCATTGCTTTATCCTTTGAACATAGTACTTCAAGTAAATGGTTGCAGATGCATGACATCAAAATATAATTTTTCTCCATGCTATAAAGAAAAATTTTAAGAGCTTGGTCTAGTTTTCCCTCACAGCAGAGAACATGAATCACTTGACACAACCTGGGGCAGAAACAACAACCCCAAACTCCTCGAGAATTAAAAATGTACTATGAGCCTCCTCGATTCTGTTAGCCTGACATAATCCAACGAGCCAAATGTTATATGGTGCATAATCAAAATCAATCAATTTGATGTCCCTTTCAAGCAAGCGTCCTACAACATTCTCATATTCTCCTTTCACAAAACATTCCTCAACCAATTTCAACGATTCATCTTCCCCTAAACTCCTCATGTACTTCAACCAAAGACCATAAGCAACAGTAATCTTATTCCTCCTGGAGGACCAAGTCATGAGTATCTTATACACAAAAAAAGATGGTACACATTCATTTTTATTCATTTGCTCAAAGATCTTAAACGCGTCTACTTCTCTATCCAAACTTTGAAGTCCATCTATGAGTGTGGCATATGTAATGGAATCTGGGGAAAGCCCCTTGAGTTGGAGCTCCTCGGAGAGCTTAAAAGCACCATTAATATGCCCAGCTTTGCACATACCATTTATCAACGTATTGTATGTCTTGATGAGTAGCACAGCCCCACTATCAATAAGCTGCATGAGAATCTTGTAAGCTTTAAGCATTAACCCAGAGTCAACCAACTTCTCCACCATCTTTTGTAGGCTTACACTATCAAGAACACGATCTGCACCTTGTGACAGCCGAAGAAACAATGATGGGTTTCTCCCAAGCTCTAATTTGTAATGCATAAGGCGAGCTTCCCCGAGTTTACTAGCCTTACATAGTCCATCAATCAATGCATTAAAAGTTACAACAGAGGGAAAGCAGCTAAGTTTTTCCATGTCATTAAAAATCTGTCGAGCCTCTCCAAGCAGCCCATTCCTGCACAAAACACAAATAAAAATAGTGTATGTGCAAGTATTAGGGAACTGATTTTGCTGGGAAATCTCTAGTTGGAGAGACCGAGCTTGATCCAAGAGCCCGACATCACAGAATCCTTTGATTAGCACGTTGTAACATCGAGTATCCGGCATGACCCCTTTTGCAATCATATTACTTAACAACTTAGTTGCATTCACCATCCTTCCAGCTTCACTTAACCCACACATCATGATCGTGTACAACACCACGTCAGGGATTAAGTTCACCTCAAAAGCCTTTGAAAACAACTCTTCAGCCATCCCATTTATCTTCGAAGCAATCTTGCGTCTCTCTAGGAACGTATCAATCAATCAGCCTTACATATTGTGAAATTAATTTTTCAAAGTAAACCATTCATAAATTGTCAAATTGTTATGAAACAGTGAAAAGTGTAAAGACGAGAGAATGAATTGGAATACTTTATTCATCATTTGAGACCTCTATTTATAGAGCATATTTACAGAATTTGAATAGTTGATAACATGATAGAAACAAATCTTATCTTAATAATCATCAACAATATTTTATCTATAACACTCCCTCTTAGATGATTATCGACTCAACAAATTATTTCTAAGAGATGTTGGATGCGTTTCAATTCCGTAAATTTTCAAATCCTTAAAAGATTTGAAGTTGTTGCAGTCAAAATGATTGATTACAAATCCTTCATCTCAAATCCCAAGTTCAAATCATCTTGCAAAATGCAAAAATTTTCAATCCAATCACAACTTAAGTCGCATTTCCTGTAAATTATAACTTTCACAATAAAATCCCTCAACAACTTCACTCACCACACATTCTTCCACGCATTTCCTAAATGCCCAGTTTCTCTCAACCAAGACACCCTCTTCCGCCTCGAGCTGGCTTGATAAATCCAAGCCCGATGCTCTACAATACCGTGCTATTCTTGCACGGGACTTTATAGGGGATGGAATCCCATCAAGGACAAAAACCTGGAAGTTTCATGCTGGACAATCCAGTAGGACATGTCCACCGTGACCATTTTGTTTAGGGATGGCAATTTCTCCCGCGGGTTTGGGGCCCCGCGGGAAAAACCCGAAACGGGGATGGGGATCCCCGATTTTTTCGGGTTTGGGTTCGGGTTCGGGGATTTTTTAAATCCCCGATGTAGTTCGGGGCGGGTATGGGAGGATTATTTCACCCTACCCCTACAGGCACTGCCTGTAAGGGTACATCCAAGGGCCAGAATTTTTTCTGGCCCAATTTTTTATTTTTTTTAAATTTTTTTATTCCCATGATATGAATCTCAACCCTTGATCTTGAGTGTGGGCACTGCCCCCACACCCAGGATCGAACCTTCCGGTATGGGATTACTATCCCCATCCCCGAAATCCCCGAACCCGCCCCGAAAATATATTATCAATAATAAAATAATAGTATTATTAGTATTAATAATATAATTTTTAAAATATTAATAATATTATTATTGTTGATATTGATATTAATATTAATATTAAAATTATATCTAATAATAATATATAATAATAAGTTTTGGTTTGAGAAAATATCCGAATCCGTCATCGTCTTGCCATATTAATATTTTTGAAATGGGGATGGGGACGGGGATGGTAAGTTGATCCCCGAAGTTTCGGGTTTGGGGATTCCCCGAACCCGAAAAAACGGGGATGGGGGCGGGGATGGGGGTGGGGATGGCATTCGGGGATGGGGATGGGAATGGCAAACCCGCCCCCGCCCCGGCCCATTGTCATCCCTAATTTTGTTCCTCAATAAATCAAAGCCCTCGAATCCGGCGTTTGAGCGAATCCCAGAAATTAGTCCCGACTCCCATTGTATTTCTGGAGGGAAAGGACGGAAATTTGCTCCTATATTGAGCAGTATGAGATATGGGTGGCATAGTTTGGATAAAATCAAATAATTCATCGGACCGAAAAATTCGATTTAAATAGTTCGATTTTATCGGTTTTTAGGTCGATTACGGTTTCAAAATTAAATAAATTCGATGTTTCGGTTCGATTTACGATTTTGATCCTCATAAAACCGAAATAACAAACCGACCATATTATTTAATTATAGGGCTTTTTATATGATTGGGAAATATCTTTGTTAGTTTCAGTAAGTTTACATATATTTAAGTTATGTTTCAAGATTGTGATTCATAATCACTATTGTGATGAATTTAATGTCATTTTTGTTTTTAGTTTTGCAAGACAGGATATTGGAGTTTGACAATTGGAAGTTCAAATGGTTTTTGAAGCTCATATTGTTAAATGTATTGATATTTTAGATGCAAAATCTATGTGTATTTTAGAGTTTGAGAATTAGAATTTAACGACTGTGTATTTTTTTTATTGAAGAGCTACATTTTGAAATTGTATTTCAAATTGTTACTGAAGCTTAGATTGTTAATTCATAAGTGTATTGTAATTATATATGTTATACTCATCTACTGTCATTTTTTTTTATGTGTTTTGCATCCATCAAGCATCAAGTGATGTATAATTTTATTTCTTAACAAAATATTATAAAACAGTATATAACCGACCATATAAACCGAACCTTATTACAAAAAATCGGACCGAACCGTAATAAAATGGTTTGGTTTTGGATCATATATATTCAAAATCGAAAACCGAAAAACCGAACTATTGTAGAGAAAAACCGGACCGAGCCGACCGACGCCCACCCCTATTCAGAGAGCCGTTGATCGAAGTGAATTTTAGGATTTTTCTTGTTTCCATTTATTCTATGAAGAAGACGAGCACTATGCCATGGATCTTCACTACTTTCTGGGCCTTAAAACAAAATGGACTCCTGCAAAGCCCAAACAAAATCAGCTTTGGGCTCTTCAACCCATTTCTATTTACCTCGACTGTTTTTCTTTCAGATCTAGAAGCTATTTGTTACAATGAAATCTCGAGTTTAACAGCTCTTTCTAAATTTAGAATCTTCATATCAAATAGATCATAAGTCATTGACGAGTTCTTTAGTTTATTAAATTCTTGTTTAGATCAGTGTTCTAGAAAGAACAAAAAATGGATTTAAGCTTGAAGAAAAATATTTGATTTTAGCAAAAGTGTAGAAAAAGAGGTCAAATTAAAGTTTGACCATATTAAGCATGATTACGCATGGAGTAGGTCTTTTGTGAGACGGTCTCACGGATCTTTATCTGTAAGACGGGTCAACCCTACCGATATTCACAATAAAAAGTAATACTCTTAGCATAAAAAGTAATACTTTTTCATGGACGACCCAAATAGGAGATCCGTCTCACGAAATTGATCCGTGAGACCGTCTCACAAGAGTTTTTGTGTTAAAGCATGATTATATGTGAACTTTTAAAACAAAATTTAAGTTTGGATTATTTTTTAGTTTTAAGTTAACTTTTATATCTGTTGGTGAAATTATTTAAAATTTTCAATATTAAATAACAGATACTTGAAGGTTTATGTGTTCCTTATTGTTTTACTTGATATAACTAAATTATAGTAAAAACTAAAACAGTTTTTCATGTCTGATCTTGTACTAAATTCATAAAATTTGATTTTTTTCCTTCGCACTTGTTAGGACCTTGATTTAAATAAAGTTATAAAAAAATAAAATAAAATAAAATTTTTATGCTGCACGTAACATGTGGGAACAATACATGTACTTTTTATCCAACGTATGGTTGTATAAATCCGACTCCACAATCCTTGCCGAGTGGTCTATGGTTTTGCCAAAATGCTCTTTATATGAATTCTTTGAAATACCACGTACTAATTGAATCCAAGTCGATGCAAATATATTATAAAGAAAATAAAAATTGATAAGAAAATTCGAAGTTTTTTATTTCAATAATATTTTTAAGAATTTCATATCTAACAATTATATATATTCATAAAGATAGGAATGATAAAATCAAGTAGGTTTCCATATAATTAAAAAAACACAAAAAGTCTTGTGAGATCGTCTCATTGGTTAATTTTATGAGACGGATCTCCGACTCAATTCAACTCATGAAAAATATTATTTTTTATGTCAAAAATATTATATCTTTCTTGCATATATAAACTGAGTCGATCAGTGAGACCGTAAGCAATATGAAGAAGAATAAGCTCTTGATGCCTTTGTATTCGTCTAATGTATTCATTAAACAAAAAACGAAAAGAACCCTTTAAATCAAAATTCCAAAATCAACGAAGAGTAGTATATATTTGTAAAGTGGGAAATTCTAGCTATAAATTTTTAGCAAAATGGAATTCATGTGATTTGAAGGCATTTGAAGGAATTTGGCGATTAAAATGCCTTCAAATGACAAATCTTATATTAAGTTCAAAACACCCATCAACTCAAAATACATATGGAACCAATTAATTAATCTATAATGTGACGCCATCTTCCATATTTTTAACCAATTTTTCTGACGATAATGTACCGATCATAACTCCAAAGAAAAAAATATTAAAATAATACAAAAATTTTAGTGGAACTGTTTCACATGTCAATATTATGAGATAAATCTCCGACCTAACCTAACTCATGAAAAAATATTTACTTTTATGTCAAAAGTATTATTTTTCATGAATCGTATCAACCCGTCTCATAGATATACATTCATGATATCGTCTCATAAAAGACCTACGTTTCAAAATATTTAAAAGATGTGATGCATAACTAAAAAAAGATACGGAGCATATTTTATTTTTTAGAAAAATGTTTCAAAGTAAGTTTGCATCATCTCATTACTCATACACGTTACTTTGACTTTTTTTGTTCGGAAAGTAGTTTGTATAATGGAATCTTAAAAAGTAGATTTCGTCCTAAACTTAATATTCTATGTATTTTGACTCTCTTTTTTTATGCATGCAAAAGATCAATTTTAGTCATGTATATATTGAATTGTGACATATTTAGTGTTATATGTTTCGTTAAATCAATTATAGTCTTGTAACTGTATTTTTTTAAATAATAACTTTAGTTTTTTTCTTCAAAACCAAGTAACTATATGGTTAATATCATTATTAAAATGTATATATAATTATGTTATCAAACACACATGCATATTTCAAAAATATTTTTTAACCACGTACATATAAAAATTTAATGATAATATTGGTCATTTAATAACATTATTTTTGAAATAATGACTAAAATTTATTAAAAAACAGTGCTATAATTAATATAACTAAACATGTATAATTAAGAATATAAGATATCAATACATACAGAACTTTGCCTAACTCTTGTTTCCCAAGTGGTGTGTTCAAAGGGTTGAAATCAGGTGGCTTTTGAAAAAGGCATCATGGGCTTGTACTTGATGGAGTAATATGTGTACCTAACTGTCTCCTCTGTCACCATTTTTGAAAAAAAGCAATTTTTTATAAAAAAAAAACATATAGAGAGTAAGAAGATATTAAAGCAAACGAATATTTACCATTTTATTAAAAAATACATATAATTTAAATTAAAAAAAACATAAAACATCATATAAAAAATAAATTATCAAATACAACCATGTGTTTTTAAAATTTAAGCAAAAAGGTCCTCTCTTTTTTGTTTATTCTTAATAATTTAAGCAAACATATAATGTTACTACTAAATAAAAATTAAATTATTTCTTTTCGTATCATTTACTAGATTAATTTTAACAAAACGAAGAATAATAATAAATAATTAAAAATATTTTTTTTGAATTTTTTATTGAGTTAATTTAAAAATAAATAATATTTTTATTTGTTGATGATTCAGTTTTTAGAATAAAATTTGGAAAGGAGCGTTCATATGTCGTTTCGATTCGATTTTATGCAATTTATTTTATTTTTTCGGTTTTGAGAATATATAATCCGATATCCGAACCGTTTTCATTCAGTTCAGTTTTCCACTAAAATGGTTCTGTTGTTTCAGTTTTGTTTACTCGGTTTTTGTCAATTATTAAAATTTATAATTAAAGTATATTTTAAAATATAATATATTAGCTCTTTAGTTGTTTTTTAATGAAATTTTTAAATATAAAGTCTAAATATATTAAATAATATTTTAATAAAATATATAATCTAAATAAAAGTATTAATCTAAATAATTTTTGTTTTTCGATAGGTTCGGTTTTTACATATATAATCTGAAATCGAACTATATAAACTTCAGATTTAATGTTTATATCCAAATAAAAAAAAATTATGTTTCCGTTTCAATTCGATTTTTGTTTCCTTCGATTCGGATTTACGGTTTTTCGATTTAAACCAAAATTTGAACACCTTTATAAAATGCAAAACAAGAAAATAATGGGTTTTTTGCTTAGATTTAAAAAACACAGTTTTGTATGATCATTTATTTTTCTATATGAGGTTTTATGCTCTTTTTGGTTTTCATAGTGGCGACAAATAATACATTCTCGTGTAAATAATACATTTTCAAGCAAACTCAATCTCAAATAATTATTTCGTAGTTCATTAATAATAATTACTTTGCACGCGCATCGCGTGTGTGTACAGTCTTTTTTATCATTATCGATGAACTAAAGTGAAATTTGACAAATTATAAAGGGACTAAATTGATATTTAAATTATTGAAATAAAAAATAAAAATAAAAATGCGTGCTGAAATTTAAAAAAAGAACAAAAGTATAATATTATTATCATATAAATGTAAAATTAAAAAAAAATTGATGTCTTTATTAGATGATCACTATCATGTCTTCATCTTTAATAAAATATAAAATAGATAATATATTAATTTATTAAATTATTTATTTCGAACCGCTTCCAAAATCCTAGCAACGTGCTCAAATTTAGGTTTCATTTTTTTTCTTGCAGAATCTTTCGTTGTCCCCACAGACGTGATGCATCGATCCACGATATTCCACCCGATTAGCCTTCGATTTCTCCCACCTCTCTCTCCCCACGAGCCGAGCCGCTTGTTTTTGTCGTTTTTCTTTGTTCAAAGTTCAATCCATATATACAATACACAAATGAGACAAGAAATACGGCACACCGGGGCTTAAAATAGTATAAGAAGCATCCATTTTTGTGTAAATTCTTGTGTGTTGACATAGTGAAGCCGATACGCTATCATTAAACTCGCCTGTCCATTTTTTCTTACGCCTCCCCTTCCTACGAGCCCGGAAGTCAACATGCAACAACCATCGAAATCATCTCCCATAAAAACTCACTCTTGAAGCAAATTAGAGGAGAGATTCTTTTGGCACAGGAAAGTTTTTGTTTTTTTTTGTTAGTGGAGATCAAGGGAGATGAAGAACGAGGAGCAATCGCGTTCTTTGTTCGGGATTTCACTCACGGACCGGCCGAGATGGCAGCAGTTCATCATCTGTTCTTCTGGGTTTTTCTTCGGGTATCTTGTTAATGGAGTCTGTGAGGTTTGTTCAAATTTACCCTTTTCTTTCTATATATGGATAAAAAGATTGACACTTTATTTATTTTAAACATCTAAAATCACTTCTTCTTTTGCTTTTTGAAGCAAGATGAAGTTTGAAATGGTTTTCATTTGACTGTGACTGGATTGCTTAGTCCACTGGTAGTGACACTTCTTCTTTTTCTTTGAAAGGAAAAATCAAATTGTGCCCATGGTTATAGTCCATCCGGGTATTAAGGTCGCGGAACTATGTGTGAGTTCGAGACATAACTGTAACAATACTCTGACCAGCTAAAAAATATCAATTTGTGTGAAGTGAAAATTTATGAATTTGTATATGTTGTATGCACATATGTTATATTGTATAATACAAGTTCATGAAATGGTAAGCTTTTCTACTCTTTCATTAATGAAGTAATCGACCCGTTGAATTTCCAGCTCTCCTCTCCCTGCCAGTTGTTCTCGGGCTGATTGATTATGACAAGAGAGATTGAAAAGTTATTTATGTATATCTGTGTCTGTGTAGAATATATATAAACGGTAAGCTTTTATTTATTAAGTCGACCAGTTGAATTTTCTCATATTCTTGTATGTGACATGTGTTCTAATTTTGTGTTATTTGATTATAAAAAGTGATTCAAAATAAGCTATTCTGATACAATAATTGAGTTTTTTTCTTAATTGGTTTTGAGTGAAAATGGTGTTTTTGTTTGCTAGTTTGAATTCTTGGTCACTCGTGTCATTTTCATGCTATATTTATATGCATTTTGAACATTTCACTCAACTGTCACTTTATGGAAAAAATATGATTTTGAGGACATATTTGCGATTTATTTTACATCCATTAACCTGCTGTCATTTTGATTCTTACCTTATAATAAATATATGTGTCATGTCTATCTCACATATTAAAAAGAAAGATTTTGTGTAATTTTCATAGGCCGAATGTAGTCAAATCATCCCCAGTTAGAGATTTTTCGTTTGCCTCCGCCGAGATGATCTAGATGCTTTGACTTCAACTATGGAAATACTTTACATATCATGGACTCATTGTAATCTTTGTTCACACTATGCTACACCAAGATAAGATCTCTACATGTATGTATTAGCCTTTAGATAGGGTGAGAACACATGTTTTCCCCACCTCTGAACGGATGGGTCTCGACTCATCCACACTGTGGGACTACATTGAGAGATCTTCGTCTTGTGTAGCATAGTCCAAACTCTTGTGTTTTTCGTCATCTATCATGTATAGATACAAACTACAGCAAGTTTTAAAAAATTGGAGTATTATATATGGCTGTTGAAGTATATATAGATACATACTCTTAAATAATTGCAAGCTATTCATTCCATGTTACCAAATGATTCAAATGTAATATTTACATTTAGTATGCATGAATTTTCATTTTCTATAATTTTTTATTTATTGTTTTCGACAAAAATAAGGCAACAGAATATCTCCGCCATGTCAGAGACTGTTAAGAGATTATTTTTGGCTATTATGAATATGGTTAAATATGTTGGTTTGTCATGTCCAGTACGACGTTCACATTTTCTCTGTTGATACTTGTATCGAAATTCCATAGAGATATCTGAGGTATATCAACCAATAGTCTGCCCTGTCCAGAAAGTATGTGACTGTGTAAGACCAGATAGGAGTATCTGTGCACCATAAATTAGCACATGTGATCCCTTTCAATCAGACAAGCTTGTTTAGATGGTTGGTCATACGAGAACACAATGGTCTCACTTAGACTAACAAATGGAGGCTTCACTAAAGGTGAAATGCTCGTGTCATCTTTTGTTGTTCGATGGCTCATATCGAAAGTTAAAAAAAAAAATTTATTATGAGCACATCTTCTTGTAGCTGAAAGTGATCACACTTTCAGAGCACACCTAGTGATGGGGCAAACATGTTTTGTGACCTTGTGATCGTGGACCGACTTCATGTGTTTCTAAAATTAGTAAGATTTGTTTGAAACACGTGAAGACACTCATGGAGTAGGATTTGTGCCTCTGCAATTTGGCACTTGTGCTTTGTGAATCACATCAGACTAGATCATGTAATATTTGGTAATGGACTGTTGGGATTTCAAAAATTATTTCATTTCTTGAAATCTCGATGAAGGTATGTATGGTTTGTTATTTACAACATCCTCAGCCTTTTCCTAAGTTACAAATATTGACTTGGTTTTCATCCATTTTTCAGGAATATGTATACAATAGACTTCAATTCAGGTCAGATTTGGTTCTCTTGAATGTATTGAAATTTTTGTTCGATCTTGAAGTTTATCGACAAGGCTGACCAATAGGGGGCTAGCGGGGGACACCTTCCATGTTAAAAAATAATTTTCTAAAAATATAGATTAAGTTGTCTCTCATCATCTAAATTCCTGGCTCTGCCACTGTTTTTTCGGAAATGTTGTTCTGATGAGTTCTGTAATTTGTTTGAATGCAGTTATGGATGGTACTTCACTTTTGTTCAAGGATGGGTATATATCCTGCTGATATATTTACAAGGATTCTCAACCAAGCAAATGGTGAATCCCTGGAAGACTTATATTAAGCTATCAGCTGTGCTAATGGGTTCGAGTGGACTTACCAAAAGTTCTCTGGCTTTTCTCAATTATCCAGCACAACTCATGTTCAAATCGACCAAGGTAAAAAGAAGGGGTGGGGTGTCCTATTCTTAAACTCAACTTCCGTTTTCTTGGCTCATGAGTTGGCCATTGATGATTTTCGTCTCAGGTTTTACCAGTGATGATAATGGGGGCCTTTATTCCAGGTTTGAGACGTAAATATCCACCACACGAATACGTATCGGCCATACTTTTGATCGCGGGACTGATTCTTTTTACCTTAGCTGATGCTCAGACTTCGCCGAACTTCAGTATGATCGGTGTCATCATGGTATCTGGTGCATTGATCTTAGACTCGCTTCTTGGAAATCTCCAAGAAGTTATCTTTACCATGAATCCCGAAACGACGCAGGTCAGATATATATTTACTCGTAAAATCATGGATCTTGTTGTTTGTTTGTTTGCTTGTTTTTTTTTTTTTACATCTGATGCTTTGGCAGACTGAGATGCTCTTCTGCTCGACCCTTGTCGGCATGCCTTTCTTGATTCCACCTATGCTTTTCACCGGAGAATTATTTAAGGCATGGACTTCTTGTTCACAGGTATACCTTATAAGTACCGTGACGTTACTATTTACTGAATCATTTTATTGACCGTGAAAAATCTAGAAGTTAAATCTGAATTTTTATGCAGAATCTTTATGTATATGGAGTTCTTGTTTTTGAAGCCATGGCGACCTTCATCGGACAAGTCTCGGTCCTCTCCCTCGTCGCTCTATTCGGTGCTGCCAACACAGCTATGGTACATTCCCAATCTTGTGTCATTTCTTGATCATTTTTGCATCACAATTCATTCAAAATGAGTTGAATCTCAAATTATTTGCTACATTAGAACGAAAATGATGTTACTAGAGAAGATATTGGAGAAGAGAGATTTATTGGCCAACTCCAATGTAACAGGTAACCACAGCAAGAAAGGCGGTCACGTTACTGCTTTCATACATGATCTTCACGAAGCCTTTAACCGAACAACATGGGACCGGGCTGTTATTGATAGCGATGGGGATCGTACTGAAGATGTTACCCGAAAACAAGCCGCCCCAGAAAAGGGCGAATTCTCAGCGCAACGTGGAAAATGTGCCACGGACGGAAGACAGTTCAGACGACAGATTTCAAGTTGGAAGTGAGGAAGAGGAGGAAAGGAAATCTTTGGTTTGAGTCTCTTTGCCATGGTTTCATATTCTGTAAGCTAACTTTAAAAGTTACTAATGGACCGTGGCTTATTTAAAAGAGATGGAATGTTGCCAAAGAAAAATTCATTTAAGAAATTTCGGACTCAAAAAATATGAGACAAATTTTTTTTTTAAAATGGTAATTATTATAGTTTAATATCAATTGAAAGAATCTACTCCCTATATTTTGTTTTTGTATATTCAATGATATGTATAAAATAATGTCTTTTTGAAATTAAAAAAGTATTTAAAATGTATAAGTTAACATATTAAATACTTAAACAAACATTTAAAATTTCGACAATAAAATAAAAAATAATTAAGGAATTAAATTAGTTTCTAGAGAGTTTGATTATCAATTCAAATTTAATGTAACTATAATTAATTGTTTGAACTTATGTTTTTACTAAATAATCATTCAATTAATAAATTATTTTAAATATATTTATTGACCTTATATCAAGATTACAATCAAAATTCGATTTTTTTAAATAAATGAAACCAACATAAAAAATTTCTTGTAATAAATTAATATATAGTAAACTCACAAAGAAATTTGAAAAATAAAAAAATAAGCAATACAGATTACAATAGGCCCTTTTCGAGATTTGTGTGTGCGCGCGCACGTGTGTGTAGTGGGGGTTCGTTATTTTTAAAATTACTAGTACTTAAAAAATAAATTTTCATAAAATGAGATCAAATTAATTAAAGGAAAAATTTCAAAAAAATCTTCAAACCCTATTTTCATTTAGACTTTACTCTTTTACCCATCAAAAGTTAGTTTAAGCTCTCTATTTTATTTAAAAAAATTCAAAATATTTTTTGAGCCTTTTTTTTTTTTTTAAATATGTGGCGTTATTAAACACATCGAATATTTCCAAAGATATAAGGTTACACAAGATTTTCAGCATACATATATACATACATATAGTCTAACAACGCAGTCACAATAGATGGTTCTTGACGTAGATCCCTTCAACATCACTTCGCAAAACTCTGTATCGTTTCCTACCTCATGTTGTATAGTAAATAAGTTTAATATTAAAAATAATACATGACAGAGACAATAAACATTGATTCTTTTATTCAAACATACAAGATATCATTACATAGTATCCTCCTGCAGAGGTTGAGAAACTTGTTTAGCTACTTATCATAGCTGGAATTACAACACACATAAGAGGGGCTGTAGGCATTGGTTCTTATATTCAAACATACAAGATATTATTACATAACATCCTGTAGAGGAGGAGATACTTGTTTAGATACTTATCGTAGTTGGAATTACAACATACATAAACTGAAAATGTTACAAATTTTATTTTGAAAGAAAAATGAATATGTTGAATGAGGTCTTCATCTTCATTTTTTCCAGACATACATAGAAGTCTTGGTGGATTTGAAATTCGGACTTCAAACTTCTGAATTGCTTTGTCAGTTGTGGCTGACATCTTTTAGTTGGTGTACCACTAGTTAGTGGTTTGTCATGTCATGCTGGTTGAGAAGTTCATCCTTCATTAATGGGGTAGTTGGAAATATGTCTTCTTTATCTTTGCCGTTGAATTTCTTTTACTTTTGTATGATCCCCGGGGAAAACTTGACTTGGGTGGATCTTCACCACTTGGACTTGTCTCCGCATTATATTTTCGGTCAGATCTGGGCAGAAAAAATTTCCCGAATCCTGGCTCTTTCTAGTTTGGACATTCTGGGCAGATTTTTTCTAACCATCTTCTCACATGAGCCATATTGCAGAATTTCTGATGAGTTTCTTTACTCCGCGGCAGGTTGTTGTTCAACAGAAGAATTCTTTTCTTTTCAAATATTTCATCTGCAAAACTTGTAATTTTTCCTATCATGTTATTCAACATAAAAAATCCGTTTATAAAATTTTGATAAAACTTACATAGAAACTTGACTTTGTCCATACCTGTTAGACATACTCATAATTCACATGCTTGTCTAGTAGAGATGTCGTCTTCAATAAGTGATGAAACAAGAGATATTTATCTCCGAAGGATCCTTGATGAACTTATGAATGTTAATATATGGTCTTCTCAACACTTTATGAAGTGAAAGACTTTATACTGCCTTTCCCTTCTGGTTCTGGTACTACACTAACAAATTAAAGATTCAGAATATCTCAGCTTGACAAATAATCATTATTTTCCCAAGTTTCATGAGCATCTTCCTTGATCCATTTCGGTTGAGATTTCTGAGAAGCTGAGTGATATATCATGAACTGAGGCAAGAGCCCCAAATTCGTATCTTGCTCATTGGGATTGGAATTTTGTTTCATCAATATCCTAAGATACTTTTATGTTATATAAACTTGGATTGTGACTGAGTTGATACATATTCTTATTTTCGATTTCTCTCAATTCTATTGATATACCTGAAATGGAGAAACTATAAGCTCGTTAGTACCAACATTAGATTTTCCTTTGTCAGTTTGATGTCTAAGGTTGATCTCTCCCTCTTCAATCCCTGAAGTGAAGGGTTAACTTGAAGGCTCGAGATAATGATCCAAATCTTCAATTTTTGCTTTGACGACTCATCTAAAATGATCCCGACTTAGCACTTGTGCTAAGGGTACTTGAATCCCATGCTCCCAAGTATAGAGCCTTGTACTTGAAAAGTTCCATTTGGCCAGTGGGTTCTCAATAGTCTAGAGGATCAGCTTTTGCAATATAGACCATAGCTGAGTATAAGCCTATAAAAACATGTTATTTGATCAGAGACAATACTCTTATCAACTTGTTGTAGCCTTCCTGTAATTTCTGCATTTAGGACAAGCTTATTGAACTCGGTTTGAAGCGAGAATACTTTCATGGGATTTAATAATAACAATATCAAAATATAATTTTGACACAAAGTCTGCATTCTCAATAATCTATATTACTCTGATTTAGATTCAATTCTCTTTTTCAAGAAATCTTTTACACGTGTATTATCAACATTTAAGATAAATTTTTTTGCAAGTAAAAATAATGGACATTTTTCAAAAGATCTTTTTATTGCATATATTTCTTTTTCATTGATATGTCTTCTTACGGCTTCTGCATATGATAATAGTCTACTACAATACCTACATGGTTGTTCTCGTTTTGGTATGTGCTTTGTAAGAACCGCTGCCCATAAATGATCACTAACATTTGTATATAATATCAAATCATCTATATCTAGAAGAATAACCATTTTCGAGAGATTTTGCAAATATCTTTTAATTGGCTTAGTCTTTTTGTGTGTTGTTATGTCCATAGGAATCTTGCATTCTTTTTTATTAATGGACTGGACACTTTATTTTGTTTTGCTAGATTTTTTTTATGAACATTCTTACAAAGTTAACAACTCTTCAAAAAATTTGAAGTTGTTTCTTGTCTTTGAGTTTTTTTTGTTGTTGAAAAATTATGCGTATTTTCCACAATGTGTTCTTGCAGATTATTCCCGACTCATCAATTTCCATTCCAAGAAAATCAATTTCCGTGTTGCGATGCCTGCCTTCTTTTCCGATAAGACTGATAATTCTTTTTTACACACCTTGAGAAAATCTACAAATATTTAATATATTCATCCATATTTTTAGATGCTATTAAAATATCATCAATATAAACAAGCATAAATTTAAAATAATCTTTAAAAAGATTATAAATCTTTCTTTGAAATATCTAGAGTGAATTAGTCAATCACATTGGTAATACTTCCCAAATATAGTGACTTTGTGATGTCGAGAAAATTGTGAATTTCTTGATTTCTTTTTTAATCCGAATATAATAGAATTCGGACTTATAATCGAATTTAGAGATTTTTGTTTTTTTGCGTATACAACTGATTAAATATTCTATAATGTATATAAAATACTCATAAAACTCCAGAATTTTATTAGTTTCTTGATAATTAATTACTAATTTGGATTTGTTTCTTTTTATTTCACCATTATTTCTTATCAGTAAACTTGGACTGCTATATGCTGATATTCTCACTTTGATTAAACCAATGTTTAAATGTTCTTTGATGATAATCTGCATATCTTTTTGATCTACTATGTTCATTGGTATAGACTTACATCCGACAAACTCATATTCCTCACTTTCCTTAATTTTAAAGTTGTGTTGGAGTTGGTCAATGTCACACCATGCCAAAGGATCTTTATTGTCGTTTTCTTTGATCATTTTCTTGACATATTCTCGGGATACTTTAGATTCAAACTCTACATATTTCTGATGTATAGCTATTTTGAGGGAATCTATTTCTTCTGGTTGGAGGTTTTTATATACTCTTGATTGAAGCGTCGTTCTCCAAATCATCTAGAATCATTCATTTTTGGGTTCAAAAGTTTTCCTTCATCACCAAGATTGCTGCGAAATTTGATTGGCAATTTTCTGTAAAATGTCTTTCTTGGTCTCTGGACTATGACTTTGTGATCACATGATGTCTTGAACACTATTCTTATAGTTTCATTTTCTTTTGTATAATATTTAAACGTTTGCAATAAATTATTTCTTGATAGAATGTCTGCTCATGTATCATGCAAATAAATCATTGGTATTTTCACCTTATACCAAAGTATTTTTCCAGCACCTCCGATTAATATTTCCGGTATCTTAATCCATTTACGTAAGATTAAGATTAACTTGGAGAAATCTCGTACAACAATCTGAGGTAATTCTTCTAACAATTAGTTTGGAAAACTCATCTTTTTGATGTACATATTCCAGCTCCAGAATCAATATAAACAACAAAATATCATGTCTTATATTATTTAAATAACATTTTTACTGGGATGTATATCAATAATGAGCACTTGGTAATTGGATTTTCCACATTCTATCATCTGCTATGAATTACATTCCATTCATTAGACGTTTACAAGGTTTGTGTTCCTTGAGAAACTATAGCACAAGAACCAATTGATCTGTTTATTTTCCTGAGTTTCCTTTGATGTGAACTTCCAATTCAACAATATTGATCATTCTTTGGTAAGTTCTTATCACAAGTTGTTCAAATAGTATTATAAAGAAATTGATTTTTTTGTCTTATAATATCAAATACTATTTCAAATTCTCTCCATCCTTCTGGATATCTGAACTTTCTTATTGTTGAAAATTTTTTAGTACTTGTTGGGCTTCCTAGAAAGGTATTTTCCCCACACATGACTTATTATTCTATCTTCTTGAAAAGATAGTCTTTTTGTTTCTAGTATAAGACTTTGATTCATTTATAGAATCTATTTGTCTTCAACCTGGATATCTGTTTACTGTATTAAAGGAAACTCGAATATTTCTGAATAAATTTTCTGATCAACTTTTTTTCTAAATATTTTCAATAAATAAAATTATAATAAATAATGCTGAGTGATGTATATTAGATAGAATATATAAAATTTGATATGTAATATAATATGATATACTATCATATTTTATCAACTTCTTTTCTTTGAAATTTTGATGAAACATTAAAGTTCGACTGAAATCTCAATCTTTCAAGTTATATATAATTATTAGGTAAATTACTCATACAATTTTTCATGTACATAGATCTCCTAATATTTTTCCAAGTAGTCAATCTTGAAGATTACTTATTCGTTTATTGTATATAACTATATATCAATGTCAATAGGTGAATCTATTCCTTCATTAAAAGTATCTTTTACCATAATCTGGATTGATCTGACATAAACCCAGGACATGGTATGCGTTACTTCTATCTTGAATTTTTGCAATTCATCCTTAATTTCTTCATAAAGAATTAATTGCATCTCAATCCGATTTCCCATAAATTCCATCAGTATTGTCATTTCCATTCTGGAAACTTTATAGATTATATGATACTTTCTGTTTCTTAGGTAAAGATTTCCCAATAACTTTTCTACATGTCCTATAAAGAATCATTGATATCTCTGTAGGCTAAAATTTCTCTCATGATCTTTTGGACCATGTTATGAGATTTGTTGCCTGACTAAATAAAGTAGAGAAGTCTACATGTGTTTCGTATCGAAACACCTCGTCTTCAGTAATATTCTGATTATGTTTCATTAGATTTTTTCTGACCCAATATTTCTTTTTCACATATACTCTCGGTCGAAGAAATATCTTCAATTTTCATACTTGAACTAGATCTTGGTAATAAGATTCTTCTTCAATATCCAGAGTTGGTTCGAAACGTTTTATTCCCTTTCTGTCATTTTCTGGACTGTTGGTTGAAATATGACATCTTGTTTCACATGTCCAGCAATTACAATCTTTAAAACTTTATCTAGTTTGGGTTTGTGATCTTCTTAAAGTTTCCTTTTTTGGTGCATCTTGTGCTTCGAGCTGAGTTCGATGCTTGGGATGACGTCATACTTCATGATGATCCACTTTTTTGCCTATATTTATAAGATCTGGTTTTTTTTTTTTCGTCTAGACCATAATATTCTTGGTTTCCAAGAACTACTTCAACTACTCCCCCTTCTAGCATAATGATGAGATTTAAAATTCTTCATTTTTTGACTTGTGGCTTATTTCCGATGAATGTTGGATGACCGTTTACTTTACAACATAAAAGAGTACGTTTGTTAATACATCTTAATCGTTTGTAATCTTAGTATCCAATCTGGTCTTTTAGTTAATGTTGTGCATTCAACTTATTAGCCCTAATGTAAAGCACAAGGGGAGAGTCAATGTTGGCACAGTAGAAAATATACCTCCAAGTAAAACATCATATTTGAGACATGGTGATTTTCATGTTTATGTTATGCTGACAAGTACGAGTTGATAAGGGAAGCAAATATTTTATACAAGCATGAACATATTTAACTTTTTTGGTTAGAAACTGAATTAATTAATACATAAAAAGATACTATCATTTACGTATATGTTTCTGTAACAGGTTAAAGTTATAAAACTTATATATTTTATGTTTTAAAATAAAAATCTCAGATATTTCTTCTATAAATGTGTTTATTTCTATCATAGCCTTAAAATGCTGCAAGTTTGTAAGATCAGGTTGCACAAACTCCAAGGAGTGTTTGTATCTTCTGCTGACCTATACTTTCCAGCTTCCACTGCCACAAAGCATCTTTAGTAGTAAATATTTTGGGTTTGAAATGTTATCTCTACATAGATGTGTGTTTGTCTGAGTGCACTCTGTGTGTGAGGGCGGTTGAGGGTGGGGAAAGGAATCTATGTGTTGGAAATTTGAATCAAATTTAGAGTTTGAATAAAAATTATGTCTTATGAATGTGAGAGTGTCTTTTGGCTCTCCACATTGAAGGATCGTTTGCTGAGAATCTTTCGGATGCTTCAAACATAATATTCTCCAATGAGCTGCAATAGTTCGTGTTCTAAGAATGTTAACACCGATGAATTAAATCGACTTTTGTTTTAAGACCAAGTGGAAAATATTCGAAATAATCCTTCGTGAAGAAACCTGTTATATTTGAAAACGATTTAACTTAGGTAAACTGAATAACTGAAAAAGGATAGATCAGTTTTTGCATTCATCAGTTCAGTTATGGTGACAACTGAACTGACGGATACTCTTGCTGATCCAAACAGTTTGAAAAGAACAATTAATCAGTTAAATACACAAGATATGTTTATTGATATTCGGAAACTTCAATTGCTCCAAGTTCACACACACTGAGGGAAATAAGCGTCTAATCTAAGTTGATAACACGTTGAAGTGTCCATCTGGGCTGATTTCTTCTTGTAAGCTAATATGCAATATGTGAGGCCTTTTCTCTGTGTGTATTCACTCGCTCTGTTTTGGTATTCACAGATCTTATATTTATAGGCGGGAAACTTATCGTACAGTGAGACTCAATTATTGTATATGTTGCATCTTGAATTTATTTCTTGGACTATGTGTCTCGACTTTTCGACTTCCCTTCTGAAATGTTTGTCTATAATGCTCTGATGCAACGTTCATTATTGTCCTTTGACTGGACAATTGCTTGTACCTTTGTGTATATCTGGAATCCACTGAATGAGTTCGTCTTCATCTACAATTGAAAGATTCTTAACTGACGTTCCGAACTAGTCATTTGAACTGATCTTCAGTTGGGCTAGTGAAATCAATTGACTCGTCAGTTGAACTGATTTCACTCTCGTTCAGTTAAACTAGTCAGCTGAGCTCTTCATCAGTTGAACACTCCTTCGGCTGGCCAGGCTTCTGAGGTTCTCCTGTTGAACCACCTATCAACTGGAGAATTAGCTAAACTGCTCAATTGACGTAACAGTTAGACTAATTTAGTTTGTGCGATCAGTTGGTTCTTCAGTTTGCGATGTAAACAGCTCGTAACTGATCCTAGCTTCTGCACACGAAGGTAGATTAGTAGTAATACAAAATAACAAATTTTGTTAACATCAAAATCAAGATTGAGAACTTGAAAAGTTCCAACAATCTCACCCTTTTAGATGATCACAAAACTTGAGCAGTTAAGCACAATATATTCAATTCAAGGGTTAGTACATTCAAACATCGTTAAATGCTTCCCCTCAAGAACTGGATTAAAGAAGTTTTGAAAAAACATTTAAAGATAGAGGATAAAAGAAAAACTCTCCCTCCAAAACTGAATAAAAGACGGTTTGAAAAATATTTAAAAAGATAGAGGGTAAAAGAAAAAATCTCCCTCAAAAACTGAATTGAAAACCCCTTTGAAAAAAAGAAATATATATGCTCAATTGGCAAATTTCAATCATTCAAATAATGTAGGCAAGAAGTCTGAATATAACAATTAAGTCACACTGAAACTCAACTGGATGAACATGATGTTTATTTATTCACATAAAATGAGTTTTACATTTCAATACATCTGTTGAAAAGAAAATTTCTACTTCAATAGCTTTTTTAATAACATCAGTTATTAGTCAGTTTGTGTATGATAGAACTGGATACTTCAGCAACTGGTTGCCTTTATCATTTGAACAGTTGCCTGGTTGTGAGTTCAATTTGCTAGAGAAACACGTTAAACTGCCTTGAACTGGACTTCTTTGCAGGCTAACTGGACAACCAAAATCAAATTAACTCAACTGATGCTGAACCGAATTGATATGATATATCAATGAAGCTGAGAAATATTGTTGATGATTAACCTCCACTTAAATCATCTAACATCCCAGCATGGCTAAGCTTCCTTTGTATAACAGCTGAACTGGTTGGCTCGCAACTGAAATCTTGTTCACTGAAAAATTTAGCTGTGCATCTTGGCAGATAAAGCTCAATACCCTGCAGGTTGATTAAAACCCCAAAGCTAAGAGTCTAGAGAAGTGGAGACATTGTTAGTTATAGTGTCAATCCTCTCAACTCTTTACTAAAGAGAGATATATAAATATTTTCAAATAGTTTTGAAAATAGAATCAAATACTTTTAAATAGCATTTAAAACTATTTTAAAAACAAGATAATTTAAAACACAGTTTTCTTGAAATGTTCTTTTTAGAACAGCTAGCTCTGACACCAATTGAAGGATCACTTGGTGAGCATCTTTCGGATGCTTCAAACATAATATTCTCCAATGAGCTGCAATAGATCCTGTTCTAAGAATGTTAACATCGACGAATTAAATCGAGTTTGGATTTAAGACCAAGCGGAAAATACTCTAAGCAATCCTTCGTGAAGAAACCTGTTATATTTGAAAATGATTTAACTTATGTAAACTGAATAAATGAAAAAAGAGTAGATCGATTTTTGCATTCATCAGTTCAGTTATGGTGACAACTGAACTGACAGATACTCTTGTTAACAGCTTGAAAACAACAGTTAATCAGTTAAATACATAAGATATGTTTATGGATGTTCGGAGACTTCAACTGCTCCTACGTCACCCCTTCTAGCATCTCGGGTCGAATTCACTAGAAGAATTTGATTTATATAACTACTTGTACAAACCCACTCAGCTTAGGAATTACCTACTGCCTAACTGAATTCCTAGCCTAGACTGAAGGCAGCACCTTCCAGCCAACACTTCTTTAACGTCTATATGTCAAAGACTACATACACAATTCTTTGTGCAAGACTGTATTTAGGTGGTGGTGAGAGTGTTTGTGTGTGTGAAAACTGAACAGGGATGTTCTCACACACTGAGGGAAATAAGCTTCTAATCTAAGCTGATAACACGTTGAAGTGTCCCTCTGGGCTGGTTGCTTCTTGTAAACTAATATGCAATATGTGAGGCCTTTTCTCTTTGTATCTTCACTCGCTCTGTTTTGGTATTCACTGATCTTGTATTTATAGATGGGAAAGTGATCGTACAGTGAGACTCGATTATTGTATCTGTTGCATCTTGAATTCGTTTCTTGGACTTTGTGTCTCGACTTTTCGAATGTCTTTTTGAAAGTTTGTCTTTAATGCTCTGATACAACGTTCATTATTGTCCTTTGACTGGAAAATTGCTTTGTACCTTTGTGTATAGCTGGAATCCACTGAATGAGTTTGTCTTCATCTACAACTGAAAGATTCTTAACTGACTCTCCAAACTAGTCAATTGAACTGATCTTCAGTTGGGCTAGTGAAATCAGTTGACTAGTCAGTTGAACCGATTTCACTTTCGTTCAGTTGTTCATTCCGGCTATCGTATCTAATAGGCATAGTACGCTGTGGTATATCCATTCTGTAGAAAGCCTAGTCTCCTAGAAAAGATGTATTGGGTATAATACATGTCTTCTCTCTGAATTTGATGTCTGACGAACTGGTCAGCTGGGCTTTTAGTCAGTTGAACACTCCTTCGGGTGGCCAGGCTTCTGAGGTTCTCCTGCTGAACCACCTATCAACTGGACAATCAGCTGAACTGCTCAATTGACATAACGGTTAGACTGATTTTTGTTTGTGCGATCAGTTGGGTCTTCAGTTTGCGATGTAAACAGCTCGTAATTGATCATAGCTTCTGCAAACTAATGTAAATTATTAGTAACACAAAATAACAAATTTTGTTAACATCAAAATCAAGATTGCGACTTTGAAAAGTTTCAACACACATTATTGAGTTAGTTGAACAGTTTTGGCTCTTTATATTCTTGAGTTAATGGGAAGATTAATTGAGTTAATTAATGTTGCATGACACTTGGTGTGCATTATGGGCTTATAAATAGTGTGTTCGTTTCCTCATTTCAAACATATGAAAATCTTATCTCATTCAAGTATTCTTTTGCATTTCATATTGTTAGCTTTTCATTTGGCCTCCGTTAAATCTCGTTGATAAAGTAAATGTACGTTTTCAGTTCGCCGTAGTAGTGTCTCGTGCTAAGTCACTGCTGGTTGTTCCGTTGTATCCTGGGAAACAGACGTCCAAGACGATCCTCGAAGCACATACAAGAGGGGACGAATCTGTTTAAGGACACTGTAATTCGTAAAGGCCTCGGTTTAGTTTACTTTAAGCTTTGCTATACTATGTTTTTTCACCATTTAATTAATTGATTTTTAGGAAAGTGGCTGTACTTTATCGTTCGACATGTTTTGCAACAAACTTAAAACAGATTTACTCATTACGTGATTTGTTTCAGATATGGCTACTGAAACCATCATGCAAAGAGAAACTGGTCATGTTCTCCCTACTATGCCGACTCAAGTTGTCCCTCATGTTACCCCACGTGCTGCTGCGGTTGCTATCCTAGCCAGTTACGGTGAAAAACCTGAAAAGTTCACTGGTGTTGACTTCAAAAGGTGGCAACAGAAGATGCTGTTCTACTTGACAATGCTGAACCTGGCCAGATTCTTTTCTGAGAATGCTCTTAACTCAAAGAGGGTGAGAGAGATGTTGAATCTGCTAATGCGGTGAAGGCATGTAATCATTCTGATTTTTTATGCCAAAATTATATACTAAACGGATTGGCCGATTTGCTCTACGACGTGTTTTGCGAAAAGAAAACGGCTAAAGAGCTATGGTTAATCCCTTGACAGAAAGTACAAAACCGAGGATGTCGGGGCCAAGAATTTTCTTGTTGGCCGCTTTCTGGACTTTAAAATGGTGGATTCAAAGCCGGTTATCACCCAAGTTCAAGAACTCCAAGTGATTTTTCACGAGATTCACGGTGAGGGGATGACTTTGAGCCAATCATTCCAAGTGGCTGCTATTGTTGAGAAGCTACCACCAGCTTGGAAGGATTTCAAAAATTATTTGAAGCACAAGCGCAAGGAGATGAATGTTGAAGAGCTCATTGTTCGACTTCACATCGAGGAAGGAAAGACGATTGTTTTCTCCTGTTGTTGCTGAAGCAAATGTTGTCGAGCATGGTCAAAGCTCGAAAAATAAAACCCTTTCCACCTCCAAAAAAAGGTTGAACATGGGACCCAATGAAGGCATTCCGAAGAAAAATTTCTCTGAAAAATGCTACAACTGTGGTGGTATGGGTCACAAGGCCTCTGAATGTAAGAAGCCGAAGAGAAACTGAGAGGCGAATGTGGTAGAGAAACATTTCTCAAGAGGTTTCGAACATGAATCTCTTTGCTGTAATATCATAAGTTAATCTGATGGGTTTGAACCCAAGAGAGTGGTGGATCGACACTGGTGCCACTCACCATGTTTGCTCGGACAAGGAGATGTTTGCTACTCTGAGGAATATGAGAATGGGGAAAAACTATTCATGGGTAATTCCACTACTTCTGAAATCAATGGTCAAGGGAAAATTGTTCTAAAGATGACATCTGGAAAAGAACTGACTCTGAACAATATGTTGTATGTACCTGACATCCGCAAGAACTTGGTGTCTGGGTTGTTTCTTAACAAGCATGGTTTCCGCATTGTCTTTGAGTCAGACAAGGTTGTTTAGTGGAAAAATGGAACGTTTGTTGGCAAATGTTATGTTTGTAATGAGTTATTCAAACTCAATGTAATGGTTATTAATCCCGTGATGAATAAAGTTAATATTTTTTCTTACTTTCTTGAGTCTTCTTGTTTGTGGCATGGTAGACTTGGACACGTTAATTATGATACAATTCATAGACTAATTAACAGGAAAAGCATTCATGCATTCCAAATTGATAAACAACACAAATGTGAAACTTGTGTTGAGGCAAAACTAACGAGATCATCTTTTTGAACAATTGAAAGAAATAATGAACCGCTTGATCTAATTCACAGTGATATATGTGATTTAAAAGGTGTACAAACTCGTGGTGGAAATAAATACTTCATTACTTATGTTGACAATAGCACAAAATATTGTTATGTGTATCTTCTTAAAAGTAAGGATGGAGCTATTGACAAATTTGTCCAATATAAGAGTGAAGTTGAAAACCAACTTAGCAAGAAAATTAAGGTATTAAGAAGTGATCTAAAGGTGAATATGAATCACTATTTGCTGAGTTTTGTGCTCAACATAGTATCAAACATGAAAGAACTACACCTTATTCTCCTCAGCAAAATGACATTGCAGAGAGAAAGAATCGCACCTTGAAAAAAAAGATGAATGCATTGTTATTAAGTTCTGGTTTACCACAGAACATGTGGGGGGAAGCTGTTCTAACAGCAAATGACCTTTTAAATAAGCTGCCTCGAAAAAAGCAAGATAAAATTCCATACGAGTTATGGAAAGGTACAAGTCCTTCCTACCAATACTTGCAAGTGTGAGGGTGTCTTGCCAAGATAGTAGTACCCACTCCAAAGAAAGTAAAGACATGACCAAAAACTCTTGATTACATTTTCATTGGATATGCTCAAAAAAGTAGCGTATATCGTTTTCTTGTACATAAATCTCAAATACCTGATATTCACAAGAATAAGATAATGGAATCAAGAAATGCTTCGTTCTTTGAACACATATTTCCATACAAATCTAAGGAAGAACCAAGTTAATCCAAAAGATTATATGAGACAATTGATAAAGAATAAGAGCTTGATCAAGATATTGAACCTAGACGTAGCAAGAGAGCTAGGAATGAGAAATCCTTTGGTTCGGATTTCATCACTTTCATGGTGGAAAGTGAACCTCAAAGCTTCAAGGAAGCAATGAGTTCTTCCGAGAGACTTCTATAGAAAGAGGCTATCAATTTCGAAATGGAATCTATTTTACAAAATCATACGTGGGAAATAGTAAATCTTCCTCTAAGAAGCAAACCACTAGGGTGTAAATGGGTTTTGAAAAGGAAAATGAAATCTGATGGAACCATATATAAGTATAAAGCCAGATTAGTAATCAAAGGTTACAATCAACGTAAAGAGCTTGATTAATTTGACATATATTCTCCTGTATCGAGAATAACCTCTATTCGTGTGATACTCGCAATTGCCGCCTTGCGAAATCTTGAATTACAACAAATGCAAATAAAGACAGTTTTTTTTAAATGGAGATTTAGAAGAGAAAATTTACATGGAACAACCTGAAGGATTTTCTGCGTTTGGACAAGAAAACAAGGTTTGTAAACTGGTGAAGTCTATATATGGCTTAAAACAAGCACCAAAAGAAATGTCACGAAAAATTTGATAAAGCCATGATAGAAAGTGGATTTAAATTCAGTAAATGTGACGAATGTGTATAAATAAAAATAACTGAAAATGGATGTCATTTTATGTCTTTACATAGATGACATACTTATCATTGGTAGTAATGATAAGATGATCAAATCCACCAAGAAATTATTGAACTCAAGATTTGACATGAAAGATTTGGGCTTAGCTGATGTAATCCTTGGAATTAAAATTCATAGAACATCAAAAGGGCTAATTCTAAGTCAGTCACATTATGTTGACAAAATACTTGAGAATTTCAATAAAGATGACTCTGCATTGGCTAGAATCTCGATAGATACCAGTCAACATCTATCAAAGAATCGAGGTGAGAGTATGTTTCAATTAGAATACTCTTGAGTCATTGGAAGTCTGACGTTTTTAATGAGTTGTACAAGACCAGACATAGCATATGCAGTAAGAAAATTGAGTAGATTCACGAGTAATCCAAGAGTTGAACACTGGAAAGCAATAATCAGATTACTAAGATACTTAAGGTCTACTCGTGATCACGGGCTGCACTATACCAGATACCCTACTGTTATTGAAGGATACAATGATGCAAATTGGATATCTGATATGAAAGACTCAAAATCTACAAGTGGATTTGTATTCAGTTTAGGAGGTGTAGCCATTGTGTGGAAATCTTCTAAACAAACTGTAATAGCCAGATCCATGACGGAATCTAAGTTTATAGCTCTTGACAAGTGTACTGAAGTGGCTGAATGACTGCGTCACTTCTTAGAAGATGTTCCAGGATGGGAAAAACCAGTGCCGACTATATGCATCCATTGTGATAGCCAATCTGCGATTGGAAGGGCACAAAATAATATGTATAATGGTAAGTATAGGCATATACGTCGTAGATATAATACCATTAGACAACTACTCTCAATTGGAGTTATCTCTGTTGACCATGTAAAGTCAAAGGATAATATAGCGGATCCGTTAACCAAATGATTAAACAGAGAGTTAGTTGTGAAATTGTCAAGGGGAATGAGGCTGAAGCTTATAGAATAAATTGGTGTAAAGGAAATCCCAACCTACGATGACTGGAGATCCCAATAATTATGTAACGAACCGTACTTTTCATACTTAAAATTTGCGGAAAAATTAAAAATTTTCTTGAATGTAAAAATACTTTCAATGTCTGCCATAAAATATCTCAACCAAGTCCCCCATAAGACATGGTTGTTCAAAATAACTAAAATAAAAATTTTCTCACAAAAGGTTTGCTCAAAGTATTTCCATCAAAATATGAAATCAGTGTAATTTAACTTTTGCATAAAACTTAAACATGGCGGTCCTCGGGTTTAGCCTCCCACTCAGTCTAAGCCTGCCCCTTGGTCACCACCTCCTGTCTCCTCATCAACATACTCACCTGCATCGATCAAGTCTAGTGAGTCTAAAGACTCAACACGTATAAAAGGGTAGTAACGAGTAGTACATAATAAAATCACATGCAACTTTAAAATAAGACATACATACTTAAAACTTGACTTTCGTATCAAAACTTGAACGTACGTACATACATACTTAGACGTGCCATGAACTTCTCTTAAACACTGGTACCAGGATTGCTTTGTAATGCACATGGGCTGTTCCCGATTGGGCTGTATCCCTCTCGGTTGTCCCATTACCCATTACTCATAGAACTTCTCCAGCCCAGGAACTGGAGCTTTTGCCTTCCCCAGGATTAGAACCCAAGACCTCCTGGACTTATATAGATCTTGGCAGCAATCCTGGTACCAGTTGATCTACTAGCTCAACTGGTACCAGGATTGCTGCCAAGATCTATATAAGTCCAGGAGGTCTTGGGTTCTAATCCTGGGGAAGGCAAAAGCTCCAGTTCCTGGGCTGGAGAAGTTCTATGAGTAATGGGTAATGGGACAACCGAGAGGGATACAGCCCAATCGTGACACCCGAAAAGTCTTTGAGAACATTTTTTTTTATCGACAATTAATCCATGCAATTGTTCTCAAAGACCATGAAGTTTCGGTTTTAATTTACAATTAATCATGACAATTCTATAAAACTTCTCTCCAACCAAGATGTAAGAAGGGGGGAAGAGGCGAAGATTGATGCACACCAAGAAGAGGAGAAGAATAGATGGAATGAGAGAAACAATCGAATGAGATGAAAGCAAACTAGCCATCGTGAAAACGATAGAAAAAAAGAATACAATTGATGATGACATTTTCTTAAAAAAATAGTCGATCAAAGTTAAAAAAAACCGCATACGATTAAGTGTTTGTGAGAAGATTAATGATATGTTGTATTTATTATTTAAATAAGGGCAAATATGAAATATGCCACATGAGACCTATTTGCCCAAATCTTCCGCCAACCTGAACCATTTTACCCAACCCGGTTGCGTAACGGTCTATTTTTTAGATCGCGAGTAGTTAATTCAAAATCCCCCATTTCCCCCGTTCACAATCCAGGTTCTGAATCGCAACATTGCCCTAAATTCCTCGATTTCCCGACTGCTCATCGCAAATGGCTGCTCATCCCCCGAAACCCGCGAAACTACCTCCCAAAACTCCCAAAAAGCAATGGTCAATCGACGATTTTGAAATTGGGAAACCCCTGGGCAAAGGGAAATTCGGCCGAGTTTACCTTGCTCGTGAAATCAAGGTAGGTGATCGCATTCGTAGTATATTGATTAACTGTTTCGAGATTTGAATACCTTTTTTATGCTCTTTGGGGTGTTAGAGTAAGTATATAGTGGCGTTGAAGGTGATATTTAAGGTACAAATCGAGAAGTACAGATTGTTCCATCAGCTGAGAAGAGAAATGGAGATCCAAACAAGCCTCCGCCACCCGAACGTTCTGAGGCTCTACGGATGGTTTCATGATGACGAACGGATTTTCTTGATCCTGGAGTACGCTCATGGTGGCGAGCTGTACAAACAACTGCGGAAATCACAGCACCTTCCCGAGAGACAAGCGGCCACTGTAATCACGATACCTTCTCGTTTTATGTTTGTGCCTGTGCTTCTGTATTTTTAATGGAGAAAATTTAGAATTTAACATTTGATCGACCGGGATTGTGGTATATAAGGGGGAATTTTCAAATTTGATGGCACACGTAAATGATATGGTACTTGAAGTATCTAAATTTATTGTGCGATTGAAGTGAAAAGAAGCTGTAGATTTCTAATTTTATGGAATGATTTAGTCAAAAGTTTATTAAAAACTGGGAATTTGAAATCCATAGAAATCTTGGGAGGGTTTTACTAGAAATATTGAAACCATCTCTTAAATACAATTTGTTTTTCTTTCATAAGGTTTGAATGGTATAAATACATTTTTGGTTTATGCATTTATGTGTTGTGTATACTTTGTTTTCCATTTATGTCAAATCTTGATTTTACTGATATCCTTTTATCTTACGAATTGATCATTAAGATCTCTCTTATAATGAAGAACATACGTTATGAATAGCATGGAAAATAAGAAATTCGGATACAGCTATTGTTTAATCCATCCAAGCATTTCTGAACTTGGGTTCTTCAGTTTCTCTTTAATTTCTAATACTGTACTATGTCATATCTACAACATGATTTTTTCTAATTGCCTTTTGACACTTGATGTTTTATTTGAAAAACAGTACATAGCAAGTCTCACCCAAGCTTTGGCATACTGTCATGAAAAGCATGTGATTCACAGGGATATCAAACCAGAAAATTTGTTGCTTGATCATGAGGTAACGCCCTTTGTCAACTAGTAATCCCAGCTTTATTTTCCAGAACAATTGCAACCACTTAGTTGGACAAAATGTCGTGCACACATAAATTGGGTGCAGTGGTAATAATTTAAATTACATAGTTTATAGACCGTGAATCAGGATGTATGTCATAAATATCAAATTTATGAACAGGAAGGTAGTGCATAACGGTTGTAAGGCAAAATAAAGTAGTGGAATTGTGGGACCATGGACTAATTCTGAATTTCCCCCTTTTATTTCGCCACAAAGTGAGAAATTTTAGAATCTCCCAATATTTGTTAACTTTGTGAATCACTCATAGGGTCGGCTCAAGATTGCCGACTTTGGTTGGTCAGTACAATCCAGAAGCAAAAGACACACCATGTGTGGAACTCTAGACTATTTAGCACCAGAAATGGTTGAGAACAAGGCCCATGACTATTCAGTGGATAATTGGACATTAGGTGTTCTTTGCTATGAGTTTTTATATGGTGTGCCTCCATTCGAGGCTGAAAGTCAGTCAGACACATTTCGAAGGTATGAAATAAGCTCTTTTTTTATTTACCTATTCGTTTCACAAATCTGCCATTGGATCGGGAGCTTATAATGATTTTTTTGGACCTATATAGGATAATGAAAGTTGACCTTAGCTTTCCTTCGACACCTGAAGTGTCTGCAGAAGCCAAAAATCTCATTAGCCAGGTAAATTAATGGCATTGATTTACTGTCACTTTCATGAAGAGATAATGACAATGTTAAGATTTTCTCAATCCTGACTGCTTTGACGGGCTTAAACTTGTGCAGCTTCTCGTAAAGGACTCATCAAAACGGCTTTCTCTTAAAAAGATTATGGAACACCCTTGGATAGTTATGACTGCCGACCCCATGGGAATCTGCCCGAACTAACACAGAACACCCTTTTCTATCTTTAAAATCCGGACTTTAAGAATCAACACGAAGAATCCTAGGTTGAAGGTATGAACTTCGCAACAAAATGCGACATTCTTTCATGCCAACTTTGCAGCGTCGTGTTTGTGTAGTAGATGCAAAGATGGTTTGTAAGAGGTAGAATTAATGTCATATGATGTATTTGTAGCCACGCTGTATGCTATTTAGATCAAAGCCGCAAATACCCAGTTTCATTTATCTTGTATCATATCATATTTTAAGTAAAAGATGACAATATTTAGCCAAAAAGTAATAATGATTATAATTTTATTATAATATGTGATATCCAATGTAATTTTCATTTTTTTAGACCTATGTTCAATTGAATATCTACTCCAGAAATTAAGCGAAAGATAATCATGCCTACCAATCTGTTGTAATCCGTGAACGCTTTTGAATGATTATCTTATGAGTTATGCCTCTTTAAAAAATTAAATAAATCATATTCTCTTTGTTATAAATTTAATAGTAGAAGAAGTGAGAATTAAGTTGTATCTTATTTGATTTAAAAAAAAAAAAGTTGTATCTTATTTCAACTAAACACCTTTATTTATAGGATAAGGGGATTGATATCCAAAATGAAGAGTACAATCATATCAGTTACCTAAATATTACATATATACAACACTCTTTCTAAGATAATTGATAGAGAATCCAATATTGCCTCATTAAAACATTATCAGTAAAAACCAGTGGGAAAAATCTGAATGAAAGAAAAAATGTACAACAATAAATACTTACTCTAATTTCAATCACCGAAAATCCTTTAATTGACACATCTCTATTTTATGCACTAATTTCTTGAATATCAATATGATAATGTTTTTTTTTTTTCTAATAAATCAGCTATATTATCGTTAGAGCGAATTTGTTGGACATCGATATCACCTTTACCTTGGAGTTTATGCATGTAGAAAAATGTTGACAAAATATGTTTTGTTCTATCCCCTTTAATATATCATCCTTTTAGTTATGCAATACAAGCAGCATTATCTTCGAATATAGTAGTTGGGCAATCTTTATTTGTCGGTAGTCTACATGATTCTTGATTATGTTGTGTAACTATATACATTCTCGACTTATTTCATGTATTGCAATGATTTCAGAATGATTTGATGATGTTGCAGTCAAACCTTGTTTCGTCGATTCCATGATTATAGCAGTGTCTCCTCGTGAAAACACATAAACTGTTTGAGATTTGGCTTTGTGTGCATCTAAAGATTGTCTGCATTTGCATATCCTCCTAAAGATGAATTTGATTTCGACAAATAAAATAATCTCATGTATGTTGTAATATGAAGGTATCTAAATATATGTTTTACAACATTCCATTGTCTTCGACTTGGAAAAGAGCTATATCTTGCTAGAAGGTTAACTGAAAAGCTATATCTGGTCAAGTGCAATTTGTGAGATATGATAATGCATCAATTACACTAAGACAAAATTGTTCAATTTGCAATTCAAGACAAAAATTTCTTTCCCAACTCTTTCATCTCAAATTCACCTTTTAAATAATTAGCAGTTTTTGTAAGCTCTTCTCGAGTCTCTATAAGATTTAGTTATCTACATACACTGCCACAATTGCAAAACCATATATCTTTAAAAAAAAAAAAAAACGCAAAGACACATAGCATCATTTGTATAACCTTCTAGTAGTAAATATTAACTAAGACCATTGTATCACATGCGCTGGCATTGTTTTAATACATATAATGACTTTTGCAACTTTATTGAGGAGATGGTCTTGGGGTTGCGTCATTTGCTCCTGATGGTTTATATGTTTCAGGGATTTTCATTTATATCTCATTATCAATTGAACCGTATAAATATACAATGACCACATCCGTAAGTCGCATGTCTAATGTTTTCGATACAACTAAGCTAATCAAGAATTGAGTAGTTTCATCCATCACATGTGAAAAAGTTTTTTTATAGTTGGTTCTACGTCAAACCTTTGGCTACAAGTCTGGCTTTGTATCTTACAAATTTTCCATTTTCATTTAATTTTCCTACAAACACCTATTTATATCATACATTGATAACATCTTTAAGTTTTCGAACTACGGGTCCAAACACTTCATGTTTCTCGAAAGAATCTAATTCGGTATGTATAGTCTCCTTCCATTTTGTCCAATCATACCATATTGTGGTTCAAGATCTTCGTTACCTTGCATGATATCAAGGGCCACATTAAGGGCGAAAACATCGTCAAATGTTTTATTACTTCGATCTCATATTTTATAAGACATCAAATAATTTGTTGAAATCTCGATATTTTCGTGTGATTGTGATTCTTCAGGAACCACATTATCCATATTTGATTCATTTATTTCTTTTATTGTATCATGTAAAATTGGGAGATTTAAATTCTTCTGTGTCTGGCACCTTTCTTTTCTGAGGTGCGGTATCAATGGCCTTATTGTCATATCTACTCTTCAAACATACTCAATCCAACAGGAATCTCATAAAAACAAAGAAATCCCACCCAATATGCCAAGAAACACTGATATGCTAAAAAAAACCCATATATATGTTATCGGAAAAAAGAAACAAATGTAATTTTGTATCAATGAAATATGTTTTTTTTAATAATGAGAGACAAATAATGGACAGAAAGAAATGCAGCCAAAGAAGAGTTGTTAAGTAAAAAAAAACTGTAATAAAATATATAGAATCCAGTTCGAACAAAGTGGAAGATGATTTCATAAAGGGTAGAGTTCAAATCTTCAATTCATCAAAGAAGACTGTTGCAAAAGCATCCATTTTCACCTTGGGCAATGACAGACCAATCTCCAAACCTCCTTCGAATTGCCCTGATTTGCTGAGTGACATGGACGGCCCTCCGTCGATGGACACCGCCTCATGCTTCTTCGGCCTCCCCCACCCGAAATCCACGTCGTACAGATTGAATTTCGGCGAGCCCGCCACCGAGAACAGCCGCTTTCCGAACAGAACCATGTATTCCGTGAACCAAGTGCCTGCGTCACTTATGATTTCATCTCTGTTATTCACCTTCTTGCTGATAAGGTCTCCGATCAACTTCACGGCTGTGAAGAACCCATCAGTTTCTTTCAGCTGCCGGTAGGTCGATGCTGTCTTGGCTAGCGCAAGGCAGTTGCCGAAGTAGCTGGAGGACAGCGGCGGATTCAGCCGTTCCCGGGCGTCAACCGCGAAGGAGAAGTGTTCGGGCTCGTCCGGGTCTACTTCTTCGCCAGCTTCTGCCGCTGCTTTCACTAAACAAGTCCACACATACGCAGCCGTTACGGTAAACGAGGATAGGTGGAGAAAATCTGGATTTTTTGACAGTACAAGATTCTTTAATCTCTGGATGTCGTTCTTTTGTAGAACATAGGTTGCCCGCACTAAGTTGGTGGGGAAGGTTAATGGGACAGCTTCAATCTTGATCTCTTTCAACTTGTTCCAGAAAATATTCTTCAGCCCGAGTGGATCTTTTATCACTGATCTGTCATAAAATGGAGAAGGAACACTTTGACTTGGAGCGAATAATTCACCGTCTCCACCAAGTCTGCAAACTGAAGCCCAGGCTTTAATGAATCCCACTATTGAACTCGCATCACCTATGGAGTGATGATTGCAGACCCCAATGCAGATACCGGAGCCTGGAAACAGTGTTATCTGAAGAGAGAGAAGAGGTACTTTATTGAAGCCTGATTCAGAATCGATGACGGGTTCTGGTAAGTCGGGAACAAAAGGGTAGAATTCATCAGCGATCCTGGATTCGTTTCCAGTCAGGTAATTGAAATCAGAAGCTTCATTCGACTCGGCTATGGTGACAGGAACTGCGTCCCCAGAAACATAGCGGAAATCCGGCATGCCTGAATTTAGAGGATACACAAGATTTCCTGCGAGGGGGAGATAATTCTTGAGAGTTTTTGAGAGTGATTTTTTCAGATTCGGAACAATCGTTTCAAGGAAATGAGATTTGGAGCATGGTAACTGGTAGAAGAGGAGACGCCGGATTGGGGGGAAGTGCAGCCATATCATGTCGAAGAATGTCACGGAAAGGCGTTGCTCCTTCGCCGAATCAGCTGTGGTGAGTGGCGCAACGCGACAGAGCTCGTGGATGGCGGCGGATTTGGGGATGGTTGAAGCCATGTAAGTATTCTTGGACTAACAAAGGCAATCTTCTCGTGCATATAAGTTATTTTCCACTTTCAGTCCAAAACCACGACATTTAATAGATTTACGCAATCTCGTAAAAAAAAATAAAAATAAAATAATAATAATAATAATAATAATACAAAAAAAAATTACTCAAAACAATGGGAAATATAACGGTTTATTCATTTTAGAGTTCTAACGATGTTTTTAAATGATAGATTTGATAAATTTTTATTGATTTATACAGAATCTCATATATTTGTAAACAAATTTTTGCGGATTCTTGTAGATTTTTTTGCAAAATTTGAATAAATTTTTTAATTTTTTTTATATAAAATTCTATAGATTTTGTACCTAATTTTAATATATTATTTTTATTAATTTTTTGAACTAATAATTAATTGACAAAGACAGCTTATTCAGTTTGAAATAATTTTTTAAAATTTATATTAATAAATTTACTTATTTAAAATTTATATTAATTTAAAATTTTGTAAACATACATACAAACACACACACACATACATATATATAATTATTTGTTCATATACCTTTTTATAAAAATATGATAATAAAAAGTTAATAAAAAAATTAATTTAATTTAACAAATAAATAATTTTATCTAACAAAAAATTACTATTATTTTTAATTCAGTGAGCCATTAAATTTTATAATTTGTTTTATCTAGTGTAATAATTATATTATAAATTCATAATCATAATTTTAAACGTTATAAAATTTCAAGAGTAGAAGTCATCAAATAAAGAAAGAAAATTTAATTTTAAACAACAAGTTTAATTTTTATTTTACTTTTTATCATGCTTGTTGAGAGGCTACTCAACTATTAAGGATTAAGATGTGTTTTTTGGATTATTTTTAATTATTATTTAATATTATATTTATTTGTAAAATCATAGATTAAAAATCACAAAATCAATTTAAAATTCAAAATTTTTTATGATATTAAAATAAAAAATTATTACTTAATAAGATGTTGTTAATGTAGCATAATACATTTTGTAGAAACTTATTAACTTCTCACAAAATGTTCTATGATATTAAAAATTTTATATGATCACTGCAAAATATGATTTTAATGTATGTGTTTGTATATATATTATTTTCTACTTATGTTTAGAACGTTCTGGGTCATTAGACTCACTAGGTTTGAATGTTGCATGTGATGATGTTATTGAGGGAAGCGTCGATGCTTGAGTGGATCAAGTCCGACAGTACACTCCCGAGTGCCTTTATTTTTCCGCATTAGCTTGATTTTTAAAAATTTTAGAAATGTTGTTAATGATTTGATTAGAGATTTTTATGTTTTATTTTGAGGATAGTTTCGATCATGTTAAGAGGTGGATTTTGAATTTTGTTAATTGACGATTTAGGGATTTTTATGCACTTGAGATTTTAAATGTTAATTTATTTTTATTTATGAAAATGTTAAGTTATTCTAATTGTGAATTTCAAAATTTGAGGTTCAATAAAAAAAATAGTAGTGTTTTAAAGTTCAAAAATAGTGGAGAATGTTTCAGTAATTTGCATCAAAGTATTTTCTAGCTCTGTATCTCCAAAATATCTTATCTCTAGTAGGAGAAGGAATGTTTGACATGTGTGAGATTAAGGGGGGCACAAGGCAGACCTTAAAAATAAAAGATATTTCAATTAACGATATCCAAATAAACACGGTATCAACAACCAACAAAATAAAACAAGATAGTCTAAATCAAGCATAATTGTGGCACGCTAGGCAATGATATATTTTTCAATAAATGAGGCACACACTAGTAGGAGAAGGAATGTTTGACATGTGTGAGATTAACTCTCTTGAAGCATGCGAGTCTTGTCTAAAATGGAAAATGACCAATACCGATGCCATTGGAAAAGAAAAGGAACCACGGCCTCATCAATGATCCAAACATATACTGAAGAATTTCCACATAATCTGAGAGATTGTGGGTAGATGAGACATATCAGTAGATAAAGTCGTCTCTATAGATAATGTTGATGATCCACTGACGAAACCCATGCCAAGACCATTTTTTGAGAAGTATCGTGAAGCAATGAGTCTAAAATCTACGGGTAGTTGGCTATAGGGCAAGTGAGAGATTGTTAGAATAGGTGTCCAGCGAGTCAATTTGTGGCTTGAGTTTTATTAACTCTTATGTCAAAACAGTCTTTATTTTAATAATATTTTATAGTTTTACCAAATCATGACATTTACTTTATATGTATACCCATGCAAGTTACATAGATAAAATCCTTGAATATGCAAAAGGTACCATGAGATCTGCCTCTCAATTTAAAATCATGAAACTTATTAGGAAGTGTATTGTATATTCTGTTAGAATCAAGCGCTTACCACTAGGCCAAAAGCTATAGCTGTTAGTAAAGGCGCAACTATATTTCTTTATAATTGTGGCAGCGCAGAGTGCACCTACTTAAGTGCTAATGGGTCGGGCTGTTAGGCCACGAATCTAGGGAGGTGTGTGTCTATCTGCTGATGCTGTCTCATATCCCATAGAGATCAGTCTTATCTTTTTCTACCGTCGGCCCTGTCCCCAGCAGAGACAGTATTACCCCTTAAGATCTGGTGTCACTTTTTTACGACCTACTCAACCAACCAGATCAAGGAGCGCAACGTTAGCAGCTTGACGCATGAGAACTTCTTGGGAGGTCAACCATACCAGTACTACTCTCACTCATGCACGCTTAACCCAACATACTCTAAACATGTTCCTAATCGAATCAGCTGTCTAAAATAAGGATATAAGTATCTTGAGCTTGATATTCGCATATGTATGTAAACCTCATGTTTCATTAGTAAGGACATGGAGATGTCCATTCATACAGATGGTTGATCATATTGTGATGTACTGAACAATCCTCCTTCAGACTGTTGAAGTGGTTATTATTTATCGAGTTCAATAGTCCACGGTTATGGTTGTACACCATTAGTCTTTTGACCCAAGACAATGAAAGGGATCGTTTAAGGTGCCTGAAATGCGCAACGGAAGTTTCAAAATTTTTATAGCAAAAACCGAGCATCCTAAACACTAAGATTTGTAGCAAATACAATAAAACACAAAATGACATTCATAGTGTGTTTAGAAAAATTACTTATCAATCACAAGGATTGATGTTTTGGCTTCAACCAATTTGTAAACGACTTGGCTCTTGAAGGTAGACAATCTACAAGCTTCCAACACCACTCCTTGCTCAAATGGACTCCTTCCTTCAAAATTAGGTCCACCACTAACAAAGTAGAACCACTCTAATTTTGCACCAGAAAAATTAGAGCATTTTTTATTGAGAAGACTAAGCTTTCCTCAACCATTGAAGAAAGAAAAAATGGAGAGGATATACAAGGAAATTTCGGCCAAGTGCATGTGTGAGGAGAGATGGATGAGTTGTTTTGGTTGTGCAAAAAGTTGAAGCAAAAACTTGTATGTGCATGCCATGCCATTAACTCAAAAGCTGTCTCCAACCCTTCACCTCCCAAGCATGCAATTCTATTTGGGCTTGTAACAATTACAAGGCTCATGGACTTTTATTTAAATGTCTCAAACATATTTGAGTCTATTAAATTTTACTTGATTTTACTCTAGCCCACTAATTTAATAATTATTTCTAATTGGGCTCTACAAGGCCCATTGTTGTTTAATTAATTCAACACTTGAATTAATTTAATTATTTGGACTCTACTAAGTCCACTAGTATTTAATTAATTCAACACTTGAAGTAATTTAATTTAGTCCATAATAATGTTTATGAAAATCACAATTTTCAAATACATTATTTGCTTGACCAACTTTTAATTTATGAACACTTCCTCAAATTAAAAAATCAAATTCCCCTTATAGAAGTCATACTCTTAATTTTCATTTATGCTTATAAACTTCTTTATAAGACGTTCAACATATTGAACTATTTTACTTGTCAACGAGATCTAAAAGGTTAGCACTTGTGTGACCCTCAATGGTTCATTGATACAACTAGCCGTGGGTTCACATCTCCATGTGATTCGGGACTAAACATGTCCTTATATGAGCATACCCCAATTGCTTCATTCTTACTTATCAACTCCTTGATAATAAGAACGTCAGAACTCAAGTCTGATAATACCCAACCAATCATGTTAAACACATAGCAGCACCGCTTACATAATTCCTTAGGTATCAAATGATAGTGCCTGAAAGAACCATTCAAATATGGTTAGGGTACAGTATGGTCCCTTCATCTCATATATCCCGACCGATTCGACAACTTTTGGTATATCGAGAGTTGTCAATGAATCTGTAGTATCCCGATGCCTAATTTGAGTTAATTATTGGATTAATTGTATTTCGGTGGGATCGGAAGGACCGAACCAGGTTCGGATCGTCCGAAGTTGGTTCGGATCGTCCGAAGTGGGTTCGGATGGACCGTTCTGTTCGGAGTCAGACGAGTCATGTCATGTCAGAGTTCGGATCGTCCGATCAGGGTTCGGATCGTCCGAAGACAGGTGGCTGGACACGTGGAAGACATGCAATGTTCGGATCGTCCGAAGTGGATCGGATCGTCCGAAGTGGACCGGATCGGAGCGTCCGAAGTGGATCGGATCGTCCGATCGTTGTCTATAAATAGAAGCGCGAGGCTTCACTTTTCACTCACCAATTCCGAGAGTTCCAGAGCGTTTTAGTCGTTTCTGATGGGTTTCTAGTCTTTTCCCGAGGTTCGGGCACTAGCGGGGAGCTACTGGTTTTGTAGCGGAGCTGTGCTCTAGTTGGGGGCTAGCGGCATCAGTGGGCTGACTACGGACGCAGGTATAGTTCTGGGTTCCCTTTGAGATTTGGGAGTATCTATTAGTCTAGTTAAGGCTTTTAGATGTGGTTTAGTGATATGGTATCACTTGGATTGTAGGCTTGATTCTAGGGCTGATTGCTAGGATCTACTGGTTTGAGGTACGAAAGTACTATCCGAGATAGCAGGATTGAGTATGCTTTACTATGTGTTGCATGTTTATGTGTTGCATTATTATCTGTCATATGATGCATGGTTTATTATGCGGCATTTGCATAATCATGTTGAGCCTGATTATCTTTGAGATAGCCTGTTGAGAGGGTGCTCAGCCCTCATTTGTTGTGGATGGTTGGACCCCGTTGGCCGACGGTGGTCAGGTCACCGGTATATCCACAGGTTCATTTGGTATGGGAGCCACCTCCTGGTGCGACGGCGCAGAGTGCTACATACCTTGACGTCATTTGTCTGAGCAGTATTTCGTTATACCCAGATCCTGGTATCCAGTACATTTTGCATACATGCATGTCATAGTCTTGTATACTCATGCTTTCGGTACTGAGCGTTTTATGCTCACGTCCTCGGTTTATCTCTGTTTTGGACACCCTATTCGATGGGGCAGGTCTCAGGTTAGACGGTCCAGGAGGGAGTGGACAGGGAGCTGGCAGAGGTTGACCTGTAGTTGTTGGTATTTGTTCTTGGAATTTAGTTCGATCTGGTTGTTTAAGTATTTTGTACTTACAGATTCGATTGGGTTGTATTATTGTTTTTCCGCTGTTTACCTGATTCAGTTTTAAATGTTAATTTTGCATGCTTAAGTTCTGATTAGTAGGTGATTCTGGAACGGGTCACTACATTTATGGTATCAGAGCATGCATTAAGATTTTGGGATTTAGAACTGTTCTTTTGGGTTTAATCTCTGGTAACTTTTGTAGCTAAGAGATGTCTGGTTTTGACGACGATGCTAGTAGTCATGGCAGCGTTGGACGCTGGGGAGACCGCGACGATCGGGAACGTCGTCGAGAGCATCGAGAACGTCGTCAACACCGTCGTGATGAGCCTCGGAGTTTTAGTATGCATCGGTTCTTGCAGATGGGGCCGAAACCTCTTTCAGGCGGTGAGACCCCGGATGTTGCGGAGAACTGGCTTGAGAGGATGGAGAGCTGCTTCAAGACTTTTCAGTGCTCGGCGGAGCAGCAGATTGATACCCTTGATTTCTTGCTGGAGGGTGGTGCGCGCAAGTGGTGGAGGTCTACCTCTGCACCGATAGTTCAGCGACAGGGTCGAGTTCTTTGGGCCGATTTCCGAGCCGCTTTCATGTTGCTTTACTTTCCGCCAGCTCTTCTGCAGACCAAGGCGATTGAGTTGATCAATCTGAAGCAGGGAAGTTTGTCTGTTGATGAGTATCAGCAGAAGTTCTTTGAGTTGCTTCCATATGTTCCGCATGTCAGTGACAATGCTATGGCCAAGTATAACCATTTTCTTCAGGGCCTCAATCAGGAGATTTATGATCGGGTTGTTGTCTGCGATGATCCGACATCGTATGAGGGCCTTGTAAATCGTTGTCGCCAGGCTGAGGGCAGTTTGTTGAGAGGTCGAGCCATGCAGTCTGCTCGTCCTACTAGTTCTTTGGGTCCCCGCGCCCAAGCATTTAAGAAGGCTGGATCTACTTCTTCTTCCTCTGGATCTGGAGGAGTTCACCATTTTGGGAAGAAGAGGGGCCCGTGTCAGCACTGCGGGAAGGATCACCCGACGGAGCGTTGTCGCAGGGTTGCGGGTGCTTGTTACAAGTGCGGTGAGATGGGCCACATGAAGAGAGATTGTCCACAGACGGGCGGAGAATCAGGATCTGGTTCTCAGGCTTCAGTTCATCAGAGGCCACAGCAGGGACAGTCTACTCAGGGTTCTAACCTCCGACCGCGTACTCAAGGGCAGGTCTTTGCTCTTAACCAGGATCAGGCGGCTGAGGAGAACGAGAGAGTTATTGCAGGTGTGTTTTTATTATGTGGATTACCTGCTTACGTTCTCATTGACACTGGTGCATCTCATTCATTCATATCGGCGAGATTTGCTAAGCGTCATGCATTACCCTTCACTTCTTTGGGCGTTGTGGTATCTGTTTCCACACCGATGGGTCATTCGGTGTTAGCTAAACGTCTAGTTTTGGGTTGTCCTCTAGAGTTTGAGGGTAATGTTTTAACTGCTAATTTGATGATTCTTGCGATGGAGGATTTTGATTGCATTCTGGGAATAGATGTGCTGACTGTGTTTAGAGCTACTGTGGACTGTTATCAGAAGTTTGTGCAGTTTCGTCCAGTTGAGGGCGACAGTTGGTTTTTCTATGGAGAGGGAGCGCGACCCCCGATGCCTGTGGTTTCTGCTCTGAAAGCCTGTCGTGCTTTAGAGTCGGGCGGGGAAGGCTACCTTATCTATGCTATTGATTCGTCCGCAGGTAGTATCGGTGTCGGTGACATTCCAGTGGTTTGCGATTTTCCGGATGTTTTTCCCGAGGAGATTCCTGGTTTTCCTCCTGTTCGGGAAGTAGATTTCGGCATTGATTTAGTGCCAGGCACGGCACCAATCTCTAGAGCTCCTTATCGTTTAGCTCCATCGGAGATGCAAGAATTGAAACAGCAGTTGCAGGATCTTCTTGACAAGGGGTATATTCGACCCAGTGTGTCCCCGTGGGGAGCACCAGTTCTTTTTGTCAAAAAGAAGGATGGTTCTATGCGGCTCTGCATAGATTATCGGCAGTTGAATCGTGCGACGATAAAGAATAAGTATCCGTTGCCACGGATTGATGATTTATTTGATCAACTGCAAGGTACCTCTGTGTATTCCAAGATTTATTTAAGGTCTGGTTATCATCAGCTTCGAGTTCATCAGGGAGATATATCGAAGACTGCATTCAGGACCCGGTATGGGCATTATGAATTTCTGGTTATGCCTTTTGGGGTGACGAATGCACCAGCAGTTTTTATGGATCTGATGAATCGGGTATTTCGGGATTTCTTGGATAAGTTTGTTGTGGTGTTCATAGATGATATCTTAATCTATTCGCATGATCAGCAAGAACACGCACAACACTTGAGGATTATTTTACAGACACTTCGCGAGAATCAGCTTTATGCGAAGCTAAGTAAATGTGAGTTTTGGATTGACAGGGTTGTATTCCTTGGTCATGTCATTTCTAGCGAGGGAGTTTCAGTTGACCCGAGCAAGGTGGAAGCGGTATTGAACTGGTCGCGTCCGACGACAGTAGCCGAGATCCGCAGTTTTCTGGGGTTGGCTGGGTATTATCGCCGTTTCATTGCCAACTTCTCTCAGATTGCTAAGCCACTCACTCAGCTCACTCGGAAAGATGTTTCATTTGAGTGGACATCAGAGTGCGAAGAGAGTTTCTGGGAACTTCGCAGACGTTTGACATCTGCGCCTGTTTTGGCTTTACCGTCTGGATCTGGTGGTTTCAGTGTTTACACCGATGCCTCTTTGCAGGGACTAGGGTGGGTTCTGATGCAGAATGAGCATGTGATTGCTTATGCGTCGAGGCAGTTGAAGCCTCATGAGGAAAACTATCCTGTTCATGATCTGGAATTAGCAGCGATCGTTTTTGCTTTGAAAATCTGGCGCCATTATCTGTATGGTGAGCGATTTGAGATCTTCACTGATCATAAGAGTTTGAAGTATCTGTTCACTCAGGCTGAGTTGAACATGCGTCAGCGTCGTTGGATGGATCTACTCAAGGATTACGATTGTGAGATCAAGTATCATCCAGGATCTGCGAATCTCACGGCCGATGCTCTTAGTCGCAAGGTGAGGTTATCTGCTCTTCAGACTTGTGCTGTATCTGGGATTATTCAGGATTTCTGTTCGATGGGATTCAATTGTAAGCATCGGAAGGGAAATGAGAGTATCCGTATAGCTACTATTTTGTCCGAGCCAGTTTTGTATTCTCGGATTAGAGATGCTCAGATGTCTGATTCTAAGGTTCAGAAATTAGCTCGGTTGGCTGATGGAGATAATACTTCTGGATTCCACTATCAGTCCGAGGGTCTTTTGTGCTTATCTGGTCGTGTTGTTGTACCGGAAGATGACACTTTGAGGGAGGAGATTTTGTCCCAGGCTCATCGTAGCAAGTTGAGTGTTCATCCAGTGAGCAACAAGATGTATAAAGATTTGAGGACTCGATTTTGGTGGAAGGGTATGAAACGTAATGTTTATCAGTATGTCTCCAAGTGCCTAGTCTGTCAGCAGGTGAAGGCTGAGTATCGACGACCCGGAGGTTTGTTACAGAATCTTCCTATTCCGGAGTGGAAGTGGGAGCATATCACGATGGACTTCGTGACTCACTTGCCTATGTCTGTGGGGAATAGAGATGCTATCTGGGTGGTAGTGGATCGGCTTACTAAGTCTGCCCATTTTCTTCCGTATAACAGAGATTTCACTTTCGATCGGATGGCACGGTTGTACATTCAGGAGATTGTACGGTTTCATGGTGTGCCCGTGAGTATCGTTAGTGACAGAGATCCTCGATTTACATCTAGATTTTGGGGCAGCTTTCAGCAAGCTTTGGGCACTACCTTGAGTTTGAGTACTGCATATCACCCAGAGACTGACGGTCAGTCAGAGAGGACTATTCGTACTCTTGAGGATATGTTGAGATCTTGTGTGATGGATTTCGGGCCAGCTTGGCAGGATCATCTGCCACTGATAGAGTTTGCATACAACAACAGTTTTCATAGGAGTATTGGTATGTCTCCGTTTGAAGCATTGTATGGTCGACGTTGTCGTACTCCTCTGTTCTGGGAGGAAGTCGGAGAACGACAGGTCGAGGGTCCAGAATTGATTCAGCAGGCCATGGACAAAGTTCTTGTGATCAAACAGCGGATTAAGACTGCTCAGGATCGACAAGCGAGTTATGCGAACACCAAGCGCAGACCTCTTCATTTTGATGCAGGCGAGAAAGTGTTTCTCAAGGTATCACCTTTTCGGAGGATTCTGAGATTTGGACTCAAGGGTAAGCTATCTCCGAGATTCATTGGTCCTTTTGAGATCTTAGAATGTGTGGGAGATTTGGCCTACAGATTAGCTTTGCCACCGTATCTGTCTAGTGTTCACAATGTGTTTCATGTGTCCTTGCTAAGACGATACGTAGCGGATGAGTCTCATGTTTTGCATCCGACAGAAGTTCAGCTGAATCCGGATTTGTCTTTTGTAGAAAGACCGGTTTCGATCTTAGACCGAAAGGATAAGGTACTGCGGAATAAGACTATTCCTCTTGTCTTAGTGCAGTGGCAGCGCCGAGGTACTGAAGAAGCTACTTGGGAACTAGAGAGTCGCATGCGGTCAGAGCATCCAGAGTTGTTCTAGTTGTAGTATTTTCAGTAATGGTTGTAATTTCAGTTGTACTTTCAGTTGTAATTCATTCCTAAGTTGAATGTATTGTTGTTCAGAATTGTCATTCTTCAGACTCGATTTCGCGGACGAAATCCTTTTTAGAGGGGGAGAATGTAGTATCCCGATGCCTAATTTGAGTTAATTATTGGATTAATTGTATTTCGGTGGGATCGGAAGGACCGAACCAGGTTCGGATCGTCCGAAGTTGGTTCGGATCGTCCGAAGTGGGTTCGGATGGACCGTTCTGTTCGGAGTCAGACGAGTCATGTCATGTCAGAGTTCGGATCGTCCGATCAGGGTTCGGATCGTCCGAAGACAGGTGGCTGGACACGTGGAAGACATGCAATGTTCGGATCGTCCGAAGTGGATCGGATCGTCCGAAGTGGACCGGATCGGAGCGTCCGAAGTGGATCGGATCGTCCGATCGTTGTCTATAAATAGAAGCGCGAGGCTTCACTTTTCACTCACCAATTCCGAGAGTTCCAGAGCGTTTTAGTCGTTTCTGATGGGTTTCTAGTCTTTTCCCGAGGTTCGGGCACTAGCGGGGAGCTACTGGTTTTGTAGCGGAGCTGTGCTCTAGTTGGGGGCTAGCGGCATCAGTGGGCTGACTACGGACGCAGGTATAGTTCTGGGTTCCCTTTGAGATTTGGGAGTATCTATTAGTCTAGTTAAGGCTTTTAGATGTGGTTTAGTGATATGGTATCACTTGGATTGTAGGCTTGATTCTAGGGCTGATTGCTAGGATCTACTGGTTTGAGGTACGAAAGTACTATCCGAGATAGCAGGATTGAGTATGCTTTACTATGTGTTGCATGTTTATGTGTTGCATTATTATCTGTCATATGATGCATGGTTTATTATGCGGCATTTGCATAATCATGTTGAGCCTGATTATCTTTGAGATAGCCTGTTGAGAGGGTGCTCAGCCCTCATTTGTTGTGGATGGTTGGACCCCGTTGGCCGACGGTGGTCAGGTCACCGGTATATCCACAGGTTCATTTGGTATGGGAGCCACCTCCTGGTGCGACGGCGCAGAGTGCTACATACCTTGACGTCATTTGTCTGAGCAGTATTTCGTTATACCCAGATCCTGGTATCCAGTACATTTTGCATACATGCATGTCATAGTCTTGTATACTCATGCTTTCGGTACTGAGCGTTTTATGCTCACGTCCTCGGTTTATCTCTGTTTTGGACACCCTATTCGATGGGGCAGGTCTCAGGTTAGACGGTCCAGGAGGGAGTGGACAGGGAGCTGGCAGAGGTTGACCTGTAGTTGTTGGTATTTGTTCTTGGAATTTAGTTCGATCTGGTTGTTTAAGTATTTTGTACTTACAGATTCGATTGGGTTGTATTATTGTTTTTCCGCTGTTTACCTGATTCAGTTTTAAATGTTAATTTTGCATGCTTAAGTTCTGATTAGTAGGTGATTCTGGAACGGGTCACTACAGAATCAATACTATATATCATGTCGTAGTTGCATCAATGGTGTAATCTATGAAACCCCTTTCATCATTACCATCATACTTTGATCAAAGATTTATCCATACCCAAAGGTAAGCGGTGAATCCCTGACTACAATGCATCGACTCCTATATGTTTCGACAAAACACCCAACCTTGCCACCTGATGACCTCATGAGAGTCGGTAAACAAGTCAAAGTACAATGCTAGCATATAGAGTCTCAATGTTGTCCCGGGTCATAAGGACTAATGGTGTACAACCATAAACTAGGACGTTTCCACTCGATAAGTGAGAACCACTTGGAAAGTCCTTTATGGAAGGTTGTTCAGTGCACTCTAGAAGGAGCGCCTATTTGCATGTTCGGACATCACAATGTCTCTTACCAATGAAACATGGTACTCACATCGCAAATACTAGTCTCGAACTCGAGCGGCCTATATCCTTCTTAGCGGTGGCTGAATCGACTAGGAACTGTTTAGAATATGCAGTATTCCAAGTATGAGTTTCATGATACTCATCATATGAGCATCTCATATTATTTCTACTATTTGTATATTCAAGGACTTTATATATGCAACTAGCATGAGTATACAGATAAAGATGTGCCAAAAAAATAATTTCAAATATTATTAAAATAAAGATTGTTTATACATAGAGTTTCAACATGAATCATCGGCCAACACTTGGCTCTACGGGCACCTACTCTAACAAACAATGTGGAAGCTCTACGTATTATAATGCACTTTGATCCATTTACTATCCATTGAGGGTCATCGAGTGGTGAGGTTGGGTGTAGATTGGAAATATTTAGGAGCTAATATATTATAGTCGAGGATTCACCATTTTCCTACAGGTGAAGATATCTTATGTGATCTGATTAGTCAATAGTACAAGGAATCTCTAACCAGAGTAAAACACGTGCATTTTGAAAATGTGTTTCATCAGTTGCACATACCATGTAACTATTATTACTCAAAGATATATCACGTCATTATTGAATTCATTTGCAACTTTCGATATACCAATAATCGCATATTCGATCGGGATATATGAGTTGAATGGATCGTATTGTACACTAACTATAACTTAAGGTTCTTGCTAGCACTATCAATGATACCTATGAGATCTTGGGGCGATGCTACTAGACGCTCTTACTATGATCTGATGAGTGCAATCAGACTTAAGTTCTGACATTCTTAATCAATGGGTTGGTGAAAAAATTGGGGTTAATTAGGGCAAGTGCAAATAATAATAAATGATATTTTGAATCACATGAAGTTGTGAACCCACGTCTAGTTGTATTCCTGAGTTATTCAAATTCAAAAAGTTGGATTTGACGACTGTAGTTTGATAGAGATCTAACAAATTGATTATAAAAGAATTTATAAGTAAATTTCATTACTGGAAGATGTGGAAGTTAGGCTAACAACTAATTAAAAGAAAAGAGTGTAACTGCCTATTTTGGTGAATGAGTTCACAAAACTTGCAGTTGCCAAAAGTGGATCGGTGAAAATTTTGATATTCGAAATTTTTAATTTCCATTTTATAAACAAGATTTGTATCATCGGTACATCAGCGATGTCTGATTGTCGATCGAGGTTATAATGAGTTCACAATTATTTATTTAGTAAATCTAGAATCTACTAATTAAATAATAATGTTGGTAATGGTGACTATTATAAACACATGATTCTCATGAAATATTCTACAAACGTCTAGAATTGATTAATTAACAATTAATTAAGAAATTAAATAATGATTATTTAATTTACATATATGTCTTTACACACACACACAAACATATCATGTAAAGTCAACTCTTGATAATGCATTATATATATTTTATTAAGGGTTATATGAAATAAGGCAGTTTAAACCTAAATTTTACCTTATCTCCTCCACACATTGAAGTTTTCGGCCACTTCTTGGAAGAGCAAGTCACGGTCGTGACTCTTTTTCCACTGTGCTACAGCCTCGTCGTCGACAGATTTCTGAAATTCCGGCGATCCAGACTCGACACAAAATTCGTTTATATCTCTAGTGCGATCTAAGCATGGAAACCAGTCCCCGATCATGGATTTGATTAGGCGATCAAAGGAGAGATATTCGTCTGTAGGGATTTACGGGTTTGATGTACATCGTTAAATACACAAAGATAAACAAATCTAAATATCCTATGAATGTTTTAAATCATACAACGTCTAAGGAACTTTTTGAAAGTCGAAACAAAATTCCTAAACTTTCGTTGTGCCTTGGGTGCGAAAAAATTGTACACCAACATTTGTATCAATAATCTTTTAGAATATTGAGATATCTTACGTGTTAATATCAATATTTTAAAAAATATTTATAGATATTCGATTTTAGATTGATATTCTTCAGTAATATATACAAATTTTAGATTGTAGATCAATATTCATCAGAAATATTAACAAATATTATATCGTAAATCAAATTTTAATATTTTTCATGAATATAAACATATCTTTAAATCTTAAATCATATATAGATCTAGATTTTATAAACTCAATAGTTTTTGGTTCATGTAAACAAGGACCAAAACGATTGTGATCCTATATAAGAAGAAAAAAAATTGATACCCAAGCAGTCAAATGTTAGATTTTTCTTATACATTTTTGTGGTGGACATGATATAATTAGTTGCCATCAAATTCCTTCAATTGGTAAAATTTTTCCGCTGTTAAAGTTTGATCTTTGATGAGACAGAAAATTCGACGCACTCCAATGGCCTCTTATTTTGTTGTACGAGATTGAGTTCATGTCCTAACCATCTTTTGGTTTATTTTCTAGATTGTGATGATTTTTGGGATGAAATTATTTTGAAATTGAATCTTAAAAAAAAAGAATGAGTCATAATTTCTTAAAATATATAAATTAGCATAATTTTATTAAAAAACATTTTTATATTATGATAAAATAATATTTTTATATGAAATAATTTCAAATAGTACAATTAGGCCTACCTAGCCGGCCACCCCATTTGTTTTGTGGATGCCCAAGGTTGCACGCCAATAGCTATGTCTGAACAAAATCATTCTTATAACCTAAACGTACGATTGGATTTTAGTGTTATTCATGATAGATATTTGTGATCTTTCGGGAGTCAAAACTTTGAAAATTCGAAGATATAATAAATTGGAAATAAAAATAATTTTTCATTTGAAAGATTATACATATTTTAAAAAATAATTTTTAGAAGTTTGATGGAGAAACAAGAAGTAACCAGAAATCAAAACAAAGCAAAGATGATTAAAACTCATTTTGGAAATTAATTCACAGGTATCACCAACAAACACAAAAAAAATTAATATATTTTATTTATTATATAGCAAAAACTTGTGTGAAACGGTCTCACGACTTGTATTTTGTGAGACAGATCTCTTATTTGGATCATCCATGAAAAAGTATTACTTTTTATGTTAAGAATATTACTCTTTATGATGAATATCGGTAGGATTGACCCGTCTCATAGATAAAGATTCGTGAGACCGTCTTACAAAAGACCTACCCTTATTATACATGTGCGTGAATAAAATGATAGTTTTTTTTTTTAGTGCGAATTGACAACTTTCTCTATAAATTGTGGATGGATCTGAAATCATACATAGGCAATTATGGAAAACACAGATAAAAAAGGGTCAATTGTTCATACAAGTTTCAGATCAAAATATTAACCTATCATTTTTTAAAATCTTCATATCCCATACACCCAAACTATGCATACCAATTTCAGATGGCTTAGACTTAAACAAAAACTTGTGTGAGTCGGTCTCACGGATCGTATTTTGTGAAACAGATCTTTTATTTCGGTCATCCATGCAAAAATATTACTTTTTATGCTAAGAATATTACTTTTTATTGTGAATATAGGTAAGATTGACCCGTCTCACAGATAAAGATTCGCGAGACCGTCTAAATACCTACTTTAGACTTAAATATCGGGAAAGACGAAATTTATGGGTTGGAGATATTAAAGACAACTAATTACAATATAGGTGGCAATTGAAGAGGCGCAGCCATTATTTCTTGTAACATTATCTATTGAAATAATAATTGGTCAGCACATATATCAATATATTTCAATTGATTTTGTAACTATATTATAATTCGATTTTGAAACTATATTATAATTCGATTTTGTAACTATATTATAATTTTCATCAATAAAATCTCTATACATGATAATCATGGATAAATGTTGTAGATGTTTTTTTTTCCCAAGGGATATTTGAAAAGGTACGTAAACATTGAATATGATGACCATTTGGTTGGTAGGATATAATGAACTATTATTATGGAGTGTGGTCAGCTTCTTGAGCTTTATTCACACACACATAGATTATTTTGAATTTACGTCTAGATCGCAGTAATTTGGCTTCGAAGTGAAGATTCCGGAGGAAGATAAAATTCCAAAACCCTCCCTTCTAGGGTGAAGGGTGTCGGCAAATTCAACATTGCATTAAATGCACAAGGCTGACAGCAAAATTGTGAATGAAAAAAAAGTAAGGTTGTCATTTTTAACTCAAGAAAATTAAGAGGATAAAATACGTTTTTATACAGGTTATGGACAAAAGGCTCTATAAATAGAGCTCCATCTTTCATTTTGAAATCATCATTTCTTCGAGTTTTCTCTCATCTTATAAGTATTTGAGTGCTTAGTACTATAATATTTGCGAGGTGTTTGTTCTCCTGTATTAAGAGAGCGTGTGTTCTCTTTGAAAACACAATGAGTGAGTTGTACACCACAAAATATTATAGGTGAATTCTTTTCATCTTGCACGTGGTTTTTTCCTTAATAATTTTTAGGGGTTTTTCACGTAAATCTCGGTGTCCAATTTATTCTTTTAAATTATTTTGACAAAGAGACTCGTGATATACTCAAATTCATGGCGATCAAGCACATACACGATTCACATATATTTATATGTAAATCTATCTACTATATATGGTTCAAAAAGAATATATCGATCGAAAGAATCGAACTGGTAATATAGACATATATAAATGGAAAATATAATACTAATTTTCATCAATGTACGTTAGGAAGACTAGGTGGCATTGACCGGCGAGGATGAGCGGAGTAGATGTGGGAAGCACTTGATCCGAACCATGGTACAAGAAGATCAACTTAACGTGATGCTAGCTAGCTGGGACTTTCGCATGTTTATCTTACTGTACTTTTACCAATACATCTCCAACCAGCTTCGCCAAACAACTCTTGTTGTCTTTTAATTTCACTCAAAAATGAAAGCTTTGCACCAATATAAGCTACTTGCTTCATTCTAATTTGTTGGCATGGCATGATGCTATATATCTATCTGTACATTAGAAACTTGACATTACTGGTTACCAAATTATAATTCAAAACATAGACATGAACACAAGCATGGAGTCAACGAAACGTACGTAGAAACTTTTAAAGAAAATTACAGCGCAGCGAGCAAAGAAAGATGAGAAGTATATATATATATATATATATATATATATATATATATATATATATATATATAAAGTAATTCAAAAAATAAAATCGTAAAATATCAACCATCCTAAACTAATATTATTTCAAAAATAAACTTAACTCTAACATCCTCTCAAAATAATCATAAGTCATAAAAAATTTTAAGTAATCATAAACATGGTTTTATTTGTGGAAAACTAGCGATGATTCACGAGTTGTGTACACATTCAGTCCAGCAAGATCAACCTCAAGACCTCCATTAATATCAATCACAAGCTCACTTGCATCGATCACGCTTAGTGAGTCTATTGACTCAGCAAACATTAACCATGATCACAAGCAATACATATATATTCACAAGCAACAGTGAAAATACATTTAATAAAATAACTTTTCATTAACATAAACTTTTAACGTTTTCCTTTACATATCATATCATGTTTTCCTGTCATCATATACGTATATGTTTCCCTTTTTATCGAATTCAGATATTCAATTGTAACTTTCGTATTAGCTGAAGGTTGATGGATCTATATACGTATTACCACGGTACCGGGCGGCACGGATATCAGCAACACTCTCACCCATCAACCTGAGTCTTAGCCTTACATATCATCGTATCATCGTATCATCGTATTAGTCACAATCAATTCACCTTCGTCAACTTTTCATATTTGCATCACTTATAAAAATTCATGCACGTATAAATCATTTTTCTTTTAAATCAAACATGAAATATGTCTTTTAGCATTAACATTTAATCATAAAATTCCATACATATTTGACATTAACATTTTAACATATATTACACTATTCAGGGCATTGTAAGGACGTCTAAAATTTTTTGATGTAAAATGACCGTTTTATCCTTAGACTTATAATTTTCCATAATTATCCCTAGACCTCGTAACGACGTCTCAAATCATCCGAACATAACCTATTACCTTAAAACACTCCCTTAAATATTCCTTAGGTTTAAAATTTAGCTTTTCGATAATTTCCTCGATTCGTTTTTAAACTTAGATGTACAACTCGGTTTTGACTTGTATAGACTCGAAACTTAACCAAAAATTTCCAAACTTAGACCATAGCTTAATAACAAATAAATAAACCATATGCAACCCAATTCAAGCAAACTAAGACCTTCGAACAACCCTAGATCGCTTACTGAATTTTCTGCACTTGTTACTTTGAACCCTAGCTTGTTTGACCCTAGGTTTCCTTTGTTCCTAGCCCTTGGACGACCCCACCAGACCTTAGCCGACCCTATTAGCACCATGAACAAGCCCTTAGAAACCTACTGGACCGACCCTACCAAGCATAGCAGCCACATCCACAGCCACCAACCTATGATCCCAAGCCCTACGCGACCCACGCCTCACGTCTCCACCCTAGGCTTCATTCCACCTCCCCTTTAACCATCTAGGGCCATGACTCAACCCATTTTGGACCCATGATCATGTCCCTACAGCCTCACATGGCCTATACCTTTCTATTCTCCAAAACCAAAACCCTACTACATGAAGCCCAAATTTCCTTCAGCATGCTTTTCCATCTTGTCCAGCCTTTACACATGCCTCTAAGGGTCCTTATACATGTTGAAAAACATTCCTTCAAGTAACCCTACCGTGACAGCCCCTTTGTGTATAATTAGGAAGAGTTTTAAAAAAGAAAACTCTAGTTTATGCATGTATGACCTTAAAAACAAAAATAAAACTGGTGCATCATACTCCTCATGCAAACATAATCAAATATACATAATATGGCGTAAAAGATGTTTGAAAGAAATTTAGGATGTGTCTTTACGTATATTACGCTCGAAAACAATTTGGCGATGCAAGGAACGTTGACCAAGAGACGAGAGAAGGATCCTTGCTGCGTTTTTCCTTAAGGTTCATGTGAAGGCTGATGTGTGGTGGGTGTGTGTGTGTGTTCGTGTAGTTGCTGATGGAGGAGTCTTTGTTGCTTAGAGGGGTTGGGGACATGTGTTATGAGGATTATGATAGGGTTTTAGGGCTTTTATTTTAATTAAAATACCTAGTGTAAACTTAGGCCCATTAGTCTAATATAATAGGCCCATTAGTTAATATTTAAAATATTTTGTTTAGAAAAGTTTGTGAAAATAAGAGCTGAGTTCTCGAAAAGTTCATATTTCGTCGAAAGTCGAATACCGTTTAAAAATACGACTCGGCTTATAAAAACACCTCAAGACTCCTCTTTTTCGAAAATACCATATAGCATATACCATATATATTAAATAATTAAAAATAATCATTTAATAAAATATTTTATCTCATATGGTCCTGGTCTTCGCTCCTCGATTGTGTCTCGAATAACTTTTAAAAACAAAATTTTATGCATTCTAAAAAAAAACTATTTTTTAAACATGTAAACATGCACACGATAATTCATTAATGCAATTAAAATCATTTAATTAATTATTTTCCATTTTCGCTAGATTTGCATGCAGTTGGATTACGTTATCGTATTTTGGACCTTAGAATTCATCACCTCTTAAATGAAATTTTGTCCTCGAAATTAAAACTTACCGAACAATTCCGGGTAGCGACTCCTCATGTCCTCTCGGCTTCCCAAGTAGCTTCTTTTTGGGAGTGATTTAGCCACTTGACTTTGACCACTGGTGTAACTTTGTTTCGGAGTCTTCTTTCTTGTCTACCTAGGATTTGTATAGGTCTTTCCTTGTATGAAATATTCAGAGTTAATTGTAAAGACTCGTGATTCAGTACATTGAAGGGTTCGACATGTACTTTCGCGCATCGAGATGTGGAACACATTGTGTCACACCCTTCTTCTATATATTACCATGTTTAATGATACTTATACTTGTAATAAAAAATAGGTTTTGAATGATATACTTATAGTATGAAGCAATTCAAACAAGGGATATCAATTTGACGATTTATAAAAAATTTGGCATGATGTCCGTATATTCTGTGAAAGCCAAAAACTCAAACAACAATATTATACATACATATAATCATACTCAAACATAGACTGTATCTTTATACATATAATCATAAACATGGTGAAATTTTTTGCAAACGCTGACATAAAATTCACTGTAATACATATGCGGAAGCTATACAATAAGACGTCCAGGTTCTTGTCGAGGTAATGCACGTCACAAGCATCCATTGGCGAACTACTATTGTGCTTGCTTTATTATATAGATACTACTGTGTTGGACGTCAGGGAGCACCTTTGACAACCCCACGCCCCATGAACATATATTGGCCAATAGGTTTGGTGTACTTAAAACCACCCATGATATCAATAAGCTCTTTATCATATAAAATCAGTCCTTTTCCTTTCATGTTCATGTTCATGTTCGTGACATAGCACCCATCTCCAATATTCATGAGTTTCTTTTATATTTAATACATAACAATGGAATATGGTGCTATGTTTTCATAAATAAACATACTAACAATATACACATATCAATAAACAATTGGAAGCATTTGAAATTCATAATATTACTCATGTATTACTAAAACATGCCAACTTACAATCCAAACATACGAATACTGGGTTGAGACGATGTTTCTCACTTTTATAGTGTCAAACATATCAATAATTCAGTTACTATGTCTATACTAGGTGAAACAACCATTAAAGAGTTGAAGACTTACCATCCTAGGAGGCTATTGTGATGAAGAACTAATTACTAGCTTCAAAATGATGAAGAAGAGGAAGAAAAAAGCATTTTGAAGAAGATTTCTTGGAGTTCTTTTGAGTTCTTTGCTGTTAGGAAGTTGATGGAGTGATAAGGAAGCTTAAAGATTTCGAAACTTATCTTTTTCTATGCAAGGCGGCGCTCGGGCGGTCATTTTCTACCGCTCGGGCGTGGAACATTCTGCTTAAATTCTGGACTTTTAGTGTACCGATGTTCGGGCGGTCATTTTCTACCGCTCGGGCGTGGAACTCTCTAGAAAAATACTGAATTTGTAGTATAGGGGCGCTCGGGCGGTAATATCTTACCACTCGGGTGCCAACTATTTTGTCCCTGTACACTGTTTCACAAAAGATCGCTCCAGAAACGTATCTTCCTTTCATAATTTGAAAACGTGGTAAACATGAAAGTTGTAGCCCTATGTCATGGCTTGCATCACCAATTAGCCTCAGGTAATTTAAAGGTCTGAGTAAAAAGTTATGATCAATCGACCAAAATGTGTCATTGTAGGAATAACTGATACAAACGACACACTTCGGGGCGCTTTTGGCTTGTCTTCCCCAATGATTTGGACAAAACTCAAAACATGAAAGTTGTAGCATTATATCTTAGCTTTCTAATGGTTGTGACCTCACACAATTTTGATCAATATTAAAATCATTATGCTAAAACCCATAAAACTACCATATTTTCATCTCATTTTCCTATCAACTTCCATTACAATACTTTTACCTACACATCTGACTATCACTATTTAGAAACATATACATTCTCAATATAATATTGGCAATCTAGAAATCATATTCAATCTCAATATCGATATCTCAATCAATATGTAAAACATAATGAGCTAAATAAATACATAATAAATGACATAAACACATTATTATCTTTTGTACAAGTAACCGGGCATTACACATTGTGCACTCCAGCTAGCATCGGTGGCAACGCTGCTCTATAGGCTAGTGTTCCAATACTCTCCAAAATCTCAAATGGTCCTATGAACCTCGGACTTAGCTAGCCTTTCTTGCCAAATCTCATAACACCATTCATAGATGCTATTTTAAAAAATATGTGATCGCCTACGGCAAACTCTAGCTCTATTCGTCGCTTGTCAGCATAGCTCTTTTGTCGGCTTTGCGCAGTTTTCTTCCTATCTCGGATTTTGACTACTAGCTTCGCTGTTTTCTTGATGCCCTGAATGAAAATTGCTTTTCGCAGTTTGCACCCATACATTGGAGTTCACTAACCTCGTCCCAATGTATGGATGATCTACACTTCCTTCCATATAGTGATTCGTAAGGAGCCATTCGTATAGATGATTGATAGCTATTGTTATAGGTGAACTCCACTAGAGATAACTTCAGTTCCCAACTTTCTTGAAATCAATCCATGAAAATTTGAATCACCCTTTCAGACTAACCATCGATTTGAGGATGAAATATTGTACTGAATAACAACTTCGTCCTCATCGCTACGTGTCGACTTTTCTAGAAAGATGATGTGAACCTCGGATCTCGGTCATAAACGATAGACACTGGAATCTCTCGAATATATAGCTCTGCATACTGCGTCATGGTGAATGTCGTCTTAATAGGTAAAAATTGCACTGATTTCGTAAGACAATCAACTATCACCCAAATGACATTGTATCCCTTGATAGTCCTCGGCAGTTCCACAACAAAATCCATAGTAATATTTTCTCATTTATACTCAGGAATAAGAAGTGACTTAAACTTTCCGACTGGCCTCTGATGCTCAGCATTAACTTGCTGGCATGTCAAACATTCAAACACAAAACGTAAGATGTCTCATTTCATGCCTGACCATCAATATAATAGCTATAGATCCTTGTACATTTTTGTTCTTCCAGGATAGATGGAGTACGACATATTGAGAGCTTCCTTCATAATAACTTCTTGTAGTGAGTTTCAACTAGGAACAAATAGTCTATCTTGGTAAGGAACTATACCATCCACCTCAGAATACAGCTTCCGGCCCTTAGCTTCATTCTCAGTCTCCATTTTTGTAATTGCTCATCAGAAGACTGACCTTCTCGAATTATATCCCTCAGAGTCGACTAAACTGTCATAGTAGCAAGATTTTGGGACTCGCCCCTAGCATATACTGCAAGCTCGAATTGCTGAATCTCGGACTGCAGTGGTCTTTGAAGTGATAATTGAGTAATGACTGCTGTCTTTCGACTCAGTGCATCCGCTACTACATTAGTTTTTCTCGGATGATAGCTAATATCGCAGTCGTAGTTCTTTACCAACTCTAACCATCTTCGTTGCCCAATACTCAACTCTTTTCGGGTGAAGAAGTACTTCAAACTCTTATGGTCGGTGAAAATCTTGCACTTCTCCCCATACAAGTAATGTCTCCAAATCTTCAATGCAAACACTACTGCTGCAAGCTCTAGGTTGTGTGTCGGGCAATTCTTTTCATGAACCTTTAACTGTCTAGATGCATAAGTTATGACTCGGTCGTGTTGCATCAAAACTGCGACCAAATCAAGTTTCGAAGCATTCGTATAAAGAACATACTCTCCTTGCCCTGATGGCATCGATAATAATAGCGCTGAAATCAAAGCTTGCTTCAACTTGTCAAAAATTTCTTGGCATTCAGATCCACATATAAACTTTGCATTCTTCTTCGTCAAAGCGGTCAAGTGTACCGCAATAGATGAGAATCCTTGAATGAACTTTCGGTAGTAGCTAGATAGACCCAAGAAACTATGGATCTCGGTTACGCTCTTTTGTACTGGCCACTCTTTAACTGCCTCGACTTTTCTTGGATCAACCTGAACTCCTTCTCTAGAAATGATGTGGCCTAAGAACGCCACTTTCTCAAGCCAAAAATTGCACTTTCTAAACTTAGCGAATAACTTTCGATCTTGCAATATTTGTAGAGTCGTTATCAAGTACTATGTGTGGTACCACTATCAGACATGCAAACTTCCATGTGATTAGTTCCTTCTTCAGCTTTGCTCATAGTATTTTTCATATTTGAACTTAAAAAAAATATGCAATAAAAAAAATTACTGAAAATAAATATATATTTTATAGAAAAATATAACGCATATCATAATTATACAATAAAATATTATCGTATGAGTACATGAAAAATAAAATATTTTACATTTCTATTCCACCAGTCTATTGATTATAACACATATCATAATAAAATATTATCATATGAGTACATGAAAAATAAAATATTTTATATTTTTATTCCACCAATATATTGATCATTTTCAGATAAATCATTCAAAAAATATTGGGCATCAAAATGAGTTGAATCACTCAAACGGTCCTGTGTTCAATGAAGTTGTCTCTTTTTCTTTTCTCTTTATTGATTCTTTATAGAGCTTACAAATGTGCACGGGGGATCGACAAATACGAGACATCTAAAGCAAGAACTTTCAAATCGCTTTGAGTGATTTTTATTAACATTCATGTTCTCATAATGTCTTTTTGGGTGGTTTGTGACTCCATTTTGATATGAGTTATAGAAGTAACTATCTCAATTGTTTTCGAAACCACGGCCGCAATCACTACCACGACCACTTCCACGACCACGAACTCGACCAAAACCTTGTCTTTGACTTTGATTTTGGTTTTCAGATTTCAATTTATTTTTACTTACAACATTTACTTCTAGAAATGCTGTTGATCCAGTGGGTCGAGACTGATGATTTCTCATTACCAGCTCGTTGTTCTTGCCGCCACAAGAAGACATGCGATAAGTCCAGAATATCTCGCAAATCTACGCACTCTATATTATTGTTATAGAGTTATATTTGATGCGTGAAAAGTAGAATATGTTTTTTCAAGCATTTCCGATTCCGTAACCTCATGTCCACAAAATTTTAATTGTGATATTATTCGATACATTGTCGAGTTGTAATCACCGAATTTCTTAAAATTTTGGAATTTTAACGTATTTCATTCATCACAGGTAGGGATGTAAATGAGCCGAGCTGTTCGCGAGTTTTTCGGATCTCGACTCGTTAAAAAGCTCGTTCGGGCTCGTTCGTTAAGCTTATCGAGCCGAGCCCGAGCCTTATTTTGGGCTCGACAATTTTGTTGAGCCGAGCTTGAGATTAATGATGTTCGGCTCGTTAGCTCGTGAACATGTTCGATAATAGGTTCGTGAGCTCAAAATTGAGCTCGGCTCGTTTAGCTGGCTCGTGAGCTCGAGCTCTAGCTCGAGCTCGGCTCGTTTAAGTGGTTCACGAGCTCGGGTTCGAGCTCGGCTCGTTTAGGTAGATCGTGAGCTCGGATTTGAGATAATTAATGAGTTATAATATTAAAATAATTATGTATGATAAATAATAATAAATTAAAAATTAAAAATCTATACATATTATAAAAGTGTGAATTAAGGTCAAAGTTATTTGTTTTTATTTGCTTGTAGATGAAATGAACATATATTTTTCACAAAATATTAAATTGAATATGATTTGTTTTATTTTGTAAATCTACAATCTTTTGAATGAGTTATATATGCAAGAAGATTCTCAGAAAAAAATTAATATATACAAATTTAATACTTCCAATAATATAGTATGAAATATAAAAAAAATTATGTTATCTTAATTTTGAATTTTTGTATTTAAATAACATATTGCATAAATATGTTATATCATTAAATAGTTGAACACTTTTTGATAAATATAATAAAATATTAATTAAATCATATTTTGTCAGTTGTCTAAAAGATAGAATAACCAAAATTCATTGATTTTATTTTCTTGTAGATTAAGTTAAAATATTTACAAAAAATAAATATAATTTGTAGAATACTGAAATAACAAAATTCTTTGATTTTATTTGCTTGATGAAAAATTTTTTTTCTACAAAATACTTAATTGTGTGGAGATTTGTAGAGGCATCAAATAGAGAAGAATATACATTTCTTCTCATAAGATTTGCTAATGAAGATGGCGAGAATATTGTTTTTCAAAGAGAAGAAAAAATTGATGAAAAAAAAAATGTGAAAGAAATATAAATTGAAAATATAAAAGAAGAAAAAATTTGACGCAATAATTTAATTTAAGATTTAGAATATATTATGTATATTATATTTTTATTTTTCATAAATCAATAACACGTGATAAAATAAGTGGTCAACGTTATGTATTATACTTTGTTCGTCTCTCAAATTTAATTTTAATACCTATTGTGATATCAATTTTATATTATATTTTCTCCAATGTCTCATTTATACAAAATTATAATATTTATTACTATTATGTTTTTCAACAATTATTAATTTATTTAGATTGTGCTTGGATAAATTGATTTCAAATTTATGGATTAGAATTATAATTTTATTGTTAACAATGAAACAATATATCAAATCTTGAATCTACACATTACTTATTTACATATTATTATTTATATAAAGTAGAATAAATTTCAAATAACATTATTATCTGGTGGACTTGAACAATATCATAACTAACATGAAATACTACTATATAAACATGAAATGAGTGGATTTGAAGTTTATGATGTTACATCTCTAAATAGCAAAAATACATTTGAATGTATTCAAATCCATGGATTTGAAACCCTTCCAATCAAGAATAACCTTAGATTTATAACACATAAATTTTTTAAACAAATATCTTTTGCAATCATTTTATAATACATATAGTATAAATTATATTACATTGAATTTCTACGGATAATGCTAAAGGTACAACTAATATATAGTACTGCGATATTTACAACAATTATATCGTGAGAGTTTGTTATTATCTAATGAGATTTTATATTTAATTTATCATGAGATTTTGATAAATGAAATTTCTATTGATTTTTTTGAATTGTAAGAATTATTGTACAAATTTGGTTGCACATATCATTACTCATTTCTATCGACTAATATAGCATGAAATCATTAATATATAATTTTTAGTAAATTAATCTCTTATGATCTCATTTCTTTAAGAACAATTATTGATAATAGAAATGTATTTTCACGTGCGTCGCACTTATCTTTACCTAGTTATATTAAAAATGTGAATGTTATGGCAATAATCACTAGTAGAAAAATCGTATTTTATTTCGGCAGGCTTTACTTCGGCAATAATAAATTACGAAGTAATACATTACCAATAACTTCAGTAATAACACAAGCGAAGTAAAATAATATATTTTACTTCGGATGTTTAAAAACACGGGCTTCACTATATTTTTTATTATATTTTACTTCGGTATATCAATGTTGACGAAGTGAAAAAATAAGAAAAATAATTTCATGCTGAAGTAATAAGATGAACCGCGCAGATTAACAAAGGAAACTAAACTATGCTGAACATTTAGCGACGGTTTGTCATTAAAAACCGTCGCTGATTTAATCAGCGACGGTGTGTCGCTTAAAAACCGTCGTTGATTTAATCAGCGACGGTCTTTCAAAAATCCGTCGCTAAATGTTCGAGCCGGGCTCGGTTCATAACTTCCGAACGAGCCGAGCCCGAGCTCGAAACCAAAAGCTCGTAACGAGCCCGAGCCGATCCTGAGCCTGAGCCGAGAAAATTGTTGAACGAGCTGAGCCCGAGCCTGATAGTGTTCGGCTCGGCTCGGCTCATTTACATCCCTAATCACGGGCAGCCGGAAATATAACTTCCCTTATATGTTCAAATCTATTAATATGACAATACAAAGTAACAGATAAATTATAAGTACAAGCTTTTTTAAAAATAAAGAAAGAACCCGAGGTGGATATTTTTCGATAAATATAAGACTAATGAGTATAATAACCAAAATAATTATACAAAATAACCTTGAAAAATTAATCTTCTTTTTCTTCGAAAAATTAATTAAGAAAAATTTTAGGGAGGAAGAGTAAGTTTAGAGTTATTGAATGTGTTTGTGAAATCATATTTATTGTGTAAAAACTAGCCTTTTCTGACTGTTTACATGATCTTAAAAAAATGTATGTATATGTATAATTTTATGTAATAATATGATTTATATAATGTTAATCATGTTTAAATAATTACGTATATCACATCACATTATTATAATAAAGTGTCAGGGATTCCTTTTACATAATACCGTGGGATTATATATAATGAGGTGTCATAGACTCCTTTTATATAATAACATAATATTATTCAAATATATATATATATATATATATATATATATATATATATATATATATATATACACACACAATAAATAAATAGTAACATAATAAAATTATATAAGTAGCGTAATAATATAATCACATCATATTATTATAATGAGGTGTCATAAACTCTTTTTATATAATAACATGATATTATATATTAAATATATACACAATAAAAATAAATAAACAGTAAAATAAATATTTTTACTTTTGAATATTGTTATTGTCACACCCCGGGACGGGGGTTGGTTGACACAGACGTTGCTCTCAAATTTACATTCGAAAACAACAAGCCTCAGAAGTACAAAATTCAGAAACCAGTCTTTTATTCATAATAATCATTGTTTGATACAAACTCAATGATAAATGTCTTACAGCGGAAATGTAAAACCAAACATAATATTGTCTTAACAGATGCAGCGGTATCTAATTACATAAATCAGCACTGAGAACAATAACAATCTTATTCACCAGCCCCAGAACTGGTGTTGTTCTTCTTCTTCTAACAATTCCTCCTCGCTCTTATCTGAGATGGATTTGGTGGGTGAGTGATATGGTTGTCACTCAGTAAGCGGGGGCGGGAATAACTCTCAGTTTTCGAAATCATTTTCATACAGAAACAATAATACGAATAATATACAGAAATTCTTATTTTCATAAAAATCAGTATTCAGTAATTGGTAATCAATAATCAGTATTCAGTAATCAGAAATCGGAAATTTAACAAGTAAGCACTGAGCGCGTTCGTGAATTTCATGGCTAAACTGATATCAGTTCCCTATATGTTCTCTCCTCTAAGGGGTTAGGCCATTAATCAGTAATCAGTAATGTTCAGAATATATATTCCTACCATTAGTTCACTAAGTTTCAGTGTTTCAAAATCAGATATCTAGAAATCCAGAATATACTTTGGTTTTTAAAACAGAAATCATCAAACGGGTTTCAAGATATTTATACATAAGCACACTTACCGTAATTTGCTAAAAAGTATTTCGGTTGAAGTCTGAAATATGCTTGCCTCGCTGCTGGATTTTACAGCTTCGAATTATGTAATCTCTTAGCTCTAATTTCAAGTGATAACTCAAGATTTTGGTAACAACAATTTCAGAGATTGAGGGTGCTATTTATAGGCCAAAATCTGACTATTAGCATCCCATCAATGGCCATAATATGTCATTACGTGCGATTACAACCTTTATTCCATGATAAATGCTTCAGTTACAAGTCCTAAGCAGAATCAGTAACTGTCTGCTGGAATCTCGATCTTCTGCTGTCGGATTCTGTCTTCTGAAAAATACATGTCTGCTGGAAAAATAACAGCTTCTGAAATATGAGTTGCTGCTGGAATTTTCATAGCTGCTGAAACATTTCTAGCTGTTGGAAATTCAGGTTCTCACAGTTATCTTTTTATGTGTTTTGGAGTTTAGAAAAATATGGAGAACCTTCGAGTATCATGCTGATAACGTGTTAAAAGTAACAATTTACACTCAAACTGACAAAATATATTAAACTACACATTTTATAAAATTTTCTCCACTCAATTATGTTTTTTTTCACAAATTGGTAGACCTATTTATAAAATATTTTTTAGAAATAATCCAAAAATAAATACATCATCATACATTGATTTTCAAAATTTAAAATTCTTATTTTCAACATATATAACTCTACAGTTCAACTTTTCAATGATCTCTCGGCAAGACACGTTCTTTCGTTGGCGATAAGTACAATTTTATTTACTTTCATAGCTAGATTTGTTTTGTATTTTAGTCATATATTCAGTCTGAAAAGTCTTTAATTCTTTCTTTTTCACCTTTTTCCCACTGAAAACTACAAGCTCATAATAAATTTTTTTTCATAGTGATAATTAATTTGTTAGAAAGTGCGTGAGTAGTTAGGTATCTTAAATCCACACAAGGAAAAATAAAAGAAGCAACAATCTTTTTCTCTCTTATTTTGGTATAAGAGGCGACCTTTTTCTTATTTTTCATGTCTTTACTTTTACTCAGCTAAATGTTAATGTGTAACATAAATTTTACCCCACCACATAAAACATTAGGCACAAACTTGTGTGAGACGATATTACGGGTTGTATTTTGTGAGACGGATTTCTTATTTGGATCACCCATGAAAAATAATTTTTTATGCTAATAGTATTATTTTTTATTGTGAATATCGATTATTTAGGTCATTCATGAAAAAGTATTAATATTACTTTTTATACTTAGAGTATTACTTTTTATTGTGAATATTCGTAGGGTTGACCTATCTCACAGATAAAGATTCGTGAGACAATCTCAAAGGAGATCTACTAAAATATAAGAGAGCACATGTACCAAACCAGAAATATATTATGGATTTAGTAGCTTCACTTGAAAAATAACAAGAACAAATAATAATAATATAATAATAATAAATCAAGGTGTCCATTTAAAAGTTTAAAATTAAAAATAAAAAATCTATTAAGTTCTTCTTGCCAGCGCCAAAGAAAAGTGTGCAATTCAATTATTGAAGTATACCCTTGTGGTCAATCTCGAGTCAACCAACGGGATAATACCCATTTTCGTCCTTTTCGTTAACCGCTTTTCCCATTTCAATCCCTCATGAATTTTGACTGCTTAATTAATCCTTCATGTTTTCAAAATATTCCCGAATTAGTCCCTACCGTTATCCTGACGTTAAGGTTAACGTTGACTTGCGAAAAACGGTAGAAATTATCGACGGTTTTTCAAAAGCCGTCGCTAATTACCGTCGCTACTAAAATAAATTTTAAGTTTTTTTAAAAAAAATTATTAAAAGTAATTTTTTATTTTATGGAAATTATTAAAAAAATTATTAAAAGTAATTATCGACGGCTTTTACAAACTGTCTCTAATTAGCGACGGCGTTTTAAAAACCGTCGCGAATTAGCGACGATGTTTTAACCCGTCGCTAATTAGCGACGGTTTAATATTTTTAAAAATTGAAAAATTAATTTTAATATTTTTTTTAAAAAAAACTTAGAATCGGACTATGCTAACAATATAAACTAACATATAAAATTTACAAAATTAAACGAAAAATTTACCTAAGTCGAAACTAAAATCGTGTAAGAGAAAAAAATTTTAAGTGTTGTGAATTGGTGTGTATGAAAATGGAAAGAGAGTATATTTATAGACAGATTGCTTTATGCTTTTGGTAAAATAGCGACGGTGATTGCAAAACCGTCTATACTTCAAGGTTAATAATATTACCGTCGCTATTAGCGACGGTGTTACCAAAACCCGTCGCAAACTGTCTATAAAAATACTCGCTTTCCATTTCATCCACACCACTTCGCAAAACTTAAAATTTTTCTCTCTTACACAATTTTAGTTTCGACTTAGGGTAAACTTTTTCGCTTTAATTTTTTTGTACATTTTTAAGTGTTAGTTAAGATCATTAATATTGTTAACATAGTCCGATTCTAAGTTTTTTATGAAATTATTAAAATTAATTTTTTTTATTTTATGAAAATATTAAACCGTCGCTAATTAGCGACGAAGTTTTGAAAACCCGTCGCTAATTAGCGACGGTTTTTTATGTCAAGTCAACGTTAAGCTTAACGTCAGGATAACGATAAGGACGAATTCGGGAATATTTTAAAAACTATGAAGGATTAATTAAGCAGTCAAAAATCATGAGGGACTGAAATGGAAAAAGCAGTTAACGAAAAGGATGAAGTTCTACTAAAATATAAGAGAGCACATATACCAAAAAAGAAATATATTATGGATTTAGTAGCTTCACTTTGAAAAATAACAAGAACAAATAATAATAATATAATAATAAATCAACGTGTCCATTTAAAAGTCTAAAATTAAAAATAAAAAAAACTAATAAGTTATTCTTGCCAGCGCCAAAGAAAAATGCGCAATTCAATTATTGAAGTATACCCTTGTGGTCAATCTCGAGTCAACCAACAGTAACGAATTGAATTCCATGTGCAATTTGCATGATGTACACATCTCCATACGTCCCCACAGATTTCTCTCATCCGCAAGCACAAAAATTTACAGGTGTAGTTAGATTCTTCGCCGACGAATTAATTCTCCATGTCAGAACTTCGATCCCGGAAGATATTTCCTTTACTTCCCCTATGTTACTTCTTCCATTTTTCTTCTATTTTCATCCCTGCTTTTACTTACTCTGTACCCGATCAGTACTTCGTCAACTGCGGTTCGGGTTCTAGCCCACAAGTCTACGGCAAGACCTTCGTCGGCGACGAGAATCACGGGGGATTTTCCTTGTCCTCAGGCAACAACGACCCTGTCCAAAATCCTAGCTCATCCAGTGTTGAACTCTACCAAAGTGCAAGAGTTTTCAGAAAGCAATCTTGGTATGAGTTCAATATCGAACAAGGAGGCACTTTTGTGGTACGCTTTCATTTCCTGCCATTTCCCTCCTTTGGAAATGTCTCCGATAATCGTTTCAGTGTTGTGGCATCTGGGTTTTTGCTTTTATCCCAATTTACTGTCGAAAAGTCTGATTTGTTACCACATACCGAAGAGTTCTTGATTACAATGGATGCGGGTAAATTCAGGGTTTATTTTGTGCCGGATGGAGATAATTCTTTTGCTTTCGTCAATGCACTCGAATTTTTTATTGCTCCGCCTGGATTTATCCATGATTCTGCTCTTCATGTAACTCGGGAAGGAAGCAGGGGAGATTATTCCAAAAATCTTTTATCTTTCCCTTCACGTGTGATTCATAGGATTAATGTTGGAGGGAAAAATATTATGCCGAATAATGACACCTTGTTGAGAAGTTGGATTCCTGATGATCCTTACTTGTTTAACAGGGAAACAGCGAAAGATAGTGTACCTTACGGTTATAGGCCTCATTACCAGAACCCGGGGGCGACCGAATTCGATGCCCCTGATTTCGTCTACAGACTGCAAAGCAAATGAACATTGATAATAGTAGTGTGTATAATCTTTTCAATATTACTTGGCGTTTTGGTGTGAAACAAGGAGCTAAGTATCTTTTGAGAGTGCATTTCTGTGACATTGTTAGTGATACCTCAAATGAATTTTTTCAATTCAATCTTTACATATATAGTCAGTTCGGTGTCATTATATGGCCCTATGATGAAATTCCTCAGCTAGCTGCTCCTTTCTACAAAGATTATCTGGTTGATTCGGATGATTCGGGTTTTATCAATGTGAGTGTTGGCCCTAACAGTGATTCGCGTGTTAAAAACGCTTTTCTTAACGGGGTAGAGATAATGCAGCTGATTGAAGACAAGCGTTCGGTTTCTGAAGGAGGTGGGGGTACACATTTGTTTGTCATCATAGGTTCGGTTTTAGGAAGCGCAATTGTAGTCACTGTGATCTTGATATCGGCCCTTCTTTGTTTGAAAAGAAGGAAGTTGAAGGCGGTCGAGGCATTTGATCGCCCATTAGTACCTCTCTATGGAGGTAGTTCATACAGTAGAACTACCGATAAGACTGTCCTCGGATCACCCTTTGCTGATCTTAACCTCGGTTTGAAGTTACATTTCTCTGAAATTCAATACGCCACGAAAAATTTCCACGCGAAATTGATGATCGGTGAAGGTGGATTTGGAAAAGTGTACAAGGGCATGTTGAGGAATGGTACAAAAGTTGCTGTCAAAAGAAATGAGCCCGGGAGCGGTCAAGGCCGCCCTGAATTCCAAACAGAAATACTGGTTTTAGCGAGAATTCGTCACAACCATCTCGTTTCCTTGATTGGGTATTGCGACGAAGGGGATGAGATGATTCTTGTTTATGAGTTTATGGAGAAGGGAACGTTGAGGGATCATCTGTATAAAGCAGAATCTAGGGAGGAGTCGACTCGGAGTCCTACATTGTCATGGGATCAACGGGTTCGTATGTGTGTTGGTGCAGCAAAAGGCATTCATTATCTACACACTGGTTCAAGTGACCCAATAATCCACCGGGATATCAAGTCAACAAACATTTTACTCGATGAACATTACGTTGCTAAAGTTGCGGATTTCGGCCTGTCAAGATCCGGCCCTAGCGATCAAACTCCCGTTAGTACTGAAGTGAAAGGCAGCTTCGGATATCTCGATCCTGAGTATTTTAAATGCTTACAATTAACACAAAAATCCGATGTGTACTCTTTCGGGGTTGTACTTCTCGAGGTACTATGCGCAAGGCCGGTTGTTGATCAATTTTCCAGAGATCACCAAGTTAGCTTGGTTGAGTGGGGGTTGTCTTCGATAAAAAGAGGGCAGCTGGAACAAATTGTGGACCCGCTTCTTGAAGGCAAGATCAATCCCGATTCTTTGAGGAAATTCGGGGAAACTGCGGAGAAATGCTTGCAAGAATATGGAACAGATAGACCTAACATGGTTGATGTTTTGTGGGACTTGGAATATTGTTTGCAGATTCATCAGAAGGTTACACCACGGCTACCATTCGAAGATAGCACGACAGACATCGGATTGCCGATGCCGGTTATCCAACGTTTGCCTTCTCATAATCTCCCCAGTGATGATGATGAATCCTGCAGTTTTACTAATACAAGTCAAGTTAATGCTGGTGAGGTGTTCTCTCTGTTGAACATTGATGAAGCTAGATGACTTTGTTCTTGCTTGCTGTGTTGTTATGTGTATTTAGGGAGTCTTTATTATTATATTTATTTAAAACAACTCGTAAGTTTTGATATCATGAAAGCGCAGTACTGTAACTACGTTTTTAAAGTGTTTGGATAAATAAAAATAATGTCAGCGCGATCGGAACATGTATATCTATACTTCTATACTATTATATCAAGTATGAGGTCCTAATAATAACCGTTCTACGAGGACACCAACTTTCTTTCTTGTTTTACCTTTTTTAATTTTTTATATTTACTATTTTATTATAGTTGAGCCCCTAATAATAACCGTTCTATGAAGACACCAATTTTCTTTCCTATTTTACCCTTTCTCATTTTTTATATTATATTTTTTCTTAACAAATAATATTAAATTCACCGTCATAAGGAAACTGCTCACGTGAAAAATAATATTATTTCTTCTCCAAACTAGCCACTGTGAAAAATAAACTCTCTTCTTTATGTTGTGACGTTATTATGTTGTAATATCATGAATATTTAATATATTAGCCACATGTATTCAGGACACACGCAACGCGTGTGCCACGGTTGCTAGTATAGATATGTTGTTCACTCAGCTTGTTCACATGTGTGTCTCTATCAATAAAGTGACATTAATATATTTGATGCGATGAAATATATCCAATAGGTGAATGTTACTTCATTGGTGTACATGATGGATGGCGAGCATATCAAAACTATATGTATATTATTTTTATAAAAATATGATAATATTATTATTGTAATACTAAGTAAAATTATTATTTATAATTATCACGATAATTGCAATTATTTAATAATATCATTATTGTATATTATTTCTACTATTATAGTCATGAAATTAATTTGCATAATATGTTAATAAAGATGGATTTAGGATATTATAAAATTAATGTGAATTTAAAGATATTCAAATTAGAAATTAAAAATAAGTTGTAAAAGCTCAACTAGTTTTTATAAGCTGTCAAAACTAATCATATTAATGCCTTATAATTTTTTTTAGATAATTTTATCCCAAACAAGTTTTGAAAGGTTATGTGCTTTATAAAAAGCTAATGGGTGTAGTCGGATTATTATTATTGTTTTTTTTTTTTTGTGGTAAAGTCGGATTGAAATTCATTAAAAATAAAATAATTTAATGTACTGAGAATACTAAAAGTTTTATTATTAAAAACATATAAAAGTTAATGAATATATAAAGTCAATAATATCCATAAATAAAAAATTATAAAAGATGTGTGAAAAATTGAAATTTATTATTTAGAATAATATAGAAAGACCATTAATGAAAGAATATAACAAGTGGCGTGACAAAATATAAGAATTAATTTTGTGGTCAAATATAAAAGTGTAAAATATTGAAAATTAGCGTGTGATGGTGCATGTAATGTTTTAATTATTTTTGGATTATTTTCAAAAAAAATTTATAAACGGTCTCTCAATTTGTGAAAAAAACATAATTGAGTGGAGAAAATTTTAAAAGTGTATAGTTTAATATATTGTGAGTTTGAGATTTTTATTTTTTAACGTAAATATTTATTTTTAACACGTTATCAGCACGATACTCAAAGCTTCTCCACATTTTTCTAAACTTCAAAACACAAGAAAAATGTAACAATATTCAAAAGTAAGAATATTTATTTTACTTTTATTTATTTTTATTGTGTATATATTTAATATATAATATCATGTTATTATATAAATGAGTCTGTAATGTGACTGTTTCACTGTATATATATTTTTATAGTGTTATATATATAATAATTATATATATATGTGTGTGTATTTGTAAAATGTCACAATAATATATAAAAGTCGCTGATACCTCATTATAATAATGTGATGTGATATACATAATTATTTAAAAATGATTAACATCATATACATCATATTATTTTCATTAAATTATGCATTATACATACATTTATTTTTTAATATTTTGTATTTGTATAAACGGGGTCATAAACGGCTAGTTTTTGCCCTATAACTATGATTTCACAAACACACTTAATGACTCCAAAATTACTCTTATTCCTAAAAAATTTTCTTCATCAATTTTTCAAAGAAGTAGAAGATGGTTCTTTTAAGGTTATTTTATATAATTATTTTGGTTATTATACTCACTAGTCTTGTATTTATCGGAGAATATCTGCCTAACGTTTTTCTTTATTTTTAAGAATACTTGTACTTGTAATTTATTAATTACTTTGTATTGTCATATTAATAAATTTAGAACTTAACTTAAAAAATGCATTGTTGTTTTTCTAGTACCACATGTCAAATTTGGCAAAGCTCGAATTTGTTGCGCTTGACAATATAGGAAAAAATTATATGATATGAACTCTCGATGTAAAAATGCATATTGAGTCATTGGGTCTAAATGAGACTATTGAAGAAAATAGTATCTCATCATTACAAGAAAAACAAAAGCTATGATATTTTTTCATCGACATCTTGATGAAGAATTAAAATGTGAATATATCAATGAAAAGATCTCATGACTTTATGGAAAGGATTAAAGAAAAGATTTGAACATATAAGGGAAGTTATATTTCCGACCTCCCGTGATGAATGAAATACGCTAAGATTCCAAGATTTTAAGAAAGTCAGTGATTACAACTCAGGAATGTATCGAATAATCTCGAAATTAAAATTTTGTGGACATGAGGTTACGAAATTGGAAATGCTTGAAAAAATATTTTCCACTTTTCAAACATCAAATATAACTCTACAATAACAATATAGAGTGCGTGGATTTGCGAGATATTTCGAACTTATCGCATGTCTTGTTATGGCGGAAAAGAACAACGAGTTTCTAATGAGAAATCATAAGTCTCGACCCACTGGATCAACAGCATTTCCAGAAGTAAATGTTGTAATTAAAAATGAATTTAAACCTAGAAACAAAAATCAAAGTCGAAAACAAATTTTGGTCGAGGTCGTGGACGTGAAAGTGGTCGTGATCGCGACCGTGGTTTTGAAAACAATCGAGATAGTTACTTCTATAACTCATCTCAAATGAACATCACGAATCACCCACTACAAAGGCATCATGAGAACACGAGCGTTAATGAAAATAACTTAAAACGATTTGAAAGTTATTTTTTAGATGCGGCACTCCATGACATCGGTATCGTATTTGTCGAGCCCCCGAGCACCTTTGTAAACTCTATAAAAAATCAATAAAAGGAAAAGAAAAATAGACCAACTTCATTGAACATAGTAACCATTTGAGTGATTCAATTCATTTTGATGCTGCAAATTTTCTGAATGATTTCTTTGAAAATGATCAATATATTGGTGGAATAGAAATATAAAATATTTTATTTTCCATGTACTCACATGATAATGTTTTATTGTATACCATGAAAATTTCAAAACAATTTGCGACATGACACTTATGGACTAGAAATATAAAATATTTTATTTTTCATGTATTCATATGATAATGTTTTATTGTATAATTATGATATGTATTATATTTTTCAATAGATTACATATGCATTGTTAGTAAATTTTTTTCATTTCATATTTTTTTAAGTTCAAATATAGAAAATGTTATAAAAATAAGCTAAACAAGGAACTATCCCCACGAAGTTTGCATATCTGATAGTGCTACAACGCACATTATTCTACCGAAATAAAATATATTTCTTGAAAATAAAACCAACAAAAATAATGATGAATATAATATCAGGTCTTGTAGACTTGATTAAAGATTGTGGTAAAGCACATATTTCTAATAAATGATGTTTTGTATTCACCACAATCGAAAAGAGGTTTGTTGAGTTTTAATGACATATATTCTCATAGGTATGATACTCAGACCATAAATGAAAGAAATGATAAATATATGTGAATTACCACACATAAATTAGGAATTAAATATGTAGTTGAAAAACTACTAATGCTCCATACTGGATTGCATTATATACATATAAGTCCAATTGAATCAAACATGATAGTTGATAATTATTTAACATTAGTTAATTGACATGATCGATTAGGACATCATTGTTCAATAATGACGCGAAAATTTATAGAAAATACACATAGTCATCCGCTGAAAGACTATAAGACCTTTCAAAATAATAAGTTTCAATATAAAACATATTTTCTTGAAAAATTGATTGTACAATAGGGAAATTGATTCCGCAAAATATTTATTATTTTGAAAGACAACGGATGACTCAACTATGAGCATGTCTAAAACATTTTCCTTTTAGAACAGGCCCTAGCTGCAGCACTGTTTGGAGTGTCAATTTAACCTGTTTTAGAAAACTATTTTTTTCCTTCTAGAGCTGGGTTGAGAATTGAGGATAAATTTTATTACAATTACGTCTCGAATTTGAAATCTTGATGACACATTTTCACTGAACATGCATCAAAATATTTGTAGCCCTTAAATTTTTTTTTTGGGTAATGGATAGTCCTTCATCTTTTGACCATAAGGTTGGGTCCTTGAATGTTTTTAGACTTAAATAAAACAAAGTTGAAGCTCGGTTTCATTGAGTAACCAAAACTAGAATTGCCTACCTCTTGTAATTTGTGATTCCTCTTCCATTATTAATTTGATTTGTGTAAAAATTTCAAACAATCTACTTTTATTTTCTTTACAAGAAACTGAGACATTGTCAAAATCTTACATTGATACCAAGTTTGGGATAATTTGAAGCCCTTTTTTAGATATATTTATCTCAAAATTTGAAAAAATATTAATCCAACGACCGTTGTCCTCACTTCTTATTCGTCTTTGCTTTAATAAAATAATCTTGAAACGCAAATGAAAACTCATAATCATTAAAAACAAGCAGCAATAGTAGTTCAAGCAAAACCTACAGAACTCATTGAATATGTTCCAACTTCAACTGCTGATAAACTTGATAAATAAATAATTACAATTTCATGCTGAATGAAGTAAACTATATATACATATCATCTCTTAAGCAGAAGGCACCTGATTCTGGCGTCAGGCAATCCAATGAACAAATCAGTCTCCACATGATCATAAACTTCACTAATACCTGCGCACCGTACATTAGCTCTATCTTCGTTTGATCCTCGTTCTGCTTCGAATTTACACTGCAGTAATGATTTTTCAAGGTCTAGTCAATACTTCTGCGTGAACATATTAACTTACGACGAGCAAACGGATCGCGGGTCTTCTTTATGTCATAATTTAGTTGAGTTCTCATGAAAATTCAATACCAAATAAAACTAACTAATCACGTACCTTCTCAGTCAGAACAGCATTTTCAGCAGCTAGGCCTTTTCCCTGGAATTATATATTTCACAAAAACAAATATTTAAGGACATCCATTTTGTCAGAAAAATTATTAACACATATCTTTGTGTTCGAGAAATTTTTCTTGACATTTCAACCTAATTATCCTTCTCTATGATAGCCTGAAACAATAAGTATTGTTTTTAATAGATGTACCTTTTCTTTCAGTTGATCCACCTGCCGCTTGTACACTTGTATCTGGAAAAAAAATATATACGAAATTTTTCGAATCATTCGATATGTTTTATGTTACTAATGCTCTAACTACTAATTTACCAAGAAAATACTCGAGCTGCGAGTAACACAAAAAGAAGTGAAGCGCAACACCCGAGTGCTTTACAAATAATACTGATACAAAACAAAGGGTGCCGAAATCTTTGATCTGTTAGCTCGGGATGGACCAAATCAATCCATATATGTTTGGTAATGTAAATCATATCCATCCCTTTATTTTCTTCAACTTCGCTTAGTGGTTAAACTTAAATTTCTGTAGCAAAGCTCTTTTTCGCTCTATAATCCTGACTCCGTCCCTGAATGCGATTTTTACCGTTGTTTTTAAGGAAAACTATCATAAGCACAATAAAACCGTGCATGAGAGGGAACTAGGGCAGGCAAGACCGACTGCGATCTTTACCTTCTTTGTTCGGATGTTGCTTACGCTATGCTCCAACTGTCGTTCCAGCTGTTGAAGTTCTTCAATGTTGCATGTTCCCAAATTTTCACCGAGTAGCTTCCTGATTAAATTCGAACAAATTTGTCACAAATTCGAACAAATTTGTCACACAGAAACAAGAATCCTATTTAATAGCACATCTATTTTACCGTTTCGAAGCTTCAAGCAGCTCGATCTTTGTCATCAGAGCTGCTGTTTCATGCTTTAACTGCTGAAAATTTTTAACTATTTACTACTATGAGCAAATTATTATGCACTAGTATAAAAAAATTTAAATTAAAAATTCAATATCAAATGAAACCTGTATATTTTGTTCGTCTATAGGGATCTTAGCTTGAGCATCTTCAGTATGCATTCGATATCGCGCTATCGACTCCTGCATGCTGGAAGTTTGATAACATGAAACCAGATATTCTTCAGTTCTTACAAACCTTGAAAAATAGGGATGATGTTTTAAAATAACACATATATTAAGAAATAAAACAAAATATTCTCTGTAGGTATCAAATATTTTGCTTTTCCGTGTAATTTCTATGTATCTAAAAATGAAATCAAATATTATAACCTTACTTTAATTTCGATTCCCAGAATTTAATTTTATCAATTTTTCACATCTTGTTTAATTCTTATCTTCATTGCAACTCGTGATTAATATTATATTCTAATCCTATACATTATAATTTAAAAAATACAACCTATCAACTTATAATATAAACAAATATCCAATATTTTTTTCACATCTCATGCATGTTGTTCGAAAAAAAATCAGAATACAAAAATTAGACACATCATATATTCTAAAAATGTAAGTATTTGCAACAAAAAAAAAAAAATTAAAAATTAAAAAGCCTTTGGGTTATAGGAAGAGAAGACCGACCACCTCTAACTAGGGTCTCTCTTGACTATGTCAGTATTTCTGTCACACTAAACGCAGTAAAAAAAATAGAACACGTATGCATGCTTATATAAAGACAACTTCCCTGAAAATAGAAGAATTCTCGATTCGATGTTATTTATTTTTTAAGGTTGTTATGTCTATTAAGATTGATATTTGAATCTATCTCAATTTCAAAAATTAGTTCAAGTGGGATGATTGTCCAAGTTTATATATAAAACTTCCATGAATTTTATCATATCGATGTGAGAGAACTAATACACCCCCTCATGCTCAAAAATGAACATTTGGAGCGTGAAATTTATAAGACAACGGATGACTCAGTGAAACATGAGTTCTGACAACATGTTAAGATTGAGACATGAACCTAATTCAACCACAAAAACTAGCTCAAGGAGATGATTGAATAAGTGATTTTATCCAACCGATTCGGGACATAATAACATTATCCAACTCACCAACCTTGAGTTAAGAATTTTGAAGGTAAATGACCTGTTATAATTCTTGAAAAGCATATAGTTCGTAAACTAATTAATCAAATAATCAAATCTAAATCCATGCAATTTCTCGTTTTTTATAATTACTATTGAGCTATTCCAAAACAAAGGCAACAAATATAAGATTTAGGGTACAGAGCATGACAAATTTTCTATTGAAAAATTGATACAAGCTAGCTATACTGAGCCACGTGGCTTTTGAAGATTTATTGAGCAGTTAGCTAATGCAGTTTGGAATATAAATTTAATTTCGACAAAAAAAATATATACATGTCAAGAAATTAAATTCTCGTTTTTGCTAAATTTTCTACTTTTATAAAACATATTTTTCTTTCCATCAAATTATATTACGAATTAGAAAATCGAATAGGAATTGCTTGAATCATCCTAAATAAAGACATCACGATTCACCAAACAATTAGTTTGATACCATAGAACGGCCAGACTCAAGTCGTCCAGTTTACTGGAATATTCCGGCCAAGGACTAGTTGTAGGTGTTTGGCTCTTTAAATGTGATGTCTGGAATAAATATCACAATTTGTTGATTCAGTAAAATGATATTATTAGATATTTAACAATGTTAAAATAACTAAATATATCATATCTTGGTCATAAAAAGTTCAAATGATTTGAAATTTGGAGGCGTGTTTTGAGTTCTAGAAAATTTTATCATTTGACTGGTCCAAACGGATATATCGGTGTTTAAAATATTAAATATTATATATTATATTATTTTATTAATATAATATAATATTTTTAAAAAAAATTGAGGATGTGATTTCAACACAACAGAAGACGTTTGAACAAAGAGGTGAGGCTGAGAGGAGCGAAAAGAAATAATAAAGTTTTGAATTTTCATTTCGATCTATCCAATCGACTGACCGACTTCAGTTCTGGAACCGTTGACACGAGGTTTTCGATTTGAGGAGAAAAAATTATATTTTTTGTGATGTTGGAATAAATCCGATAAATTGATAAATCGAAATTAAATATTGTTAGATAGTCTATGATTTTCATGAAGAAGAGAAGATTATAGTGGTGTTATTTTGAATTATTCTCAATTTATTATAAGTACATATTTTAATCATTGGATTGAAATTGAGAAAATTTTATCAGTTGTTATTAATTTGATTATATATTTGGAGTCTATGAAGTATAGATTATCTACTGATATGAAATTTTTGTAGTTTAGCGGTTGTTTTTATATAGCCTATTAATTGAAATTAATTTATTAGGGTGTGTTAGATGTTAGTATTGATAACTAAATACATCGGAATATTAACTGTTGAACGATGAAGAAGTATAATTGATTTTATATTTTTGTTGAATTTATTGTTGTTAGGCTATTTGATGCGTTATATTGAGGCTTTTATGATTGTATTGATACGGTGACAATGATCTGCTAATTGTGGTTGAATTATTTAGGTACGTCACAAGGCTCATGTTCAAAGAAATAGCCAGATTATATATATATGTATATATATATATATATATATATATATATACATATATATATATAATTGATTATCAGGTACGTGTTGATGTACGGACATACGTTGTTATTGTTTAGTATTGATGAATACTATTGTGTTAAAAGATGGTAAATCACCGAGAATGGGTGATTTGATATTATATCTGTTGTTTATTATTGTTGATGTTGGTGGTTGTCGTTTATTGGGAGACGTATGATGATGTTATTTGTCACAGTAATAGGGGAGCGACCAATCGATCGACGATATTTTTGTCGCCGGAGTAGGAGTGCGATATATCGTTGATGTTTCTTGATCGACGATATTGTTGTCGCTTGAGTAGGGGTGTGATGTATCGTTGATGTTGTTTGATCGACGATATTACTGTCGCTGGATTAAGTGTGTGACGTATTGTTGATGTTACTGTTACAGTAGTAGGGAAGTGATGATGTTTATATTGTTGATGGGGTGATTGTCCAGACACAACAAAAGATGTATTACATTTATCATTCCAGTTATATTTTATGTTGTTGATAATATAATTTTTATACAATCAGAAAGAGCGTTGGACCTTTTATGGAAGGGTTCTCGTCCCCGTGTTCTGTTGGTGTCTGCTATCCGAATGTCTCGATTATTGGAGCATGGACATGAGAGTTCTTTTTTTATGTTGTAGATGTGACAGAGAAGAAGTAGTTAAGATAGAGGAGATACCTATAGTTGATGACTTCGCCGATGTATTTCCTGATGAGATTTTAGGCTTCCCACCAGCCAGTGAGGTGGAGTTTGGGATTGTGTTGATGTCAGATATTTCCGTTATTTCTAGTGCTCCTTACAGAATGGCACCAGCAAAGTTGAGAGAGTTAAAAGACCAGTTACAGGACTTGCTGGACAAAGGATATATTTTTCCTAGTGTATCGCCTTGGGTGCACCGGTCCTATTTGTGAAAAAGAAAAATGGAACGATGCGGCTTTATATTGACTATCGACAGCTGAATATAGTAACAATTAAGAATAAATATCCCCTCTCTCGTATTGATAATTTGTTTGGTCAGTTGCAGGAACCTCAATATATTCGATGATTGATTTGAGTTCAGGATATCATCAGTGTAATAGCCGAGCCCGGTGTACGGTACGGTTTAAGATTTACTTGTTATTTGGGTTATGATTTAGATGTTTAGAGTTGTGTTTTGGGCTATAGTATTGTTGGTTAATGTTATCTTGAGGTATTGGATGTTGTTGGTTGTTCGTTTCAGCATTTCGGATTGATTTTAGTTGCATTGGTACTGTTCATTGCCGAAGCAAGAGTGCACTCGCGCTCTTAGAGGAGTGCCCCCGCGGTGTACTATTCATCATTTTGGTTTTGAAAGGCCGTGGCATCACCGCACCCGCGGCAGTGTAAGCACCGCACCCGCGGTGAGACCGCACCAGCGGTAATTGTAGCACCGCACCCGCGGTGATCGTGCATGGGATTTTTGTTGGAATGCCGTGAGCTTAGCGCACCCGCGGTGCTTGTGTGACCGCACCCGCGGTGTAAGTATGGGCGAGATATTTAGTTGCTTTTGGGAGTGGTTGGCCATACTTTATCTTATCCTTTCCTCTTCATTTCGAGATTCTCTCATTTCTTAAGGGTTTTCATCCATTTCAATTGCTTCCTACCTTTGATTCTTGGAGTTATTTGGAATTCCGGCTTGAGATTGTCGTTCTCCGTGGTATAAGGAAGCTTAGGTAAGTTTTTGGTGCGATTCTATTAAGGTTTTGAGTTAAGGGTTGACTTGGGCTTGATGTTTGAGTTGGTTAATGGATTATTTGACTTGTATTTGTGGATATAGAGTTGATATTGGTGTTGTTTATGGATTATTGTTGTAGGTGGTGACCAAGAGCTAAGTTTGAGGTGTTCTATTGGTTTGTAAGTGGAATTTCATCCTTTTTGCTCACATGATATTATATGTATTGTGTTTTAAAGATTTTAAAGTGATATTCCCTTCCATTGATCCATTGTTATGTATTGATTTCATTGATTATCTATTGGAGGTATTGTATATCTCACTATTGTTAAAAGGGAATACAAGAGAAAATATGAGATTGTGAAAGGACGGCCTTAAATGCTATTCAGAGTTCAAATGTTTTATTAGATTGATTAATCATAGTCAGAGCATTGCATGCAATTAGATGATCATCGACCATAGACTTTTATCCCTCAGAGTTATCGGTTTATATCGATAGGGATATTAGCACCAGAGCAGAGATACTATTGATATCAATCCAACCAGAGAAAAGAGAATACCATCTTATTGCTATCTTATTGATATGCTATTGCTACAGTTATTGCTACAGTATTAATGTTTCAGAGTTGATGGTATTTATGATTTAAAAGTCATGTTTTACAGAGTATATTGTATCATTGCTATGTTAGAGTTCCACTTGCTGAGATTTATTCTCATTTCAGTTTATTCATGTGATGCAGATAAGAGTGACCGACCAGGACACTGATCGTGGATGGGATTCATATGCATACACCGTTGGAAGGAAGATTGTTTTGTACTATTTTGGGACATGATCATAAGAATGATTGTTTTGTATTTTGTATGTCATTTGAATGATCATGTGATTATTTTGTAAACATTTTTATGAAATGTATTTTGAAACTCCTTCCATATTTTAAAAGAAAATTTTATTTCCGCTGTATATTTAATGTTACGGGTCAGGGTGTCACATTTAGTGGTATCAGAGCGGTGTTCTTCGGACCAATGCATATGACTTCGTCTACTCTCAACTGTCCGGGTATGTTTTCTTGCATCTATCCATTGTTATCTATTGATTGGTGTCTTGTGAGCAATTGTAGAGTATGCCTCCTAAGCGTAAGGCGGCAGAGGGTGAGGATAGTTCTTCCTCGAGAGTTGTCGACGAGTTCGGCAAGTTGCTTAAGGAGCAGGCTAAGGTGCATAGCGATCAGATTCAGCAGTTGCTCCGATTGCAAGGAGCAGGACAGGGTCGAGGCCAAGTGAGAGGTCAGGTTGCTCAGGCTGTTGGCACTGATGCCGTCTTTTCTGCTTTCAAGAGAATGGATCCACCGGAATTCGCAGGTAGCACCGATCCTCTAGTTGCTGTCGAGTGGGTCAAGGCGCTTGAAGCTATCTTCGATCATCTCCAGTATGAGGACAAAGACAGGATCAGTTGTGCTGTTTTCATGTTGGTTAAGGCTGCCCGCATTTGGTGGAATGCGACGAAGGTTGGTGTGACTGTTGCGACACTGAAGTGGTCAGAGTTCACTGACCTGTTCTATGACAAGTATTTCCCCGATGCACTTCGAGCGAGGAAGGTTACGGAGTTCTTGGAGCTTCGACAAGGGAGCTTGGATGTTGGTCAGTATATCCTGAAGTTTGAGGAGGGTTGCTTATTTGCTCCGTATATTGCTTCGAATGACAAGGACAAAGGCGCTCATTTCATTCGAGGCCTTAGAGCTGAGATTCGCCGTGATATCAATATGTCCAAGGCCGTTACTTTCAAGGAGATTGTGTCCAAAGCTTTGTTGGCCGAGCAGGATGAGAAGGATATCGCCAGGGAGAGGCAAGAGAGGCATCAAGCTGTTGCTCAGAGAGGCCAGGGTTCTAATCAGAGGGGCAGGGATCGTTTCAAGGGCAAGGGCAAGATGGAGTCGAGTCCTAGACCTCCGCCAGTTCCAGTTGTTCCATTTGATCCCGAGAAGCCACTGTGTCCAAAGTGTGGCAAGCATCACCGTGGAGAGTGCAGATTTGGCACTCATACTTGTTATCGTTGTGGCACGGCAGGCCACGTTGCCAGGAATTGTCCTCAAGGAGCTAGCCAGGGGAAGGTGCAGGGTCGTATCTTTTCGATGACCAAGGAAGGTATTAATCATGATTCTTCATTGATCTCTAGTACTATTTTGATTTCAGGCAGAGTAGCTACTACTTTGATTGATACTGGTGCTACTCATTCTTTTATGTCTGATTTGTTTTTGAGATCTTTGGGTACAGTTCCTTCTGTTCTTCCCCTTCAGCTTAGTGTTGTTTTGCCTTCGGGGGACGTGTTGTGCCCGACATCGATTGTCTTTGCGTGCCCTGTTCGTATTTAAGAGCGAGTTGTCTTCGCTGATTTGATTGTTATCCCTATGGTTGCCTTCGATGTTATTCTTGGCATGGATTGGCTTTCGACTTACCGTGCAGTTATCGATTGTGTTGCTAAGAAGGTGACTTTTGCAGATGATGGCCAGGGAGGAGTTATCGCCAGCTCAGGTACTTCGCTGGTCCTTCCTTTTATTTCTTGTCTTGAGGCTGAGAGATTGTTGTGTAGAGGTTGCGATGGGTTTCTTGCTTCTATTGTGGATGTTGATAGACTGATTAAGTTGAATATTGATGATATCGATGTTGTGAGGGAGTTTGCGGATGTGTTTGAGGATGATGTTCCGGGTTTGCCACCGGATAGAGATGTTGAGTTCGTTATCGATCTAGCTCCTGGTACGGTTCCTATCTCTAAGGCTCCGTACCGGATGGCCCCTACTGAGATGAAGGAGTTGAAGGCGCAGTTGCAGGATCTTCTAGATAAGGGTTTCATTCGTCCGAGTTTTTCGCCTTGGGGAGCTCCGGTTCTGTTTGTCAAGAAGAAGGATGGTTCTTTGCGTCTGTGTATCGACTACAGGGAGCTCAACAAAGTGACTGTCAAGAACAAGTATCCATTGCCACGGATAGATGATTTGTTTGATCAGCTTCATGGTGCCACTGTGTTTTCGAAGATTGATCTTCGGTCTGGCTACTATCAGTTGAAGGTTAGGGAGTCTGATGTCCCTAAGACGGCTTTCAGGACCAGGTATGGTCATTTTGAGTTTCTCGTGATGTCTTTTGGTTTGACCAATGCCCCTTCAGTCTTCATGGATTTGATGAACCGTGTGTTCAAGCCTTATCTGGATAGCTTCGTCATTGTCTTCATCGATGATATCCTGATCTATTCCAAGACCAGAGAGCTGCATGCAGAGCATCTCAGAGTGGTTCTTCAGTTGTTGAGAGAGAAGAGGCTGTTCGCCAAGTTGAAGAAGTGTGAGTTTTGGCTGGATCAGATTTCTTTCCTAGGCCATGTTGTTTCGAGAGATGGCATTGCTGTTGATCCATTGAAGATAGAGGCGATTCAGAATTGGCCTATTCCTACCACTGCCTCTGAGGTACGCAGTTTCCTTGGTTTGGCGGGTTATTATCGTCGTTTCATTTCAGATTTTTCCAAGATTGCCCTGCCATTGTCCAATCTGACGAGGAAGACTGTGAAGTTCGAGTGGTCCATCGATTGCCAGCGTGCATTTCAAGAGCTGAAGGACAGGTTGACGACAGCTCCTGTTCTTTCTTTGCCTAGTGGTTCCGAGGACTTTGTGGTCTATACCGATGCGTCGAAGAGAAGCCTTGGTGCAGTGCTGATGCAGCGAGGTAAGGTTATTGCCTATGCTTCTCGCCAGTTGAAGGATTATGAGAAGAATTATCCGACGCATGATTTGGAGCTAGCAGCTGTGGTTTTCGCCCTGAAGATTTGGAGACATTATCTGTATGGCGAAAAGTGTGAGATCTTCACAGACCACAAGAGTTTGAAGTATCTGTTTTCTCAAAAAGAGCTCAATATGCGGCAGAGGAGGTGGTTAGAGCTTGTCAAGGATTATGATGTGACTATCAGTTACCACCCAGGGAAGGCGAACGTTGTGGCAGATGCGTTGAGTCGCAAGTCGAGTGCTTCATTGAGTTCTTTGATTCAGAGGCCATTGTTGATGGATTTGCAGAGAGATGAGATAGATCTGGTTATTCCAGGTACCATTGCTCGTCTTTCAGCGTTGGTTATTCGATCTACTTTGACGGACAGGATCCGTAGAGAGCAGTCGACTGATGTTCAGTTGGCAGAGTTGAGAGCTAGAGCAGAGGAGAGAGGGAATTCAGAGTTTGGTTCGAATGGTGATGGTTTGGTGACTTTCAGAGGCCGTATTTGTGTTCCTTCAGGCGATGATATTCGACGAGACATTTTGTCAGAGGCTCATACCGCACCTTATTCGATTCATCCAGGCAGTACGAAGATGTATCAGGATCTTCGTCGGCTCTACTGGTGGTCAGGTATGAAGAGAGATATTGCTTTGTTCATTTCTCAGTGCCTTACTTGTCAGCAGGTGAAGATTGAGCATCAGAGACCTGCTGGGACATTGCTTTCATTGCCGATTCCTCAGTGGAAGTGGGAGCATATTACGATGGATTTCGTGACTGGTCTTCCCAGAGTTCAGAGAGGTTATAATTCCATTTGGGTCATCGTTGATCGATTGACCAAGTCAGCGCACTTTCTCCCAGTCAAGACGACGTACTCCATGAATCAGTACGCCGAGGACTATATTGCAGAGATTGTTAGACTTCATGGTGTGCCTGTGTCGATTGTGTCTGATCGTGACCCCAAGTTTACCTCCGAGTTTTGGAAGAGTTTGCATAGAGCTTTGGGTTCGCGGTTAGCGTTCAGTACAGCTTATCACCCTCAGAGCGACGGTCAGTCAGAGAGAGTCATTCAGATTCTTGAGGATATGCTCAGAGCTTGTACTATTGACTATTCTGGTAGCTGGGATTCTAAATTGCCACTTGTGGAGTTCACGTACAACAATAGCTACCAGGCGTCGATTGGGATGGCACCGTATGAGGCACTTTATGGCAGGAAGTGCAGATCGCCTTTGTTTTGGGATGAGGTTGGAGAGAGGAAGATGTTGGGACCAGAGTTGGTCCAGCAGACGGCCGATGTTGTTGCTGTGATCAGAGAGAGGATGAAGACTGCTCAGTCCAGACAGAAGAGCTATGCAGATGTTCGTCGCAGACCTTTGCAGTTTGAGGTTGGCGATCATGTATTTCTGAAGATAGCACCTCTCAAGGGTGTGATGAGATTTGGCAAGAAGGGTAAGTTAAGTCCGAGATTTATTGGCCCTTTTGAGATCTTGGACAGAGTTGGTGACAGAGCCTACAGATTAGCCCTACCGCCCGATCTTGACAGAGTTCATAATGTGTTTCACGTATCGATGCTCAGGAAGTATATTGCAGATCCTTCCCATGTTCTTCGCCACGAGCCATTGGACTTGACGCCGAATTTGACGTACCAAGAGATTCCGGTCCAGATTTTGGATCGCACAGTTAGAGTTCTGAGGAACAAAGAGATCGGCATCGTTAAAGTCCTTTGGAGGAACCATTTGATAGAGGAAGCTACGTGGGAACCAGAGGATGAGATGAGAGAGAAGTATCCTGAGTTGTTCGTGCAGTGACGTCAATTTCGCGGACGAAATTCCTCTAAGGAGGGGAGATTGTAATAGCCGAGCCCGGTGTACGGTACGGTTTAAGCTTTACTTGTTATTTGGGTTATGATTTAGATGTTTAGAGTTGTGTTTTGGGCTATAGTATTGTTGGTTAATGTTATCTTGAGGTATTAGATGTTGTTGGTTGTTCGTTTCAGCATTTCGGATTGATTTTAGTTGCATTGGTACTGTTCATTGCCGAAGCAAGAGTGCACCCGCGCTCTTAGAGGAGTGCCCCTGCGGTGTACTATTCATCATTTTGGTTTTGAAAGGCCGTGGCATCACCGCACCCGCGGCAGTGTAAGCACCGCACCCGCGGTGAGACCGCACCCGCGTTAATTGTAGCACCGCACCCGCGGTGATCGTGCATGGGATTTTTGTTGGAATGCCGTGAGCTTAGCACACCCGCGGTGCTTGTGTGACCGCACCCGCGGTGTAAGTATGGGCGAGATATTTAGTTGCTTTTGGGAGTGGTTGGCCATACTTTATCTTATCCTTTCCTCTTCATTTCGAGATTCTCTCATTTCTTAAGGGTTTTCATCCATTTCAATTGCTTCCTACCTTTGATTCTTGGAGTTATTTGGAATTCCGGCTTGAGATTGTCGTTCTCCGTGGTATAAGGAAGCTTAGGTAAGTTTTTGGTGCGATTCTATTAAGGTTTTGAGTTAAGGTTTGACTTGGGCTTGATGTTTGAGTTGGTTAATGGATTATTTGACTTGTATTTGTGGATATAGAGTTGATATTGGTGTTGTTTATGGATTATTGTTGTAGGTGGTGACCAAGAGCTAAGTTTGAGGTGTTCTATTGGTTTGTAAGTGGAATTTCATCCTTTTTGCTCACATGATATTATATGTATTGTGTTTTAAAGATTTTAAAGTGATATTCCCTTCCATTGATCCATTGTTATGTATTGATTTCATTGATTATCTATTGGAGGTATTGTATATCTCACTATTGTTAAAAGGGAATACAAGAGAAAATATGAGATTGTGAAAGGACGGCCTTAAATGCTATTCAGAGTTCAAATGTTTTAATTGATTGATTAATCATAGTCAGAGCATTGCATGCAATTAGATGATCATCGACCATAGACTTTTATCCCTCAGAGTTATCGGTTTATATCGATAGGGATATTAGCACCAGAGCAGAGATACTATTGATATCAATCCAACCAGAGAAAAGAGAATACCATCTTATTGCTATCTTATTGATATGCTATTGCTACAGTTATTGCTACAGTATTCATGTTTCAGAGTTGATGGTATTTATGATTTAAAAGTCATGTTTTACAGAGTATATTGTATCATTGCTATGTTAGAGTTCCACTTGCTGAGATTTATTCTCATTTCAGTTTATTCATGTGATGCAGATAAGAGTGACCGACCAGGACAGTGATCGTGGATGGGAGTCATATGCATACACCGTTGGAAGGAAGATTGTTTTGTACTATTTTGGGACATGATCATAAGAATGATTGTTTTGTATTTTGTATGTCATTTGAATGATCATGTGATTATTTTGTAAACATTTTTATGAAATGTATTTTGAAACTCCTTCCATATTTTAAAAGAAAATTTTATTTCCGCTGTATTTTTAATGTTACGGGTCAGGGTGTCACAATCAGATACGAGCTAGAGATGAGGATATTCAGAAGACAATATTCAGTACCAAATATGGGCATTATGAGTTTTTAGTTATACCGTTTGGGTTGACGAATGCTCCGGCTGTATTTATGAGTTTAATGAATAGGGTATTTCAGTATTATCTCCATTAGTTTGTTATTGTGTTTATTGATGATATATTTATATGTTCCAGGAGTGAGGTTGAGCATATAGAGCATTTGCGTTCAGTATTACATGTACTGCGAGATAGACAGTTGTATGTCAAACTCAGTAAATGTGAGTTTTGTTGGATCGAATGGTCTTCTTGGGTCATATTATATCGAAACATGGAATTTATGTTGATCCAACGAAGTTCGAAGCAGTGTTGCAGTGGTCTGCACCTACATCTTTAACGGAGATCCGTAGTTTCTTGAATTTATCATGTTATTATCGTCGATTTATCGAGGGATTTTCAAAGATTGTTAGACCTTTGACACAGTTGACTCAGAACGGTATGCGATTTTAGTGGTCTGAGACATGTGAGAGGATTTTTCAGGAGTTGAAGAACTGACTGACAAACGCACCGGTGTTGTCAATCCCTACGGAAAACGAGAGGTTGACGCATCATTACTTGGTTTGGTATTTGTTTTAATGCAAGATCGACATGTTGTGGCATATTCCTAGAGACAGCTGAAGTCACACGAAACAAGGTATCATGTGCATGATTTGGAGTTGGTAGCCATTATTTTTGCGTTGAAGATATGGCGACACTAATTATATGGTACCCCGTTTACGATTTATACGTATAATAAGAGTTTGAGATTTTTGTTTACACAGACATAGTTGAATATAAGACATAGATGATGGTTAGATTTGTTGAAGGATTAAGACTATGAGATTGAATATCATCTTGGTCGGGCTAATCTTACAGCTGATGCATTGAGTCGTAAATTGAGCTATACTAAAGAGGATGTGAGTCGTTTATCAGCTATGATGATGTCTTGTTATTCCTTGGGATATGATTTTGATATCTCGACAAATCCTATCCAGGCATCTACCTTATTAGCTGAACATGATATATGTGTTGCATTCGTTATACACAGATAATAGATTGGGAGATTTCAGCGATGGAAGGAGTTGGTTTGTTGGAAACAAGATACTCGTTTTAGAGTGGCTAATGATGGTAGTTTGATGATGAATGATAGATGGGTAGTTCCTGATTCATCTGGATTGTGCCAGGGCCTATTGCAACGTGTTCATTGCAGTCGGTATTCAATCCACCCTGATGGCAAAAAGATGTATAAGGATCTACATTCTCCGTTGTTTCTTGGGTCTAGCTAGCTACTACCGGAAGAAAGTTTATTTGGGGATCTGACTGCCAAGAGAGTTTCGAGAAGCTGAAGTAAGTTTGACTTCAACCAGTTCTATCGATACCTTCAGGGCAGGGAGAGTATGTTCTCTACACAAACGCTTCGAAGCATGGTTTAGGCGCAGTCCTGATGCAGAATGATCGAGTGATAGCTTATGCGTCTAGTCAGTTGAAGGTTCATGAGAAAAATTACCCGACTCATGACCTCGAGCTTGCAGCAGTAGTATTTGCTTTGAAGATCTGGAGACATTACTGATATGGAGAGAAGCGCAAGATTTTCACTAATCATAAAACTTGAAGTACTTTTTCACCCAAAAAAATGTTGAATATGAGCAACGAAGATGGTTAGAATTGGTGAAGGACTACGACTGTGATATAAGCTACCACCCAAAAAAAGTTATTCTAATTACGGATGCTTTGGGTAGAAAGACCTGCAGTTATTACTCTATTGTCAGTTCAGAGACCATTGCAGTCAGTGATTCAGCGGTTCGAGCTCGCATTGTATGCTAGGGGCGAGGCCCCTAATCTCTCTATTATGACAGTGCAGACGACTATGAAGGGATTGAATTCGTGAAGGTCAGTCTTCTAATGAGCAGTTGCAAAAATGGAGATTGAGAGTTGAATCTAAAGGCCGGAAGCTGTATTCCGAGGAGGATGGCATAGTTCGATATTGAGATCGACTATGGGTTCCTAGCGGCGATTCACTGAGAGAGGTTATTTTGAAGGAAGCTCATAATACTCCGTACTTCATTCATCCTGGAAGTACGAAGATGTACAAGGATTTACAGTCGTAATGGTGGTCGGGCATGCAGTGAGAAATCTTGCGTTTTGTGTCCGAGTGTTTGACATGCCAGCGAGTTAAGGTAGAGCATCAAAGGTCAGCCGGGAAGCTTAAGACACTTCCTATTCCTGAGTGGAAATGGGAAAATATTACGATAGACTTTGTAGTGGGATTTCCAAGGACTGTCAGAGGATTTAATGTCATTTGGGTGATAGTTGATCGTCTTACGAAATCAGCACACTTTCTACCTACTAAGACGACCTTCACCATGACACAGTATGCAGAGCTGTATATCCGAGAGATAGTTCGACTGCATGGGATTCAAGTGTCTTTTGTTTAAGTCAGAGATCCGAGGTTCACATCGTCTTTCTGGAAGAGTCTGCATTCCGCGATGGGAACAAAGTTGTTGTTCAGTACATCGTTTCATCCTCAAACCGATGGTCAGTCCAAAAAGATGATTCAAATTTTTGAAGATATACTTCGAGCTTGTGTGATCGATTTCCAAGGAATTTGGGAATCAAAGTTACCTCTAGTGGAGTTCACCTACAACAATAGCTACCAATCGTCTATAGTTATGGCTCCTTACGAGGCACTTTATGGGAGAAAGTGTAGATTACCGACACATTGGTAAGAGGTTGGTGAAGGAGGGGAACTCCGTCCAGACTTTATCAAGCAGACAGCAGAGAAAGTAGTTAAAATCTGAGATAGGATTAAGACTGCTCAAAATCGCCAAAAGAGTTATGTTGATAAGCGACAAAGGGAGCTAGAGTTTGCAGTGGGTGACCACGTATTTGTAAAAGTAGCAACTATGAAGGGTGTTGTGAGATTTGTCAAGAAAGGAAAACTCAGTTCGATGTTCATTTGACCGTTTGAGATTTTACAGAAGATTGGGACATTAGCTTATAGAGTGGCGTAGCCACCGATACTGGCTAGAGTGCATAATTTGTTCCATATCCCAATGCTACGAAAGTACATGTCGAATCCTTCACATGTACTGAATTATGAACCTCTGTGGTTGACTCCAGATATGTCATACGAGGAAAGGCCTATAAAAATTCTGGATAGGAAAGAAAGAAAGCTCCGAAATAAAGTTATTCAAATGGTCAAAGTCAAGTGACTATATTATTCGGAGGAGGAAGCTACTTGCACCGAAACTGACATGAGGAGTTGCTACCCGGAGTTATTCAGTAAGTTTTAATTTCGAGGACGAAATTTCATTTAAGGGAGTGAGGAATTGTAAGGTCCAAAATACGATAACGTAGTCTAACTGCATTCAAATCTAGGATAAATTAAAAATGCTTAATTAAATTATTTTAATTGCATTAATCAAATGTGGTAGGCATGTTTACATATTCATGAAAAGTTATTTTATTAAAAGTATTTTCACTGTTGTATGTTGATGTATTTGTATTACTTGTTACTATGCAGGTGAAGATTTTGATGTTGAGACAGGAGGGTTGAATGACTGAACTGGCTAGACGGACGATGCAATAACCCGAGGACCTATGCATTGCTAGTTTTTCCGCACAATTATTGACAATAAAAGTAATATTTTTCATAAGTTGAGTATGATCGAAGATCTGTCTCACAAAATTGGCCAATAAAACTATCTCACCAGAGTTTTATGTTGTTTACAAGAGCGTAAACAAATATTAGTGAATGCGTAACTCCTGCAAAATTCGATATTTTTCCTCTAAAATATTTTTTTCTAAAGAAAGAATTTCAAATGGAGATGGATTTGAAATCCATTTCATATACTAAAAATAAATAACTTAAAATAAAAGTCAATAAAATCCCTTGTAAAAATCGTTTTGTCGAAATAATTAAACTTGATGAATTTAAATTATGAATTTGAAATTTTTATATCCAAATCTTTCCATTCAAATGGACTCTGAGAGGATTTAACTATGCAAATTTGATTTTAGATATAACTGTTTTGATTATTTAGTTGTGTAAATTTTATCAAGTTCTTTTTGTGAGGTATTATACGTTTAATCGATATTATAAGTAATTTGAATTAAATATATTTGATGAAACATAAATAAAATACTAAGGTTGCATTTAGATTGATGTATTTTAAATCCATGTATTTTTGTAGTTTTACAGAAGCAAAATCATAAATTTTAAATTAACTCATTTCATGTTTATATAAGGTTTCATATTAATTAGGATATATTTTTCAAGCTCATTCAGTAGTGAAATATTTGAAATTCATTTCACTTTAACTGATTCATTGTTAACAATAAAAATATAACCGAAATCCGTTGATTTCACATCCATTTATTCAAAGGCAAACTAAATGACTTTCAAGTTTCAAATCGTGGGGTTGTATTAAGCAACTAGAAATGGTAATCTTTTCGTTAAGAGAGTTTGAAAGTAAAATATGGTGTTATCAATACGTTTTCGAGTGCAAATAATAGTCTTCATTATCCAAAAATTCACACATTTTGAGCTTAAATAATAATAATAAAAAAAGTCTATTATGTGTGCTAGCTAGTCAAGTTTAATCCACTTCATAATCGATTTGCATGACCTATGTGAGAATGCAGCATTGCTCACACCTACGCCGGACGTGCACCGCCGTTGCTCGCCCATAAACATTCATACTTGATCTATCCTAGACGCCTTTCATTCACTCGGTACTATTCAATACAAACTATGCAATCTATTCTATAGATACCAACTCTATAGTGGTCATTTTTCTTGGATTATTCTTCTTTTAGTATATATATGTAGACTCTCAATAAGTGCATCCATCAATAAATACTACTAGGTCATGCAGAAAATCCAAGTCCAAAGTATTAGTCAAAATCCTTAGATTTATAAGCCTCTACACAATAATGGTTGTCAGCATCTATTTCTCACCCACCCCAAATCTTGATTCTCCAAAGAACTACGTGAAATAAACTTTTATTGATCACCACATATATATATATAGAGAGATAAATGGCTTGTGACAGCTTGTGCAGAAAATCCAAGTCCAAAGTATTGGTCAATATTGTTTTTCTTGATTCACTTGGCTTGTGACAGATTGAAATAAAAGTTTTGGAAAAGGTTTATATATAAAAGGGAAACTTAACATACATACATATATATTTATAAAGATTTTATATATATCCTAACTAAGACTTAGTGGTAGATCATTTAATTCTAATATCAATAACCCATATACTTTACTGTATATATATATATATATATATATATATATATATATATATATATATATATATATATATATATATATATATATATATATATATATGGTTGTTTGTGTTAAATACCTTGAACTGGCGTATTCATAGAGTTTTCCTCTTGGAGAAAAGATGACGAGTGCAACCTCAGCATCACAGAGGACAGAAAGCTCGAATGCTTTCTTGAGAAGGCCATTTCTTCTCTTGGAGAAGGTGACTTGCCTGCTCGTTGCGTTCTCTATTCGCCTCATCTGAGTCTTCCCTCTCACCATTTTTTTCCTTTTATCTTTAGTAAATCAAGAACCACCTGTAAGTAACATGGAACAAATCAATAAAAAATGAAAAATCAACCAGAATTATAATTCTTTTTCATTAATATTAATTAATAGGCTTTTTATTACTTGATGAAACAAATGATTGACTGTGTGTGTGATTCAAGATTTGCTATATTGAAAAAGAAAGAAATCAAAGGGACAGGGATGGAAATTTTCTGCTTGCAGGGTGAAATCCGAAAGGGGGTGACTTACAAATTTGGTATTAAAAAAACGAGATCAGAGGAATTCACTTTTGGTTGCAGGTTTGGAGCAAAATAGGACTGGAAAAGGCAAGAAAACAATCTGAGATAAATAGATGCATAGAAAGAAAGAAAAGATAAAAAAGGAAAATAAATGGAAAAATGTACGCTAAACTTGTAAATATTTTACACAGATAAGTGATTGATTGATAGGGGGGAAGGCCTATTTTTTCTGTTTTCCTTTTTTTTTTTGGGTGGTTTTTCTTGAAATATATTTTTGGACATTTTTCCGTCGGTATATGGACTTGTTTCCTTATTCATACTATTTTTACCGCTTCTTTTTTACTATTCAAGCCCCGACAAGCAGAAGGAAGGGTGAAACATAAAAAAAAACCAAAAATTAATATTAGGGGAAATTACTCATAAATCCCTAAAACCAAACTTAACTTGTCCCTAACTCCCTAGCCATCAAAAACTCTCTTTTAACTCCCTAAACCTATAAAATTGACAAAACTACCCTTATTCCCTATTTTCTTTTAATTGATCCTCCGCGCTTCAAAAATGGTATCAGAGCATGGTTAATTTATTTCAAACACGAAAATTTTATTATTACTAGTAACTAAATGTATGAGAAGGAGAATTTCTAAAAAATTATGAATCCGAACTTCAGTTCGAGAAAAATAATTTACAAGAACTATTCCAATATTTTGGAATATACACAAGTTTATCTAACTATTGTTAGATATCAGAAACAGGAGAACAAAGGAAATTTATCTCCTGATGAAAGACAGCAGTGTTTGCAAAACCTTGCATACACAAAAGGTAGACTCTTAAGGGCCAAAAAGACCAGATCTTCAATGATCTGTTAAATATGCCAGGGACTACCATCCAGTTCGAAATTGAACTTATTTCCTTGGAAATAATTCAATTAGAACAAGAATTACAGCGAAGTACATGCTTCACTGAACTCAGAACGAAAGGTATGCGATTACAAGGTTTAAAGAACCGTAAAAACATACTTCAAAATCTACTCAGAAGAAATTCTTCAGAGAACAATGAATCTGTATAGACAGAAGATCTACGAAGGGAAGCAACAGCACCCTCAGGTAAAAATTTATGATTCAGAATAATAAATTTCTGGAGATAGTACCAGACTCCTCTAAGCTCTCTCTGGATCTTAGAGAAATACAGAAAACGGTACAAAATTATGGCAATATGCTATATTATGTACCTCAAAGGATTGAAAAGGTCCTAGAGAAACAAGAAGAAATTCTTGAGATCTTAAAGGATATTCAAACAAGAATACAGAAACTAGAACAACAACCCAGTTCTAGTAGAAGAACTTCAGGAGGCTGGTTACCACCATCCTTTGGTACCGAACCTTTGTTACATCAACAAGGGAAGGCCAGAGTGGTGTCAAAACCTTTAACTGAAGAAGAAAAGATGATCAATCTAATCAAGTCTGTCTCAGAAAAGAAATTGATCTGATGACAACTTTAGAAAGGATTGGTTTTGAGGATCTACAAGAGCTTGCGGAATCTTTCGCAAATCTCAAAGTAGTAGATCTAAAGATGAATACAGCAGTAGGTGAAACACCACCTGCAATAACCTGGTCATCTTCTCAGGAACCACCAAGGGAAAGTATGGGATCTCATGATGTAAATATGAGAGAATCTCAGACTGATTTCCATACTGGTGGAAGATCACACCCAGCGGGAACAAGGGCAAGGAGAACTCAAATTCCTTTGCACCAAACACCCTATGGGAAAACTGTTTTAGATCCTATACATCCTTACGGGGTTATGCTTAACCTTGATGTATTGGACTTCAAAAACAGAGAAGATCTCATAGACGATTGGACATCTGCTATGAGGATCGCAGCAGGAACACTTGATCTCAACAAAGAAGGATTCATTAAACTTTTGGAAATGAGTCTTATGGGATCAGTGAAAATTGCTTGGGACATGACTTCATCAGACATGAAAGAGTCAGTCCTAGTTGGGTAATCTCTTAGTGAGATCGCTGGAAAGATGGCTACCCTATTCAAAGCACACTTTATAGGGGTAGACTATTTCAATAGTCAAGATACAGAGAAGAAGAAAAAATATACTCAAGCTCTGTATAGTCTTGAATTACATGATATATGTTTGGTAGATGAATACATTATGTTATTTACCAAATATAGATGGAATTCAGGAGTCGAAGAAGATATAGCTATGCAGCTTTTCTTCGCAAAAATGCCAAGCCCTTGGAGAGAAATGCTCATAAGGGAATACGTACCTGGTAATCCAGATACATTGGCAAGAAGAGCATCTTTCCTTAAAGGGAAATTAGCAGAATGGTGTCACATGGCAGCATTACAAAAGAATTACAAACGACTAAGGGGTATCAACAAAAGAACTCCTTTGTGTTGTAAGGAAAATGATCTTCCAACAATTATTGGAAGTAAACCACAGAAGCATAAAAGGAAAAGTTTTAGGACTCATCCTTATGCGCGAAGTGGAAGAAGTTCTTGGAAACCAAGAACCGTATGGTCTAGACAGAAAGCCAGATCTTATAAATCTGGACAAAGAAGCGGACCATCGAGAAGTAGGATATCATCCCAGGCATCAAGTTCATCTCGAAGCACAGGAAGAACACCTACAAAGAAAACTTTCAGAAGAGCTCATACGCGAGCCAATGAAAGTTTCAAAGATTGTAATTGCTGGACATGTGGAGCAAGAGGTCATATCTCAACCAACTGTCCAGAAAATGAGAAAAGAGGTATTAAACGCTTCGATCCTACTCCGGATATAGAAGATGCAGTTTATTACCAAAATCTCATTCAAGTATACCGATTTGAGGATATTGCCTCAGATGAGAGTATATATGAAGAAGAGGAAGTCTTAAGTCAGGAAGAATCTGATGGAACAGAATCGGAATCTGACTGAAGACGAGGTGTTTCGACACGAAACATATGAAGATTTGTCTGGGTTTTTTAGCCAGACAACAATATCTCATAACATGGTTCAAAGAATCATGAGAGAAAATCCAAGTCTACAGAGATACCAAGGTTTCTCTGCAGGACAGGTAGAAAAGTTCTTAGGAAGTCTTGGCCTAAGAAGCAGAAAGCATCATCTAATCTATAAAGTTTCTAGAAGGGAAATGGCTATCCCAATGGAACTTACAGGAAATAGAATGGAGATGCAGTTAATTCCTTCCGAAGAAATAAAGGAGGAATTACAAAAACTCAAGATAGAAGTAGCAAGGACTATGTCCTGGATTCATATAGGAGCAATCCAGATTATGATAAAGGCTACTTTCAAAGAAGGAATAGATTCACCAATTGATATCGCCATATGCGATAAAAGAATGGGGAATCTACAAGATTCAGTACTGGGAACAATCTCAGGAAACCTCTGTGCAGGAAAAATTGTAGGAGTAATCTATCCAAGGATAGCCTACAACCTGGCGGATCGAGATTTCAGCCGAGCCTTGACATTACATCAGAACTTCAAGGAAAAAAGGTTGATGAAAGAAGGCAATAGACCATATTCTATTACCTATCAGATTTCATATGCTCTATCTAATACACATCATTCTGAATTGTTTATTAGAAACGAGTTTATTGAAATCCCTGAGATATTTGGAAAAGTTGCGCAGGCAATTTACAAGCGTGGTGATTCAGGAAAACTTCTGAACCCAAAAATGAAGGATTCAAGACGGTTTGGAGAAACAATGCTTCAGTTAAGAGCAGATAAGGAACTCCAACCAAAAGATATAGAATGCCTTAAGATAACTCTACATACAAATGAAGTAGAGTTTGAATCTAAGGTATCACTGGAAGATGTCAAGAAAAGGATCAAAGAAAATTATAACGAAGATCCTTTGGCATGGTGGGACAGAAATCAACTCAGGGCTTGCCTTAAAATCAAGGAAGGCAAAGAGTATGAATTTGTCCGTTGTAAACCCATCCCAATGAACATCATTGATCAGAGGGATATGCAGATTATAATCAAGGAACATTTGGACCTTGGATTAATCAAAGCAGGGATATCACCATATAGCAGTCCAGGTTTTCTGGTAAGAAATCATAGTGAAATTAAACGAGGAAAACCCAGATTAGTTATTAATTATCAAGAAATTAATAAGATTCTGGAGTTTGATGGATATTTTATACCTAGTAGAGAACACTTGATTAGTTGCATTCGCAATGCCAAGATATTCTCTAAATTTGATTGCAAGTCTGGATTCTATCAGATTCGAATGCAGGAAGAAAGCAAGAAATTCACAGCTTTCTCCACACCTCAAGGACATTATATTTGGAAAGTATTACCAATGGGATTGGCTAACTCACCCCAGATATTTCAAAGAAAGATGGATAATCTTTTCAAAGATTATTTCAAGTTTATGTTTGTTTACATCGACGATGTTTTAATAGCATCCAAAGATATGAATGAACATGTTAAACATTTGGAGATTTTCTCTAATATTTGCAAGAAAGAAGGTCTGGTTTTATCTGAAAAGAAAGCAGTCATTGCTACAAGAAAGATTGAATTCCTCGGAATTGAAATCGATGAATCAGGAATAATTCTGCAAAAACACATAGTAGAAAAGGTGCAGAATTTTCCAGAGAATCTCAAAGATAAGAAGCAACTTCAAAGTTTTTTAGGGGTTGTTAATTTTGCTGGGATGTTTATTAAAAACCTAGCAAAACACAGGAAGGTGTTCAGTCCATTGTTGAAAAAAGATGCTAGATTTATATGGACAGACGATCACACAAAAGGACTTATCCATTTAAAGAAGGTTTGCAAAAATCTTCCAAAGATGGCTATTCCTCAAGACGAGGATGATCTGGTATTATATACCGATGCCAGTGATCATTGGTGGGCTGCAGTATTAACAAAGCTCACACCAGATGGAGAACAACCATGCAGATATTGTAGTGGGTTATTCTCAGACGCAGAAGCCATAAGATGGCATATCAACGAAAAGGAATTTTATGCAGTAAAAAGGGCTTTTGAAAAATGGCCGTTATTTTTACTTGCAAAGAAATTCACTTTGAAAGTTGATAACACTCAAGTTAAAGCCTTTTTAAGGAATAGAATTGAGTCTAAACCGGAGAAGGCTAGATTATTACGATGGCAAGCTTTATGTCAAAATTATATTTTTGATATTACGATAATAAAATCTCATGAAAATATTCTTGCAGATTTTTTAACAAGAGATGGACAGCATTGACATTGATGCTATTATCAAGATGCAGAGGCATTTGAGGGAACACCTTGAAATGCTTCAAACCGAGTTCAACAAGTTAGCTGTTAACGCAGAAGTTGCGGGAAGGCTACAACAAGCTGATAAGAGAATTGTCTCTGATCGAATTACAGGATATTTACAGGCATATACTCAGTTATGGTCTGTAACGCAAAGGCCTATCCTCCAGGGCATTGAGAGACCACTGGTTTCTCAAATGGAGAGTTTTAGAGTACAGGACTCTATAACTGTAGCGGGGGATTCAAATACCCCTTGCACAAGTGTTAAGTCGGGATCATCATCAGATGAGTCGGCCAAAACAAAAATTGAGACTCCTGATCCTTATCTTGAGTCTTCAAGTCAACCCTTCACCTCGGGGATTGAAGAGGGAGAGATTAACCTTAGGCCTCGTATTGACAAAGGCAAAACTAAGGTTGATACTAATGAAAGTATAATTTCTCCATTTCAGGTTTATCAGCAGAATTGGGAGAAATTAAAAACACGAATTAACATTAACCCAGCCACAAGCAGGGTTGACGTTTCAGAAAAATATCCAAGGGTATGGATGAAACAAAATTCATATCCAAAGGAAGTTAAAGCATGGTATGAATTTGGGGCTCTTGCCTCAGTTTATACTACATCACCCAGCTTTCCAGAAATTTCAGGTCTACCAAAATGGATCCAGGAAGCTGTTCACGAGACTTGGGCAAACAATGATTATTTGTCCAGGGGAGATGTTCTGGAGCTATACTTTTTTAGTACAGCACCAGAACCAGCAGGAAAAGGTTCTCACGAAGCCTTTCATTTCATCAAGCTAAGGAGGCCAGATTTGAATGTCCAGAAATTTATCAAGGACCCTCCGACAGAAGAAACACCCCTGGTGTCTTCAATAACTGAAGATGACATTTCTACCAGAAGAGCTTGGGGTATTTGGGTCTGTCTCACTGAGATGGACAAAGTCAAGTTTCCGTTCAAATTCTACAATCATTCAGTGAACGGATCATTCCTGTTAAATACCATGACAGGAAAAACAACAAGTTTTGCAGAAGATCTATTTGAAAAGAAAAGAAATCTTTTGTGGAATAGCAAGCTGCCGGCAAGTAAAGAAACTCGTCGGAAATTCTGTAATATGGCACATGTAGGAAGATGGTCTGAAAACATCTGTCCAGAATGCCAAAACCAGAAGGAACCGGAATTTGGTAAAGGATTCAAGCCGAGATCTGATCGGAAACACTTTACCGATACCAGTACAAGTGGGGATGGACCACATTCACGATTTCCTCGAGGAAGCCGAAAGCCGAAGATTCCTCGACAAAATTAAAAGGGACATGTGACCCTCCATTACAAAAGCAGGACCACTACCATGTGAGTGGTAGAAACAAGACAACCACTAATTAGTGGTAAAGGACAAATAGACCACCAATAACAAATGGTGGATGACTCAGCAAGCATTGGATACCAATCTAAAAGGAATCCAATGAATAAAAGTAAATTAACTGGTCCCGAAAATTCATCCATAAATAAGGACAAAAAGGAAACCAGTTAACACACCAGAATCAAAACTTAAAAATGTATCGTGTATATTTGAAAGTTTTGAAAAGAAGAATAACATACAAGAGGAAAGAGGCAGAAGCACTGAAATGGTTAGTAAATCATTTCAAAGAGTATAAAAAAGATGAAATTACTGCCGATATCCTGGAAACTCATCGTCAATGGTATCTAAAAGAGATAAAGGAGGATGAGAAGTTGATGTCAAGATTAATAATCTAGACAGGGACCCCTCAACCACCAAATGGTCCCCAATGCAAGCTGTAAAGATTTGAAATCCGAAGTTCAAATCCGAAGGAGCCCTCTATAAATAAGGCAGGAAGAAGGAAGTGAAGATCAACAAATATTTTCTCCATTTCTTTCATACAAGGTTGTAATATTTTCTTTCAAGTTTTATGTGTGTTAAGAGTTCAGCTACGATAAGTAACTAAACAAGTTTCTCCTCCTCTACAGGAGGTTACTATGTAATAAATAAATGTTTGTGTTTGAATAAAAGAGATCTTGGCTCTTAGCCCCTCTCATGTATTATTTTTCAAAAATTTGATCTTTTGCTGTACGCTCTAAGGTAGGAAACGAATTAGAGCTGTGCTAAGTATTGCTGAAGGAATCTACGTCAGTAACCATCGATTGCGATCGTGTGGTTGGACTGTGAGGAACAGTTCGTAAAAAACGGTGGATATAACCCCGTGGTACTCTAGTCAAAAAGGTAAAAGATTCAATTTATTTTACGGAAGCATGATGGGCCTTTTACTACAAAAAAAAAAAAGAAATCAATAATTTGAAATAAATATATAAGGGCAAACTTGGAAATTTGAGGGATATGAGGAGTTGAAACAAAGTTTTAATGGGGTAGGGAGTTAAGAGGAGGTTGAGAATGGAAATAGGGAGTTTTTGACAAATTCCCCTTAATATTATTGTTTATGTTATTTTACAATAAAATTATAAAAATATCTTGATCCTTTGCTAGTTTTGGTAAACCCCGCAAACCCAACTCAAAAAAAAAAAAAGATTAGATGTTTAAAGAAAGACTTTGTTGGAAAGACTTCATTGGATTACACACACATGTGTATATAACAATAATTATTAATACAAAAAATAGTAGATTGTGTCAAAGCTAGTCATAATTGGTGGAGTAGCTGAACATTTGGTTAATTGTCAGGAGTTCGATTCCTCTTATCAATACTTTTTTGGACGAGTTTGTCACATATGGCTTGTCCAATGTGGTTTATCTGACTAACGTTGTTTGCAATGTATTGTGTTAGTTTGGAAGTTTACCCAATACACACCGAAAAATAACGTTTACGAGTTCTTATGTTATTAAAAAAAATAGTAGACTTGGTTGTCCATAACCTTTATGTATTAAGAAAACTAATGTAAAAATTTGTGATTTAAAATAACATAATGATTAGTATGTATGTGTCTTTAATATTATTACTAAACATCCATTATTCTTACGAATGATTTCTTGCATTTTATCATTATAATTTATACCGTCTTAGTTAAAATTAAGCTGGAGACTTTTTATTAAAATAACCATAAATATGGTTTGTTCTTTGCTATCGGGTCAGACCACTCACTAATCCAGTCATCCAGATATTAATAAATATCAATTTTTAAGCTTGTCATGAAAATCTTGTTCAGACTTGGTTTTGTGTGCGTCGATCAAGCCCATAAATATACATATTCAAGTTTCTTTTTTTAAAAAAAAAAATCATTTTTACACCAAATTATTCAAACTTAGCAAGTACTAGGTAATATAGATGAAACATTATTAAATCTTGAAGGCTCAAATCATACGTAAAAAATAGTCTTTTGGTATAAATAGTTGTGTCCGTACATCATCTTCGGCACTATGTTAGAAACATAAAGGCAACCAATCAGAGATCGAAAACACATTTGGTCGCAATGATTTTTTAAACTGTTCTGACGAAGGGATTGAGGGAACATATATATACATATATATGTATATATATATACACACACACACAATTAATAAATACATACACAGATATTTATTACATGATGGTTCCCATAGTTCCATATTTTTTGAAGGTCTGCTGTCTTATTTATTGCTTTCTTGTTGCCCTTTTTCCCAATTGGTCGACCAAAATCTTTTGTTTGTTTGAACGTAAATAAATTAAATTTTCTATTTTTTTTTTTCATTTGTAGACAACTTTTTTGATGATCATCTGACTACGAGTTGGGTTCCCACACGACGTCGGTGTTCTATGTTCAGTTCCTCTCACATATTTATGTGTGACATTTATCGGTTGCATTTATAAAAAATTAATCAGATATTTCATTATCTCAATAAAAAAAAAAATCCATTATATTTTCTCCATAAAAAATATATTACATTTCATTACGATCAATCATATTCACTCGCATTTTCTCACGTCATTGTACCGGATGTTCCTTCGGTTTCGTCTTGGTTTTCTTTGTCATTTTTAATATGTTTGTTCAGCTATCAGTTTTTTCACCAATCATTGAACAAAAACCGGGCTTCCAAATTTTTCGGTCTTAAGCTAGAATATCTCTTATTCAATGTATTTCTTTCGATACTAAAAATTTATTCTGCCGCAGCCATTGAAACGTGGCAAGTTATAATTTCTTTTGCTATTATGGACAAAATTAATATATTTTTGTTATTGTTACCACCATCGCAATTTGTCGAAATATGCATCAATCAAATCAAAATTATAAGTGGTAAAATAATTCTCAAGTTTATGACTGGAACTTGAGGATCCGTGTGGACGTTTCATACTTTCCATTAACAAAAATGGTGTTTTAGTTTGTTTAAAAGTAATATTACTGGTGGTAGTTGAACAATTTATCCATAATATTTGAAATTATATTCATTATAAATATAAAATAAATTAGTTTAATATTAAACAAAATCAATGGGTTATTAAGAATTGTTTGTGTTGTAGGGTCTAAAGAATCATAATATAATATTGACATTTCTTGTAAATAACCTCTTTTAAGTCTATGATCTAAAACTAAGCACATAAAAATATTTCATAAAGTTAGTAAAATATTTTTCTCATTTTGCTTTGATAATATAAATATATTGAACTAAAGCATCATAATTAAATTTAATATGTTCCCTAATTATACATGCAATGTTGCGACAATATGTTAAAACTAAATAAGAAGTAGGATAATGAACAACGGATAATTGGTCACTAGCATCATTAAAAAAAATTAAAATTTCACAAATACTAGTGCATATGTTCCATTGATTTGAAAACAAATAAATATTACAAGCTTGAACACGTTGATGAAAAATATGCATAACAAATTTTTATATTTAAAAGGCGATAATAATAATTTATATGTTAAATTCCAACGAGTTGAAACGTCTCATGCAAACTGTTTATGCCTCATACCATATATTTTATAAAATTTTCCACATTGTTTCATAATTTGGGGATGTGTTTATAGATAATGAATTGAGTTTCTAATTGGTTGAATATGTGATGCTTAATTTTTTAATTCATCTTGAACACACAAATTTAAAATATAACATGTGCATCTAATATGAAATTTTTACCACCTAATGATGATTTAAATATTTCAATAAGCTCAGTAGTACTAGAATAATATGTAATAGTATTATCAAAATAAATTGAAAAAACTTAGAAGTTAAATCATTTTATTCTAAAATAAAAATATAAGTTGAAAAATATTTTTTGTCATGTGTACTTCGTTAAAATATCTATATCCAAGCAAATACTGGCCGGGTAGTTATTCTTAGAAGATATTATTTTTATAATGTGAGAATCTATCATGGTTAAATTAAACTCTTGATAATTGATCAAATACTCACATATTTCACCAACTCTTACATCTCTTAATTTTGTAATTAAACTTAATTGATCATATTCTAATACCACCCAATAATTTACAAGATTAATATACGTAATAATGCAATTAATAATAAAAAGAATAGGTCTCTTGTGAGATGGTCTCACGAATCTTTATCTGTAAGACAGGTCAACCCTATCGATATTAACAATAAAAAATAATACTCTTAGCATAAAAAGTAATATTTTTTCATGGATGACCCAAATACGAAATTTGTCTCACAAAATACGACACGTGAATCTGTCTCACACAAGTTTTTGCTTAATAATAATAATTATTATTACTGTTACTTATTTAACTTATAGATGTAGATGTTTATTAATTAGCCAAAAATAAATTTTAGGTAATCAAATTATAATTATCTAAAAGGAAATAAATAATGCTAGTAAATTGGTGTTTGATTTATCTTTTTTTAAAAAAATGTTGTTTGATTTTCATTTTTGTAGAAAAAATAATGATGATAATTGTTGCTCGTTCGACTAAGAAGACGTCAACATCATCGGTACGACGCACAAAGCAACCAATGACGGATCGAAAACACATTGAGATTATATAAAGATTTTCGAATCAATCAATAAAGTGATGGAGGGGACACCAACCAATCGCTTTCTAATGGATTCCAAATAAATTATATATATATATATATATATATATATATATATATAATTTTGATAGTTTCTTGATATTTGATAAATAATTTTCATCTCAACGATGAATATAAAAATAAATACAATTGTTAGACATTATATCAATATCATATATATTTAATCAGTAGATAAAAAAATTTCATACTATTATATATATCAATAGATAAAAAAATATTTTATATATTTAATCAGCATTGAGATTCACCAAACTCACTCCTAGCAGGAAGTACAAATCGAGCTCTAATTTTTTGATCATTGTCAACTCTCTTGGATATAGTTTATACCCATGTGTTCATGTATACCTTGTTCAGCAGATTTTCTCCCAAGTTCTGCCCTTCTTAACTCGAAATAAGATGGATTCTTACTGTCATGGTAGTTTCTGGATCTTGGCGGCAAAACTCCCTCTGAAACCACTGATTTTTGTCTGTTGGTTTTCTTGAGAAACATTGGTCCCTTGGCCCGAAGGCCGTGGATTCCCCTATATTCGAATACTTTCTCATGTATTTTTTTCTTTTTATCTAGAATATAAAGGCTCCTTCATGTTTATGCAACTTTTTATCCCTTGGTAGAGTGGAACCTAAATATGTAAATGATTCTTTGACCCTGAAATCACAAATTTTTTAGATGTGTGGTTTCTCAGCCCAAAGGCCATGAACTCCCTCTTTTCTGTAGAGTGACTACCTTGATAGAATATCATGTTATGACAGTACACATGTTTTCTCATATCATCAACATAACGAGACATCTCTTTCACCTAAAAAATCTTTCATTTAAGAATCCAATATTTCTTTATATTCATATTTAGAGTCACATGTTTTTCTTTCTTCTTTTCATCTAAAAATACACTTAAATTTGTGAGTTTCAAATTCACATATCCCATTGGAGAAACAAATCTTCATCAACCACCATCTTTTCAGGGAGCTTGAATATTTTCATGTTGGTTTTTCCTTGCAAAATATCTTTAGAAACACAACAAAATTTGGTGGGACGACTAAATAAATCAAGAAACTTAGAGTGATATTTATCTTTCAACTCCTTATTGGATGGTTGTGCCCTCCAAGTGTTTGCACCAATACTTACTCCTTGAAAGCCACTATTAGTCACACCTTTGTATGATGGAGATTGATTGATAAAATTATTTACAACATGATTTACTTGTTGCCTTCCATTTTCAGCACGCACACTTGACCGATCCATATCACCAAAACCCTTTTTCATTTGTTAAAATATACCCGATTTTAAGTGGGAAATTATGAACAATAATTCTGATCAAACTTTTTTTTTATAAAAAAAATAACCCTTTCAAATATATTTGTGAATAATCAAGTGAATTTCATTTATTAAAATTCACATATAAGTCTAAAAGTCTTTCGACAACAAATGGGTCCCACTCCGTAATGAAGGTATGCAAGTAGAGATATCAAAACGGATTAGCAAAATAAGATTACCTGAATTTTTGTCTGGTAAGGAAATTACCAACTCTATCAACATATTTTAGGTAACGAGGTGAGCTTAGTCAATTTGTGTGTAATTTGACTGGTTACGGAGGGCGCTCGCAACAAACCAGAACCCACCATTAAACGCGGTGGGTCACATCTAGGTGAGTTGAGAAATTGACAGCCCAACTTACCTATTTTATATGATGGGTACATTGACCCGACAAGCATAGCCTATTTCGATATCTCTATTTGCAAGATGAATGTAATTATCATCCTTTATAAATCTTTATTTCTTGCAATCATAGCCAATTTTATTAGCTTTTGCAATAATTTATTACTGCTTATTAAGTATCTTTATAAATATAACAAAGATAAAAATAGCGTCGAGATCTGATATTTCGTCTTTTTCTTTTTTTAAAAAAATTCCATTATTTGACATTACATTTAGCTCCTCTGTTTTTTTTATAAAAAAATTCATTATTTTAAATTACAATTTAGTCTATCATTAATTTTACAATTATGATATGACTACATTTATATATAATAATTTCAAATTGCATTACTATCTTTAATTTTTTTTTTTTTTACCTTTACGATATTATCTTTAATATCTTATTTGAATAAATCGAATTAATCATAAAAAAGCTATAAAAACACCCTGCGCATTGCTATAAATCACTAACCTTAAATTCTACTGATTATCACAAGACAATGTAATCGCAAGCAAATCCGACCAATCCAACAAACGTGCATCCATACGTTTCTTTTTCAACTGGCAGCGTGTGCTGTGAAATCGACACAAAAACAACAAGTTCTTCAATTTTACACAATGTTGTAAATGATCGGAAACAGTGGTGGGGCGGGGCGGTCGGTGACCGCCTACCGCCTAGGCGATGCTTAGGAGGTTCCATTTTTTAAGTAATTTTTTTAATAAATAATCATATATAATCATGCAATATAATCACAAATAGTCATCATTTTTTTATGTAATGTGTAATTAAATAATGTTTAAACATAAAGAAGCTTCATACAATATAATATCATCTAGATAATATGCAAATAAATACATAAACTCCTCATCGGATGCTTTAGGACATCTTCAACTTGTTCTATAATACCTGCAATAAGATGTTTCATCTTATACACTTCTCTTTTAATAAATCTCTTACACAACTTGCATGCGATCCAATCCATTTTCTCTCTATTATACAACACATCATATTCTCAATCAATATAATTAGACTTTGACTTAAATTCCAACTCCGGTTGTTATCTTTTCCTGTCATTAATCTTCAACAATAAATCAATAATAAGAGTAAAAAAAACAAATTTGATTTTTGAAATGATAAAATCTGAAATATTATAAAAAAATATGTTAAATAATAAATATAGAATTACTAACCTAAAGCTTCTTGTTGCTGACGGTGGCGGACAATTTGTGTGATAAACTTAGTAGTTGATAATGATGAGTGAGAACCAAAAGTTAAAAACAAGAAAGTGGGTTGCGAGTTAAATAACTAGGATTTTGAGTTTTAAAATTAGTTGATTTTGAATAGTTTTTTAAAATTTGTTGACTACAATTTAAAAATATTGACTGCCTAACCTGGACCGACTGCTCGCCGCCTGGCTCGCCTGCTCGCCACTCCACCGTCCTCGACCGCCTACCCACAACCTTCGACTGACCTGCCCACCGTCGTATAGTTTGGACCGCCTAAAACAACCACCTCATCCGTAAGCGGGGCAGTCGAATGGCCGTCTACCGTCAAGGCCTAGGCACCGTCGAGGCGGCCACTTCGACCGCCATTTAGAACACTGATTTTACATTAAGATTTGTTTCTACAGTTATTAATTAATTCACTGTATATATATGGACTAATTTGGATATAGACAATATTATATTATATATATAAATTTTATACGTTTTTAGAAACAGATACAAGCAAGTGAAAACGAGTATTATTTATCGTCTCCTTAGTGAATCTGTGAACTTCGAAGACCAATATACAAACCTGGTGAACTTGTGACTGCAATGTTATGCACATGCATCGCATCATTGTAGATGCGAAACAAATAATAAAGAACTTGATTGTACATGGTACTCAAGATTCATGAATACCAGAGCACTGAAGATCAACTGCCACGACGACATGATGAATCCACTTGAGAGTGAAAAATTGTTTGGATACACAGTACTGTGTTAATCTCTGTTCAGACTAGTTTACATAGTTTCTAACGATTTCAAAAGCGTGAATTTCCTATTGACGACCACAGACAAGTTTAACAGCAGGATGGTGCATCAGATGCTAGGCGAAATAGACTTTATATCACCAAATCGTAGATTATCTTTGGATCAGGTAATATTAGCTCATGTGGGGACTACAAGGCCTCAATAAATCCATGCAACCAGTAGAAATAGTCAGAAATCTCTACTTTAAGAAGCTAAAACTGTTATCGGATGCAGCATATCCATGGAGACAAGCACTTAAACCGAGCAAACTAGATAAAAACATAGTTGTCAAGGTGCTAGGCGACGTCAAGGCGACGAGCCACTGCCTAGCGCCCGAACGCCTAGGCGACAAAAGGCGATCGCCTAGCCACGAGGTGATAATATAGAGAGAATGTGTTATATATTTATGTTCTACTAAAAATCAAATATTAATAATAATGAACTATATGAAAACCTAAATATATAAAGCTTCAAGTAACAAAAAACAAAAATATCTCAATATTGTCGATAAATCAACACATTCAAATCTTATGCTAGACAATTTAATTTTTCCAAAACAATCTAGACTCAGATCAATCACTTTCTAATAGAATACGTATCGACATGCAAAACTAGGCTATTTTTTTAAAATAAATTACTTATGGGCTGAAATTAGTTATGGACTTATTTAGTTGGGCTTGGGTCATTAAAAAATAAAGGAGAAGCCTGCTTATGCGATGCGCACAGGCTGCTGCAAAGAGGCGATTCGCCTGGAGAAAGGCGGTTTCAAGGCGCTAAAGGCGCTCGCCCAGCCATGCACGTCGCCTGGTTGTCAACTAAGGCGCTGAAGCTCCGCCTAGCGCCTGAGGCGCGCCCTTTGACAACTATGGATAAAAAAAACATTATGGTTCAAGACATGAGAACAGTGTCTGTACATGAATAAATACCCTTAAACGGATGCCAACCACAGCTATTTCAGGTGATCAAATGCACATATTATGAATTTTTCGACAAGCTATTACTAGAAAGTAGACAATATTGAAATAATATATATAAGTTGTCCAACTGAAGTTCAGTAATACTTTCCGGATCATACAGGATGAAAGACACATGAGCCGAAAACATAGATAATTTCATATCCTGTTCTCCCTCTATACGGTAAACCAAACACAAACTGCACATCACAAAGTTTCTGCAAGGACATTTCTTCCTAAAAAATGATAGATCTAGGAAATTACATTGAAGCAGATGAAAACCATGGGTGATATTAGATCAAGAACAATCGTCAATCTTAAATTTTCAACTATCCATGAACTTTGTCCCTCTGAGTATTAGAACAGTTGGTTCTTTCAAATTTCGGGTGGGACAAATTTGCTTTCCCTCGGAAAAGAGGTGTGGATCGCAATACGTATACTGCTCATAACGGGAAGTATTGACAAATTTACTACATATTAAGGAAGGGTAATCAAACAGAGAAATTATAATAGCAACGGAAATTATAAAAATCTATTTTTCACAAGAAAAAGTGTTACAAAAGAATAACCATATATCACCTACAAAAATGTGAAGTTCGTCATGGCACTCTAACCCAGGTTGCTCATTCGTCCACAATGGTCCAAATCATCCTGAACGGTGTAAACTTATAATTATCAGCAAATCAAGGGAGCATACTAGATTTTGAAAAAAATCAACAATGCAAAACAAGATTTTATCATACCAGAATATCGATAAAGCAAGAAGGACGACCAGATATCCGAGCTTGAACAATCTGATCTTCTTCTCCCAATGAAGTTGGTTGAAGATCTCAGTCACATCTACCAAGTGGCGCCGCTGAGTATATCTGATCATTACCCAAGAAATGATGGAAATTATGATTCCAAAAATCAAGGAAGACTTTACAAACTAGTACTCAAATCCATTACAAATAACAGACATTGAAGTCTCTTTGCCAAACACATGACAAGCAATCAGCTAATGGCTTCTGTAATCTCATTTCACTTCTGAGTAAATTAATGCCTCAGTTTAAAATCAAGTCAGATAGCTCTAATACTTTTTTCAAAGCATTTTTTATCTTCCAGCACGAAACCGTTCAACTAATCAGAGTGCCAGTTAGATAAATATTTCAATGTGTTAACCAAACCATAACATAATTTGAATTACTAATCAATGCATCCCTACTAATCTTTCTATAACCAGGAATTCACTGTTGAAGTAGCCCTTTTATTGGATAGTTTCTCAGGTAGATCATTGATCAGTATGCCTTTAAATTCATACTGTCATGGTACCATTGTTCCCTAATAGGAACCAGAGATCTATTGTGAATATACACAAGATTGTGGGATACACGTCATAGACATTGATTCTCGCATTTTTCTCAAATCTTTATTTATTTATTTATTTTTTCACAGGGGTTTATGATTAATGATTCTCTCCTTTTCGTCAAACTTATGAAATTACATATTTTGCTCAAATTGCATCATATAACTTTAACACCGTGATTCTCAAACTCAAGATTCTACTCACTGAAATCTAATTATTTTAGGGATAAATCTTTAAAATAATTTTCATTAATCAACACTTATCAAATTTATGTGAAGCAATTCACCTGAGTACTATCAAAAGAAAATATAACACTGATAAAGTGATAATTACATCTTTTCATGGGTAATAGTTGACTACAAAACAGAAGTATGTTGTCAGTCAAAATAAAATTCTTCTATGCAACATACTCACGTGGCAATATTCGGTGGGGTTTGTATTTCTAATAAAAAGTTTTCCAACAGAAAACAAATGTTATCAGATTTTTCTAATGATCAGTTCTTGTAGGCAATATAGTCAAAAGAAGAACTTACACTTTTATATTGTAATATAAATATGGAAGACAGAGCAAGAACATAATCCAATGTCTGGCGGTAAGATGGACAAAGCATAGAACTCCTTCAGCAATGAACTCAGGCCACACAACCCAATTTATTCTAGATGCTGAATCATATGGGTTGATATAATCAAACTCTAAATCGGCCAAGCACATTAGCTGCAATTTGAATAATAATTCAGTTTTCATGTAAGCAGAGAAGAAGAGGGGGAGGCATCATGAAAATGCAGAAGAAAGAGAGACAAATAAGGGATGCTATAAGAACATACTTCGGCATTTAGGTTCTACAAAAAAACAAGACATCCAAATAATATGTTGAAAACTCATGGCGTAACACCCACTTGACAACCGTGTACTTCATTAAAATCATTTACATTTTCATCATATTCTAGTTATTTTCTAAACCAACGAGTATCATGGTTAGTCGGCAACTCGGCATTTACAGAATACATCTTACACTAAACACTTTCCACGATCTTCATTTTGATTTCACCCTTTCATTCCTCCTCAACCATTCATAAACATGTTGATTCTTCTCGAGTGATCAGCGCAGTTACTATCAATTTGTGAGCTCTCTCCTTACAGCACACTTTTCAAAAATATAACTTAATTATCCGCATAAACTAGAAAGAACAAGTAAATCAGTTTCAACTGAAAATTTGCATTTTCTTGCTCATTCATGGAGATTTTATCTTCCCAATTTCACCATGTATAAAAAAAAGTCAAAAGCTTCAAAGTCCTCAGCCCAACCTTGTCAACACAATTAAAGACATTTTCTCCTCCATTAATAGTCATCTTCCAACACCCAGAACAAAAAAGAAAACGAAAAATCCTTATTCTCATCAACAGAAAATCACTCCACAAACACATATTTAATTCAGCCCGTGATGTATAAGCACCAACTAAGAAAACCCATCAATTATTTTTTGAAAAATAACAAATAAACGAAACATCAACTAATCGGAATCAGAAGGTGGAGTAAATATCATGTGAAAACAGGCATATTGCCGGAATTAGAGAAAAATATCAGGCACTTTTTATGAAAATACCTGGTAAAGAATAAGGGCAAGAATAGTTATCAGTAAGAAAAAGGCAAATAACCATGAAAACAGATCCGCCATTGCCTCCACTCCAACTCCTCTCGCCGCTTTTTCGATTGTGCTTTCTCATGTTTTCGTCAGCGTCCGATACAATCTATACTATTTCCTGAATCACGATGTCGCCAATCCTTAACGATTTTAAAAGCAAATTAACGACTTTAAGCAATTCTAGTCGTAATTATTTATTTTTTGAAATAAATAATAAATCAGCAAAATTATCATACTCCTTTACTTTTTGTTTATTTATTTATTATTATTATTATAGTTATATAAAAACAATAATTTCTCACATTTATTGAGATATGTCCACAAAATTGATTCGTAAAACCATACGTTTTTCGTGGTTTTTTTAAAGCATTAGTGGTTTTAATTTTAAAACAATTCAAATCCTAAATCGATCCAAACCATAGTTATTTGCTAAATCCTAACAAAGGATTTTGTGTATAAAAAAAATTAATATATAAAATATAGATAACGGAGTAGGTCTCTTGTGATACGGTCTCACAATCTTTATCTGTGAGACGGGTCAACCTTATCGATATTCACAATAAAAAGTAATACTCTTAGCATAAAAATAATAATTTTTCATGGATGACCAAATAAGAGACTTGTCTCACGAAATTGATTTGTGAGACCGTCTCACAAGAGTTTTTGTGTTGATGACATTGAGATTAATGTATCGTATAATGATATTTATAATAATTATATCATAAATTTTTTTAATTATATAATAAGATTTTATATCACAAAATTTTGTATTTAATATATTTGATAAATAAAATTTTGTATTAATTACTTGTTAAATACATGACTATATCTTTAGCCCAAATGAATAATTAGTCTGTTGGTGATTTTTCTCGAGGGGAAAGACAGCTGAAATGGGTCAATTAAAAAAATAGGAGTGAGAAATAAGTTATTTAAAAAGCAAGAACTCTGACTTTTTTTTAAGAAACAAGGAGTTGCCTCCTGATTATTATATTAACCGTAATTAAACTTTTAACTTAATCAATTAATTGTCCTCTTCTCTTTATTCTCGGTCGACACACATATTCCCTAATTAAAATTTACGAGCCTATCTATTCTTCCATCCAGAAAAATTGGTCGACCAAATTTTTTTCTCGGTCGACCAAGAAGAAATTTCTTCTTGGTGGCCCAATTTGGTGTTGGTCGACCAAGAAGAAATTTCTTCTTGGTCGACCAACAAAATTTTTGGTCGATTCTTCTTGGTCGACCAATAAAATTTTGGGTCGACCCAAAAGACTGGAATTTTGGATCGACCCAAGTTGGTACATAAATGCTACTTTGTCGACCCAAGTTAAATATGTGCTTCATATGTTAAATCATGTAATATTATGTAATGAAATTGTGATTCATATGTTAAAACATGCAATATAGTTGTGAAACTATGATCCATATGTTAAAACATGTAATTGTAATTTTTATGTTAAAACATGTAATTCAATTGAAATCTTATAACATATAATTGTGATTTTTATGTTAAAACATGTAATTCAATTGAAATTGTGATTCATATGTTAAAATATGTAACATGGTTGTGAAATTGTGATGTAAATGTCAAAACATGTACCCGAAATTTTGCTTGATCGACCTAAGCTTGGTCTACCCAAAATGTTTAGGTCGACCAAGCAGATTTCTGGTCTACCCAATCTATTTGCGACGGTTATGCATTAACCATCACTAATTAGCGACGGTTTATCTTAAACCGTCGCATTTTCGCTAAATGCAACGGTTAAAAAACCATCGCAGATCTGTTTTTAGCGACGGTTTAATAAAATCGTCGCAAATATTGAATTAGCGACGGTTTGGAAATTAGCGACGGTTTTTCCCAAAAGTACCCAAATTTCTGGGTCGACCAAATCTTGGTCTACCCATGTTTTTGGGTCGACCAAGCCAGAATGTTGGGTCGACCAAGGTAGACCCAAACTTGGTCGATCCAAAATTTGGGTCGACCAAAGTAGACCCAAACAAAATGTTGGGTAGATCAAAATTCAAAATGTTGGTAGACCAAAATTTTGAGTGATTTATACGAATCCAAAATTTTACGAAGACATCAAATATTACTAATGTTGGTTTCAAAAATTACATAAAGTTAAGAAACGGTTGGGTCGACCATTTCTTCTTACGTAAAGTTAAGAAGCGCTTGGGTCGACCATTTTTTCTTACAGAAGAGAAACCTAATTTGGAATCGACTAAATGAGATAGATGAATTTAATATTAAAAGTTTAAGTTAATAGTGTATTTAGGCTTAAATAAAAGGATATTTTTATAAATTGCGCTGTGAATCCGTTTTTTTAAATAAGTCAGGATAGAGTCCTTTTCCCTAAGGGGGTGTATTGGTTATTGACTTTTAATGACTTTTATGGAGTTTAAAAGTCTAGAGGTATTCAAACTAGACTTTTATATACTCCATAAAAGTTTAGTGGTATTCAATGCAAACTTTTAGAATTTTAAAAAGTCATGTGGTATTCAAACTTGACTTTTAAAAATTCTACAAAAGTCTATAGGTATTCAAAATGTCAATAGACTTTTAATGACTCTATGGAATTCTATTAAGTACAATAATTATAGCCTAAGGTACAACAATAAAATGTCAACAAAAGTCTTTGATTCAACCTAAAGATTTGGATGTACTTTTAATTGAGAAATATCTCAATCTCACATACTCAATACAAACTTTCATTCTTTTCTTATCTATTTATTTTTCCTTTTATTTGTACTTTTTAAAAGCATAATTAAAATTTAATTTTTTATTAATTATTATATAACATTTTATTTTTAATTATTTTCTTTAATTTTAGTTAATCTAGATCTTAAATTATTGTATAAGCAAATTCATACCGATACTATACCAAAATTTTCGGTATACCGAACAAAAAAAAACCTTACCTTTTAAAAAAATATTATAATTTATTGTTTTAAAATATTATATATTTTAAATTTTTTGTATATTTTTCGGTATTTCGGTATATACCAAAATTTTCAAATTGGATACCGTTATCGTACCGAAAAATTCGGTATTGTTACCGTACCGTACCGAAATTTTCGGTATACTTAAAATTCGATAAATTCAATATTTGTTTGTTACGGTAATCTCGGTATACCGAAAATTCGGTATTTTTTCCCACCTCTAACAGGGTTTGCATTGGCATGTGCTATATTACACAATTTTCTTTGAAAGAAGTGTCAATTTGATGAATTTCAAATTGAACCAGATAATTAAGCTCAATTGTCTTCATCAGCACAAGTTTATGAAGGTGACGACTTTTATATGTTATTTAATACTAAAAAACAACAACGACCAAATGCTAATGCATGGAGGGATACTATAGCCAATGGAATGTCAAACGATGTTGATCAAATTGTCAGTAATGATTAGATTTTTTTTATAAAATACTACTCATTATTTTGAGTGTTCTTTTAATAAAATTTTATTATAAACTTATAAAAATATTGTTCATTAATATGTTGAATTGACATAAAAAATTGAAATTTTGATTTCAATAAATTGGATAGTTCATTTGTCGTTTTTCACAAATTAAATTGATTTAACTTTTAAGTAAGTAAAATTCATTTACATTGATAAATAAAAATAATAATTTAAAATTGAAGAGGTTATCTATGTCAAATAATTATTTTCAAAAAAATAATAAAAAATTAATCACAATTATAAACTACAAAATTCACATAATTCTATGAAAATTTTTACAAAAGTCTACAAAAATCTTGAAAAAAAGTCTATAAGAGTCTATAAAATTTTTTTTACAATTCTATAAGATTCTATAAAATTAAATAAAAATCCACCATTTTAAAAAAATCATTAAAAGAATTTGAAAATATAGAAGGAATACACCCTATAAATTTCCGCTGCTGCAATCCATCAATGGAACAATTCTTCCTATTCTCCGTTGTAAGCAAGATGACCAAACAGCAAGCAAATTGGTCTCCGTACGACAACAATGGCGGGTATACACGCAAAAACCCTAGTCCATATCTCCGATTCGGTTCCGAACGCTAACTGTTTGTTTTTATGCGCAGGACATGCGTTGCCATAGCTGGAGCTGATTACTGTGTGGTTGCGGCCGACACTCGGATGTCCACTGGCTACAGCATTCTTACTCGCGATTACTCCAAGATTATTCAGCTGTAAAGACTTCCTCTTTTACTCGAGAATTTCGTTTTTGAGATTTCTGGAGTTTCATGTCTCTGTCTCTAAAATTTCTGGGATACAAGTATGATCCATCTGCCCGTTGCGTTCCTGGATTCTCCCCTAGGAATAACATGCGTGGATGGAAGTTTAGGCAAGGAACTGGGAGAGGAATAAGCGTTAAGCGGTTTAAATTTGATGATTCAGTATTTTTTTAGGGGCAGAAAGTCACTTGATTCCTGGTCTAACGTTTCTTGAATTTTAGAAGTTTACTTAAGGGAGTGTTTGCTATCACTGAGACACTGACATAAGTGAGAATCTTGGCTTGTAACATACCGTACTTTTTAAAATTTGCGGAAAAATTAAAATTTTCTTAAATATAAACTCCATACGGTCGTCAACTCATCGTTCAAAAACAGAATATTTGAAATCAATCACCAATAAAATTTTCTAACAAATTGTTTGCTCAAACACCTCACATCAAAAGTAAAATCAGAGTATATTGAACATTTCATAAAAACTTAAAACATGGCGGTCCTCGGGTTTAGCCTCCCGCTCAGTCCAAGCCTGCTCCTTGGTCCCCACCTCCTGTCTCCTCATAAACATCCTCACCTGCATCGATCAAGTCTAGTGAGTCTAAAGACTCAACACGTATAAACTGGAAGTAACAAGTACTACATAATAAAATCACATGCGACTTTAAAATAGAACATACATATCTGAAACTTGAACGTAACATGCTTGAAACTTGAACATCATAAACTTAAACTTAGACGTGCCATCAACATAAAGCTTTTGCTTAACATACTTGCAACATAAACTTGAGCGTATATAACATAATTTTGCGTAGAGGGATGTTTCAAAGCAAGTGACCCATAACATAATAAAAGCCTGATCAGACACATCACAGTACTGGACTGACAGGGACGTATTCACTGCCACATACATAAGATCCCCGTTCATAAGTTTAACGGGTGGATTAGTCCCTGGTCATAAGTTTACCGCTTTCCAATCCCGATCTGAACCCGTTCATAAGTTTAACGGGGCGGAGAGGTCCTCGGCCACGTTCACCGACTTCCAAACCCATTCATACATTTGGTCACAAGACAATTAGCATACCTCAAAACTTGAAATATTTTCTTGCACGTCAACGTACTTACTTGGCGTTGAGGGATTCGTTGGATTCCGCTTGGGGCCGCTGCTGCAACATACTAAACATGGGTTCAAAAACTTACTTGCATAACTTAGACGTAGGTACTCGAGCTCACCACCAAAATGATTCAATAGCTTAGGACATTCTAGTTCACTCGAGACTTGACCTCGTTTAATCGTCGTTCTAAACCATAGTATAAAACCCCAAATCAAAACTTAAGGTGAACTTAAAAATATTTCCCAAAAATGATGGTACACGGACCCCGTGCCCAGGTCCGGCTCCGGGTCCGTGTAGGCTCGGTAAAATGTGTGAGAAGAAATGGGAAGGCACGGACCCCGTGTGGAGGTCCGTGTGGGGGTCCGTGTAGACTCGGGTGTTTGACACTTATGGAGATGCAAGGACACGGACCCCGTGTAGAGGTCCGGGTCAAGGTCCGTGTACTCTCGGTGGCTCGAAACTAAGGAAAAAACAAAGGCACGGACCCCGTGTCAGGGTTCGTGTAGGGGTCCGGCTAGACACTGTGGGTCGAAACTTGCGTGAAGAGCTTGACTTGGTTCATTCTCCTCAACCAAACTTAATGGCTATAAGTCTACACCCCAAGGCACTTCCTAGCACACTAAGGCATGGTACTCAACTAAGTAAACCATCAAAATTATTCCCAAAAGCGACAACCAACCAACGACAACGACACAACCCGAAATTTGCTACTGTTTATCTTCCTACGACTCTTGAATCAACTTAGTGCCTATCGACGCAAAACAAAACACCAATAACCATTCCAACATCATAAACAATGTACCTACACGCAGCAGCTATCACCCGTCGAGCCCCAACGAAGCCTGCAACACTGAAACTTCAAGAACACGTCAATACCATAATTTTTCTGAAAACGCAGTTTGAGCAGTCCCACGAAAAACGCCATAACTCACTCAATTTTCATCCAAAAATTTCGAATTTTATATCAAATCGACGGCAACGAAAAGTTCTACGATTTTTGTGTTGAAAGTTTTCTCAAATTCGTGATCGAAAAATCGCAGTATTAAGATTGACAGCGAAAAACGAAAATTTCAGATCCAAAAATGGTTTCAAAAGTGATCAAATCATGATTGCTCAAACTTCTACACATAACACATGTATTTTTACGCACAAATAACAACACAACGCATAATATGACGAGATCGATGCAGCAAAAACAGAATATACGTGTCTTTGATGCGAAAACTCACGATACGGCGATACCGAAGCGAAGACGGAGCGACGGCTGATCCGGGACGATTGTGGCACGATTTTCTTTGAAGAAAGCTTAGCAAAACCTTACTGGAATTTAGAGAAAGGGGGCGGCTGCTGTATGGTGAAAGAACCCTAAGTTTTTCTTATAAAAATATGAGATAGAAAGAATGAATTGTGTGTGTGCATATGGCCGAGAGTGTGTGTGTGTAAATGTGGTTAATTTAGGACTAATTAGGGGTTAATTGATTTAATTAAAATACTAATAACCATTTGGCATGCTAAAAAAAAAATATTAACCCAAGGCTAACTTTACAACCTCCCCTAATTAAAATAAAACACACAATTGTTAAACCCTAAAAGTTTTAAAATGTTAAAATCACTAAATTAATAATTTAGGCTTTAAAATGCTTAAAACTAATAAATTATTTAAAAATGCCCCTTTCCAATTTAAAATAAAATACCGCATTTTAAAATTACCCAAAATCGTCACCGGTCTCTTCTTCGATCCCGCCTCGAATAATCGCCTGAAACATGAAACTCGAAAAACATTTTAACGTGCATCACATAAACATGCATAATTTGAAATAATGCATTTAAATAAGTCATGCATGGCTAAAACTCAATTTAAATTAAAATAAATGATTTAACTATTTAAACAATCGCATGGGTTTTACGTGTGCGAAGTTTGGGCTCTACATGGCTTTTGGTTAAAGAAACAGTTTGTGTGTTTCTTAAGTCCCTGTCATAGTTTCTGCTTCATTTAATTAAATCCAGACGTCGGTCGAATGCTGATTCTAGTAAAATTTTAATATTAGAATAACTTATTTATCAAAATCTACCCATTTTTTCCCAATTTATTCATAATCTAAAAATTTAATCACTTCTTTACAAACAAACAAACAAAAGTTGTATATTCATCCAGAGATTTACTGGAGTCTATTCATTCTAGATATTCGATGAAATCTGCAAATAGACTTTTCCAGAGTTTTTAAACGTCCGGTGATGTTCAAATTTGACTTTTAAAACTTTATGCAAATCTAGAGGTACCTATAATTTTAATGATTTTCAATGACTTGTGAATTATTGAAGTACAAACCTTGAAATCCAGAGCTTAACTATAAACAATAAAAAATTCTCTTCAATTCACTCTAAAGATTCGGATAGATGTTTATTATATCCCGATAATCTATACGAATCTTCTATTTTCCATCTCTAAAGATGTCTTTGTATACACGACAATTGCAAATCTTTGTGATGGTATTTTTGAAGCTTTTATGGATGTATTTTTACTGATAATCTCTTGCTATAGTATGTTGTGGTGGATCTATTTACTATAATCAACAAATAAGTCTGTTACGTCTTCAATAATCAGAAGTGTCTTCCAATTTCAATTATTACGGATTTCGTGTTGTTTAATATGATATAATATAATAATTAAAATTTTTGAGTTATTTAATAATTTTAAAGCTTCTAATTGTTTACCATATTAAAAAATCGTAACTTTTTTGGAGGTTTCATTTATCTTACAATGTTACCTCCAAGATTATTGCAATTCAAAAAAGTTGATTTTAATACAAGGAATTGAAAGAAGTACTTTTTGTCCTGTTATATTATTACTCAAAATTAATTTGATAGTCATGATGTTGTTTCAAATAAAATTCTGTCGAAGTAAAGAGAAGATGAATGGTTGTGTGTGTGTGTGTGTTTTTGGCAAATGGCAAAAGGTTTATACTTGTGTATTATTATTACATTTTTCCCGATTTTATGCATACTCAACTAATACTATTGATGGTAGATTTACAAGCAAAATATAATATGTGGACAATTGAAGAAATCAATGAATTGCTAAAACTTATGTTTGATGCTGACATGAGAGGATGGCGTATTGGGAATGAGTATTGAACAAACGAAACTGTAGGAAAAAAAAGACTCCCTACTCTTAACACAATACATGGGTGTCAAAAGACTATTGCACGATATTGAAGCCATTTGAAATAGTTCAAAAGACGATACCACAACTATTGTAAGCTTAGAATAAAATATGAGATACATGAACATTCACAGAACGATTTGCGAAAAATAGATTAGTCCTATGACTATTATTACATGTTCAAAATTGTAACAAACTTTGTTTGAATAACTGGAGTCTCGTACTGCATAATTTCACCCATATTCTCGTTTACTCAGGAAGAATATCATTTGAACAAACATTGTGATTATTGGATTAATTTAGTAATAACATAACAGAAGTACTATAAAAGTCTCTTTCAATTGCTTATATGAAACTCTTTTAATTGTGTTAATTTATTGGAGGTAAATGCTGCAGGAAAAAATAATAAAAATGAATCCTCCAAAATAGTTTTGTAGCAAACAATTGGAAGGTTTTAAAATATCAAATAACACATACTTTTTAATGATTATAGTAAACAACACAAAATTTGTAGTAATTGCAATGGGAAAAACTTCTTATTTTTTACTACATGACTGATTGTCAATATATTTATAAAAGCTTAAAAAAACCTTACCAGAAATTTGCAGCCGTGAGCTTTTTTTTTTTTTTTTTTTAAGAAAGAGATTTGCAGCCCCGTGTTTTTTTTTGAGAAAGAGATTTGCCGCAGTCGTGTATACATAGAATCATCTTTTGAGATGGAAAGCGAGGATTTATATGAGGCACCGGAGTATTTCAATTAAAAGTCTATTCAAATCTTTAGAGTCAATGAATGAGAATTTTTTATGGTTGTGCTTTGGGCTTCAAGGTTTGTACATAAAGAATTCCACGAATCATTGAAAATGTGTTGAAATTTTAGATACCTCTAGATTTTCATAGAGTTTTAAAAAGTCGAAGTTTGAATTTCATCACTTTTCAAAACTCTAGGAATGGTTAGTTTGGATACCACCAGACTAGTGTAAAATATATAAAAATTTAGATCGAACGACTTCATATTTTTTAACTCTTTAAAAGTAATTAAAATCTGAATAAAATATATAAAAGTTTAGATTTAATGATTCTCATCGCAAAAGGGTGTTCTTGGTTGATTTGAGGTCTGTTCGGGAGTGCAATGTATGTTGTCTACTGAAGATTGAGACGTTACCGGTGGTGAAGAATGATGGATTTGTAGCACTTTCAAGGGCAGGTTCTGATGGATTTTTCTTTAGTGTAGCTACAAGATGCCCCTACTTCTTTGTGATGTACGGAAACGTGGGCTCATGGTTTTCAGAATCCACGATATATGACTGTCATTAGATTATCAGAGTTGGGGGCTAATGCAGAAAATGATATGCACAAGTTGGCATCAGAAACGGGTCATTGCATTTTTCTAGGATCATTTTGGGACAATGAGTTTGATACCTTTTGTTACGGTCCTGCTATAAATGGAAAGAAATCTGTTTATTCTGAAGTTACAAAAGTTTGTGACTTGTATAATTCGTGGGGACTCCTTTCCGAGCTTTCATTGTCAGGCCGTGATTGTTATTGTGGTAGTTTCCTTGTGAGAGAGGAACTCTCCAAATCCTCTCTCCCCATTTGGACTGATTGGAGGCAGAAAAAACTGTCAGTTTTGGGGTTTGGCATTCTAGATGCAAATCTTTTTGCACAGTTGTCCACACCTTATAATTATGGTGGATTTATATTAATCAGGCTAATGTCATCAGGGAAGTTAGAAGCACAACAATTCCATGTTTCATGGGAATCTCACAGATGTTCGGATATGGCTTACAGGAGGATAAATATAGATTTGGAGGACAATCTTTTGTATCTGATGGACGGTTCAGAATATGACGGGGAAAAGAAATTTCACCACCTGAAATTTGAATTTCTAAACGCCTACTTGAAAGATAATCTAGCCCAATACATAGTCAATCAAAAGAAGAGAAAAAAGGGAAGAGAGGAGTGAAACTGACCAAGAAAAGTATAAGGTTGAATCAAACTTTAATTTAGGTCATGAAATATGTGCTACATTGAAAGATTTTGGGCTTCCAAATGTGAGATCTTCTGTGACAGTTTCTGATATATTGAAAGATATTATTTTTCCGACAATCACACATGATATTGCTTTAAGAAAGATTTGGGAAACTTTGTCAACAAATATGTTGTGGTTGGCTTTCTCCCCTTACATGCATTTTCTCAAGAATATCGAGAAACATCAAGAACCCTTGGAGTTCCTGGGCATACCCTTCGTAGAAGACCATCGTGCCGCAGCAGCAAATGGTCTCGCAAAGTGAAGCAGTCTGATGCACTAGTAGGCCCACTTCTCCCTCCTCAATTTTTGACCATCTTTCATAAACTTTGCACCAATGAACGTATGATGGAAGGAGAGCTCCAACTGGAAGAAACAGAAGAGTTCTCAGTTAATTCTCTCTTCAAACTAGAGTGTGATAAAGTTATGGAAGCTGTCCGAGATCTTATTAGAGATTCTGATACTAAAACTCTCGGTGATGATTTTGTTTCTCTTGACGATGATAAAGATGAGATAAGCTACGTGGCTACAAATTCAAAGTTCTCTTATCACAAACCATTAGCATTCTCAGAAAGTCTTTTCATTGTAGTTGATGAAAAACCTGAATGTGTGAATAGCATATTTACAAACCATGTTTTCAGGAGAAACCAAGAGCTATATGATATTAGTGTGGTGACAATAGGACAAGAGCTGTTTGATGTTGGGTGCCCAGTGGTACTGAAGTTTGAAGACCGTGGAATGAACTTCGGGCAGAAGGAGCTGGAGTTGTACCAAAATTTGAAGCAGTGGGACTTAAATTTTCAAAAAAAGTTTTAAGCCATATCAGGATTATATTTCCGGGCTCAAAGAACTGAAATAACAATGTAATCATTGGGTTAGTGAGCTGTCCATTGTTGGGTTATCTGAAAACTTATATTAATAATATCTCGTTACCTCAGATAACCCAACAATGGACAGCTCACTAACCCAATGATTACATTGTTATTTCAGTTCTTTGAGCCCGGAAATATAATCCTGATATGGCTTAAACTTTTTTTGAAAATTTAAGTCCCACTGCTTCAAATTTTGGTACAACTCCAGCTCCTTCTGCCCGAAGTTCATTCCACGGTCTTAAAACTTCAGTACCACTGGGCACCCAACATCAAACAGCTCTTGTCCTATTGTCACCACACTAATATCATATAGCTCTTGGTTTCTCCTGAAAACATGGTTTGTAAATATGCTATTCACACATTCAGGTTTTTCATCAACTACAATGAAAGGACTTTCTGAGAATGCTAATGGTTTGTGATAAGAGAACTTTGAATTTGTAGCCACGTAGCTTATCTCATCTTTATCATCGGCAAGAGAAACAAAATCATCACCGAGAGTTTTAGTATCAGAATCTCTAATAAGATCTCGGACAGCTTCCATAACTTTATCACACTCTAGTTTGAAGAGAGAATTAACTGAGAACTCTTCTGTTTCTTCCAGTTGGAGCTCTCCTTCCATCATACGTTCATTGGTGCAAAGTTTATGAAAGATGGTCAAAAATTGAGGAGGGAGAAGTGGGCCTACTAGTGCATCAGACTGCTTCACTTTGCGAGACCATTTGCTGCTGCGGCACGATGGTCTTCTACGAAGGGATGCCCAGGAACTCCAAGGGTTCTTGATGTTTCTCGATATTCTTGAGAAAATGCATGTAAGGGGAGAAAGCCAACCACAACATATTTGTTGACAAAGTTTCCCAAATCTTTCTTAAAGCAATATCATGTGTGATTGTCGGAAAAATAATATCTTTCAATATATCAGAAACTGTCACAGAAGATCTCACATTTGGAAGCCCAAAATCTTTCAATGTAGCACATATTTCATGACCCAAATTAAAGTTTGATTCAACCTTATACTTTTCTTGGTCAGTTTCACTCCTCTCTTCCCTTTTTTCTCTTCTTTTGATTGACTATGTATTGGGCTAGATTATCTTTCAAGTAGGCGTTTAGAAATTCAAATTTCAGGTGGTGAAATTTCTTTTCCCCATCATATTCTGAACCGTCCATCAGATACAAAAGATTGTCCTCCAAATCTATATTTATCCTCCTGTAAGCCATATCCGAACATCTGTGAGATTCCCATGAAACATGGAATTGTTGTGCTTCTAACTTCCCTGATGACATTAGCCTGATTAATATAAATCCACCATAATTATAAGGTGTGGACAACTGTGCAAAAAGATTTGCATCTAGAATGCCAAACCCCAAAACTGACAGTTTTTTCTGCCTCCAATCAGTCCAAATGGGGAGAGAGGATTTGGAGAGTTCCTCTCTCACAAGGAAACTACCACAATAACAATCACGGCCTGACAATGAAAGCTCGGAAAGGAGTCCCCACGAATTATACAAGTCACAAACTTTTGTAACTTCAGAATAAACAGATTTCTTTCCATTTATAGCAGGACCGTAACAAAAGGTATCAAACTCATTGTCCCAAAATGATCCTAGAAAAATGCAATGACCCGTTTCTGATGCCAACTTGTGCATATCATTTTCTGCATTAGCCCCCAACTCTGATAATCTAATGACAGTCATATATCGTGGATTCTGAAAACCATGAGCCCACGTTTCCGTACATCACAAAGAAGTAGGGGCATCTTGTAGCTACACTAAAGAAAAAACCATCAGAACCTGCCCTTGAAAGTGCTACAAATCCATCATTCTTCACCACCGCTAACGTCTCAATCTTCAGTAGACAACATACATTGCACTCCCGAACAGACCTCAAATCAACCAAGAACACCCCTTTGCGATGAGAATCATTAAATCTAAATGGTATGCCTTATCTCTACCTCATGGTTGTATTCAGTTCATTTACTTAAAATTGTTTAAGATGGTATGCCTGATCTCTACCTCAATAGGATTTCTCTTTTTATTGGACACATTGAATCATGGAATTGCCATAGGGAGAATTCAATAATTCCGTTTGAGGAGTTCTGGGAATTCATAAAAGCTCTTTTCAAGCATTAGTATATTTTATCAACACACGGCTTTCACATATGCATGCCTGTTTATTCAAAATTTCCAGTTTTGCCATCCAGATTGTATTTTTTTTGTATAGTTTTTAGTAACATATACCTGCGTTTATCTAATAACATAGAGCGGACAAATCAGTGATGGCCTCTTCAGGTTTCCATGCTGATGTACGAGCTCTGCAAAAAGTCTTGGCTGCTAGGCACCTGGTGAGTTGTTGAATCATTTTAAATTGAGCTTGTGGTTTGAGTTTTTCGATATTCTCCTTTAAGTATTTGTGTGTGTGTCAAGGTAGGAGCAGACACATGATGGTGTTAGATGGTATATATTTTTGGAACTGATGCTATGTAGAGTTTATGCTTTTTGACTTGTAGATCTATCAGCACCAACACAACAAGCAAATGAGCTGTCCTGCAATGGCTCAGCTACTTTCTAATACCCTTTATTACAAACGTTTTTTTCCGTACTACTCTTTCAATGTTTTGGGTGGCCTTGACAGTGAAGGTAAGATCTTGATTCTCGACTACTAAGTCGGGTTTTTGGTCAAAACTCAAAATGTTCCACTGAGTCAATTTTTCTTCTCTATGATTTACCTGAATTCTGAAGGAAAGGGCTGTGTCTTCACATATGATGCTGTTGGATCTTATGAAAGGGTGGGATACAGTTCCCAAGGTTCTGGTGCTGCTCTCATCACTCCCTTTTTGGACAACCAACTTAAGTCTCCAAGCCCTCTCTTGTTACCCGCTAAGGCATGATCCTTACCATAGTTCTTTTTGACAATACATTTTAATTTTAATTTTTATTATCTAAAAGTATGCGGGGAATACTGCAGGATGCAGTTACTCCACTGTCAGAGTCAGAAGCCATTGATTTGGTGAAAACTTGTTTTACTTCAGCAACAGAAAGGTTATATACACGGTATGTCTGTAATCTCCTTTGTTCAGTCGCTTGTGTTGGCCGTGTGATCTGTTGTCAATTTATTTCTTGTTTAACTGGGAGATTTCTTTCAACAATTATTTTTTGGCCGTTGTATTTTATGATATGAAGGCCTAAATGGATTGTTGTACTAGTCCAATCTCTTCAATTGATTCTGGTTGTGTGGAACCAAGTGTACTGTGTTTGTTTTCTCTCACTTAATATCAGTAGTGTATTATATACTTGTAAATTTTGACTTCAGTTTTATGAAAAGTATGTCTATCCTTGCAAGTTAATTACTAGTGAGGGTAGAGCTGAAAGCCTTTATGGGGCTGGAGGATCATTTGGTTGTCAAATTTAGGAGAAATCATATTCTCATGATCGGGCTGGAGGATCATTTGGTTGTCAAATTTAGGAGAAATCATATTCTCATGATCAAGGAAAATTAGTGCTGTGATTGGGACTATGACTAGTTTCAACAGCTATTATGCACAACTTTTTACCGTGCTTGTTAAATTAAAATTATTGAAAACAATTGGAGGAATTTCTTATAGTTTTCATGATTTGTTAGAATTGTGTTTCTTTGACTGAAGCTGTTTTAGTACATGATATGTCTATGGAAGTTGATAAATACTCGGTAAAATAAAGTTATCAACTTTTCTGAATTCTAAAACCTGATTTTATTGGAAAACAGATACCCCAACAGTTCAGCATACCATGTGCTAAATTATCATTTAAATCTGTTTCTGCACTTCAATTGAATGTATTGTAGTTTCATGTGATCTAGGAAATGAAAAAAAAAATTGTGAAGGTAGATAGTACATAGCATTTATAATTATTTCGAACTAAAAGCACACGGTTTTAGCAACTGTATGATATGATATTATGCTTGAGTTCTGTAATTTCTTCTGGTACGTTACAAACAAAGCCGTATGGTCTCTCTTTTAGCCGCTATCTTATGTCAAAATTCCACACTATCAACATCATCGCTGAATCATTTTTTATGGTTGAAATTTACGGCCTTAGAAGTATTCACACTGAACCCTTTCTTTCGAAACTCTGGTTTGTTTCACAGGGAGACAAGCTGGAGATTACCGTTTTAAATGCTAGTGGACTGCGTCGTGAGTTCATGGAGCTCAGAAAAGATTAAACCCCCCGATGGTTGCTGCTTTGTCTACTCAAAAGGCATGCCTTGTTGTTTCTTTATCTTTGCAGAATGCATTATTGTGCTTCATTGGTTTCTTTCCAAATATTTGAAATAGATCTGTTTGTATTTTACTTATCTTATAAATTCGTGCTTGCTAGTATAATGATCAAAATGCCCATAATGTGTCTTCAAATTCTGCCCTTTCATATCACCCTTTCCCATTCAACTAAATTAATCATAATTGGACAAAGAAATAAAATCCAGAGCTGGATTGCTACACGCATCCATAGATGTCAGCTCTCCTTCAAAGACAACCCGTATCCGAGCGAGTCACTAAAGTAGCAGATAACATTAGCTATTGTAATTATTATTCTTTTTTGGCAAAATTTCAGATTTGTATGTGGAAATGGGATCTAAGTGGTTGGTAACCTAAGATGTTCCAGCATATAGTGATGTAGTTCGTGTGGTGGTACGTGGTATCAATGTTTTTATAATCGGACCGGTGATTGAATCGGTTTAGTTTCTGTCAAATCGAAAAATCGTTATATTGTAGAAAAGAATAATATAATATAGTAAATAATATATTTTAAATTATAAATATCTTAAATATGTATATAAAAATAATAAAAAATATATAATTGTCTAAATTTAAAATATAAACAATATACATATAATCAAATATAATTATATATATATTAAAAATAAATAAATTTAAATAAGGTCTAATATTAACTAAAATAATTTTTTTAATAAAGTTCAAAATAAAAATAATCATATATAAGATAAAAAAATAAAAGTTTAGATTTTAAATATAAAAAAATTAAAAATCGATTTTTGAAAAAAGTTAAAATGTGCGAATTGGCCGGTTTTGACCGGTTCAACCGGTGAAGCCCGTGACCAGTTTCCGGTCGAACCGATCGGTCTGGTCCGGTCCGATTTTGAAAATACTGTGTTGTACTTATTTTCCATGTGCGGACCTTGAGTTTTTTCTTGATCGTGCAAAAGACATACCAAAGAATGGAAAGTGGGAAAGTGACAGATAAAAAATTAATGCACTTCTCAGGCGTTCCAAGGTGCACACAATCCAATACATAATACTGATTTAATCAGTTTTGATATGTTGTTCATCAATCATACCCAGCGTTTTATCCATTTCACATTATATATGTATTTATATATATAAATTAGGAGGACACAAAATTGAATATATTTGATGAGCATCATATCATTTAATAATTAAGATTTAAACATGATTCAATTAATTTATGATATATCCATAAGAACATTGAATGTTTGAATATATCTATTTTCAGTATAATTATTAAATTAGTTAAAGTTACATAAAACCATTCATTTAATGCTCGATATTCACCATTTTTCTTTTATCTATTTTTAAAATTTCAATAGTATTTTATCATCATAAAAATTTAGAAAATATCAATTTGAGAATATGGTCGGATTAGGGCGGAAAAAAAATAGTTTAGATGGCCACAAAAAAAAATATATGTAAAATGGTTAAAATTTTAAAAATACGACAATCTTCAAGTGATCATTATTTTGGTATTGGTAACTAGGAAATTAAATGGTATATAAAAGTGATGTTTTTGTTTGTAGTTAATAAATTATCTTTCCAATGAGAGTTTATATATATATATATATATATATATATATATATATATATATATATATATACACACCAAAGACTACCCAGTGATACTATGGGGGATAATTGAACAACAAAATAAAAATTCATAAAAAATAATAATAATGAGCAATTAATAAAAAGAAAATGCAGGAATTTAAATGCAAGAATTTAAATGCAGGAATTTAAATACAAGAATTTAAATGCAGGAATTTAAATACAAAAATTTAAAAGCAGGAATTTAAAAATCTTTAAATATTTAAAAAATCTTTAAATAGGCGGTTTAACCGACAATATAATATATAATATAATTTATATACAAGTATTTAACACATAAATAAAACACACATTGGAATCAAAATAAAAACTTCAATATGAATCTTCAAATGATTTACAAATTCTTTAAGAACATAAAGCTTGAAGGATAAGAACACTTTGAATGTGAGTGGAGAAAGTAGGAAAAGTAGGAAAGAGAAGAGAGAAAGAGAAAGAAAGAGAGAGAATATAAAACTTGGTATCAAAAAACTTTTCTAACCAGAGTCATGCTTAGGGAAGACTCAAATCAACCATTTTGGAAAGAAAAATTCCTAGCAGGATTACCAACTCTTTTAAGAGAAAAAGTTAGAAATAAAATTAGAGAATCATGTGGAAAACAAATAATTCCTTATAATGAATTTACTTATGGTCAATTAATAAGTATAACTCAACAATAAGGTTTAAAAATATGTAAAGATCTAAAATTACAAAAACATTTAAAATGGGAAATGAAAAGAACAAAACAAGAATTAGGAACTTTTTGTCAACAATTCGATATAAATCCTAATAAACCTTCTCCTTCTAAATGCGTAGGAAACTGTAGCGAATCCTATGAAAAACCATATAGAAAAAATTTTAAATACAATAAGAAAATTTCTAAATCAAAAGAAGAATTTTATAAGAAACCTTATAAGAAATTTAAAAATTTCAAACAATATCCTAAAAAATCATTTAAAGATATTTAATGTTATAAATGTCATAAAAAAAGACATACTGCAAATTATTGTAGATTGAATAAACAATTAAATGAATTAGATTTAAATGAAGAAATATTAAATAAAATATCTAATCTTTTAGTTGATTCTTCTGAGTCTTGTAATTCAGAATGTGACACCCTGACCCGTTACGATAATAAATACAGCGGAATTTAAAATTTTCTTGCAAATGGAAGGAGTTTCAAAATACATTTCTTTAAACATCTTTACAAAATAGCAATACATGATCATTTAAATGACATAACAAAATACAAAACATCATTCCTATGATCATGCCAAAATCTTCCTTCCAACGGTGTATGCATATGACCCCTATCCACAGTCAACGTCCAGGGCCTCCACTCTGATCTGCATCACATGAAATAACTGAAATGAGAATAAATCTCAGCAAGTGGAACTCTTACATAGCAATGCCAATAAACTCTGTAAAACATAGCTTTGAAATCATTAAATACCATCAACTCTAAAACATAAATACTGTATCAATAACATAACAATAAGATGGTATTTCTCTTTACTCTGGTTGGATTGATATCAATAGTATCTCTGGCTGTGGTGCTCGTATCCCAAATCGATATAAACCGATAACTCTGAGGGATATAAGCCTATGGGCGTTGATCAACTAATTGCATGCAATTCTCTGACTATGTTTCTATCAATCCAATAAAACATTTGAACTCTCTATAGCATTTAAACAATCACTTTAGAAATTCTATCTTTTCTCTTGTATTCCCTTTTCAATAAATGAGACATACAATGCCTCCAATACATATACAATTGAATCAATACATAACTATGAATCAAATGAAGGGAATAACACTTTGAAATCATTAGAACACCATACATATATAATCATGTGAGCAAATGGATGAAATTCCACTTACAAACCAATAGAACACCTCCAACTATACTCTTGGTACACCACCTACAACAATAATCCATAAATAACACCAACATCAACTCTATAATCCAATAATCAAGCCAAAACAACACTCCCAAATCATCTCTTTCCCAAAACAAGAGAAAACACTACCAAAAACTTACCTTAGCTACCTCTCACCACGTAGAAGCTCGATCTCAACTAGGAAATCCAAACAAATCCAAGAATCAAAGGTAGGAAATGAAATGAAATGAAGGAAACCCTTGTTTCTAGAGAGGAAAATCGAGAATGGAGGAAAGGTAAGGTGAAAAGTGAAGTCAACTCAACCAAAAAGCAACTTAAAGCTTCGCCCATACCTCAATAATGCATGACCGCGGGTGCGCTACAACAAGCACCGCGGGTGCGCTATGCTCTCGGCCACCAAATTTAAAATCCATGCACGATGACCGCGGGTGCGGCGCTACAAGTACCGCGGGTGCGGTCACCACCGCGGGTGCGGTCCTAACACTGCTGCGGGTGCGGTGTACTCACGGCAAAACCAACAAAATCCAACATAAATGACCGCGGGTGCGGTCCTTGCAAGGAGTGCGGGTGCGGTACAGCTTCGGCCAAGAAACAAACCAATGCAACTAAAATCGATCCGAAACTCTGAAACGAACAACCAACAACAACTAACACCTCAAGAACATAATAACCAATCCACAAATCCATAGAATCAACTATACTATAACCCAAAACACAACTATAATCATCTAATCATAAAACCCAATAACAAATAAAGCTTAAACCATACCGTACACCGGGCTCTGCTATTACAATCTCCCCTCCTTAAGGGAATTTCGTCCTCGAAATTGCTGTCACAGCACAAACAACTCAGGGTACTTCTCTCTCATCTCAATCTCTGGTTCCCACGTAGCCTCTTCGATCAAATGGTTCCTCCAAAGGACTTTAACGATGCCGATCTCTTTGTTCCTCAAAACTCTGACTTTGCGATCCAAAATCTGGACCGGAATCTCTTGATAAGTCAAATTCGGCGTCAAGTCCAATGGCTCGTGGTGAAGAACATGGGAAGGATCTGCAATATACTTCCTGAGCATCGATACGTGAAAAACATTATGGACTCTGTCAAGATTTGGCGGTAGGGCTAATCTGTAGGCTCGGTCACCAACTCTGTCCAAGATCTCAAAGGGGCCAATAAACCTCGGACTCAACTTACCCTTCTTGCCAAATCGCATCACACCCTTGAGAGGTGCTATCTTTAGAAATACATGATCGCCAACCTCGAACTGCAAAGGTCTGCGACGAACATCTGCATAGCTCTTCTGTCTTGACTGAGCAGTCCTCATCCGCTCACGGATAACTGCAACAACATCGGCTGTCTGCTGGACCAACTCTGGTCCCAACATCTTCCTCTCACCAACCTCATCCCAAAACAAAGGGGATCTACACTTCCTGCCATACAGCGCCTCATACGGTGCCATGCCAATCGTCGCCTTGTAACTGTTATTGTACGTGAATTCCACAAGAGGCAATTTAGAATCCCAGCTACCAGAATAATCAATAGTACAAGCTCTGAGCATATCCTCAAGAATCTGAATGACTCTCTCTGACTGACTGTCGCTCTGAGGGTGATAAGATGTACTAAAAGCTAACCGCGAACCCATAGCTCTATGCAAACTCTTCCAGAACTCTGAGGTAAATCTAGGGTCACGATCAGACACGATCGACACAGGAACCCCATGAAGTCTAACAATCTCTGCTATGTAATCCTCTGCATACTGATTCATTGAGTACGTCGTCTTGACTGGGAGAAAATGCGCTGACTTGGTCAATCGATCGACAATAACCCAAATGGAATTAAAACCCTTCTGCGTCCTGGGAAGACCAGTCACGAAATCCATAGTGATATGCTCCCACTTCCACTGAGGAATCGGCAAAGATAGCAATGTCTCGGCAGGTCTCTGATGCTCAATCTTCACCTGCTGACAAGTAAGGCACTGAGAAATGAACAAAGCAATATCTCTCTTCATACCTGGCCACCAATAGAGTCGACGAAGATCCTGATACATTTTCGTGCTGCCTGGATGAATTGAATAAGGTGCTGTATGAGCCTCTGTCAAGACGTCTCTACGAATATCATCGCCAATAGGAACACAAATACGGCCTCTGAAAGTCACCAAACCATCACCATTCAAACCAAACTCTGAGTTCCCTCTCTCCTCGGCTTTAGCTCTCAACTCTGTCAACTGAACATCATCAGTCTGCTCTCTACGGATCCTGTCCGTCAATGTAGCCCGAATGACCAACGCTGAAAGGCGAGCAATGGTCCCCGGAACTACTAAATCAATCTCCTCTCTCTGCAAATCCATCAACAATGGCCTCTGAATCAAAGAACTCAATGAAGCACTCGACTTTCGGCTCAAAGCATCAGCCACTACATTCGCTTTCCTCGGGTGGTAACTGATCGTCACATCATAATCTTTAACAAGCTCTAACCACCTCCTCTGCCGCATGTTGAGCTCTTTCTGGAAAAACAGATACTTCAAACTCTTGTGGTCTGTGAAGATCTCACACTTTTCGCCATACAGATAATGTCTCCAAATCTTCAGGGCGAAAACCACAGCTGCCAGCTCTAAATCGTGCGTCGGATAATTCTTCTCATAATCCTTCAACTATCGAGACGCATAGGCGATAACCTTACCTCGCTGCATCAGCACTGCACCGAGACCCTTCTTCGAAGCATCAGTATAGACAACAAAGTCCTCTGAACCACTAGGCAATGAAAGAACAGGAGCTGTCGTCAACCTGTCCTTCAACTCTTGGAATGCACTCTGGCAATCAATAGACCATTCGAACTTCACAGTCTTCCTCGTCAGACTGGACAATGGCAGGGCAATCTTGGAGAAATCTGAAATGAAACGACGATAATAACCCGCCAACCCAAGGAAACTGCGTACCTCAGAAACAGTAGAAGGAATAGGCCAATTCTGAATCGCCGCCTCTATCTTCAATGGATCAACAGCAATGCCATCCTTCGAAACGACATGACCTAGAAAAGAAATCTGATCCAGCCAAAACTCACACTTCTTCAGCTTGGCAAACAACCTCTTCTCTCGCAACAACTGAAGAACAACTCGGAGATGCTCGGCATGAAGCTCTCTAGTCTTGGAATAGATGAAGATATCATCGATGAAGACTATGACGAAGCTATCCAGATAAGGCTTGAACACGCGGTTCATCAGGTCAATAAAGACTGAAGGAGCATTGGTCAGGCCAAAAGACATAACAAGAAACTCATAATGACCGTACCTGGTCCGGAACGCTGTCTTGGGGATATCGGACTCCCTAACCTTCAACTGATAGTAGCCAGACCGAAGATCAATCTTCGAGAATACAGTAGCACCATGGAGCTGATCAAATAAATCATCTATCCGTGGCAACGGATACTTATTCTTGACAGTCACTTTGTTGAGCTCTCTGTAGTCGATACACAGCCGCAAAGAACCATCTTTCTTCTTGACAAAAAGAACCGGAGCTCCCCAAGGCGAAGAACTCGGACGAATAAAACCCTTATCTAAAAGATCCTGCAACTGCGCCTTCAACTCCTTCATCTCAGTAGGAGCCATCCTGTACGGAGCCTTAGAAATAGGAACCGTACCTGGAGCTAGATCAATCACAAACTCAACATCCCTATCCGGCGGCAAACCCGGAACATCATCCTCGAATACATCAGCAAACTCCCTCACAACATCAATATCATCTATATTCAACTTAATCAGTCTATCAACATCCACAATAGAAGCCAGAAATACATCACAACCTCTACACATCCACTTCTCAGCCTCAAGACAAGAAATAAAAGGAAGGACCAGCGAAGTACCTGTGCTGGCGAGAACTCCTCCCTGGCCATCATCTGCAAAAGCTACTGTCTTAGCAACACAATCGATAACTGCACGGTAAGTCGAAAGCCAATCCATGCCAAGAATAACATCAAAGGCAACCATAGGGATAACAATCAAATCAGCGAAGACAACTCGCTCCTCAATACGAACAGGGCACGCAAAAACAATCGATGTCGGGCACAACACGTCCCCCGAAGGCAAAATAACATTCAACTGGAGGAGAAGAACAGAGGGAACTATACCCAACGATCTCAAAAACAATTCAGACATAAAAGAATGAGTAGCACCAGTATCTATCAATGTCGTAGCTACTCTGCCTGAAATCAAAATAGTACTAGAGATCACAGAAGAATCATGATTAATACCTTCCTTAGTCATCGCAAAGATACGACCCTGCACCTTCCCTTGGCTCGCTCCCTTAGGAAAATCTCTGGCAATGTGGCCTGCAGTGCCACAACGGTAGCAAGAATGAGTGCCAAATCTGCAATCTCCTCGATGATGCTTGCCACACTTAGGCACAACGGCTTCTCGGGATCAACTGGAACTGGTGGTGGTCTAGGACTCGACTCCATCTTGCCCTTGCCTTTGAAACGATCTTTGCCTCTCTGGTTCGAGCCCCGGCCTCTCTGAACAACAGCTTGGTGCCTCTCTCTGGTGATGTCCTTCTCATCCTGCTCGGCTAACAACGCCTTGGACACAATCTCTTTGAAAGTCACAGCCTTGGACATGTTGATATCTCTTCGAATCTCAGCTCTAAGGCCTCGAATGAAATGAGCACCTTTATCCTTGTCGTTCGAAGCAATATACAGAGCAAATAAGCAACCCTCCTCGAACTTCAGAATATACTCATCAACGTTCAAACCACCCTGACGAAGCTCCAAGAACTCCGTAACCTTCCTCGCTCTAAGGGCGTCGGGAAAATACTTGTCGTAGAACAAATCAGTAAACTCTGACCACTTCAAAGTCGAAACATTGACACCAACTTTGGTTGCATTCCACCAGATACGTGCAGCCTTTACCAACATGAACACTGCACAACTGATCATGTCTTTATCCTCGTACTGGAGATGATCGAAGATTGCTTCAAGCCCCTTGACCCACTCAACAGCCACTAACGGATCAGTGCTACCTGCGAATTCCGGTGGATCCATCCTCTTGAAAGCAGAAAAGACGGCATCAGTGCCAACTGCCTGAGCTACTGGAACTCTACCTTGACCTCTACCCTGTCCTGTTCCTTGCAATCGAAGCAGCTGCTGAATCTGCTCGCTATGAACTTTAGCCTGCTCCTTAAGCAACTTGCCGAACTCATCGACAACTCTAGAGGAAGAACTATCCTCACCCTCTACGGCTTTCTTCTTAGGTGGCATACTCTACAATGTGCTCACAAAATATATATCAATATATAACAATGAATAGATGCAAAAGAAAACATACCCGGACAGTTGAAAGTAGACGAAGTCATATGCATTGGTCCGAAGAACCGGGGCTCTGATACCACTAAATGTGACACCCTGACCCGTTACGATAATAAATACAGCGGAATTTAAAATTTTCTTGCAAATGGAAGGAGTTTCAAAATACATTTATTTAAACATCTTTACAAAATAGCAATACATGATCATTTAAATGACATAACAAAATACAAAACATCATTCCTATGATCATGCCAAAATCTTCCTTCCAACGGTGTATGCATATGACCCCTATCCACAGTCAACGTCCAGGGCCTCCACTCTGATCTGCATCACATGAAATAACTGAAATGAGAATAAATCTCAGCAAGTGGAACTCTTACATAGCAATGCCAATAAACTCTGTAAAACATAGCTTTGAAATCATTAAATACCATCAATTCTAAAACATAAATACTGTATCAATAACATAACAATAAGATGGTATTTCTCTTTACTCTGGTTGGATTGATATCAATAGTATCTCTGACTGTGGTGCTCGTATCCCAAATCGATATAAACCGATAACTCTGAGGGATATAAGCCTATGGGCATTGATCAACTAATTGCATGCAATTCTCTGACTATGTTTCTATCAATCCAATAAAACATTTGAACTCTCTATAGCATTTAAACAATCACTTTAGAAATTCTATCTTTTCTCTTGTATTCCCTTTTCAATAAATGAGACATACAATGCCTCCAATACATATACAATTGAATCAATACATAACTATGAATCAAATGAAGGGAATAACACTTTGAAATCATTAGAACACCATACATATACAATCATGTGAGCAAAGGGATGAAATTCCACTTACAAACCAATAGAACACCTCCAACTATACTCTTGGTACACCACCTACAACAATAATCCATAAATAATAGGGGTGTCAATCGGGTGGGTTGGGTCGGGTTGCGGGTCAACCCGCGAAATTTTTTTTTTTTTTTTCAACCCGAACCCAACCCGAACCCGAAGCAACCCAAAAACCCCCAACCCGAACACGAACCCGTCTAACCCAACTCAACCCGTCTAACCCGTCTAACCCGATTTTTTTTTTATTTTTTTTAAAAAATTAATGAAAAAAAATCGAAAAAATAAAAAATAATAATAAATATAGAAAAAAATATAATCGTTTAGCTGCCTATATAGCGACGGTTTTTATTTAAACCGTCGCAATTGAAACCGTCGCCGATTTATATGAGCGACGGTTTTAGTAAACCGTCGCTAATAGTTTAGGGTTTAGGGTATTAGCGACGGTTTTAGCAAACAGTCGCTAATAGTTTAGGGTTTAGGGTTTAGGGTTCGGGGTTTTAGCAAACTGTCTATAAATTGTCGCGTTTAGAGTCGTTTTTAACATTTGCACTTAGTCATCCTGAGTGTTTATTAAATTGATATATCCGTTATCCTTACAATCAAAAAAAATGTCAGAACAAACCATATTTAGACGAAATTACAAACAATTTGTGGTTCCTAATAAAAAGTACAAAATTGTTGATGTCAATCGAAAAAAGAGTCTTGAATACTACGAACCATTTGTATTTCCTACGCAAGTCTCGCAAGTTGTGTATTTGACTTATCCAACAACAAAGAGAGTAGAATCAGATTGGATGCATGTGAGTACTCTACGTAGGCGAGCTTATGTCACTGATGTTGAGCCAAATACTGAGCATAATCAAATTGATGCGAACGATGCATTTCAAAATCATGGGAGCTATACGTTCACACACATCAACATGTAGATGGATCTTTCGTTGACACGCGATCCCGCCTGCTCCACGTAAGTTTATTAAATTTCGTTATTTTCATCAACGCTACATTAAAAAAATTCAATTTGATTCATTTTAAATCAACATCACAGGAGGAGATGGAGCGTTACATGACTGATTCATTTTGTATGAAACACTTGTATTATTATTTACAGATTAATAATATGATTACATTTCTCAAATTTTGTTAATTTTTTTTTGGATTATACAGCACAATATATTTGTATTTCAGATTTAAATAATTATAACATTTAAAAAAAAATATTTGCGACAGTTTTTGTTGAAACCGTCGCAAAGTTAGCGACATTTTATACAAACCGTCGCTAAGTAGCGACAGGTATTAACAAAAACGTCGCCGATCTAGATCGGCGACGGATTTGTTAATACCCGTCGCTATTAGCGACGGTTATACTCAAAATCCGTCGCTATTATACTCTGGGTCTAGAAAATAGTTATATAAATTGTAAAATTTTTTTAAAAAAAAACATGATGGGTTGGGTGGGTCGGGTGGGTCGGGTCATTGGGTGACCTGATATTTTTTTCAGGTCAACCCGGGGCAACCCGAACCCACCCGAGAAATTTTTTTTTTCGGGTTTGCATTCGGGTCGACCCGTTTCGACCCGAACCCGAAAACCCCCAACCCAAACCCGATATTTTTTGTGTCGTCCCGTGTCGGGTTAGCGTGTCGGGTTCATTTTTGACACCCCTAATAAATAACACCAACATCAACTCTATAATCCAATAATCAAGCCAAAACAACACTCCCAAATCATCTTTTTCCCAAAACAAGAGAAAACACTACCAAAAACTTACCTTAGCTACCTCTCACCACGTAGAAGCTCGATCTCAACTCGGAAATCCAAACAAATCCAAGAATCAAAGGTAGGAAATGAAATGAAATGAAGGAAACCCTTGTTTCTAGAGAGGAAAATCGAGAATGGAGGAAAGGTAAGGTGAAAAGTGAAGTCAACTCAACCAAAAAGCAACTTAAAGCTTCGCCCATACCTCAATAATGCATGACCGCGGGTGCGCTACAACAAGCACCGCGGGTGCGCTATGCTCTCGGCCACCAAATTTAAAATCCATGCACGATGACCGCGGGTGCGGCGCTACAAGTACCGCGGGTGCGGTCCTAACACTGCTGCGGGTGCGGTGTACTCACGGCAAAACCAACAAAATCCAACATAAATGACCGCGGGTGCGGTCCTTGCAAGGAGTGCGGGTGCGGTACAGCTTCGGCCAAGAAACAAACCAATGCAACTAAAATCGATCCGAAACTCTGAAACGAACAACCAACAACAACTAACACCTCAAGAACATAATAACCAATCCACAAATCCATAGAATCAACTATACTATAACCCAAAACACAACTATAATCATCTAATCATAAAACCCAATAACAAATAAAGCTTAAACCATACCGTACACCGGGCTCGGCTATTACAATAATTCAGAATTTGAAAAATTTTCTTCTAAATCCAATGATGAAAATGAATCTTTACAAATAGATGAATTAATTACATCTAGTAACGAATCTGAAAAACAAATAAATATGATTTCAAAAGATCAATAATTCCTTCTTGATATTCTAAAAAACATAAATGATCCCGATATTCAAAAAAAATATCTTGATAAAATTTTAAAATCTCTCAAAGAAAACAAAGAAGAAATAAAATATACTACTTTGCAAAATACTTCTAAAAATATTTACGTCCTAACCAATATTTTTGAAAAAAGAAAGAAAATAAAAAATAAAGAAATAACAATCCAAGATTTACAAAAAGATATAAAAGAAATAAAATTAGAACTAAAAGAATTAAAAGAAAAACAAAAAGAAGATTCTGAAGTAATCAAAGGAATATTAGATAATAATAATATTGAAAATTCCGAAGAATATGAAGATAATGAAATTAAAAACATTCAAAATATTGAGAAAATTCCAGAAGACTTTCTTTTTGTATTAAGAGAAATAACCTCTAGAAAATATATACTAAAAATAAATCTTGTCTTTTCAGAAGATTTTAAAATTAATACTATAGCGCTTTTTGATACTGGTGCTGATTTAAATTGTATAAAATCAGGGATAGTACCTAAAAACTTTCAAGAAAAAACAAATGAAAAACTTTCGACTGCTAACAATTCTAAATTAAATGTTAATTCAAAAACAGAAGCATCAATTTTAAACAATGGAGTTTTAATTAAAACTACATTCATTCTAATTAATGATATACATCATACTGTAATTCTAAGAACACTTTTTATAGGATTAATTACTCCATATAATGTAAATAATAATTCTATCTCTTTTAAATTTAATCACAAAAAATTAGAATTTGAATTCTTAGAAAAACCCCGTACAAGAAATCTCAATTTAATAAATACATATTCTATGTATGAAAATAATATTAATGTACTTATTGAAGGGAAAAATGTTCAAAATGATATTTCTCTAAAAATAATAGAAACTTATGGATATAAAAGGGATTATGAGAAAATTTTAACAAATTTATTTGATCCATGCAGGAAAATGGCATCATCAAGCAAAGTTAATTATTCCCAACAGAAATTCCCCATAGAATTAATTTCTTTTGGAGATATCAATCTCCCTGTTTATTCTCAAAACTCACAAAAATGTTTCAGGACTTCAAGACCACATGCTCCGGAAAAATCCCAAAAAAACCTTATTAAATTCAATATGGAACGTCCAACCAAACGATTCCAATCAAAAAGTCATAGTCTTAAACGCCTTGGCCTATTATTTCTGTAAAATAAATCTTTCTTCCCAATCAGCACATGAAGCCGATTAAGAAAACGTATTATATTATGTTGTTTACCAAGGGAAGGTGACAGGAATCTACAACCATTGGATCCGAGTGGTTGAAGTTATTAAAAATGAACAAAATTCTTTTTATAAAAGTTTTAAAACCCTTCCTGAAGCTCTAGAATCAGCCAACCGTTTTATTGGTCCAAATTACTTTATTGATTATCCAGTCAGAAAAGATATAAATACCCAAAAGAGTTATGGTAAACAAATAGCCAATGAAAATAGTTTTCCAAAAAAGAGTTTTTATGAAATTCCTAAAAAAGATTTAAAAACTGATTTTCAATTTTGTAACCATTGCGAGACGATGGTAAAAATTTTTAAAAGACTAAATGATTCGAAATCATTAATGTATGATAAAATTAAGGAATTAACGGAAAAATTACAAGAAACAGAAACAGCCCTTAAGGTAAACCTTATTAACTTGGATCTTCTTAAAAAGATTCAAGATTTTGAAATAGACAATCCCAGTCTATTAGACAGACCTAGTCTATTTAATTCTAGCCAAAAACTGAGCCCAACAAGATTTTTCTTTAGACCACTTACAGAATTAAGCATATTACCTACCCAAATAAATGACATTATTTTCTCAAAAGCCAAAGAAAATTTCTACCAAAAATTCCAAATGATCCAAGAAATTCTTTTCTTAAAAACCAATAACATAAAAATTATTCCTTTAAAAGGAATAAATGAATATGCCAAACATAAAATAGATTGCCAAAAAGAAATTTTCGACATAGACAATTGTTCTTGTCAACTTCAATTCTACATCCTTTCTACTCAAATATATTTTTCAACCTTCAGAGATTTTTTCTTTCAGTTTCATAATAAGGAAGAAAGAATAAGTATAAATTCTTTATTAGATTTAGGATTAGTTTCAGAAATCATCATCACAGATAAAGATGACAAGACAGTCTCAACAGTATTGCACTTAAAAGTGCAATCCAATATCTCTTTGATACCGGCAATAATGAAGTAAAATTAGAAATGAGATCAACATGCCCAGAATGGATCAGAACAGATATAGAACCAGCAGTTCACAAAATTTGGGTCAAGCCCTTTTATAAATGGAAAAAACAAAAAGAGGAACCCGAAGTCCATCAACCAACCATTTGCAGAACTACAATCCAAAACCAAATAAAACATCAGAGGTTACAGACATTAGCCTTCAAGCATAAATTCATCGAAAAAAGAAATGAAGACTACAGATTATATTTTATGAATCAGATTTACAAAATCTACATATTGGGCTCATCTCCTTGCGTTGATCATTTTCCAGATTTCTATACAGATGCTCCCAAAGCTTTTTATTTTTATACTAGAATGTACAACAGATTTTTGGAAGAAATAGAAGACATGAAGACAGAAGAAATCTTCCAATTCTCTGAGGAAGATATTATCCTTGAAGATTTACTCGATGAAGAAGAAATGCACAATTTAGATACATAATTGATTTGTAAAATTGTAAATTTTGTATTGTATAAATATATATATATATATATATATATATATATATATATATATATATATATATATACGTCAAAATGATGCAAGCATGACAAAGACAAATACTATTCAAGATTCCAAAAATACCCTTGAAGATATCTATAAAAGGAAGACAAGGCCTCCAAGGGAATGCAAGTTTTTTGATACCAAGTTTTATATTCTCTCTCTTTCTTTCTCTTTCTCTCTTCTCTTTCCTACTTTTCCTACTTTCTCCACTCACATTCAAAAAAGTGTTCTTATCCTTCAAGTTTTATGTTCTTAAAGAATTTGTAAATCCTTTGAAGATTCATATTGAAGTTCTTATTTTGATTCCAAGGTGTGTTTTATTTATGTGTTAAATAATTGTATATATATTATATTATATATTATATGGCCGGTTAAACCGCCAAAATATATATAAATTCCTATATATATATATATGTATATCTTTCAAGATTTTGTGGTGTTCTTTGCAAAAGTATACTCTACATACAATCCTTTAAAGATTGTATACAATCAGAAACTGGATGAACCTCAAATCTTTAAAGATCTTTAAATTCATGCATTTAAATTCTTGTATTTAAATTCTTGCATTTGAATTCTTGTATTTAAATTTCTGCCTTTAAATTCCGCATTTATATATATATATATATATATATATATATATATATATATATATATATATATATATTACATATTATATGGCTGGTTAAACCGCCTACTTATTTATTGTTGCTGCATTTTCTTTTTATTAATTGCTCATTATTATTATTATTTTTTATGAATATTTCCTTTGGTGTTCAATTATCCCCATAGTATCACTGGGTAGTCTTTGGTATCAGACTACTTAATGATATACATCATACTGTAATTCTAGGAACACCTTTTATAGGATTAATTACTCCATATAATGTAAATAATAATTCTATCTCTTTTAAATTTAATCACAAAAAATTAGAATTTGAATTCTTAGAAAAACCCCGTACAAGAAAGTCTTTGGTATCAGAGCCCGGGGGGGTGGGTGGGTGGGGGTAGAGTTATAAGAATTGTTTTTACGATATTAAAATTTGAGTTTAAGTCACTAGTAGAAAAATCAGATTTTACTTCGGCAGACTTTACTTCGGTAATAATAAATTACGAAGTAATATATTACCAATAACTTCAGTAATAACACAACCGAAGTAACATAATATATTTTACTTCGGATGTTTAAAAACACGGGCTTCACTATATTTTTTTATTATATTTTACTTCGGCATATCAATATTGATGAAGTAAAAAATAAGAAAAATAAGTTCATGCTGAAGTAATAAGATGAACCGCGCAGATTAACAAAGGAAATTAGAATGTACTGAACATTTAGCGACGGTTTTTTAAGAACAACGGAGTTTTAGAAACCGTTGCTATTAGCGACGGCGTTTTAGAAACCGTCGCTGATTAATCTCGATTATATCACATTTCTTTCAGAGAGGAGCTCATTAGATCGATCCACATTTTCCTTCAAAATTAACCCTAACACCACGCCGTTCCACTCACCGAGAGGGAAGCAAAACACCACCACCGTTCAAAGCACTGAGACGGAAGAAGCAACTGAGATACACAACCGCCGTCCCCTGCGCCTTTGTTTCTTCTCCATTTTGACTGGAACAATATTTCTTTACCTGTGTTAGTCCGGCACCAGTTTCCCGAGGTATGATATTGATTGGAACGATAATTGGTTCATTTCTTGTTGTCGTACCTCTGTTGAGTTATTTATTGAAAATGGCCTCCACCACTTACAAAAATTGAGTCGGTTCTGGTGTGGAAGTTTGCGCGTTTGATAATCGTGGAATCGGTCGGAGCTCCATTCCCAGCAAAAAATTTGAATATACGTAATACACTACTATACATTATAAATCTTTAGCTTTAGTTGAAGATATTTAATAATTTCCTTTCGTTGTTAGAAACTTATATATGATTGTTTGGCTATTATATTACTTTTTCTTCATTTAATTATCCTTATACTATGATTTTCTACTTTATATTTTATCTTCGGTTTTTTTGTGTTAGTTTTATGCATCTTTTGTTACTTGGTGGAAAAATAGAATAATCTTTAAAATATTTTCAAGACTGGATTTTTATGTGTGACCCACTTTAATTCTTCTTGAATAAGAGTGGGATTCAAATTTTTGTGAAAATTTGAGTTGTATCTTTGCATTTATCTCGTGTTATTGAAGAGGATGAATGTACTTTAACAGGACCAAAACTATGGCAAGCGATGCAATAGCTTTAATGGATCACTTGGGTTGGAAAAAAGCTCATGTTTTTGGCCATTCAATGGGTTAGTTCTTTGACTTTACAATTTTAAGTTGGCATTTTTTTGACCAAGTTCTTCTCCTTTAGGTATGAGTTTAATGGAATTCGATTCTCATTTCGCTTCTCCTGAATAGATTTTGGGTCCTTAAAGTGGAGAGTTCCACAATGTTTCTGTTGTTTCTATTACTAAATATGTCTGCAGAATATTAAATATACCTCTGTAGAATCAAAATTCTGCATCAAGTGGGTTTTTTGGTTAATTATGAGCTCGTTTTCTATAATGCAGGACCTATGATTGCTTGTAAATTGGCATCGATGGTACCTGCAAGAGTTTTATCTTTGGCTCTATTAAATGTAACTGGTGGAGGTTATGAATGTATACCAAAGGTATGAATCCTTGTAGGTAGGATCTCTTTGGTTTGGCATCTAATGATTTGTTTTTGGAAATTTTGCAATGAAAGGGTTGTTGCCGATTCTTAGAATTTGATGTAGTACATCATATGAACGGGTGTATTTGTGTAAGATGTCAAAATAATTCTTACGTTTTCAGATCGATCGCCAGAGTTTGTCGATTGCAATTCGTTTTCTGAGGGCAAAAACTCCTGAGCAGAGAGCAGCTGTTGATTTAGATACACATTACTCACAGGTTATATCTAGGAATTCTTCTTTACACTTGGCGTTTATTGGTACATGCATCATGTTAATCATATCAAAATTGTCTCATTTATTAATTCTTTACGTTAATCCTCAAATTAATATGGTTTTACTTTTTTGTGACAGCTTGTTCTTCGAAAAAAAATATATTGTACACGGGAAATTCTTATAATTGTTTTTAAGCATGGGTTAATTATATTTGTGTTCCAAGATTAAGTTTTAATTTTCCTAGCTAGCTTGGCGGCTCATCCAGCCTTACGTTTTTATGTTTTAATAATTATAATTGACACATATTTGCAGGGGCATATCCGAGTTTAGGGCGCGCATTTCTTCACCGGAAATTAAAGACAATTTATGCCTTTTGTTTGTGTTTTGTATGCTTTCGGTTTGATGTGTTATATATGTGTGCGTTACTGGTCCATGGATAAATAAATTTTCTTGGTGTTCGATATGCTACATCATTTTTCTATTTGGGTGGTGACTTATTTGAAGTTTTGTGGTTTTTCGAAATTATTTATATAATATCTTGATTAAATTGGTTTAGTAAGTGCAATTGTCTTCATGCAATTGGGGTAATATGTAATGGATGTAGACTAGATGGAAACAACAGACGCTATCTCAGCTGGAGAGTGGTGACATGTTATGAATTTTTATCCGGTGTTATTTCAAGATGCAAATGAAATAAGTTCGTACTTTCAAATGAAACCTGCCTCTACCAGTACTGATATATTTTATATCTGTCAATTTTTATTTGAAATAGAAGAATCTAATGTATTTTTTTTTTCAAATTTCAGTTTGCAGGATGCATCAAGAACCAATATTACACCCAATGTCAATATGACGAGGTCAGAAGTGAATGGAGTGAATTTGTTTATCCTATGTAGGTGCTTAGATGTATGGTATATGTTGGGACAAATATTTTGTTTGTCATTGTGGATTTTTGGATATACTTTTGGTTTTGTGGATATATTTTTTGGGTTACTTGTGGATTGATGAATATGTAATTGTGAATTCGTGGATATTAATAATTTTTAGATGGATAATTTATGAGTTTAATTATATTAGTGTATTAAGTCATATATTGCGAAGTCTTTTTTTAACAATTACTTCATCAAAATAAAAAAAAATGAAGTGTAACAGGTAAATTACTTCGTTGTTATTTGCAAATTGTGAAGTAACATAATATTAAATACTTCGTCAATAAGAAATCAGACGAAGTGATAAAATTAATTTACTTCAACATTGTTTTGTAAAAGCGAAGTTGTTTTGAGCAATTACTTCATCAAAATACAAATTACTGAAGTCTTTCGAACCACTTACTTCGTCAGTAAATGTAAATTTTGAAGTAACATAATATAAAATACTTCAACAAATAGGATAAATGCTGAAGTTATAGACTATATTTATTTTCACAAATAAGATAAATTGTGAAGTTGTTTGTGTCTATTACCTCATCAAAATACATAACTACGAAGTCTTTCAGATGAATTACTTCGTCGATTATTGTAAATAATGAAGTAAAATATTATAAACCACTTCGCTAAATAATAATTAAGACGAAGTTATATATAATATATTACTTCATTATTTACAATAATCGATGAAGTAAAACACATTTCTTACTTCGGCACCGGTCCAATTCTGGACCGGTTTTCCTTCGAAAACCGGCCAAAGACTTCAGTATTTTCAATCATACAACTTCGGTTATTATGCAAAGTAAAAGGTACATCTAATACTTCACGTCCATATACTTCGGCAATTAACTACCTTATTACCTCATTGAATACGCGAAGTAAAAAGCGATTTTTCTACTAGTGAGTATTTTAGTTTCTCTTGAGTGTTTTTTGCCTAAGAAGGTCTGGGTAGTAAGTCCTAAAGTAAAGGCTGTAAAACCATATAATTGCTTAGGATTGTAGAGAGAAATTAAAAAATCGAAACAAAATTTTTAATAGAATGAATTCAATTTTCTGTAGATCTACTTCTCTTAATTCTGCTACTACAACTTCTTATGATAATAGAAGGATAATAAATACTGAAGAAATAGTCATAGAAGATTTTAATGATAAAATTAATAACTATAAAATTCCTAAAATAAATAAAGATCAAATCTATAAAACTTCAAAATATCAATTCTTCCAAACAGATTATACAATTAAAACAGAATTTCAAGTAGATAAAAACTTTCTACATAAAGATTTTTATGCTATACATTATAAAGAAAAAAAATTATGGTTTTTTGAAAAATTTACGGATATCAGAAAAGATATTCAAGAAAAATTCTATGAATTTATAAATAAATATAAAATTCACATTTTATTCTTCGATTGGTTTGAAATATACTCTTATCAAAATTCCTTAGAATACCCATTTTCAATGTAAAGGCCCGAAGGTCTGGGTAATAAGTCCTAAAGTAAAGGCTGTAAAACCATAGAATTGCTTAGGATTGTAGAGAGAAATTAAAAAATCGAAACAAAATTTTTAATAGAATGAATTCAATTTTCTGTAGATCTACTTCTCTTAATTCTGCTACTACAACTTCTTATGATAATAGAAGGATAATAAATACTGAAGAAATAGTCATAGAAGATTTTAATGATAAAATTAATAACTATAAAATTCCTAAAATAAATAAAGATCAAATCTATAAAACTTCAAAATATCAATTCTTCCAAACAGATTATACAAATAAAACAGAATTTCAAGTAGATAAAAACTTTCTACATAAAGATTTTTATGCTATACATAATAAAGAAAAAAAATTATGGTTTTTTGAAAAATTTACGGATATCAGAAAAGATATTCAAGAAAAATTCTATGAATTTATAAATAAATATAAAATTCACATTTTATTCTTCGATTGGTTTGAAATATACTCTTATCAAAATTCCTTAGAATACCCATTTTCAATGTAAAGGCCCGAAAATCCTTACTTGAAAATTTGCGGAAAACTAAATTTTTTTTAAATAATTAAAATGTATCATTCATAAGATAAACGGGTAAATAAAGTTTAATGTTCAAAAATAGCAGCGGAAGAAATTATTGTTTGCAAAATGACAATTTAAAATAATCCAACAACCGATAAAATGTTTGAGCATAAAAATGATAAATGATAAAAATGAGGTCCTCGGGTTCCACTACTGCTGACCCAAGCTAGCTCACTGGTCCTCGCCCTCGGCCCCGACATCATCAGTACCTACAACAATCAAGTCTAGTGAGTCTAAAGACTCAGCATGCATATATCGTAAATAACAAGTAAATATATAATAAAATCGCCTGCATGTGAAAATATCATGTCATGAAGTGTAACGTAAAATATCATTCCATGAGTAATTATAATACGTGCATAACTGAACTGAAAATATCATAAGTGAAAATGTTTGCTCCTAGGAGCCCTGTAATGAAATAGCTTGTAATAATTTTCTGGTGAGATTATGGTCTACGCAAGTGGCCCCTGAACTGACCGGTAACTGGCGACCGGGTGGTACCAAATTGAACTGACCGGTAACTGGCGACCGGGTGAAGTAATAATCCCATGATATTAAAGTGACCACAAGCAATATCGCATAAATCTCAAAATGAATATTTTGCACGTAATATAATTAAATAACATCATTAAATATCCTGAAATAATTTTACCACATGGATTGGATCGTTCCCAGGCTCGCCGCGACCTAAATTTAACATGAAAAATATGCAAATGATTTTTCTTGACCAAACTTTGTAATTGAATCAGAAAACGAGACAATTACGCCCAACGACTTCTTATTTAATCATGACTCCGTGCCAACCCGAACCAACGCCGAACCATCATTTAGTCATGATTAAAATACACCTAATATGATGAAATAATGCTCCTAAATGGATGAGGACCGAAATTATGGTGAATGGAGGCCAAAACATGAAACGCTCTTTCGAGAGTCAATTTGGCACATCGCACCGTAAATTCTTGTACGACCTCAAAAATGATCCGAATCACAAACGGCCAAAAACATGACCTTCCAAACTTGATGGGGCACTTTCCAGTCCAAGTCCATAGGCTAAAAGCCAACCAAGAACTCGAACGAGCCACTGAACCGCTGCCGCAAGTTGCTGTCACAAAATACAGCAGCTGTGCTTTGGTTTCCTTGCATTGTTTGCGAGGCTAATGGCCATTGGGGGTTGAACCACTGACCAAAACCTCTTACCAACATCCTAAGGAATGATGTGAAGCATGGCTAAGGGCCCTAGACCAGCCACAATTCGCCTCACCCCAGAAACAACTCATGCGTTCCAACCGAGCACCAATTCTGCACGTAGGAGGCATTGCTTTTGTTTTGCTGTCACGAATCGTTCCAGTGGCCATTTGATTGACCATGACACAATCTAGACATCTAGGGGTATGGTATGAACCGTGGCTAAGGGCCAGAGGCCAACCAAGATCCACACCATTCCCTAAAAATCGAAACAACACTAGCTGTAAAATGGGAAGGCCGAAGGGGCTGTGGGCTGTTCTGGTGTTTTGTTGTAAAAACCGATTCACCATGGACCAAGCCTCCAAAAATTGCAACTTAGTCACGTCTTAGACTTGCTAGAGAAGTGTTTTAACCATGGCTATAGCCCTTAGGGCAGCCAAGATCAGATCCATTTCCCTTTTACAGCAACACAGCAGATTTCGAAAACTCAAATGGCCAAGATGGAGAGTTGCTGTCATTTTCGGTTTCTGTCATGCATGGGGCTTGTTTGTGTAGAACCCGCATTTAGACTACGTATAAGCCATGCATAATTCTAGTATTTTAAATTAAATTGATTTCATTGCATGAGTATTTAAATTTAATTATTTTAGCAAGTAGTTTAATTTTATCTTTTCAGTTAATTCAGTGAGGCCGGACTTGAGTTGGAGTTTAGAGATAAAATTTAAGATTTACGAAATCATTTCCAGAATTTAATTTAGCTAGCTAATAAGTTAATTTAAGTTAAAAGGAGGTTTAAGGAATTATTTAAGCAACTTGAGGTAAGTAGGAAATAAATTCATTTAAGTTCCATAATTAAGAGATTAATTCACTAAAGTATATAAATAATAGGTAAGGCTTTTAAGGGTTATAAATTTACTAAATAATCAACATTTCTCCTCCACTTAATCTATAAATTTCGGCCACCTTAGAATATTAAGCAACTCATTTGCCAACTCATCTTTGACCCATTCTTTGTCAAGTTTTAGCATGCAAGCCTTTTTGATTATTGATCAACCTTAATTAATTAATATTAGAGCTTATCCTAACCTATTCCTAGCTTGGTACAATCGGCCACCTCACCTCCATTAACACTCCAACAAATCATTTGATATCAAACAATAATTCAAATTTCAAATAGAGGAGACTTGGTCTTGCCATTCCACCTATATTGCACCCATTTCCCTCACTCTCCTGACCACCATTCTCCTCCCCTATCCACCGAAAATTTGAGAGCATTTCAGAGGTAAAATCAGTGTAAAAACCGTGGGTCTCATAGCTAGAAACAAGAAAGAAAATCAGTAGCAAACAAGGTAGCACAAGCGCTCCACCTCCTCCGCGCCGAATCGTCTCATCTTTTCGTTTCTCACTCAAACGAAACCAGACATGCATATGTTCTTCCTTGAATCTTCAATCAAGTCCTATTATCAAATTTTTTTCATTTCATGATCATCATTTCCATGTTGAAACCGAAATACATCAAGAAATTTCAGAAAATGTAACATGCAGATTTTTCGGTTTTCTCTTGTGCTTCACGGGTTGTATTGCTTTGATGGTTTCAGGTATTGGTTTGATTCCAGGCTCCCAAGGCAACATATATACATGTACTAGGATGCATTAAGGCCATGTTGGTCCATTCAAACAAGCTCCACGCATGATAGAAATTGAAATGACAGCAGCTTTTCCATCTTGGCCATTTGAGTTTCGAATTCTGCTATGTTGCTGTCAAAGGAGAAATGAATCTGATCATGGCTGCCCCAAGGCCTATAGCCATGGTTAGATCACTTCCCTAGCATGTATAAGACGTGACCAAGTCGCCCTTTTGGAGGCTCGGTCCATGGTGAATCGGTTTTTTTCAAAATAACTCAAGAACCGCCCCTCCCCACTTTCGGCCCTCTTTTTTTTTTTTACAGCATGTATGATTCGATTTTGTGGAATGGTGTGGATCTTGGTTGGCCTATGGCCCTTAGCAATGGTTCATACCATGCCCCTAGATGTCTAGATTGTGCCATGGTCAATCAAATGGCCACTGGAACGACACGAGACAACAAGTGAAACACAACACTACACACGCATGTATGAGTGTTCTCGGTTGGAGTTCTTATGTTTGCTCGAATGTTGCAAATTGTGGCTGGCCTAAGGCCCTTAGCCATGGTTCAAATCATTCCTTGGGATGTTGGTAAAAGTCTTTGGTCGGTGGTTCATGCCCCAATGGCCCATAGTCTCGAAAACGACACAAGAAAAGCAAAGGTGCAGCTGCTGTAATTTTGACAGCAAGTGTGCTGCTGTTCTCAGGCATCGTTCGAGTTTTTGATTGGCTTTTAGACTATGGCCTTGGACTGGACAGTGCCTCATCAAGTTAGGAAGGCCACGTTTTTGGCCGTTTGTGATTCGGATCATTTTTGAGGTCGTACGAGAATTTACGGTGCGATGTGCCAAATTGACTCTCGAAAGAGCGTTTCATGTTTTGGCCTCCATTCACCTAGATTTCGGCCATCACCATTTTAGGAGCATTAATTCATCATTTTAAGCGTATTTTAATCATGACTATACGTTGGTTCAGTGTTGGTTCGGGTTCGTTTTGGAGTCATGATTAAATACGAAGTCGTTGAGCGTCATTGTCGCATTTTCGGAATTCATTGCATAGTTTGGTCAAGTAAAAGCTATTGCATATTTTTCATGGAATATTTAGGTTGCAGCGAGCTTGGGAACGATCCAATCCATGTGGTAAAATAATTCAGGATATTTCAGTATGCCATTTAATTATATTACGTGCATAAAAATAGAAAATACTTATTTTTGAGATTTATGCGATATTGCTTGTGGTCATTTCACTATCATGGGAGCAGTACTTCACCCGGTTGTCAGTTACCGGTCATGGGATTATTATTTTACCCGGTCGCCAGTTACCGGTCAGTTCATTTTGGTACCACCCGGTCGCTAGTGACCGGTCAGTTCAGTTTGGTACCCCCGGTAGCCAGTTACCGGTCAGTTCAGTTCAGTGCAGGGGCCACTTGCGTAGACCATAATCTCAACAGAAAATTATTACAAGTTATTTCAGTGTAGGGCTCCAAGGAGCAAACATTTTCACTATGATTTTCAGTTCAGTTATGCACGTACTATAATTGCTCATGACAAGTTATTTTCACAGTACGCCTCATGACATGATATTTTATCCAATGCAAAACTTTACTATATTATTTACTCTTTATCTACGATGTATGCATGCTGAGTCTTTAGGCTCACTAGACTTGATTGTTGTAGGTACTGATGAGGTCAGGGCCGAGGGCGGGGACCAGTGAGCCAGCTTGGGTCGGCAGTAGTGGCACCCGAGGACCTCATTTACAGCACTTGCCATTTTTTTAAGATCAAACATTTTATCAGTTGTTGGATATTTTAACTTGTTATTTTGGCGAGTAATAATTTCTTCCGCTGCTATTTTGAACATCAAAAACTTGAATTATCAGTTGATTTTGTGAATGAGGCAAATTTAATTATTTTATAAAAATTTTTTTTAATTTTTCCGCAAATTTTCAAGCAAGAATTCACAGGCCTTTACAGTTTGAATGGACCAACATGGTCTTGACACACCCTATTATGTGTCTAGATGTAGCCTAGTTTGCCTGGAGTCGAAACATCCACCTGAAACACCAAAACAAGTGAACCCGTGAAGAGCACAATGAAGGGCCGGAAATCTGCATTTTTTTTGTCAAAGTTCTTGATGTATTTCGGTTATGCCATGAAAATGATGATCATATAATGTTTAAAAAATGTTACTATAACTTGATTGAAGAGCTAGGGAGAATATAAACATGCCTGGTTTCGTTTTGAAAAGAAAACGAACGAAACGACGACGACGCAGCGCGGAGGAGATGGAGCGCTTTGCTACCTTGCTTCTTTCTCGGTTTTTCCCTCTTGTTTCTAGCTATGAGGCTCACGATTTTTGCTCTGAAATGCTCTCAATTTTTCGGTGATGGGGAGGGGAAATGGTGGTTAGGAGAGTGAGGGGAAATGGTTGCAATATAAGGGGAATGGCAAGACCAAGTCTACTTCTATTTGAAATTTGAATTTGTTTGATATCAAAAATGATTTTTGGAGTGTTTGTTGGGGTGCATGACCGATTCTACATGTCATCTCAAGGCTATGATATTGATTATTAATTAATTAATTAAGGGTGATTAATAATTGAAAAGACTATCATGCTAAGGGATGACAAGGGATGGGTCAAATGTGAGTTGTCAAAGAATTGCTTAATCACCTAGGGGTGGCCGAAATTTGCAATAAAAATGAGGGAAAAATTTGATTAGTTAGTGTATTTTAAACTTTAAGAGCCTTGCCTATCCTTTAAATAATTTAGTGAATTACACACTAATTATGGAACCCAAATGAACTTATTTCCTACTTACCTCAAGTTGCTTAAATAATTCCTTAAACCTCTTTTTAACTTAAATTAACTTATTAGCTAGCTAAATTAATCTGGAAATGTTTCCTCACTTTTAAATTTTATCTCAAAACTCCAACTTCAGTCCGGCCTCACTGAATTAACTGAAAAGATAAAAAATTAAACTACTGCCTAAAATAATTAAATTTAAATACTCATGCAATAAAAAAATCATTTTAATTTAAAATACTAGAATTATGCATGGCTTATACGTAGTCCAAGTTACGGGTTCTACATTCAAACTCTGTTAATCCTATTACAAATAATATAAAAATCTCAGATACAGATAGTAAACTCAAAAACCCAAATTTTAAACCATATCAAATAACTGAAAAAAGTGTTAAAGATATTAAAGAGAATAATTCTAAATTTATAAAAATAATACAAGATAAATTGAGTAAAATGGTAACAACAACCAGTAGTTCAAATCAAACTGTTCCTGAAACACCAACCTCTAATCTTAGAATAAATACCTTAAATCGTGATTCAGATATTAGTGAAGCTTTAGAACAATTCCAAAATCCTACAAATAAAATCAATAAAATAGATTGGAATCAATCTTCACAAAAGCTACAAATTATTCCTGCTCCAGATTTAGGAATAATAAAACCCATAACACAATCTCATTTTAATGCTTCTTCCGTTTATGATTGGAACATAGATGGAATGACTGAATATAATATTCTTATTATTTTACATCAAATGACTATGGCAACAAATGCCTATAAAACTCAAACAAATACACAAGATAAGACCATAGCCGAACTCTTTATAGCTGGTTTTTCTGGCCAAATTAAGGGTTGGTGGGACTATTATCTTACAAATCAACAACAAGAAGATATTTTAAATTCTATAAAAACCGATGAAGATGGGATACCAATTTTAGATGAAGATGAAAATCCCCAACAAGATGCTGTAGCTACTTTAATCTTAACAATTTCTTTACATTTTATAGGCGATCCTTCACATTTAAAAGATAAAAATGCTGAATTATTATCAAATCTTAAATGTAAAAAATTAAGTGATTTTCAATGGTATAAAAATACTTTTCTAACCAGAGTCATGTTTAGGGAAGACTCAAATCAACCATTTTGGAAAGAAAAATTCCTAGCAGGATTACCAACTCTTTTAGGAGAAAAAGTTAGAAATAAAATTAGAGAATCATGTGGAAAACAAATAATTCCTTATAATGAATTTACTTATGGTCAATTAATAAGTATAACTCAACAAGAAGGTTTAAAAATATATCAAGATCTAAAATTACAAAAACATTTAAAATGGGAAATGAAAAGAATAAAACAAGAATTATGAACTTTTTGTCAACAATTCGATATAAATCCTAATAAAATTTCTCCTTCTAAATGCGTAGAAAACTGTAGCGAATCCTATGAAAAACCATATAGAAATTTTTTTAAATACAATAAGAAAAATTCTAATTCAAAAGAAGAATTTTATCAGAAACCTTATAAGAAATTTAAAAATTTCAAACAATATGCTAAAATATCATTTAAAGATATTGAATGTTATAAATATCATAAAAAAAGACCTACTGCAAATTATTGTAGATTAAATAAACAATTAAATGAATTAGATTTAAATGAAGAAATATTAAATAAAATTTCTAAACTTTTAGTTGATTCTTCTGAGTCTTGTAATTCAGAATTTGAAAAATTTTCTTCTAAATCCAAAGATGAAAATGAATCTTTACAAATAGATGAATTAATTACATCTAGTAACGAATCTGAAAAACAAATAAATATGATTTCAAAAGATCAACAATTCCTTCTTGATATTTTAAAAAACATAAATGATCCAGATATTCAAAAAGAATATCTTGATAAAATTTTAAAATCTCTCAAAGAAAACAAAGAAGAAATAAAATATACTACTTTACCAAATACTTCTAAAAATATTTACGACCTAACCAATATTTTAGAAAAAAGAAAGAAAATAAAAAATATAGAAATAACAATCCAAGATTTACAAAAAAGATATAAAAGAAATAAAATTAGAACTAAAAAATTAAAAGAAAAACAAAAAGAAGATTCTGAAGTAATCAAAGAAATATTAGATAATATTAATATTGAAAATTTCGAAGAATCTGAAGATAATGAAATTAAAAACGTTCAAAATCTTGAGAAAATTCCAGAAGACTTTCTTTTGTATTAAGAGAAATAACCTCTAGAAAATACATACTAACAATAAATCTTGTATTTTCAGAAGATTTTAAAATTAATACAATAGCGCTTTTTTATACTGGTGCTGATTTAAATTGTATAAAATCAGGGATAGTACCTAAAAATTTTCAAGAAAAAACAAATGAAAAACTTTCGACTGCTAACAATTCTAAATTAAATGTTAATTCAAAAACAGAAGCATCAATTTTAAACAATGGAGTTTTAATTAAAACTACATTCATTCTAGTTAATGATATACATCATACTGTAATTCTAGGAACACCTTTTATAGGATTAATTACTCCATATAATGTAAATAATAATTCTATCTCTTTTAAATTTAATCACAAAAAATTAGAATTTGAATTCTTAGAAAAACCCCGTACAAGAAATCTCAATTTAATAAATACGTATTCTAAGTATGAAAATAATATTAATGTACTTATTCGAGGGAAAAATGTTCAAAATGATATTTCTCTAAAAAGAATAGAAACTTATGGATATAAAAGGGATTATGAGAAAATTCTAACAAATTTATTTGATCCATGCAGGAAAATGGCATCATCAAGCAAAGTTAATTATTCCCAACAGAAATTCCCCACAGAATTAATTTCTTTTGGAGATATCAATCTCCCTGTTTATCCTCAAAACTCACAAAAATGTTTCAGGACTTCAAGACCTTATCCTCTGGAAAAATCCCAAAAAACCTTATTAAATTCAATATGGAACGTCCAACCAAACGATTCCAATCAAAAAGTCATAGTCTTAAACGCCTTGGCCTATTATTTCTGTAAAATAAATCTTTCTTCCCAATCAGCACATGAACCCGATTCAGAAAACGTATTATATTATGTTGTTTACCAAGGGAAGGTGACAGGAATCTACAACCACTGGACCCGAGTGGTTGAAGTTATTAAAAATGAACAAAATTCTTTTTATAAAAGTTTTAAAACCCTTCCTGAAGCTCTAGAATCAGCCAACCGTTTATTGGTCCAAATTACTTTATTTATTATCTAGTCAGAAAAGATATAAATACCCAAAAGAGTTATGGTAAACAAAAAGCCAATGAAAATAGTTTTCCAAAAAAGAGTTTTTATGAAATTCCTAAAAAAGATTTAAAAACTGATTTTCAATTTTGTAACCATTGCGAGACGATGGAAATTTTTTTTAAAAGACTAAATGATTCGAAATCATTAATTTCTGATAAAATTAAGGAATTGACGGAAAAATTACAAGAAACAGAAACAGCCCTTAAGGCAAACCTTATTAACTTGGATCTTCTTAAAAAGATTCAAGATTTTGAAATAGACCATCCCAGTCTATTAGCCAGACCTAGTTTTATTTAATTCTAGCCAAAAACTGAGCCCAACAAGATTTTTCTTTAGACCACTTACAGAATTAAGCATATTACCTACCCAAATAAATGACATTGTTTTCTCAAAAGCCAAAGAAAATTTCTACCAAAAATTCCAAATGATCCAAGAAATTCTTTTCTTAAAAATCAATGACATAAAAAATTATTCCTTTAAAAAGAATAAATGAATACGCCAAACATAAAATAGATTGCCAAAAAGAAATTTTCGACATAGACAATTGTTCTTGTCAACTTCAATTCTACTTCCTTTCTACCCAAATATATTTTTCAACCTTCAGAGATTTTTTCTTTCAGTTTCATAATAAGGAAGAAAGAATAAGTATAAATTCTTTATTAGATTTAGGATTAGTTTCAGAAATCATCATCACAGATAAAGATGACATAGACAGTTTCAACAGTGTTGCACTTAAAAGTGCAATCCAATATCTCTTTGATACCGGCAATAATGAAGTAAAATTAGAAATAAGATCAACATGCCCAGAATGGATCAGAACAGATATAGAACCAGCAGTTCACAGAATTTGGGTCAAGCCCTTTTATAAATGGAGAAAACAAAAAGAGGAACCCGAAGTCCATCATCCAACCATTTGCAGAACTACAATCCAAAACCAAACAAAACATCAGAGATTACAGACATTAGCCTTCAAGCATAAATTCATCGAAAAAAGAAATGAAGACTACATATTATATTTTATGAATCAGATTTACAAAATCTACATATTGGGCTAATCTCCTTGCGTTGATCATTTTCCAGATTTCTATACAGATGCTCCCAAATCTTTTTATTTTTATACTAGAATTTACAACAGATTTTTGGAAGAAATAGAAGACATGAAGACAGAAGAAATCTTCCAATCCTCTGAGGAAGATATTATCTTTGAAGATTTACTCGATGAAGAAGGAATGCACAATTTAGATACATAATTGATTTGTAAAATTGTAAATTTTGTATTGTATAAATATATATATAAAAATAAATATATGTAAATATATATATATATATATATATATATAATATATATATATATATAATTGACGTCAAAATGATGCAAGCATGACAAAGACAAATACTATTCAAGATTCTGAAAATACCCTTGAAGATATCTATAAAAGGAAGACAAGGCCTCCAAGGGAATGCAAGTTTTTTGATACCAAGTTTTATATTCTCTCTCTTTCTTTCTCTTTCTCTCTTCTCTTTCCTACTTTTCCTACTTTCTCCACTCACATTCAAAGTGTTCTTATCCTTCAAGCTTGATGTTCTTAAAGAATTTGTAAATCCTTTGAAGATTCATATATGAAGATTCATATTGAAGTTCTTATTGAAGATTCATATATTGAAGATTCTTATATGAAGATTCATATTGAATCTTCAAAGGATTTACAGATTCTTTAAGAACATAAAGCTTGAAGGATAAGAACACTTTGAATGTGAGTGGAGAAAGTAGGAAAAGTAGGAAAGATGTAAGGCCCTATAATTAATTATCTGGTAATTTGGCATAATTAGAATAATTATTGAGTTGTAAATTAAAATAATTATTTATGCCAAATAAATTCAAGAAGTGTGTTAAAAATATGTATTTTAGAATATCGGATAATTTAACGATATAAAATACATATAGACTTTAAATAACACACGAGATCAAAATAAATACAGACCGGGATAAAGGGGCTTGAGTCACTAATTTTTGGTGACCAATTATTATATAAATATATATATACATATACATACAAACCTACCTCATTCAAAAAGAGAAAAAGAAACGAGTGAGAGAAGGAAAAAGAAAGAAAGGAAGAAGAAAACTCCATTCCCGTCACCCTTGGAGCAACCGCGGAAAAATCGCGATATCTACTCCGTCCAGCGTTGTAATCTCGATTGGTTTGAGGGGTTGTCTTCCTTACATCAGTACCTTCATTTTGAGCCATAAAACACGAATTTTGAGCAAGGAAACGAGCAGATCGAAGCTCCATTTTGTGAGCCCTGTTTCTGTGCAGTAGTTTGGTGAGTTCAGTTTTGTGCTTCTGTAATTCGAATTTTTGTGTATTGTGCGTTAGAAATCTCGACTTGTGGTTCAAATAGAACTTGTAGTTCTGTTTGTTATCTTTCTATAGCCGCTAAAATCATCGACTTTTGATTAGAAACGGATTTGTTATGAATTTTCTACCAAAATGTGTCAAGATGGAATTCTGTGTTGGAGCTGCGTAAATTACCTACTGTAGTTCGAGTTTTTGTCAATTATGCGCTCGGATTCTGGACTTGTGATTCAGATAAGAGTTGTAGAGCTATGTGTTGTCTTCGTATTGATATAAGATTCGTTAAATTCCATTTAGAATTGAGATAGTTATGCTCATTTTTCCGAAACTGCTCAATTACTGAATTCTGCCGCGAAGTGCGTATGGAGTAGCGTCTTCTTGAAAATTCTGCGATTTATCTATTAGGATTCTGGAAATGTTTTATTCTAGAAAAACTTAGATATTTGAGTTTTCTTTCATTTCCAATTGGCGGTTATTGATTTGGGTCAAAAATGAATTAGACATGAATTTTATGGTCATAGGTGCCGAATCTGAAACTTTAACAGAATTCAATTTTCTAGATTTCTGGTTGTGGATGTTTATCCGTGTCAAGATGATTGAATTTCTTGTTGACATCTTCTAATGAAATATGGGTTTTTGAGTGAGGATTCCAACCATGTATTATAAGTATATTTTGGTTAAGTTTTGGTTAAGTTTTAATCTTAAAACTTAGCATAGGTACAAGCTGAAATTTAGAAATATTGTTATTGAATTGGAAATTTACTCGACTTGTTATATTATCTTATTGTTAGGCCGAGGAGATCAAAGTTGAGCTTGTTGTCGTTATCAGTTTGTAATATTTGAAAGGTATGTTGCGGTCGGTAACATACGAGGTAAAAGTATCATTTTTATTTTAAATTGAAAATTCTATGGCTTGATGAATTATTTGTGATTTGATGATGATTGTTGTATTGAGATGAGTTTATTATGATATCGAAATGATGATATTGATTTGCATCATTACATTGCATATTGAGCCAATTGTCGATTCAGATTTGATATGGCGGAGGTCGCCTTGATATATTGATTTATTGGACGTATGGGGCTATAGTTGAGTTGGCATAGTGTATGCGGAGGTCGCTGCTATGGCCTGAACACTCTCTATAGGCGCACAATAGTTCTGGGATTGTAGAACACAGTACACCACCCCGAGTGGATGAGTCGGTGGATGTTGCTGGGGGATTCTCTTTCCTTGGGTACCCTATGACCTGATGATTCACTTGATTTTGAGATTTATTGATAGCCCACAGCTTCTGATCATGCATTGCATTATATTGCATCTTTATGAATTTATATGAACTATTTGTTATTTTAATTCTCATATGTTATTGATTGTACATACTGGGTTTATACTCACCGGCATGTCGGCTACCTCTTGTTTTCATGTGCTTGACGGTAGGTGAGGCGGGGCTTGGGATGCCAGAGTCCAACTCCAGGCGAGGAGATATGAGTTAGAGTGGGATTCTCGGGTCTTAGGAGATCTTTGATGATGTTGGATTACTTTGGTTCATTACTTTATTTTGACATGTTAAAATTTATATTTCAAACTTTTGAGATCTTTAAATTATTTTAACGATGTTTATGTCGGTTTGTGAACCATAAATTATGTATTTTACTAAACTGTTTGGTTTGTTACATTAATTATTATTATTATTAGATGTCGGACCCGGGACCCCACAATAGGTGGTATCAGAGCGTAAGATATTTGGGAACGGGTAGATCGAGTCGGTTCGAATTGCTTGATCATGTGATATAATTGCTAGCATTTGTACTGTACCATAATGTGAAATACATGATTTTAATTTAGATGATTATGATATTGTCATTTTATATGTGTTTGATCTATTGTATATCAGACATGGCTACTCGAGGTAGAGGTCGTGGCAGACTTAGACAGAACATACCCGTGGCACAAGATCAGGGCAGTGCTACTCATACTCAGATGGATATAACTCCGACTCCTATGGAGATACTGTTAGCCAGATTTCAGTCTTTGCACCCACCGATGTTGAAGGGTACCGAGAATGCATTAGAGTGTGAGAACTGGTTGGAGAATATGGATCAATTATTTGAATCTCTTGAATATCCAGATGATCGTAGAATCAAGTTAGTTGTTCATCAGCTATTGGATGTTGCTAAGAGTTGGTGGATCATGACCAAGAAAGCTTTAGAGGGCCGAGGTACGATTGTTACTTGGGATATCTTTAAATCTGAATTTTATCAGCTTTTATTTCCTACCTCTTACAGGAAAGATAGTGGAGCCGAGTTTGCAAATTTAAAGCAGGGAAATCTGAATGTTGAGGACTATGTTGCTAAGTTCTCAAATTTACTGAGATTTGCACCTCATGTAGCATCTGATAAAGAAGCTAAGGCTGATCACTTCATAAATGGTCTTAACCCTGATATCTTTACACTGGTTAATACTGGAAGGCCTAACACTTTTGCTGAGGCTCTTGATCAAGCCAAGGGAGATGAAACCGGAATCATTAGGCAGAGAGGTTCTCAGATGCAACGACCCCAACAGCCACAATATCGACAGCAGTTCAGACAGGGTAATAATGGCAGTAACAGTGGCAACATAAGAGAGCAGTTTAGGGCTAAAGGCAAGCAATTTAAAAGGCATGGCAGTAATTTTTCGAGTTCTAGTGGATCGAGACAATCTGGTTCAGTTCAGAGCACTGGTTATTCAGGTTCGACATGTGGTCAGTGTGGTGGTAGACATTATACCGATCAGTGTAGAGGAGTATCAGGACCTTGTCATTTGTGTAACCAGATGGGACACTATGCTCGAGTGTGTCCTAACCGTGGCAGTTATATATCTCAGAGTGGGGGATCATCGAGACAGACACCTCACCAGAACCGCCAGACCACTACAGTTCATTCCTATCAACAGTCAAACCGGTCAGATCAGAACAAACAAAGTGGTAACCACATGGTAGGACAACCACTTAGACAGCAGGCCCGAGTTTTTGCACTCACTGATGATGAGGCACATAATGCTCCAGATAATGTCATTGCAGGTAATTGTTTTCTCTCAGGTTATCCTGCTTATGTTTTGATGGATACTGGTGCATCACATACTTTCATAGCTGAGCAATTTGTCACATTTCATTCGTTGCATTCTATGCCATTATCATGTACATTATCTATTTCTACTCCATTGGGCAAAGTGATGAGGTCAGCTGAAATGATAAGTGGTTGTGAATTTCGTTATGAGGATAATGTCATTGAACTTGATTGTATTGTGTTGGAGATGTCTGATTTTGACTGCATAGTTGGTATTGACATGTTGACAAGATACAGGGCCACTGTAGATTGTTTTCAGAAGATTGTTAAGTTTAGGCCTGATATGACAGATCATTGGACGTTCTATGGTAAGGGTTCTCGAGCTAAGATTCCTTTGATATCTGTTTTCTCCATGACTCGTTTGCTACATAAAGGAGCAGAATGTTTCTTGGTTTATGCAATTGATATTTCAAGGTTAGTACCTAAATTGGCAGATATTCAAATTGTTAGTGAATTTTCAGATGTATTTCCAGATGAAATTCCAGGATTTCCTCCAGTCCGAGAGATTGATTTCAACATTGAGTTGATGCCAGGTACACAGCCTATTTCTAGAGCTCCTTATAGGATGTCACCAATTGAACTGAAGGAACTAAAGGAACAACTTGAGGATCTATTGGCTAAAGGATATATAAGACCAAGTGTTTCACCTTGGGGTGCTCCGGTTTTATTCGTGAAGAAGAAAGACGGGTCTATGAGGCTTTGTGTCGATTATAGACAGTTGAATAAAGCCACAGTAAAGAATAAGTATCCTTTACCAAGGATTGATGATCTCTTTGACCAGTTGCAGGGTTCTTCGGTATATTCTAAGATTGATTTAAGATCCGGATATCATTAGTTAAGAGTTAGAGAGGCAGATGTGCCTAAGACTGCTTTTTGTACCAGGTATGGGCATTTTGAATTTTTGGTTATGCCTTTTGGGTTGACCAATGCACCTGCGGTATTTATGGATTTGATGAACTGTGTGTTTCAAAGGTATATAGATCAATTTGTTGTGATCTTCATTGATGATATTCTTATTTATTCGAAATCTGAATCCGAGCATGCCGAGCACTTGAGAGCTGTTTTGCAAATTTTGAGAAATGAAAAGTTGTATGCTAAATTTTCCAAATGTGAGTTTTGTTTGGATAGAGTTGTTTTTCTGGGACATGTGATTTCAAGTGCTGGTATATCAGTTGATCCGAGTAAAGTTGAGGCAGTCATCAATTTGTCTAGACCGACATCAGTTCCTGAGGTACGTAGTTTTATGGGTTTGGCAGGCTATTATCGCAGATTTATTGAAGGATTCTCCCATATGGCGAGGCCAATTACTCAGCTGACACAAAATAATGCACCATTCATTTGGTCTCAGGCATGTGAGGCTAGTTTTGTTGAACTTAAGCAGAGATTGACTAGTGCTCCAGTTCTGACTATTCCATCAGGTGTAGGAGGATTTACAGTGCACACTGATGCTTCACATCAAGGACTGGGTTGTGTATTAATGCAGCATGGCCGTGTTGTTGCCTATGCTTCACGACAGTTGAAGCCACATGAGTCTAAATACCCAGTACATGAATTTGAACTAGCAGCAGTTGTTTTTGCTCTAAAGATTTGGCGTCACTACTTGTATGGGGAGACATTTGAGATATTCACGGATCATAAGAGTTTGAAATATCTCTTTTCACAAGCGGAGCTGAACATGAGACATAGGCGTTGGTTAGACTTGTTGAAAGACTATGATTGCGAAATAAAATATTATCCAGGTAAGTCGAATGCAGCAGCTGATGCTTTGAGCAGAAAAGTATGCAATATGTCCTTGATCACTAGCAGTGTATCTGATCTAGTAGAAGACTGTTGCCTTTCTGGTTTGGATTTTGTGGTAGAAGATAAATCTGTACAAGTATTTATGATTCAGGCAGAACCAGAGTTGTTTGTCAAAATTATAGAGGCTCAAAGGTTAGATCAAAGCATTCAGAAATCAGTTGAACTCGTCAGATCAGGACATCGATCAGAATTTCAGGTCAATAATGAGGGTATTTTGTTTGTGAATGATCGTATTGTAGTTCCTGATATTTCAGAGTTGAGGATACAAATTTTGTGTGATGCTCATTGCAGTAAGTTCAGTGTACACCCTGGAAGTAAAAAGATGTACAATGACTTGAAGAAACAATTTTGGTGGAAAAGAATGAAATCTGACATAGCAGAATTTGTATCTCGTTGTTTGAATTGTCAACAAGTAAAAGCAAAAAGGAAGTGACCAGGAGGTCTTTTGCACATCCTTAAGGTTCCAGAATGGAAGTGGGACCATATCACCATGGACTTTGTCATGAAATTGCCGAGGTCGTCGGGGGGTTGCGATACAATTTGGGTTATCCTTGACAGATTAAGCAAGTCTTCATGTTTTATTCCTTATCAGATGACATATAGGCATGATGAGATGGCTAGATTGTACATCAGAGAAGTTTTGAGATTGCATGGTGTGCCTAAGTCCATTGTATCAGATCGTGATCCCAGATTTTCTTCTCATTTTTGGCAGAGTTTACAAGAGGCCTTGGTACTCGTTTGCACTTGAGTACAACATATCATCCTCAGACAGACGGACAGTCAGAACGTACTATTCAGACATTAGAGGATATGTTGAGAGCTGTAGTTATGGATTTTGGTATTGGTTGGCAGGATTCATTACCACTTGTAGAGTTTTCTTATAACAACAGTTATGAAGTAAGCATTGGAATGTCACCATTTGAAGCACTATATGGCAGGAAGTGTCGATCTCCTCTGTATTGGGACGATTTATCTGAAGCACCAATTATAGGACCTGATATGATAAGAGATATGACAGAGAAGGTGAAATTGATTCAGAGTCGTATGCGAGCTGCTCAGGATAGGTAGGCTAAGTATGCAAACATCAGGAGACGACCGTTGATTTTTGAGAAAGGTGACAGAGTTTTTCTGAAAATATCTCCTTTTCGTGGTACAATTAGGTTTGGAAAGAAGGATAAATTAGCACCGAGATTCATAGGTCTGTATGAGATTTAGATTAAAAGATATTGGACAACAACTTACAACCTTCATGCAAGTACGTATATCAAACAAATTGCTCAATGTATGTGGCTATAAAAGATCAAATTTTAGAATATGAATCCTAACAGTAGTAATATTGTTGATCCGTACTTTGAAGTATGGATTGTTATTAGGGCTTAATCTTTAATATTGTTGACCAGTACTTTAAAGTGTGGGTTGTTATGAGGGCTTAATCTTACTTAATCACAAAAGACATTTCTTTAGGCATTAATCTGAAATTGACAAAACAATTCGTTCTTTCATGCAAGCTGTAGTTAGAAGAGAATGAGAATTGGTAAAACTCCATATATTTTCGTATAATGAAATGCTGATTCTATAAGGATTAAATAAACAACTTGATACGAAACCTCGTACGAATGAAAGCAAGCACGATTAACAAAATAGCACCCTCAATTCAATACTCGAACAAGGAACGATTATATTGTCTCGATCTTTGAAACAAGTAATGATTTGTGATATTCACGTCTAAGCAATTAAACTTAGCAACAAATATCAACGATAATAACAATCGAATTTCATACGGACCTTCAAATAATTTATTTTGACAATCCGCACGAAGAACAATCGGCAAACGCCACAAAGATGCAATCTTTGATAAGTTTGATTTTGATTTTGAACACAAAGCTTTTGCCTTGTAAATTTGAGAGAATTCTCAAGAATTATGATATATCTTCAATAATCTCGTTCATCATTGATACAATGTATATAAATACAATAAAATAACAAGAAAGTAGTGTGAAAAAGCTTAACAAAAGGAGATGGCAAATTTGACACGGAAGGGAGCGCGGGTGCTCTACAAATCAGACCGCGGGTGCGGTGCCGCTTCGGATGGAAGACCGCGGGTGCGGTCCTGATTGCACCGCGGGTGCGGTGTGACTTCGGCCAATTTTCTTAAATTCTATTATGATGGACCGCGGGTGCGGTGTCTGTTGGAGCGCGGGTGCACTGAACCTTCGGCAATATCACTTGGATAACATTCCAAGAACCTCAAATATTATTTCCATGATTCCCAACCTCCTCTAATTTAGTCACCCAATTTGTATATCCTCCTTGTTAGTTCATCATGAGTCCTTGAAGTGCTTCTTTAAACTTCTTGCTACGTCCCCTCGTTATAGGTCCTTCGGGCAACTCCAACGAATCCCATGCTTTCTTTGGTGCTTGATCAACCATGTTTGCATCACAACTAAGGAGAAAACATACCTTAATCCTACAAATTTAAAATACAAAAATACAAAAAAAGAGATAGATAAACCAATAGATAAGTTCATATCCAACTACATAAATAAGATAAGATCAGGTTTGCAACACTCCTCCTCAAGCTGGGTCGTATAGATTGATCATTCCCAGCTCAGAACACAATTCATAAAATTTTAGATGAAACAGAGCCTTTGTCAGTATGTCTGCCACTAGCTTGTAGTTGAATAGGAATGTAGGTGATAGTGATAATCACATCCTCAGTCTTCTCACTAATGAAGTAATAGTTTACCACAACATGTTTCGTCCGATCATGGTGTACTGGATTCTTTGATATGCTGATAGCTACTTGATTATCACACAAAAATTCAGTTAGAGGATTTCTTCCAATTTTAATTTGGTTAGCAGTCTTCTGAGCCACAACCCCTCACACATTTTGTGGGCCAATGCTCGAAATTCAGCTTCCGCACTGTTGTGAGCAACTAAATATTGCTTCTTACTTCGCCATATCACTAGGTTTCCCTATACAAATGTGCAATACCCTAATGTGGGACGTCTATCTGTAAGGGATCCAGTCCAATCAGCATCATTGTAGACCTTAATTCTTCGATATGTAGTTTTCTTGAAAAGAAGTATTTAACCGGACACCCTTTGAGATACATCAACACACGATATGCAGCATCCATATGTTCCTCGGTCTGGTTTTTCATGAATTGCCAGATAACACTTACCACAAATCCAATATACGGTCCTGTATGTGTCAGATATATTAGTTTTCCCACTAGTCTTTAATATCTTCCCTTGTCAACTAAGGGACAATCACCTTTTCCACCAATTTTGATGTTCGGATCCATTTGAATGTCTACAGGTTTACACCCTAACATTCATGTTTATTTCAGAAGGTCAGTAACATATTTACGTTGATAAATAGATATATCACTGGAGGATCTTGCTACTTCCATTCCCAGAAATTATTCTAGGTGCCTGAGGTCTTTCATCTAAAATTTTCTATTAAGGAAGAGTTTCACATGATCTATTTCTTCTTCATGATTCCCTGTTAGTACAACGTCATCCACATAAACAATAAGAATTACACTTTTACCTTCCCCAGAGTGTTTCAAAAATAAGGTGTGGTCGGTCTGACAATGATTGTAGCCAATTTTCTTCAACGCATTCATGAACCGATAAAACCAAGCTCTAGGAGATTGTTTAAGCCGATAAAAGGACTTTCGCAATCTGCACACCTTGTTTACTGTCAGCTGAGATTCAAAGCCTGGTGAGATTTTCATATAGACTTCTTCCTCGAGATCACCGTTAAGAAATGCATTCTTGACAGTGGCCAGGCTGAGTTAACAGCAATTGATAGGATAACTCGAACAGTGTTTAGACGAGCAAAAAGAGAAAAGGTTTCTTCGTAGTCAATGCCATATGACTGAGTGTATCCCTTGGCTACAATTCTTGCTTTTAGTTGTTCTACACTCGCATCAGATTTATGTTTGACTGTGAAGATCCATTTGCACCCAACCGGTTTATTCCCTGATGGAAGATCAATGACGTTCCATATATTGTTCTTTTCCAATGCCTTTATTTCATCAAGGACAACAACTTTCCAATTTGGATCACTTAAGGCATCATCTGCGGTGGGGGGAATTCGGACCTAATCTAAATTGGAAAGAAAGGCACAATACATAGGTGAAAAACGCTCAAATGAGTCAAAGTTACCTATAGAGTGCTATGTGCATGATCGAATTCATTTCCATAGCGCAACAGGTATTTCATCAAGGCTATCAACAAGATCACTGTTGTTAATCACATGAGTATCAGTAATGATTAATTCTTGTGAGTTTGTACACAAATTTTTTATTGGGGAGATTTTTTAGCAGTCTGAATTTGAGCAGGCACTTGTATAGTCTCTTGATGATGATGGTTTCTTCGAGAATAAGTATGAATTGGCTCATTGAGGTTGAGCTTCCTAGGAACATGAGGTGGATGTAGTGGCGTAGTATTAGATGTAGGAGGCTCTATATAAGAGATGGATGGTATTGTGGATTCCCAACTGCTCGGTTCATTGGTGGCTGACTCTCCCTGAATTGAGGAGCTCGGGTAGAATGGTTGAGATTCAAATAAGGTAACATCCATAGAGATGTAGTATGTAGAACCCGTAAATTAGGCTACGTATTCAAGCCATGCATAATTCCTAGTATTTGAATTAAAATGATTTTATTGCATGAGTATTTAAATTGTTTTCTCTAAATTTATTTATTTTATTCAGTAGTTTAATTGTTAGCTTTTCAGTTAATTAAGTGAGGCCGGACCGGAGTTGGAGTAAAGAGATAAAAATTTAATATTAAGAAAACAATCTCAAAATTTATTTAAGATAAATAATAAGTTAATTTATTGAAAAAGAAGGTTTAGGGAATTATTTAAATAAGTTGAGATAAGTGGTAAATAGAGTTCAATAATTAATTCCTTAATTCTCAAAAATATCTAATGAGTAGATAAAACACTAAATATTTAAAATACAATTTTTAAGGAAATATTTTCCCTCCATGTTAGGTGCAATTTTCGGCCCCCTTCAATTTAATTTAAAATTTGTTGGCAACCCATTTAATTAATAGTTTTCCCTATCCATTTTTTTGGGTGATGAATTCCTCACCATTTTTAATCCATATTTAATTAATAATTAAGCAAATTCCCACCCCACTTAGCTAGATAAATCGGCCATTCCCCATTTTTAAAAGGTTTAAATTTTTATTTACAACTCATTCTTTAATTATCCTCCCTTAACCTTTTCTAGGTAAATAATCTCCCCAACTTTTAAATCTCTATCAAATCATTAATTAAACCATTTTTCCCTTGCACCTAGGCCATAAAATCGACCAAATGCACCCTCATCCACCCCCTAAAATCTTTTGATATCAATCATTTAACAAACTCATAGATAGCAAGATTTATCCTTCCTTTTTATCTTGCAAATTCCCATCTTTCTTCTAGCCATTTCCCCCCCTCCCCTTACACCGAAATTCAGAGAGAATTAAGAGTAAAAAAATCGTGTGAGAGCAGTAAGAAATTAAGAGAGAAAAATCGTTTAGCAAGCAAGGAAGAAAAGCGCTCCGCCTCCTCCGCGTCGCGTCGTTGCGTTCCTTTGTTTTCTTCAAAAAAAAAAATAACCAGGCATGTATATATTTTTATTTGCTCTTCAATCAAGCCATATTAGTATTTTGAAACAACATACTCATGATTTTATTTAAGCAAAACCGAAATACATCAACCATTTTTCAGAAAATGAATATGCAGATTTTTGTTCAATTCCCTTGCTACCGCACGGCTGGACTTGTGTTGTTTGTTTCAGGTGTTGGCTCGTGTCCAGACTCCCAAGACGGCTCCTAGGCATGTACTAGGATGTATTAGGACCATGTTGGCCCATTAGTTCGGCCCCCATGCTTGCTGGAAACCGAAATGACAGCAACCTCCCCATAGTGCAGAATTGGGTTTCGAAAATTCTGTTTTGCTTGTCTATGGATGGTTCGAACCTTGGTTGGCTCTTGGGCCTGTAAACCTGGTTTGAACCCTTATCTAGCATGTCTAGGACGTGACCAAGATGCCCTTTCATGGCTTGGTTCACGTCCCAATTGGTTTCAAATAAAAAGAACATGAAAAGCCCCCCCCCCCCCCCCCCTTCTCGGCCCTTCTATTATCGAGCAAGTGTAGTTGAGTTGTGTGGTGTTAGTATGGATCTTGGTTGGCTCTTTAGCCATTAGCCATGGTTCACACCATGCCCCATGAAGTCTAGATCGTGGCATGGTCAATAAAATGGCCACTGGGATGATCCATGATAGCAAAACAATAGCAATACCCCCACGCGCATAGAATTGCTCTCGGGTGGGACTTCTCGATAGTTTCATGGAGTGGTTCGAATTTTGGCTGGCCTAAGGCCCTTAGCCATGGTTCAAATCATTCCTTAGGGTGTTGGTAAGAGCCTCTGGTTGGTGGTTCAACCCCCAATTGCCGGTAGTCTCGAAAACGACACAAGAAATCGAAGGCACAGCTGCTGTAATTTTTGACAGCAAGCATGCTGCGGTTCAGAGGTGAATTCCGGGTTCTTGGTTGGCTTTTAGTCTATGTCCTTGGACTGGACAGTACCTCAATGAGTTGGGAAGGCCATGTTTTTGGCCGTTTGTGATTCGGTTAAGTTTAGAGGTCGTACGAGATTTTACGGTGCAAGGTGCCAAAATGACTCTCGAAAGAGCGTTTCATTTTTTGGCCCCCATTCACTAAATTTTGAGTACTGTAAATTTAGGAGCATTATTTCATCATTTTAGGCGTATTTTAATCGTGACCATATGACGGTTCGGTGTTGGTTCAGGTTGGTACGGAGTCACGATTAATTACGAAGTTGTTAGGAGCAATTGTCTCAGTTTTTGGATTCAATTACAAAGTTTGGTCAAGTTAAATCATTTGCATATTTTTTTCATGTTAGATTTAAGTCGCAACGAGCCTGGGAGCGATCCAACCCAATTAGTAAAATTATTACAGGACATTTAATGATGTTATTTAATTATATTACGTGCAAAATATTCATTTTGATATTTATGCGATATTGCTTGTGGTCACTTTACTATCATGAGATTATTACTTCACCCGGTTGCCAGTTACCGGTCAGTTCAGTTTTGTACCACCCGCTCGCCAGTTACCGTTCAGTTCAGTTCAGGGGCCACTTGCGTAGACCATAATCTCACCAGAAAATTATTACATGCTATTTCATTACAGGGCTCCAAGGAGCAAACATTTTCACTTATGATATTTTCAGTTCAGTTATGCACGTATTATAATTACTCATGAAATGATATTTTACGTTACACCTCATGACCTGATATTTTCACATGCATGCGATTTTATTATGTATTTGCTTGTTATTTACGATATATGCATGCTGAGTCTTTAGACTCACTAGACTTGATTGTTGTAGGTACTGATGATGTCGGGGCCGAGGGCGGAGACCAGTGAGCTAGCTTGGGTCGGCAGTAGTGGAACCCGAGGACCTCAATTTTTAGCATTTTTGATTTTTCGAACTCAGTTTTTATCTGCTGATGAATTATTTTAAATTGATACTTTGCAAACATTAAATTATTCCGCTGCTATTTTGAATATTAAACTTTATTTATCAATTTATTTCATTAATGAGATATTTTATTCAGATTAAAAGAAAATTTTAATTTTTCCGCAAATTTTCAAGTAAGAATTTTCGGGCCTTTACAGTTGGTATCAGAGCCTATGTTCTTGTAAAGGGTTGTACTACTACTGACCACGAGAAGCTCACGAAGTCACGTCTTCGGTCTGTAAGTTTTACATTTACGCATTTTATTTAAAGCATGAATTATTTTATCATCATGCCTTCATGAAATATTTTACGTTCAGAATTTTATTATGCAATGTTCATTTAAATTAAAAATAAATTTTGGAATTATGCATGTTGGAATTATGCATGTTAGTTACGTATGGGTTATGTATGGAACAGTATGCCTCCTAGACGCCAGGTTGGACGCCCGAGAGGTGGTGGTGAGCACCATCATGAGGACGGCGAGGATCAGAGGCAAGAGAGGCAGGGACCTCCACCCCCTCCACCTGATATGAATGTCCAGATGCTAGCTGGGATGAATAGGTTCTTCGCACAGTTTGCGAGGAACGATGCCGCTGTAGCAGCCAGGCCGACCGGGCCCGAGGCTACCTACGAGAGATTAATGAAGATGCGTCCTAAGGAGTTTTCAGGGACGACGGACCCCATGATTGCCGAGGGCTGGATCAAGTCCCTCGAGGTTATTTTTGATTTTATGGAGCTGGGAGATGCAGACTGAGTTCATTGTGCGACATATTTATTCGGAGGAGATGCCCGCTTATGGTGGGAAGGAGCATCAGTAGCCTTGAACTTGGCTACCCTCAGCTGGACGCGCTTCACGGAGGTATTTTACTCCAAATATTTCACTGACGAGGTGCGTACCAGGTTGACCATGGAGTTCATGACCCTGAAGCAGGGAGATCTGACTATTACGGAGTACATCCGTAAGTTTGAGAGGGGTTGCCATTTTGTGCCCCTGATTGCGAATGATGCGGGTGCTAAGCTGAGGCATTTTCTGAATGGCCTGCGATCGATCTTACGGCGAGATGTTAGTGTTGGTGGCCCTACTACTTATGATGTTTCTATCTCCAGAGCTCTAGCTGCAGAGCAGGATCAGCTTGACATTGAGAGAGACCGGCAAGGGAAGCGACCATTCCAGGCACCGCACCGCCCTCCTCCTCCTCAGCAGCAGCAGCAGAATAAGAGGCCTTTCCACGGCCCACCCGGGAACAGAGGCCAGCAGCAGCAGCGGGGACGTGCAGTCCCTAAGACCTTTGAGCACCCAGTCTGTCCCAAGTGCTCTTGCCGCCATGCTGGAGTATGTATGTATGGCTCAGAGAAGTGTTACAAGTGTGGTAGCCCAGACCACGTGCTGACACAATGCCCTCAGAGGAACCTGCCTACCCTAGGCAGGGTGTTTGCTCCCCATGCAGCGGAGACGAACCCGGAGACCATGCTTTTGACAGGTACCTTACAGCTTTAAGTTTTCATTTGGATTTAGTATTTTGAATTGAGATTTGGAACCTAGAAATTATATTAAGATTGCATGTCCTAATCATTATCACTTTGAGAATTTGGGTTATGGGTTGAACTTAGAATTGCGTTAGGATTGCATGCTCTACTCAGTATTGTTTTGGGGAAACTAGGCTAGAAGAACTTTGACCTTCGCATGTCTATAAGTAGTCATTGTAACTATTGGGTTAGCATGATGTTCCAACCTTTCAGAGAGAATTTTTATAGCTCGTTCCTCTACGAAGGCCCTGATAGATTCAGGGGCTACGCATTCGTTCATCTCAGAGGTCTTTGCGAATTTCCTCAAACTCAAGACCATCGGACTTGATACAGCGTTTTCAGTGGTATTACCCTCTGGAGAGGAGATGACGGGTACGAATGTGATCCGAGACATAGATCTTGAGATGCATGGAAATCTTGTTTATGCGGATCTTATAGTGTTGCCGATGCCAGAGTTTGACATCATTCTGGGGATGGACTGGCTACTGAGGAACCGAGTTTTGATTGACTTCCAGCGGAGATCTGTTCTTGTCCGACCGCCAGGAATGGAGCAATTCTTATTTGAGCCGGACAGGTACTTTCCTTTACCGCGCATTATTCCTTATGTCCAGGCTAGGAAGCTCATGCATAGAGGGTGTCAGGCATTTTTAGCAACCTTTATATCTGTCCCCGAGGCACCCAGTCAGTCAGCCGCAGATGTCCCTATTGTCAGAGATTTTCTAGACGTTTTTCCTGAGGACGTCTCTGGTATGCCACCCGAGAGAGAGGTGGAGTTTTCTATTGAGCTTATGTCAGGTACGACTCCGATCTCAAAAGCGCCGTACCGACTAGCGCCGAAAGAGATGGCAGAACTGAAGAAGCAGATTCAGGAGCTTCTAGACAAAGAGTTCATTCGCCCGAGTTTTTCACCATGGGGCGCGCCAGTGTTGTTTGTGAAGAAGAAGGATGGGTCCATGAGGCAATGCATTGACTACCGGGAATTGAACAGGGTTACAGTGAAAAACAAATACCCACTCCCGCGGATTGAGGATTTATTTGATCAGTTGCAAGGAGCTTTGGTATTCTCCAAGATTGACCTGCGTTCCGGTTATCACCAGTTGAGGGTGAAGGATGCTGATGTTTCCAAGACTGCTTTCCGGACTCATTATGGACACTATGAGTTCCTTGTGATGCCGTTCGGTCTGACAAATGCGCCAGCGATCTTCATGGATCTCATGAATCGAGTATTTCAGTCGTATCTTGGCTAGTTTGTGATAGTTGTGAGAGTCTGAATTTCCAGCAGAAGTTAGTATTTTTCAGCAGCTAGCAAAATTCCAGCAGCAGCTCAAATTTCAGAAGCTGACATTTTCCAGCAGACATGCATTTTCCAGCAGACAGAATCCAGCAGCAGAAGAAATTCAGCAGCGAGATTTCCAGCAGACCATTACTGATTCAGAACAGACTTGTAACTGAAGCCTTTAACATGGAATCAAGGCTGTTAAATGGCAGATTATGACCATTAATAGGGAGTCTAACAGTCAGAAATTGCCTATAAATAGCACCCTCAGATCTCTGAATTGGGTTACACAAAATCTTGAGTTAACACTTGAAAATTAGAGCTAAGAGAGTGCAATTTTCGGAGCTGAAAAATCCAGTAGCGAGAGCAACCAGATTCCAGCAGACTTCAACCGAAACTTTTTAGCAAATTACGGTAAGTGGGCTTATGTATAAATATGTTGAAATCAGTTTTGATGATTCTGTTTTAAAACACAGTTTCTGTATGTATGATTTCTGATATCTGATTTTGAAGCACTGAAACTCCCTAGTGAACTAATGGTAGGAATATATATTCTGAACATTTCTGAATTCTAAATTCTGTTTCTGGCCTCACCCCTTAGAGGAGAGAAAATATAGGGGACTGATATCAGTTTAGCCATGAAATTCACTAACGTGCTCAGTGCTTACTAATTCTTATTTCTGTTCTGTCATCTGTGATTTCTGAATTCTTGTTTATGTTCTGAAAGTAAGAGTTTTCTGTATATTATTACTGTTTCTGTTAAAATGGTTTCGAAAACCGGGAGATTATTCCCACCCCTGCTTACTGAGTGACAACCATATCATTCACCCACCAAATCCATCTCAGATAAGAACCCGGAAGAAATGCTAGAAGAAGAAGAGCAGATTCAGTTCTGGGGTTGGTGAAGAATAATGTTATCTATCAGTTTTAGTTTATGTATTCCGCTGCATTTGTTCAGATATATTGTATTTCTGGTTTTACATTGCCGCTGTAAAACATCAGTATTTAAGTTTGTATCAGACGATGAATTATTCTGTATTATGAATAAAAGACTGGTTTCTAAATTTTGTACTTCTGGGGCTTGTTGTTTTCGAATGTAAATTTGAGAGCAACGCCGGTGTTGATCAACCCCGTCTCGGGGCGTGACATTGAAGTGGTATCAGAGCAGAACCAGGTTTCATAATCTGGGGAGGAGGAACTAGAAATAATAATTTCTGATAGACTTCTGATAAGTTCTGAAAATAACTACTATAATAGACTACTGAAATGTTAGACTAACTACGTACAGTTAGGAAAAATCAGTAAAGGAAACAAATTAGAATGTAATAGACTACTGAATATTTCAGCAGTAAGTCTGAATCCGAAAACAGTAGAAAAAAAAAATTTCAGTAGATGAAAACCAGCATACCTGAAACCAGTAGACCAGTAGATCGAAAAACCAGAACCAGTAGCCTGAAAGCAGAACCAGTAGGTCTGAATGCAGAAGACTGGTCAGTAGACCTGGAATGCAGCAGATTGGTTCTAACAGTGCTGGAAAGCAGCAAACTTGACTGCAGTAGCATCAAAAGTTGCAGTAGATAGTGTATTCCAGCAGGCGCATGCAGTAGACCTTGCAAATGGCATGGAAGTTGAGGTGTTTTTCGCGCAAACTTCAAACGGCCATAACTTTTGATCTAGGAGGAATTTTTACTATTAAAAGATACCGTTGGAAAGCTCTGCACGAGGAGAACCTAACCTAGAACCAACTTTTGTTCTAGCACCGCTGACGAACCCCAAAATCCTTCGTTTAGATAGTGATATCCTCATTTCCGTGAAATTTTCAAAAAATTTGAAACTTTGAAGAATTTTCATTTCTAAATGGCTTAGTATTTTTTCACCAAATTTGGTACCCTTCATGTTCTTGATGTGAAGGATTTTTAGTAAAATTTTCACATGATTCTAAGTTCGAAAATTTTTGAGCTATTTTCTGCTACTAATATGTTACAGGCTATACTGATTTTGTTCATTCCAGTATTTGTCTATACTTCGACTTGTATTCTTGAAATCATTCTGAACCTTTATCCTCATGTTTTGGATGTAGGATATGACTGACCAGAATAGCTACGTTAAGGGATTAGAGAAGAAAATAGAGAAGCTCAAGTGGCATAACTATTGCTTAGAGCTGGACAAGGATGAGTTACAGCGTAGAACAGAATCCTTAAGAAATGATGTTGAACGTTATGCTCACTATCTGCATGAAGCAGAAGAGAGAAATAGGAAGACTCAAGTAGAGTTCGAAACCTCTCAAGAGACTATGGCAGAATTGATCGAGCTACGTGATGACTTGGTCGAGAAGATCCAAGTGCTCAAGGATCAAAATCACCAAATCATGCACCAGCGTAACCAGTATATTGAACAGACTCAAGTTCAGGTTCAAGAGTTGCAAGACACTGTTGAAGTTCTTAGCGACCAGAATGCAGTTCTGCATGGTCATATTGAACATCTACAAGCAGTAATAGCCAACCAAGAGGAACCTGAAGAGGATCTCGAAGAAGAAGAAGAAGAAGAAGAAGAAGAAGAAGATCCTATGGATTTAGATTTGGGAGAAGTGATTGATTAGCACACCAGTAGTAGTTCTTTGTAATAACACTTGTTCCATTTGCATTCTGTTTTCATTTTCGAATTTCAATTGTAATTGCACTTTGTGGGAAATTAATAAAATTTATTTCTATCAATTGGTTTCATATTAATTCTTGGGAAATTACTCAATCATTTTGTTTCTTTTCTTGAGTCCATATTCTGCCATCAACCTTAGAACTTTCATATCTGTAGGAAATGGAAGGAAGACCTTTGAGAAACAATCGCAATCATCGTTATGGAAACCGCAACAACAACCGCAATAATGAGGATGCACAACAACAGCAACAACCACCACCAGCAGTTGGCCTCAGTCAGGTGGACTTGATGGCTATAGCCACGATTGTGGCGACCACGCTACAAGGGTTAGTCAACCCGAATGCTAATCAGCCACCACCACCACCTCCAGCTCAGAATGGGACTAAGCATCATTTTGAGTCTCTCTGAAGAGCAAGAGTTCCAAATTTCGATGGAAGCTCCGATCCTGAAGTCGGACATAATTGGATGAAGGAGGTGGAGAACCATCTCAGACTACTTGAAGTTCCACAAGAGATCCGGGTAGATGTAATTACACCTTTTCTTGTGGATAAAGCAACCCAATTGTGGGAAGAAGTCTCGCCAGCTATGTTAGGAACGGGACCTATTACTTGGCAAAGGTTCCGAGAGGCATTTCTGAGGCAGTACTTCCCGACAGCAGTTCGAGTACAGAAGCTGTCTGAGTTTGAAAGCTTGGTTCAAGAACCAAACATGACAGTGGTGGAGTATTCATCCAAGTTCCATTCATTGGGAACTTACTCTCCAACCATCATGGGAGACGAAGCCTTGAAGATACATCGCTTCAAGAAGGGATTGAACAGCCGCATTCAATCTGCCTTTGCTGTTATTGAGCCCAATAGTTTTGATGAATTGATGGGAGCCGCCATCAGGGCCGAGAATGATATTAAGAGGCGTGAAGGTGAGAACAAACTCAAACGTCCTCAGTCAAGCCAGTACCAACCGGACCAACAATTCAAGAGGCCTCGGTATCCAAGCAATCAATTCCCCAGTACTCCAGTCAGAGGAACCAATTCTTCTCAATCAAGCAAAGAGGAAGTCAAGTGCCAAAAATGCGGAGCCACTCATACCGGTGAATGTCGTAGGAATTCTGGAGCTTGTTTCCGTTGTGGAAAGATGGACCACCGCATTGCTCAATTTCCTTTGCCAGATCCAAGGAATGGTCCAGCAGGAGGAACAACTCCAAGTAAGCCGAAGGAGAACAAGCCAAATGCTAGAGTGTATGCTCTAACTCAAGAAGAGGCGGACAACTCAAATGATGTTGTAGCAGGTACCATTCTAATCAATAATATACCAGCTTATGTATTATTTGATTGTGGTGCTACGCATTCATTCATGTCTTAGAGATTTGCCAAGAAGTTAGGAACTGAGCATGATAACTTAGAAGAACCATATAGAGTAGCAACTCCTGCAAATCGAATTTTAGAAACTCACACTCTATATCGGGATATTGTTATTCTCATAGACAATCAGAATTTCAAGGCGAACTTAATCCAGATAAACATGGTGAATTCGATGTAATTCTTGGAATGGATTGGTTAGCTAAGAATCATGCTTTAGTAGACTGTCATAAAAAGACGGTAACCATCCAAGTTCCGCACCAAGATAAACTTTTGTTTCATGGTAAGACAAAGGAGCGAAAGACTCTTCTTTCTGCTTCTCAAACTTGGAAAGCCATGAAAAGTGGAGAAGAAGTTTATCTTGCTATGTTAAGCGAGGTAAAACAAGAAACCGCACTTGCACTGGAAGAGATTCCGGTAGTGCAAGAATTTCCGGATGTCTTTCCTGAAGATTTACCTGGCATGATTCCGGACCGCGAAGTGGAGTTTGAGATCAACTTGATTCCGGGGGCAGCACCGATCTCAAAAGCACCATACAGAATGGCCCCAGCAGAATTAAAAAAACTCAAGGACCAACTCCAAGAGTTGTTGGATAAGAAGCAGATTAGACCCAGTGCATCTCCGTGGGGAGCTCCTGTCCTATTTGTAAAGAAGAAGGACAGAACCATGAGATTGTGTATCGATTACAGAGAACTAAACAAGATCACAATCAAGAATAAGTACCCGCTTCCAAGGATAGATGATTTGTTTGACCAACTCAAAGGAGCTACGGTATTTTCCAAGCTCGATTTAAGGTCAGGCTATCATCAACTGAAGGTCAAAACAGACGATATTCCTAAAACAGCATTCAGGACGAGATACGGCCACTACGAGTTTACGGTGATGCCGTTTGGACTAACCATTGCTCCAGCAGCATTCATGGACCTCATGAATAGAGTCTTCAAACCATACCTCGATAGGTTCGTGGTTGTTTTCATAGACGACATCCTTGTGTACTCGCAAAGTAAGAAGGATCACGAGGAACATCTTCGTCTCACACTCCAGACGCTTAGAGAAAAATAATTGTACTCAAAGTTCAAGAAATGGGAGTTCTGGTTAAAAAGCGTCACATTTTTGGGCCACGTAATATCAGCAGAAGGAGTATCTCTGGACCCTAAGAAGGTAGAAGCAATCTCAGATTGGCCTAGACCAAAGACGGTGACAGAGATTCGAAGTTTCTTGGGATTAGCGGGCTATTACCGAAAATTTGTTGAAGGATTTTCTTCAATAGCCATACCCCTCACCAAACTCACACAAAAGAACTCCAAGTTTCAATGGAGTGAAGAATGTGAGCGAAGCTTCGAGACTTTGAAGAAGAAGCTTATCTCTACGCCAGTGTTGGTATTACCAATGGAAGACAAAGATTTCACCATCTACAGTGATGCATCCAAAAGAGGTTTAGGATGTGTACTCATGCAAGAAGGAAGGGTGATTGCATACTCGTCAAGACAGTTGAAGCTGTATGAACAGAATTACCCAACGCATGACCTCGAATTAGCTTTGAAAGAGCAAGCCAAAGAAGGAAAATCACCAGATTTCGAGAAGGATAACAAAGGAATCTTGTGGATGAAAGGACGATTGTGTGTACCAGACATCGATGACCTTAGACAAGATGTAATGTCTGAACCACATAAGTCAAAATTTTCAATACATCCTGGCAGTACCAAGATGTATAGAGATATGAAGAAGAATTTTTGGTGGAGTGGAATGAAGAATGACGTGGCAACTTTTGTTTCCAAGTGTCACGTGTGCCAACAAGTCAAAGCAGAACATCAGAGACCTGGTGGACTTCTTCAACCATTAGAAATCCCGGAATGGAAATGGGAGCATATTTCCATGGATTTTGTAGTTGGTTTACCCAAGTCGAGACAAAGTCATGATGGAATATGGGTAATCGTGGATAGACTCACAAAATCTATGCAATTTTTACCTGTCCGCATGAACTATAATTTAGACAAGCTAGCCACCTTGTATATGGATAATATCGTGCGATTACATGGAGTCCCAGCTAGCATTCTATCAGACAGAGATCCTCGATTTACATCTCGATTTTGGAAGAGCTTTCAACAAGCTATGGGGACTAAGGTACTCTTAGTACAGCCTATCATCCTCAGATCGATGGTCAAACAGAAAGAACAATTCAGACTCTTGAAGATATGCTGAGAGCTTGTGCTCTAGACTTCAGTGGTAATTGGAGCAAACATCTGCCTTTAATCGAGTTCGCGTACAATAATAGTTACCACAACAGCATTGTAATGGCGCCATACGAAGCTTTGTATGGGCGAAAGTGTCGATCCCCACTATATTGGGATGAAGTAGGGGAAAAAGCTATCGTTGGACCCGAACTAATCCAAGAAACAGTGGATAAAGTCACTTTGATCAGAGAGAGATTAAAAGCTGCACAAGATAGACAGAAGAGTTGGGCTGACCTGAAAAGAAGACCTGTGGAATTTGAAGTTGGAGAAAAGGCTTATGTTAAAGTGTCACCCATGAAAGGTGTGATCCGATTCAATAAGGCTGGGAAACTGAATCCCAGATACGTCGGACCGTTTGAGATTCTTGAGAAAGTGGGAACACTTGCTTACAGATTAGCACTTCAACCCGATATGTCAAGGATCCACAACGTTTTCCACGTTTCGCAGCTGAGAAGATATATCTCCAATCCAAGTCATATTCTTGAAGCCGGACCAATTCTGATTGAGGGTAATTTGAATGAAGAATTGAAGTATGAAGAAATTCCAATTCGAATTGTAGATAACAAAGACCAAGTACTGAGACGACGAACTATTCCATATTTCAAAGTACAATGGTCCAATCACACCGAAAGAGAAGCCACTTGGGAATTGGAAGAAAAGATGCTAGATCAATACCCTTATCTCTTTGATGAACATGTATAGTCAAGTTTCGAGGACGAAACTTCTCATAAGGAGGGAGGGATGTGAGATTCTGAATTTCCAGCAGAAGTTAGTATTTTTCAGCAGCTAGCAAAATTCCAGCAGCAGCTCAAATTTCAGAAGCTGACATTTTCCAGCAGACATGCATTTTCCAGCAGACAGAATCCAGCAGCAGAAGAAATTCAGCAGCGAGATTTCCAGCAGACCGTTACTGATTCAGAACAGACTTGTAACTGAAGCCTTTAACATGGAATCAAGGCTGTTAAATGGCAGATTATGACCATTAATAGGGAGTCTAACAGTCAGAAATTGCCTATAAATAGCACCCTCAGATCTCTGAATTGGGTTACACAAAATCTTGAGTTAACACTTGAAAATTAGAGCTAAGAGAGTGCATTTCCGGAGCTGAAAAATCCAGTAGCGAGAGCAACCAGATTCCAGCAGACTTCAACCGAAACTTTTTAGCAAATTACAGTAAGTGGGCTTATGTATAAATATGTTGAAATCAGTTTTGATGATTCTGTTTTAAAACACAGTTTCTGTATGTATGATTTCTGATATCTGATTTTGAAGCACTGAAACTCCCTAGTGAACTAATGGTAGGAATATATATTCTGAACATTTCTGAATTCTAAATTCTGTTTCTGGCCTCACCCCTTAGAGGAGAGAACATATAGGGGACTGATATCAGTTTAGCCATGAAATTCACTAACGTGCTCAGTGCTTACTAATTCTGATTTCTGTTCTGTAATCTGTGATTTCTGAATTCTGATTTCCGTTCTGAAAGTAAGAGTTTTCTGTATATTATTACTGTTTCTGTTAAAATGGTTTCGAAAACCGGGAGATTATTCCCACCCCTGCTTACTGAGTGGCAACCATATCACTAACCCACCAAATCCATCTCAGATAAGAACCCGGAAGAAATGCTAGAAGAAGAAGAGCAGATTCAGTTCTGGGGTTGGTGAAGAAGAATGTTATCTATCAGTTTTAGTTTATGTATTCCGCTGCATTTGTTCAGATACATTGTATTTCTGGTTTTACATTTCCGCTGTAAAACATCAGTATTTAAGTTTGTATCAGACGACGAATTATTCTGTATTATGAATAAAAGACTGGTTTCTGAATTTTGTACTTCTGAGGCTTGTTGTTTTCGAATGTAAATTTGAGAGCAACACCGGTGTCGATCAACCCCGTCTCGGGCGTGACAATAGTGTTCATAGACGACATTCTCGTCTACTCCAAGAGTCAAGAGGATCACAGCAGACATCTAACCGCAGTGTTGCAGACCTTGTAGAAGGACAAGTTATTCGCCAAGTTCAGTAAGTGCGAATTCTGGTTAGAGAAGGTGGCGTTCTTAGGCCACATTGTTTCTAGCAGCGGTATTGAGGTAGACCCAGCAAAAGTTGCAGCAGTCAGAGATTGAGTTGTGCCGCAGAATGCATCTGAGATCCGCAGTTTTCTTGGGCTAGCAGGATATTACAGGAAGTTCATCCACGGATTCTCCTCTATCGCAGTCCCACTCACATCATTGACCAAGAAAAATGTGAAATTTGTGTGGAGCGATGAGTGTCAGAAGAGCTTCGATACTTTGAAGCAAGCTCTTATTTCAGCACCAGTGTTGGCCATGCCATCAGGGCCGGGAGATTTTGTCTTGTATACCGATGCTTCGAAGCTCGGTCTTGGCCCAGTATTGATGCAGCATGGGAAGGTGATAGCATATGCTTCTCGACAGTTAAAATCCACGAGAAAAACTACCCTACCCATGATCTAGAGTTGGCCACCGTAGTTTTTGCCTTGAAGATTTGGAGGCATTATTTGTATGGAGAGAAGTGCCAGATCTTTACCGACCATAAGAGCCTGAAGTACTTCTTTACGCAGAAAGAACTGAACATGCGTCAGAGGCGTTGGTTGGAGCTTGTTAAGGATTATGACTGTGACATTAGCTACCATCCGGGTAAAGCTAATGTAGTTATTGATGCATTGAGCAGGAAAGTCGCAGTGATGGCTCATTTAGCAGTTTCGAGACCTCTTCAGTCTGAGATGCAGAGGTTTGATCTAGAGACCTATCCTCGAGGTAGAGTTCCCCGTCTATCTACCTTGACGATTCAGTCTTCTCTTCTAGACCGTATTCGCAGTGAGCAGTCAGCAGATGAGCAATTGGCAAAGTGGAAGCAGAGAGATGAGGCCAAGGGCAGTGTCTTGTATACAGTCAGTGACGGTATTGTGAGGTACCGAGACAGAATATGGGTTCCTAGCAGCGATTCAATTAGAGCAGATATCTTATCAGAGGCCCATATGTCGCCGTACTCTATTCACCCTGGGAGTACGAAGATGTACAAAGATCTGCAGTTATTGTATTGGTGGCCGGGAATGAAGAAGGATATCAGACGTTTTGTATCCGAGTGTCTGACTTGCCAGCTTGTGAAGGCGGAACATCAGAGACCAGCAGGTATGCTCAAGCCCCTTCCTATTCCTGAGTGGAAGTGAGAGAATGTTACCATGGATTTCGTGACCGGATTGCCGAAGTCAGTCAGAGGATCAAATGCTATATGGGTGATTGTCGACCGTCTTACCAAATCAGCACACTTCTTGCCTATTAAGACGACTTTCACCATGCTTCAGTATGCAGAGTTGTATATCTGGGAGATAGTCCGACTTCATGGTATTCCAGTTTCTATCGTATCTGACAGAGATCCCCGATTCACTTCCTCATTCTGGAAGAGTTTGCATTCGACCTTGGGTACGAAGTTGTTGTTTAGCACAACTTTTCACCCTCAGACAGATGGTCAGTCAGAGCGAGTTATACAGATTTTGGAGGATCTTCTTCGTGCTTGTGTCATCGATTTCTCCGGGAGTTGGGAGTCGAACTTGCCGTTGGTAGAGTTCACCTATAACAACAGTTTCCAGTCTTCTATAGGTATGGCACCGTATGAAGCACTGTATGGCCGTAAGTGTAGATCTCCTATTCACTGGGATGAAGTGGGAGAGCGAGCAGAGTTGGGTCCGGAGATTATTCAGCAGACTGCCGATGTAGTAGTCAAGATCCGTAATAGGATGAGGACTGCTCAGAGTAGGCAGAAGAGTTATGTAGATCAGCGGAGGAGAGACCTAGAGTTCGCAGTCGGCGACCATGTCTTTGTGAAGATAGCACCTATGAAAGGTGTTATGCGGTTCGGGAAGAAAGGAAAGCTCAGTCCGAGATTTATTGGAGCGTTTGAGATCCTCGACAGAGTTGGGACGCTAGCTTATCGTGTTGCTCTTCCGCCGAATCTGGTCGGAGTACACAATGTGTTCCACGTCTCTATGCTGAGGAAGTACATGGCGAATCCTTCGCATGCTCTGAATTTTGAACCATTACAGCTCATTCCGGACCTGTCTTATGAGGAGAGACCAGTGCAGATCTTAGACATACAGGAGAAGAAGCTTCGGAACAAGCTGGTAAAGCGAGTCAAAGTCAAATTGCTCAACCATTCAGAGGAGGAAGCTAGGTGGGAGTCTGAGCCAGAGATGAGGAGTCGGTATCTGGAGTTATTCGGTGAGTTCTAATTTCGAGAACGAAATTTATTTTAAGGGGGGGAGAGTTGTAGAACCCGTAAATTAGGCTACGTATTCAAGCCATGCATAATTCCTAGTATTTGAATTAAAATGATTTTATTGCATGAGTATTTAAATTCTTTTCTCTAAATTTATTTATTTTATTAAGTAGTTTAATTGTTAGCTTTTCAGTTAATTAAGTGAGGCCGGACCGGAGTTGGAGTAAAGAGATAAAAATTTAATATTAAGAAAACATTCCCAAAATTTATTTAAGATAAATAATAAGTTAATTTATTGAAAAAGAAGGTTTATGGAATTATTTAAATAAGTTGAGATAAGTGGTAAATAGAGTTCAATAATTAATTCCTTAATTCTCTAAAATATCTAATGAGTAGATAAAACACTAAAGATTTAAAATACAATTTTTAAGGAAATATTTTCCGTCCATGTTAGGTGCAATTTTCGGCCCCCTTCAATTTAATTTAAAATTTGTTGGCAACCCATTTAATTAATAGTTTTTCCTATCCATTTTTTTGGGAGATGAATTCCTCACCATTTTTAATCCACATTTAATTAATAATTAAGCAAATTCCCACCCCACTTAGCTAGATAAATCGGCCATTCCCCATTTTTAAAAGATTTAATTGTGATTTACAACTCATTCTTTAATTATTCTCTCTTAACCTTTTCTAGGTAAATAATCTCCCCAACTTTTAAATCTCTATCAAATCATTAATTAAACCATTTTTTCCTTTGCACCTAGGCCATAAAATCGACCAAATGCACCCTCATCCACCCCCTAAAATCTTTTGATATCAATCATTTAACAAACTCATAGATAGCAAGATTTATCCTTCCTTTTTATCTTGCAAATTCCCATCTTTCTTCTAGCCATTTCCCCCCTCCCTTTGCACCGAAATTCAGAGAGAATTAAGAGTAAAAAAATTGTGTGAGAGCAGTAAGAAATTAAGAGAGAAAAATCGTTTAGCAAGCAAGGAAGAAAAGCGCTCCATCTCCTCCGCGTCGCGTCGTTGCGTTCCTTTTTTTTCTTCAAAACAAAAATAACCAGGCATGTATATATTTTTATTTTCTCTTCAATCAAGCCATATTAGTATTTTGAAACAACATACTCATGATTTTATTTAAGCAAAACCGAAATACATCAACCATTTTTCAGAAAATGAATATGCAGATTTTTGTTCAATTCCCTTGCTACCTCACGGCTGGACTTGTGTTGTTTGTTTCAGGTGTTGGCTCGTGTCCAAGCTCCCAAGGCGGCTCCTAGGCATGTACTAGGATGTATTAGGACCATGTTGGCCCATTAGTTCGTCCCCCATTCTAGCTGGAAACCGAAATGACAGCAACCTCCCCATATTGCAGAATTGGGTTTCGAAAATTCTGTTTTGCTTGTCTATGGATGGTTCGAACCTTGGTTGGCTCTTGGGCCTGTAACCCTAGTTTGAACCCTTCCCTAGCATGTCTAGGACGTGACCAAGATGCCCTTTCATGGCTTGGTTCACGTCCCAATTGGTTTCAAATAAAAAGAACATGAACAGCCCACCCTTCTCGGCCCTTCTATTTTCCAGCAAGTGTAGTTGAGTTGTGTGTTGTTAGTATGGATCTTGGTTGGCTCTTTAACCATTAGCCATGGTTCACACCATGACCCATGAAGTCTAGATCGTGGCATGGTCAATCAAATGGCCACTGGGACGATCCATGACAGCAAAACAATAGCAATACCCCCACGCGCACAGAATTGCTCTCGGGTGGGACTTCTCGATAGTTTCATGGGGTGGTTCGAATTGTGGCTGGCCTAGGGCCCTTAGCCATGGTTCAAATCATTCCTTAGGGTGTTGGTAAAAGCCTTTGGTCGGTGGTTCAAGCCCCAATGGCCGGTAGTCTCGAAAACGACACAAGAAATCGAAGGCACGGCTACTGTAATTTTTGACAGCAAGCATGCTGCGGTTCAGAGGTGAATTCCGGGTTCTTGCTTGGCTTTTAGCCTATGGCCTTGGACTGGACAGTAACTCAATGAGTTGGGAAGGCCATGTTTTTGGCCGTTTGTGATTCGGTTAAGTTTAGAGGTCGTACGAGATTTTACGGTGCAAGGTGCCAAAATGACTCTCGAAAGAGCGTTACATGTTTTTGGACTCCATTCACTAAATTTCGAGTACTGTAAATTTAAGAGCATTATTTCATCATTTTAGGCGTATTTTAATCGTGACCATATGACAGTTCGGTGTTGGTTCGGGTTGGTACGGAGTCACGATTAATTACAAAGTTGTTAGGAGCAATTGTCTCAGTTTTTGGATTCAATTACAAAGTTTGGTCAAGTTAAATCATTTGCATACTTTTTTCATGTTAAATTTAAGTCGCAGCGAGCCTGTGAGCGATCCAACCCAATTAGTAAAATTATTACAGGACATTTAATGATGTTATTTAATTATATTACGTGCAAAATATTCATTTTGAGATTTATGCGATATTGCTTGTGGTCACTTTACTATCATGGGATTATTACTTCACCCGGTTGCCAGTTACCGGTCAGTTCAATTTTGTACCACCCGCTCGCCAGTTACCAGTCAGTTCAGTTCAGTTCAGGGGCCACTTGCGTAGACCATAATCTCACCTGAAAATTATTACATGCTATTTCATTACAGGGCTCCAAGGAGCAAACATTTTCACTTATGATATTTTCAGTTCAGTTAAGCACGCATTATAATTACTCATGAAATGATATTTTACGTTACACCTCATGACCTGATATTTTCACATGCATGCGATTTTATTATGTATTTGCTTGTTATTTACGATATATGCATTCTGAGTCTTTAGACTCACTAGACTTGATTGTTGTAGGTACTGATGATGTCGGGGCCGAGGGCGGAGACCAGTGAGCTAGCTTGGGTCGGCAGTAGTGGAACCCGAGGACCTCAATTTTTAGCATTTATGATTTTTCGAACTCAGTTTTTATCTGCTGATGAATTATTTTAAATTGATACTTTGCAAACATTAAATTCTTCCGCTGCTATTTTGAATATTAAACTTTATTTATCAATTTATTTCATGAATGAGATATTTTATTCAGATTAAAAGAAAATTTTAATTTTTCCGCAAATTTTCAAGTAAGAATTTTCGGGCCTTTACAGTTGGTATCAGAGCCTATGTTCTTGTAAAGGGTTGTACTACTACTGACCACGAGAAGCTCAGGAAGTCACGTCTTTGGTCTGTAAGTTTTACATTTACGCATTTTATTTAAAGCATGAATTATTTTATCAGAATGCCATCCTTGAGAGCATTTTATTTATCAGGTAAGTGGCAGTTAGTATGACATAACCCCAATGATATCGAGGAACATTTGATGTAAAGAGTAATGCACGAGCAACCTCAAGTAGATGGCAATTTTTCCACTCAGAGACCCCTTTTTTGTCGTGGTGTGTCCACACATGAGCTATTCATACTGTATTAGGGGCGTGGCACTGCTGAAAGTTATGAAAGTGGCTGAGGCAACCGGTCATGTGGTCGGATGTGTCTGAATCAATTATCCAAAAAGATGACAAAACATACTGTGAAGATGTAAAAGAGGCAATACCTAAATAGACCACATTACCAGTGCCACTGAGAGATGGAGTGGGTGTGACAAGAGTTTGTCCAAACAACTTTTAACGAGCATCAAGTTGATCCTTCATGAATGGTTGTTGCTCTGAAGGTGAAAGATCAACAACAACTGCATTTGAATGTCTCTCGCGCGCTGGCTTCCAATCAGCAGGTTTCCCATTAATTTCACGTTTTCAGCGTATGTGTATGTTTGCAACATTTGGGTTATCATGGGCGGCCTTGCTTGAATTGGCCAGTACTATGTGAGTTAGAGACAGTACGCATACCACCACCAGAGTCATCGCTTGGAGAAGGGAAGCGATGTTGGGCAGCCAAGGCAAATGTGTCAACAGAGGAAGGATGATCGGACTGTGTCAACATAATCTTCTGACGGCTCTCTTCAAGACATACAACAGAAAAAACAACACGAAGGCTCTATAAAGGATTAGAACCTAGAATTCTTCCCCGAACATCATCGAGTGATGATTTGAGGTCCGACAAAAATTTGAATATCTGGTAATTCCACGAAACCGATCACCATCTGCTGGACACCCCCACTCATACACTTCGAAGAGATCTAATTGTTTCCACAGACGGGTAAGGGAATTAAAGAAATCGGTGACCGAGGACTTCCCTTGACTCAGATCTTGTAGACGACATTCGATTGCAAACAATTCGGAGGTGTTGTCTTAGGAGGAATATGTATCTCGTGCAGTTTCCCAAATTTCCTTGGCACTGCGATAGAGGAGGAAATTCTCTCCAATCTCTATTGTCATAGAATTTATTAACAAAGACATAACCATGCATGTAGAACCCGTATTTGGACAACGTATAAGCCATGCATAATTCTAGTATTTTAAATTTAATTGACTTCATTGCATGATTATTTAAATGCTTTCTTTGAAGTTAATTATTTTATTGCCAGCAGTTTGATTTTTAATTCCTTCAGTTATTTCAGTGAGGTCGGACCGGAGTTGGAGTTTAGAGATAAATTTAAGATTTCAGAAAATATATCCAGGATTTTATTTAGCTAGCAAGTAAGTTAATTTAAGATAAAAAGAAGTTTAAGGAATTATTTAAATTACTTGACGTGAGTAGAAAATAAATTTAATTAAGTTCCTTAATTATGGGGTTAGTTCACTAAATTAATTAAAGGATTAGTGAGGCTTTTAAGGATTATTAAATTACTAGATAATCAACATTCTCCTCCATTTATTGTTAAAATTTCGGCCACCCCCTTGGAGATGCAACAATTCCTTTGCCAACTCATCTTTGACCCATTCTTGATTATTTTAAGATGTTAAGCTTTTTAATTATTTTGTTCCACCTTAATTAATTAATGTTAGAGCATTATCCTAACCTATTCCTAGTCTAGTTTAGCAAGAAATAATCGGCCACCTCACCCTAACAATCACCCCAAAAATAATTGATAGCAACAAAATTTCAAATTTCAAAAACGAGGGAGACTTGGTCTTGAGTTGTTCCCTTTATTTTGCATCCACTTCCCTCACTCTCCTAACCATCATTCCCCCTCTCCCTTGCACGAAATTGAGAGCCCTTTCAGAGTAGAATAACCGTGGGATTCATAGCTAGACACAAGAGGAAAAATTCAGTAGCAAGCAAGGTAGCTAGATCGCACCACTCCCCCGCGCCGCGTCGTCGTCGTTTCGTTCGTTTTCTTTCAAAACGAAACCAGGCATGCATATATTCTTCCTTGACTCTTCAATCAAGTCATACTATCATATTTTTATGTTTCATGATCATCCTTTCATGTAAAAACCGAAATACATCAGCATTTTCAGAAAAACATCACATGCAGTTTTTTCGAATTCTTTGGCAGCTTCACGGTTTTCGCTTGTTGTGATGTTTCAGGTGGATGGCTCGATTCCAGGCTCCCAAGGCAACATCTAGACATGTTCTAGGATGGATTAGGATCACTTTAGTCCATTATTTCAGCCCCCATGCTTACTGGAAATTCGAAAATGACAGCAACTCCATTTTGTGTCCAGTTGTGTTTCAAAAATCTGCTGCTGCTGTCCTAAGGGAATAGATCTGATCTTGGCTGCCCCAAGGGCCTATAGCCATGGTTAGATCACTTCCCTAGCATGTCAAGGACGTGACTAAGTCACCCTTTTGGTGGCTTGGTCCATGGCTAATCGGTTTTTACATAAAACAACAAGAGCAGCCTCTACTCCCTTTCGCCCCTTCATTTTACAGCATGTGTGTGTGTTCGATTTTGTGGTGTGGTGTGAATCTTGGTTGGCCTCTGGCCCATAGCCACGGTTCATACCCTACCACTGGATGTCTAGATCGTGCCATGGTCAATGAAATGGCCACTGGAACGATACAAGACAACGAACGAAGCAAAACACCCCTCACGCGCGCAAAGGTGCTCTCGGGTGGAACGTTTCTGTTGTTGCTGGAATAATTAGAATGGTGGCTAGCCTAGGGCCCTTAGCCATGGTTCAAATCATTCCTTGGGATGATGGTAAGAGTGTCTGGTCGGTGGTTCACGCCCCCAATGGCCGATAGTCTCGAAAACAACACAAGACATATGGTTGCGCAGCTGCTGGAATTTGACAGCAACATGCTGTGTCGGTTCGGAGGCTCGTTTGAGTTCATGGTTGGCTTTTAGCCTATGGTCTTGGACTGGACAGTGCCTCACCGAGTTAGGAAGGCCAGGTTTTTTGCCGTTAGTGATTCGGATCATTTTTGAAGTCGTACGATAATTTACGGTGCGATTTGCCAAATTGACTCTCGAAAGAGTGTTTCATGTTTTGGCCTCCATTCACCTAGATTTCGACCCTCATCGTTTTAGGAGCATAAATTCATAATTTTAAGCGTATTTTAATCATGACTTCATGTTGGTTCAGTGTTGGTTCGGGTTGGTTCGGAGTCATGATTAAATACGAAGTCGTTAGACGTAATTGTCGCATTTTCAAAGTTAATTGCATAGTTTACCCAAGAAAATCCATTGCATATTTTCCACGGCATATCTAGGTTGCAGCGAGCCTGGGAGCGATCCAATCCAGTTGGTAAAATATTACAGGATTTTTCTTTACGCCATTTAAATTATATTACGTGCATAAAAAAAATAGAAAATTCTTATTTTTGAGATTTATGCGATATTGATGTGGTCAATTCACTATCATGGGAGTATTATCTTACACGGTCGCCAGTGACCGATCAGTTCAGTTTGGTACCCCGGTCGCCAGTGATCGATCAGTTCAGTTCAGTGCAGAGGCCACATGCATAGACCATAATCTCAACAGAAAAAAATTATTACCAGTTATTTTAATACAGGGCTCCAAGGAGCAAACATTTTTACTATGATTTTCAGTTCAGTTATGTACGTATTATAATTGCTCAGTACAAGTTATTTTCAGTATGCCTCATGACATGAAATTTTATCCCATGCAAATTTCAGTATTTACTCGTTATCTGCGATATATGCATGCTGAGTCTTTAGGCTCACTAGACTTGATTGTTGTAGGTACCGATGAGGTCAGGGCTGAGGGCGGGGACCAGTGAGCCAGCTTGGGTTGGCAGTAGTGGCACCCGAGGACCTCAGTTCAGCAAATACTATTTTATTTCTCAAACAATTTTTATCAGTTGTTGGACAATTTTTTTACTTGTTACTTTTGCAACAAATATTTTTCCTCCGCTGCAATTTTTGAATATCAAACCTTTGTTTATCGGTTGAGTAATGAATGAGGCATTTTATTATTTAAAAGATAAATTTTTTAATTTTCCGCAAATTTTCAGGCAAGGATTTCTAGGCGTTCACAGTTGGTATCAGAGCCCATGTTCTTGTAAAGGGTTACACTACTACTGACCACGAGAAGCTCACGATGTCACGCCTTCGGTCTGTAAGTTTTACATTTCAGCATTTTTCATTAAAGCATGAATTATTTTGACAGCATGCTTCCATGAAATAGTTTATGATCAGATTTTCAGTATTTCAGTTTTCATTTAAAATAAATTATGGAATTATGCATGTTAGTTACGTATGGGTTATGTTTGGAACAGTATGCCTCCTAGACGTCAGGTAGGACGCCCGAGAGGGGGCCGTGTGTACCGTCATGAGGACGAGTTTGATCAGAGACAGGAGAGGCAGGCACCTCCTCCTCCTCCTCCTCCTCCTCCTCCGCCTCCGCCGGATATGAATGCCCAGATGCTAGCTGGGATGACGCAGTTCTTCGCACATTTTGCGGGGAACAATGCCGCAGCCGCAGCCGCAGCCAAGCCAACAGGGCCCGAGGCTGTATATGAGAGGTTTATGAAGATGCGTCCGAAGGAGTTTTTCGGGACGTCTGACCCCATGATTGCCGAGGGATGGATCAAATCCCTCGAGGTTATCTTCGAGTTCATGGAGCTTGGAGATGCTGACAGAGTCCGATGCGCCACCTATCTGTTCAGTGGTGATGCCCGCTTATGGTGGGAAGGAGATTCAGTAGCCTTGAACTTGGCTACATTGTCATGGATCCGCTTCACGGAGGTTTTCCACTCCAAGTATTTTGCTGAGGAAGTGCGCACCAGGTTGACTACTGAGTTCATGAGCCTGAGGCAGGGGGATCTATCTATTACGGAGTTCATCCGTAGGTTTGAGAGGGGCTGTCACTTTGTGCCCCTGATAGCGAATGACGCCAGAGCCAAGATGATGCATTTTCTGGTGGGTCTACGGCCGATCTTGCGCCGTGATGTTAGGGTGTCTGACCCTACTACTTATGAGATTGCGGTCTCCAAAGCTTTAGCCGCAGAGCAGGATCAGCGGGATATTGAGAGAGACCGACAGGGCAAGCGCCCAGCCCAAGTACCACACCGCCCTCCTCCTCATCAGCATCAGCAGCAGAGTAAGAGGCCTTTTCACGGGCCGCCTAGAAACAGAGGTCACCAGCAGCAGCAGCAGCGGGGGCGCCCAGCCCCGAGGAATTTTGAGCACCCACTCTGTCCCAGGTGCTCACGCCGCCACCCTGGAGCATGTATGTATGGCTCAGGAAAGTGTTTCAAGTGTGGCAGTCCAGACCACGTGTTGCTGCAGTGCCCTCAGAGGAATCTGCCTACTCAAGGCAGAGTCTTTGCTCTCCATGCCGCGGAAACAAACCCGGAGACTATATTGTTGACAGGTACCTTTAAGCTTTAAGTTATTATTTGAATTTCCGCGTTTTGGGAATCGGGATTAAGATTTGAACTTAGAACTGCGATAGGATTTCATGCTCTACTCAGTAGTATTTTGGGGATTTAAGTCAGAAGAACTCTGGCCTTTGCATATCTATAAGTTTAATTCTTATAGCTATTGGGTTCAACTTAGAGTTCCGATCTTTCAGGGAGAATTTTTATATCTGGTTCCGCTACCAAGGCCTTGATAGATTCAGGGGCCACTCATTCTTTTATTTCGGAGGTCTTTGCTAATTTCCTCAAATTCAAGACCATTGGGCTAGACACGCCCTTTTCAGTAGTGTTGCCGTCAGGCGAGGAGATGGCAGCTACCAATTTTATCAGAGATATAGACCTTGAGCTGCACGGTAATCTTGTTTATGCGGATCTGATCGTGCTATCGATGCCAGAGTTTGACATCATCCTAGGGATGGACTGGCTATTGCGGAACAGAGTTTTGATTGACTTCCAGCGGAGATCTGTTCTTGTCCGACCGCCAGGAATGGAGCAGTTCTTACTTGAGCCAGACAGGTACTTTCCTCTACTGCGCATTATTCCATATGTTCAGGCTAGGAAGCTCATGCATAAACGGTGTCGGGCATTTCTAGCAACCTTTTTATCTGTCCCCGAGGAACCCAGCCAGTCAGCCTCAGATGTTCCGATTGTCAGAGATTTCTTAGACGTTTTTCCCGAAGACGTCTCTGGTATGCCACCTGATCGAGCAAAACTTGCACAGTAAAATCCCCAATGAAAATATGATTTTGTATGCTCAAAATAAATCGCAAGTGCACGATTTCAAGTAATAGTATAGTGTATATGAATACGAGTATCGTTCCACTGGAGACTGTATTTAACAATTATTATTTTAGTTATTAAAACTTTAGCGACGAAATTTGATTGTTTGTTTATAACTACTAAAATGCAAGAAAATTAAATAAACAAGTTCAGCGATTAAATGATAAAATATGAATGCTAAACCAATGGATTAAATTTCAAATGATAAAAGAATTTGTTGGGACTTCTGGTTCACCTACCCCTTATTAATTAATTAATTCGTTCGATTGTGTTCTACGCTTCCGACAGGATCTCCTATTCAATTGAACACACTCTCTCGAGCTATGCCAAACTAATTCACTCAATGAAGTAATTAAATGTCTTTAATCATTTATCAAGAATGAACCGCATTTCGATTGATGAAATCCCCTAGTTTTCGACCCTAAGGACTATGACTATCGGCACGTATCCAATTTCATATGTCTATGAAAATTGTAGATCCGCAGATTATACTACTCGATCCTATCACTAGTTATTCTCTCGAACTCAATCGTGATATAAAATTGTCGTAAGAGTTAGCTACGCTCAAACGACACAATAAAAATCGTAATACAATCAAGAGCAACGCACAACTCAAAATATAAATTAATCAACTAAAAGTTTGGGGTAGGATCCCCTTCAATCCCAACAAATATGAAAGTTAGCTACTAGAATTCATAATTAAAATAAGCAAAACAATGTTTAAACAAAGAAAAATAAACTAGAACTACTAGGCGTGACGAAATCTGCGAAGAACGATGCCCGGAAACCGTCGAATCTTCAATCCAAGTGCAAAAGCTCTCCCCAAAAATCCTTTTTTGCTCTCCAAATCTCTCTGAATAATCTTCAAAAGTCGACCCATCCCTTTCCATAGCAACCCCCATCCAAAATAAGGTAAGAAATCGCGTCCAAAATTTTCCAAAAATAGGCGGCGCTCGGGCGGTAGAAAAGTACCGCTCGAGCGCCACACTCTCTGTCTTGGCCCTTTGTCTTCTCGCGCCCGGGCGGTATAAAAGTACCGCTCGGGCGCCAACTTTCTGTAACGATGGCTTCCGAAGACACCTTCTCGCGCTCGGGCGGTAGAAAATCACCGCCCAAGCGCCAACGTTCTGTCTTGTTTCCTCGGCTGGTCTTCTGTGGCGCCCGGGCGGTAAATGTCTACCGCTCGGGCGCCAAGTATTCTGTCCAACTTCTTGGATTCCACATTTTTCTCCGCTTTCCGACCATTTTTCCTGCAGATTCACCACACACGAGTGAGACATGATAAAATGCCAATGATTACTCTAAAATGAACAAAATGTAGATGAAATGCATGCATGCACAATGCAAACACAACTAAAACTAATGCAATAAACACGTAAAAACACCACCTATCAACCCCCTCATACTAACCTTTTGCTTGCCCTCAAGCAAAACAGGTTAAAGCACGAGACCCTAAACAAACACAACAAAAATAAAAGACTCAAACAAGAACTAACCAACATAAGTCAATGTTAATGGTGAGTTAACAACTTTTATGCTCATGCCTCAGTGAAATTTCCACATACACATCATAATCAAGTCAAATCACAAACGAATACTCATTCTCATCTACACATAAATCTTGACACTAATTTGAACGCGTGTGTGTGTCATGATGGGTCTAGTCATTCGTACTTCAAATAGATCAATCATCAAATCATGCGAATCACTCAATTAACACTTCAATACAAGTCTCACTAGCATGCACCCCCGTGTCCATTCATCACTAACCATCATTTGAACTTTATTAAATTCTTACGTGCAGACAAGGGTGTCGAAAAGAAGGAAAGTAAGCTCAAGTGGCTAAAAGTTGGGAGTACACCGATCATTTTCATTGTGCACTTGTCAAGACTTTTCGTCTGACTTTCCTCGTCTCCTTACATCTCCAACTTTTAGCCTAGGAATAGATTTTCATTCCTTTTATTTCGGCTCCCCCCTCACCTTACATCTCCTTTTTCTTTTTCGCTCAAAGTTCTTTTTGCAAGAAACTTTGTTATTTCAACATGTTGATGCACAATTTTCACACATGTACTCCCTAGGCTAAGAATATATGACTTTGGATTATAGCTGGTTAGGAGTAAGATATTTGAATTTAGTGCATTGAAAAGGAGGTATATGTAAAGTTCAAGGCAAATCAAATTCTCTATTCAAGGTCTCAATCAGTGACTTATTTCCACGGGTTTACATGCCAAATCAACTCATAAATGATGTCTTTCAAGTTAACACACAAGACCATCAAATGTCACCATTCTTCCTACAAAATTTAGTCCCCACACATATGTGCTCAAAAAGTTCAAAATTTGTACCAAAATTCATGTTTCAACAATCAAGAGTATCATTCATGAAGTGACCCACGCAATATTTTTGTATATTATCAGTTCAACATCATCATTGGCGCATAAATTATGTCTTCTCACCATAAACGACACTAGACAACATAAATGCAACGAATAACTAAGCAACCATAACAATCTACCCCCCCTCATACTAGAGTTGTGCAATGCCCTCATTGCACAAAACGAAACAGACATTAAAAATAAAACAACTCATGAATGGAAATGCAAACATAGACATGCAAACACAAATATGCAAACCCAAATGCAGACTAAATAAACATGAAAGGTAATAAACATGCAAGACGGAAACAATGATAAGAAAGAAAAACAGAAAAGCGGTAAAGGGAAAAAATTGCGAAGTAGGGGAAACAGTAAACTCCCCTGATCAAGGCTCATCCTCGTCATGTTCCGGCGGTTGCACTCCGGCGGCACCCCCGTGCTGGTAATAATCATACTGGAACTGGAATGGGGGAGGAGGTAGCGGAGACGGCGGCACGGTCGATGGGTCAACGCCCCCTTGCACAAGCAGCGATCGCATCATGGAGTCAATGTGAGACAGATGGTCGGTGACATACGAGTTGAACTGCCCTTGATGCGTTTGGAAGGCGAGATTCTCGGCCATCATATCGGTGTGAGTTCGCCGGCGGGGTGGTGGTGGACGATGGCGTGGAGCGGCGGCGCTAGAGCCACCTAAATTTTCCTCCTCAGTGGGGAAGTCAATCTGTCGCTTCGCATACTTTCGCTTATCGTCTTCGATGGTAATCGGCTTCATGGGTTGAATCCACTCCTCGTCGTCCCGGAATAGAACTCCCGCCCGGGCACACAACTCGGAGATAATTGTCGGGAAGAATAGACCGACGTGACTGTTGCGAGCACACAACATGATTTGAGAGTAGATAAGTGTGCCCACATTCACGTCGTAGCCGTGAGTTAACGCAAAAAGGAGAACCGCTCGTTCCTTTTGGACCTCGCTCTTATGCGAGACCGGCATCATCCGTCGGGCTACAAATAAGTACCACATGGCAGCGTCAACGGTCAAGAATTTCTCGTCGAAACAGCTCGGCGGTCCGCCCACTGGTTTCCACATCGCACCCGCACCCGGATGGCATGGTGCGGTGATAATCAAGTCATAGTTCGGGTCAGCAGCTAAAGCCTCAAAACGAAAGTTGTCGACCTCCGCCGTTTCCAACAGTGCATTGATAGTTGCCGAGTCACACGGGACGTGTACACCTCGAACAAACACCGTCCCATTTCTCCCCTCCACAGCATTCGCGTAAAATTCACGCACCACCGAAACTACCGCCGCCTTAGGATGATTGGAATAAGTTTCCCATCCGCGCCGTTCCAATTCTATCCGAGGTCCTAGGTGCCTATCGGCAGTTTCTTTTCTAAATCCCCTCTCTACTATCGGATTTCTATTCATCTTGGCATGCTCATACCTGGCCCGAGCTTCTTCACTAACAAAGCGATGCCTATCAAAAGTCGAAGAAGAGGAAGAAGCGGAAGTACCTCTTTGTTTCTTCTTTGGAGCCATAGTAGTGGATGAGAGAGATTTTGGGGAAATCGGAGAAGATGACGCTTGAATTCCGAAGGATGAGCTTGCCCACGATGCTTGAGTCTTGATGGTAGGAGAGATTGCCTGCAAGAAGATGAGAGGAGAGTGAGAGGGGGTTAGGGATTGAGAGGAGTAATTTGGGAAATTTCGTGCAGAATGGGAAGGGGAAAGGGGAATTCGCGCTTATTAAAGCGGTCGCGCTCGAGCGGTAAAAAGTTACCGCTCGAGCGCCAACCGTCTGGAATCCAAAGTGAGTTGCGCGCTCGAGCGGTACAAAAATACCGCCCGAGCGCCAACTTTCTGTCCCGAATCACACAAATTTTTTTTTTTTTTTTTTTGAATAAAAACATGAAATAACACTAAAATCAAATTGAATACAAGATGAAGGGAAAGAAAAAATAGTTCTCAATTTATAGTCGAGAGCTTGACTGTCGGTCCGTCTCAGTTCGGATGATCTCGGAACCGTGTGATTCCAAGTTGTGGCTCAACTGTGCCACCCATGTAGTGCTTGAGGCGCTGGGCATTGACCGTGAATGTCCCGTCCTTCCCATCTTTCAATTCAACAGCTCCCGATGGATGAACTTTCGAGATCACGAATGGACCGGACCATCGCGACTTCAATTTACCGGGAAACAAGCGCAACCGGGAGTTGTAGAGCAGAACACTTTCACCCTCCTTAAACTCTCTCTCGATGATTCTCTTGTCATGCGCCTTTTTGGTTTTTTCCTCGTAAGACAGTGCAAGATCGTAAGCCAAATTCCGGAACTCCTCCAATTGGTCCAACTGAAGCAAACGCTGTTCACCTGCATCAGTAAAATTAAAGTTTAGCGCTTTTGTGGCCCAGTATGCTCGATGCTCTAACTCAACAGGTAGATGACATGCTTTACCAAACAAAAGCCTATACGGTGTAGTGCCTATAGGTGTTTTGAAAGCAGTCCTATACGCCCAAAGAGCATCATCTAACCTCACCGACCTATCTTTCCTACTGACACCTACTACTTTCTCCAAAATTCGCTTAATCTCACGATTCGACACTTCCACTTGACCACTCGTCTGTGGGTGATAAGGGGTAGAGATTTTATGTGTGACACCATATTTGCTCAAAAGTTTTTCAAAGAGTTTGTTGCAAAAATGAGTGCCACCATCACTAATGATTGCTCGTGGTGTTCCAAAGCGGTTAAAAATGTTTTTCTTCAAAAATTTTAGAACCACTTGAGCATCATTAGTGGCGTATGCTTCCGCCTCTACCCACTTAGACACATAATCCACCGCCACCAAAATGTATTTTTTCGTGAAAGAACTGGGAAACGGTCCCATGAAATCTATCCCCCATACATCAAAAACCTCACACTCAATGATATTATTTAAAGGCATTTCGTGACGGTTAGAGATGTTACCTGACCGTTGGCATTTATCACAATGTAGCACATAAGAACGAGCATCTTTAAAGAGGGTTGGCCAATAAAAGCCACATTCGAGTACCTTAGACGCCGTCCTTGTTGGTCCAAAGTGACCACCTACCTCACGATCATGGCAATGGTTGAGAATCTTATAAAACTCTTCCTCCGCAACACACCGTCTTATCATGGAATCTGCACAAATTTTAAACAAGAACGGTTCCTCCCAAAAATAGTATTTCACGTCAGAAAAGAATTTCTTTCGTTGGTGAAAAGATAGGTTTGGTGGAGGTGTGCCTGTGACAAGATAGTTAGCGAAATTTGCATACCATGGACAATTTCTCACCTCAAATAGTTGCTCATCCGGGAACCAATCATTGATAGCATGCTCAACAGAATCATTACAAATACATTCTAATCTAGACAAATGATCTGCTACCACATTCTCAACACCCTTCTTGTCCTTGATCTCTAAATCAAACTCTTGCAACAATAATATCCACCGAAGTAAGCGTGGCTTTGCATCTTTTTTAGCAAGTAAATATTTGAGGGCCGAATGATCAGTGAAAACAATTATTTTGGACAAAACAAGGTATGAATGAAATTTGTCAAGTGCAAACACTACGGCTAGTAATTCCTTCTCAGTTGTTGCGTAATTTAATTGAGCCTCATCTAAGGTCTTACTTGCATAGTAGATTGTATGAAATACCTTGTTTTGTCGCTGGCCAAGCACGGCCCCCACTGCAGTGTCGCTGGCGTCGTACATTATCTCAAAAGGTAGATCCCAATCCGGTGCCACCAAGACAGGAGCCGTCACCAAGCGCTCCTTCAGATTCTCATATGCGTGTAAACAGTCAGAAGTGAAATCAAATGGCACATCTTTCATAAGTAAAGAAGAGAGAGGTTTTGCAATTTTTGAAAAATCTTTTATGAAACGCCGATAAAAACCGGCGTGGCCTAGAAAACTTCTAACTCCCTTTATGGACGCCGGAGGTGGTAACTTCTTGATGACTTCCACTTTCGCCTTGTCCACCTCTATCCCGTGCTCCGAAATCTTGTGCCCTAGGACAATGCCCTCTTGTACCATGAAATGGCACTTTTCCCAATTGAGCACCAAGTTGGTTTCCTCGCATCTCATCAACACCACCTGCAAGTTCTGCAAACAGTCATCAAAAGACGGTCCGAAAATAGAGAAGTCATCCATAAATATTTCAAGAAAAGTTTCTATCATATCATGGAATATAGCGGTCATGCAACGTTGAAAGGTGGCGGGTGCATTACACAAACCAAAGGGCATTCTTCTAAAAGCAAAAGTGCCATAAGGACAAGTGAAAGTGGTTTTCTCTTGGTCCTCGGGCGCAATCATGATTTGGTTATACCCAGAATACCCATCTAGAAAACAATAAAACTCATGACCCGCTAACCTCTCAAGCATTTGATCAATAAAAGGGAGGGGAAAGTGGTCTTTTCGGGTGGCATCATTCAATTTCCTATAGTCAATGCATACACGCCATCCCGTGACAGTCCTGGTGGGTATTAGTTCATTCTTATCATTTGTAATCACAGTAATACCACTCTTCTTTGGCACACATTGAACAGGACTTACCCATGCACTATCAGATATAGGATAGATAATACCTGCATCGAGAAGCTTAATCGTCTCAGCTTTCACTACCTCTTGCATCTTAGGATTCAATCTTCGCTGAGGTTGCACAAGAGGTGAGTACTTGTCTTCCATCAATATCTTGTGCATGCAGACTGAGGGATTGATCCCTTTGATATCCGCCACCTTCCATGCAAATGCGCCCTTGTGCGCTTTTAGAACCTCCACTAGTTTGGCTTCCATCACATCTGTCAAAGCGGCAGAAATAATGACAGGTAATGTGGTATTCTCACCTAAGTAAACGTACTTGAGGTGTGGAGGCAACGGCTTTAGCTCAAGTGTGGGTGGCTCCTCGATGCTTGACCTTTGAGGGGTCAAATCTCTTCGTTCTCCTAGATCCTCCAGTCGCATCCTCATCGGCTTTCTCCATGGATGGTTGGCATTCAAGTGTGCCACGATTTCAGCTTTCTCTTCATCCAATTCCTCTTTTCCCATTTCAGTGGTGATAGTGGCCTCCACCGGGTCCCTAAAAGTATCCTGCACATAATGAGACACAAGAGAGTCCAAAGCATCAATTCTAAAACAACTATCAGAATGCAGTGTGTGCTTAAGTGCATGAAAAACATCGAAAGTAATCTCATCCTCGCCCACTCTCAGTTTCAACTTCCCATCTTGCACATCAATCAGTGCCTTGCCAGTTGCAAGGAACGGTCTACCCAAAATCAGAGGCATCTCCGCATCCTCCTCCATATCAAGCACCACGAAGTCCGCAGGGAAAATGAATTTGTCCACTTTCACTAGCACATCCTCAATCACTCTGCGGGGGTACTTGACAGACCTGTCAGCCAGTTGTAAAGACATCCTCGTCGGCTTAGGCTCTCCTAATCCGAGTTTCCTGAAAACAGATAAGGGCATCAGATTAATACTTGCACCAAGATCACACAACGCTTTACGAAAAACAACATCACCAATCATGCAAGGGATAGAAAAACTCCCTGGGTCTTTTAGTTTCGGTGGGATTTTGTTTTGCACCAAAGCAGAGCAACTCTCAGTCAAGTTCACTGTCATGTGATCCTCCAATTTTCGCTTGTTAGCTAAGATGTCCTTTAGGAATTTGGCATAACTAGGCATTTGCATTAAAGCATCGGCAAAGGGAATATTGATATGCAATTTTTTAAACACCTCAAGAAATTTACCGAATTGTGCATCTAGTTTTGCCTTTTTCAATGCTGCGGGGAAAGGCGGGGGGATAACAATCTTAGGATGTGCCGTGGGTGCTGGTGTAGAGTTAGATGACTTACCTTTTGACGCCTCAGCATGCTCATCCGATACTTGGCTTTTCTCTTTCTCTCTAGGCTCCAAAATCTTTCCACTCTTCAACTCAATGGCCTTCACTTGCTCTTTTGGATTAGTTTCGGTGTTGCTTGGCAAGGTGCCCGGCTCTCGATTTGCTATCATCTTGGCCAATTGCCCAATCTAAGTTTCGAGCCCCTTAATCGACGCATCTTGATTTTGAAGTCTAGTTTCAGTGGATGAAATAAACTTAGACATCATTTGCTCCAAGTTGGACTTTTCTTCTCTAGGAGGATCGGATCTGTACATTGGTTGTTTGCCATATTGTTGTCCTCCTTGCGGTCTAGTTTGACTGTTTTGACCGCCCCATGAGAAGTTAGGATGTTGCCTCCACCCAGGATTGTATGTGTTCGAATAAGGGTCATGCCTTGGGCGGTTTTGGACTCCCACTTGATGTACCGGTGCTCCTTCGGGCACATAGAATGGATTGTCATCTTGACAGTCTTTCACATAGTGCTCACCCCCACATTTCTCACAGAATACCTCTTGCAAACGCATAGCCGTGCCACCCATGTTCAAGCCATCCAATTTCCTGTTTAACACATCAAGTTGTGCAGTAATAGCAGATAAATCAGTTACCTGGTGAATCCCTGCACTTCTCCGCTGATTGTTCCTGTCAGATTGAGGGTGATAACTGCTAGCAGACATCTCCTCCAGTAGCTCATACCCTTCCTCAGCAGTTTTTCTCAATAGATTTCCACAAGCAGCAGCATCTATCATAGTACGATTAGGAGTAAGCAAGCCATAATAGAAGGTTTGAACGACTAACCCAAGTGGCAACTCGTGATGTGGGCATCTTCGTAATAGGTCTTTGAAACGCTCCCATGCCTCATATAGTGACTCTTGATCGAACTGAGCAAATGTTGTGATGTCTGCCCGCAGCTTCATGGTCTTCGATGGAGGAAAGTATTTGATGAGAAACGCCTTCGCCATGTCCTCCCATGTAGCTATCGAACCTACAGGTAAACAATTCAACCAAGCTTTAGCTTTATCACGCAAAGAGAAAGGAAATAAACGCAGTCTAACAGCATCATCAGAAACTCCATTAAATTTAAAAGTATCGCAAATCTCAAGAAAATCCGCGATGTGTGTGTTTGGATCGTCCACAGCAGTTCCTCCAAATTGGACGGTGTTCTGAATCATCTGGATAATGGCTGGTTTTATTTCGAATTGGTTTGCCCGCACAATCGGCCTCACAATGCTGGGGCGTGCACCATCCAAAGAAGGCTGGGCATACTCTAACATGGGTATGCGGCGTGGCATCTCAATTCGTCTCTCGTTTTGGCGCTCCGCCTCCTGCTCTGGCTCGTGCCTCTCCATCAGTTCCTTAAGTCTTTGCTGTTGTCTTCGCCTGCGGAAAGTCCTTTCAATTTCAGGGTCACACTCAGGCTCCAAGTCAAGTGACTTTGGCATGCACCGGAAGAGATATCTGAATTAAAATATGGAGTGTTAGTTCGGTAAAAATAAAATACACTAAAGAAAATAACTAAAAATATAATTGTAGATTAACAGTCCCCGGCAACGGCGCCAAAAACTTGATCGAGCAAAACTTGCACAGTAAAATCCCCAATGAAAATATGATTTTGTATGCTCAAAATAAATCGCAAGTGCACGATGTCAAGTAATAGTATAGTGTATATGAATACGAGTATCGTTCCACTGGAGACTGTATTTAACAATTATTATTTTAGTTATTAAAACTTTAGCGACGAAATTTGATTGTTTGTTTATAACTACTAAAATGCAAGAAAATTAAATAAACAAGTTCAGCGATTAAATGATAAAATATGAATGCTAAACCAATGGATTAAATTTCAAATGATAAAAGAATTTGTTGGGACTTCTGGTTCACCTACCCCTTATTAATTAATTAATTCGTTCGATTGTGTTCTACGCTTCCGACAGGATCTCCTATTCAATTGAACACACTCTCTCGAGCTATGCCAAACTAATTCACTCAATGAAGTAATTAAATGTCTTTAATCATTTATCAATAATGAACCGCATTTCGATTGATGAAATCCCCTAGTTTTCGACCCTAAGGACTATGACTATCGGCACGTATCCAATTTCATATGTCTATGCAAATTGTAGATCCGCAGATTATACTACTCGATCCTATCACTAGTTATTCTCTCGAACTCACTCGTGATATAAAATTGTCGTAAGAGTTAGCTACGCTCAAACGACACAATAAAAATCGTAATACAATCAAGAGCAACGCACAACTCAAAATATAAATTAATCAACTAAAAGTTTGGGGTAGGATCCCCTTCAATCCCAACAAATATGAAAGTTAGCTACTAGAATTCATAATTAAAATAAGCAAAACAATGTTTAAACAAAGAAAAATAAACTAGAAATACTAGGCGTGACGAAATCTGCGAAGAACGATGCCCGGAAACCGTCGAATCTTCAATCCAAGTGCAAAAGCTCTCCCCAAAAATCCTTTTTTGCTCTCCAAATCTCTCTGAATAATCTTCAAAAGTCGACCCATCCCTTTCCATAGCAACCCCCATCCAAAATAAGGTAAGAAATCGCGTCCAAAATTTTCCAAAAATAGGCGGCGCTCGGGCGGTAGAAAAGTACCGCTCGAGCGCCACACTCTCTGTCTTGGCCCTTTGTCTTCTCGCGCCCGGGCGGTATAAAAGTACCGCTCGGGCGCCAACTTTCTGTAACGATGGCTTCCGAAGACACCTTCTCGCGCTCGGGCGGTAGAAAATCACCGCCCAAGCGCCAACGTTCTGTCTTGTTTCCTCGGCTGGTCTTCTGTGGCGCCCGGGCGGTAAATGTCTACCGCTCGGGCGCCAAGTATTCTGTCCAACTTCTTGGATTCCATATTTTTCTCCGCTTTCCGACCATTTTTCCTGCAGATTCACCACACACGAGTGAGACATGATAAAATGCCAATGATTACTCTAAAATGAACAAAATGTAGATGAAATGCATGCATGCACAATGCAAACACAACTAAAACTAATGCAATAAACACGTAAAAACACCACCTATCACCACCCGAGAGAGAGAGGTGGATTTTTCCATTGAGCTTATGCTAGGTACGACTCCGATATCCAAAGCGCCGTACATACTAGCACCGACAGAGATGGCAGAGCTTAAGAAGCAGATTCAAGAACTTCTGGACAAGGAGTTCATTCGCTCGAGCTTTTCACCATGGGGCGCGCCAGTATTGTTTGTTAAGAAGAAGGATGGCTCTATGAGGCTTTGCATTGATTACCGGGAGTTGAACAGGGTTACAGTGAAGAACAAGTACCCACTTCCGAGGATTGAGGATCTGTTTGACCAATTGCATGGAGCTTCGATTTTCTCCAAGATTGATCTGCGTTCCGGTTATCACCAGTTGAGGGTGAGAGATGCTGATGTTTCCAAGACAGATTTCAGGACTCGTTATGGTCACTACGAGTTCCTTGTGATGCCGTTCGGTCTGACGAATGCGCCAGCGATCTTCATGGATCTCATGAATCGCGTATTTCAGCCTTATCTTGACCAGTTTGTGATAGTGTTCATAGACGACATTCTCGTCTACTCCAAGAATCAGGAGGATCACAGCAGACATCTGACTACAGTGTTGCAGACCTTGCAGAAGCACAAGTTATTCGCAAAATTCAGTAAATGAGAATTCTGGTTAGAGAAGGTGGCGTTCTTAGGCCACATCGTTTCTAGCAGCGGTATTGAGGTAGACCCAGCGAAAGTTGCAGCAGTCAGAGATTGGGTTGTGCCACAGAATGCATCTTAAATCCGCAGTTTTCTTGGGCTAGCAGGATATTACAGGAAATTCATTCAGGGATTCTCCTCCATTGCCGTTCCACTCACTTCATTGACCAAGAAGAATACTAAGTATGTGTGGAGCGATGAGTGTCAAAAGAGCTTCGATACTTTGAAGCAAGCTCTTATTTCAGCACCAGTTTTGGCCATGCCGTCAGGGCCCGGTGAGTTTGTTCTATATACCGATGCTTCGAAGCTCGGTCTTGGCGCAGTATTGATGCAGCATGGAAAGGTGATAGCTTATGCTTCTCGACAGTTGAAAATCCACGAGAAGAATTACCCTACCCATGATCTAGAGTTGGCAGCAGTAGTTTTTGCCTTGAAGATTTGGAGGCATTATCTGTATGGAGAGAAGTGCCAGATCTTTACCGACCACAAAAGCCTCAAGTATTTCTTTACGCAGAAGGAGCTGAACATGCGTCAGAGGCATTGGTTGGAGCTTGTGAAGGATTACGGCTGTGACATTAGCTACCACCCGGGTAAAGCTAATGTAGTTGCAGATGCATTGAGCCGAAAAGTCGCAGTAATGGCTCATTTGACGATTCAGAAACCTCTTCAGCTTGAGATGCAGAGGTTTGATCTAGAGTCATAACCTCAAGGTAGAGTTCCCCGTCTATCTACCTTGACCATTCAGTCCTCTCTTCTTGACCGTATTCGCAGCGGTCAGTCAGCAGATGAGCAATTGGCACAGTGGAAGAAGAGAGATGAAGCCAAGGGCAGCGTCTTGTATTCAGTCAGTGACGGTATTGTGAGATACCGAGACAGGATGTGGGTTCCTAGCAGTGATTCTATCCGAGCAGATATTCTATCGGAGGCCCACATGTCCCCGTACTCTATTCATCCAGGGAGTACGAAGATGTACAGAGATTTGCAGCTATTGTACTGGTGGCCAGGGATGAAGAAAGACATCAGGCGTTTTGTATCCGAGTGCCTGACTTGTCAGTTAGTGAAGGCAGAGCATCAGAGACCAGCAGGTCTGCTCAAGCCTCTTCCTATTCCCGAGTGGAAGTGGGAGAATGTTACCATGGATTTTGTGACCGGTTTGCCGAAGTCAGTCAGAGGATCAAATGCCATATGGGTGATTGTTGATCGTCTTACCAAATCAGCGCACTTCTTGCCTATTAAGACGACTTTCACCATGGTTCAGTATGCAGAGTTATATATCCGGGAGATAGTCCGACTTCATGGTATTCCCGTTTCTATCGTATCTGACAGAGATCCTAGATTCACTTCCTCATTTTGGAAGAGCTTATATTCGACCATGGGTACGAAGTTGCTGTTTAGCACAGCTTTCCACCCACAGACAGATGGTCAGTCAGAGCGAGTTATTCAGATCTTGGAGGATCTCCTCCGTGCTTGTGTGATCGACTTCTCGGGGAGTTGGGAGTCGAAGTTGCCATTGGTGGAGTTTACTTATAACAACAGCTTCCAGTCATCTATTGGTATGGCACCGTACGAAGCACTGTATGGCCGCAAGTGTAGATCTCCTGTTCATTGGGATGAAATAGGAGATAGAGCAGAATTGGGTCCAGAGATTATTCAGCAGGCTGCCGATGTAGTAGTCAAGATCCGTGATAGGATGAGGACTGCTCAGAGTCGACAGAAAAGCTATGCAGATCAGAGAAGGAGAGACCTAGAGTTTGCCGTTGGCGACCATGTCTTTGTAAAGATTGCACCTATGAAAGGTGTTATGCGATTTGGAAAGAAATGGAAGCTCAGTCCGAGATTCATTGGACCGTTTGAGATCCTTGACAGAGTTGGGACGCTAGCTTATCGTGTTGCTCTTCCGCCGAATCTGTCCGGAGTACACAATATGTTTCACGTCTCCATGCTGAGAAAGTACATGGCGAATCCTTCGCATGTGCTGAACTTTGAGCCGTTGCAGCTTACCCCGAACCTGTCTTATGAGGAGAGACCAGTGCAGATCCTAGACAGACAGGAGAAGAAGCTTCGAAACAAGTTGGTTAAGCGAGTCAAAGTCAAATGGCTCAACCATTCAGAAGAGGAAGCTACATGGGAGTCTGAGCCAGAAATGAGGAGTCGGTACCCCGAGTTGTTCAGTGAGTTCTAATTTCGAGGACGAAATTTCTTTTAAGAGGGGGAGAGTTGTAGAACCCGTATTTGGATAACGTATAAGCCATACATAATTCTAGTATTTTAAATTTAATTGACTTCATTGCATGATTATTTAAATGCTTTCTTTGAAGTTAATTATTTTATTGCCAGCAGTTTGATTTTTAATTCTTTCAGTTATTTCAGTGAGGCCGGACCGGAGTTGGAGTTTAGAGATAAATTTAAGATTTCAGAAAATATATCCAGGATTTTATTTAGCTAGCAAGTAAGTTAATTTAAGATAAAAAGAAGTTTAAGGAATTATTTAAATTACTTGAGGTGAGTAGAAAATAAATTTAATTAAGTTCCTTAATTGTGGGGTTAGTTCACTAAATTAATTAAAGAATTAGTGAGGCTTTTAAGGATTATTAAATTACTAGATAATCAACATTCTCCTCCATTTATTGTTAAAATTTCGGCCACCCCCTTGGAGATGCAACAATTCCTTTGCCAACCCATCTTTGACCCATTCTTGATTAGTTTAAGATGTTAAGCTTTTTAATTATTTTGTTCCACCTTAATTAATTAATGTTAGAGCATTATCCTAACCTATTCCTAGTCTAGTTTAGCAAGAAATAATCGGCCACCTCACCCTAACAATCACCCCAAAAATAATTGATAGCAACAAATTAAAATTTCAAATTTCAAAAATGAGGGAGACTTGGTCTTGAGTTGTTCCCTTTATTTTGCACCCACTTCCCTCACTCTCCTAACCATCATTCCCCCTCTCCCTTGCACGAAATTGAGAGCCCTTTCAGAGTAGAATAACCGTGGGATTCATAGCTAGACACAAGAGGAAAAATTCAGTAGCAAGCAAGGTAGCTAGATCGCACCACTCCCCCGCGCCGCGTCGTCGTCGTTTCGTTCGTTTTCTTTCAAAACGAAACCAGGCATGCATATATTCTTCCTTGACTCTTCAATCAAGTCATACTATCATATTTTTATGTTTCATGATCATCCTTTCATGTAAAAACCGAAATACATCAGCATTTTCAGAAAAACATCACATGCAGTTTTTTCGAATTCTTTGGCAGCTTCACGGTTTTCGCTTGTTGTGATGTTTCAGGTGGATGGCTCGATTCCAGGCTCCCAAGGCAACATCTAGACATGTTCTAGGATGGATTAGGATCACTTTAGTCCATTATTTCAGCCCCCATGCTTACTGGAAATTCGAAAATGACAGCAACTCCATTTTGTGTCCAGTTGTGTTTCAAAAATCTGCTGCTGCTGTCCTAAGGGAATAGATCTGATCTTGGCTGCCCCAAGGGCCTATAGCCATGGTTAGATCACTTCCCTAGCATGTCAAGGACGTGACTAAGTCACCCTTTTGGTGGCTTGGTCCATGGCTAATCGGTTTTTACATAAAACAACAAGAACAGCCTCTACTCCCTTTCGCCCCTTCATTTTACAGCATGTGTGTGTGTTCGATTTTGTGGTGTGGTGTGAATCTTGGTTGGCCTCTGGCCCATAGCCACGGTTCATACCCTACCACTGGATGTCTAGATCGTGCCATGGTCAATGAAATGGCCACTGGAACGATACAAGACAACGAACGAAGCAAAACACCCCTCACGCGCGCAAAGGTGCTCTCGGGTGGAACGTTTCTGTTGTTGCTGGAATAATTAGAATGGTGGCTGGCCTAGGGCCCTTAGCCATGGTTCAAATCATTCCTTGGGATGTTGGTAAGAGTGTCTGGTCGGTGGTTCACGCCCCCAATGGCCGATAGTCTCGAAAACAACACAAGACATATGGTTGCGCAGCTGCTGGAATTTGACAGCAACATGCTGTGTCGGTTCGGAGGCTCAATTTACGGTGCGATTTGCCAAATTGACTCTCGAAAGAGTGTTTCATGTTTTGGCCTCCATTCACCTAGATTTCGACCCTCATCGTTTTAGGAGCATAAATTCATAATTTTAAGCGTATTTTAATCATGACGTCACGTTGGTTCAGTGTTGGTTCGGGTTGGTTCGGAGTCATGATTAAATACGAAGTCGTTAGACGTAATTGTCGCATTTTCAAAGTTAATTGCATAGTTTACCCAAGAAAATCCATTGCATATTTTCCACGGCATATCTAGGTTGCAGCGAGCCTGGGAGCGATCCAATCCAGTTGGTAAAATAGTACAGGATTTTTCTTTACGCCATTTAAATTATATTACGTGCATAAAAAAAATAGAAAATGCTTATTTTTTAGATTTATGCGATATTGATGTGGTCAATTCACTATCATGGGAGTATTATCTTACACGGTCGCCAGTGACCGATCAGTTCAGTTTGGTACCCCGGTCGCCAGTGATCGATCAGTTCAGTTCAGTGCAGAGGCCACATGCGTAAACCATAATCTCAACAGAAAAAAATTATTACCAGTTATTTCAGTACAGAGCTCCAAGGAGCAAACATTTTTACTATGATTTTCAGTTCAGTTATGCACGTATTATAACTGCTCAGTACAAGTTATTTTCAGTATGCCTCATGACATGAAATTTTATCCCATGCAAATTTCAGTATTTACTCGTTATCTGCGATATATGCATGCAGAGTCTTTAGGCTCACTAGACTTGATTGTTGTAGGTACCGATGAGGTCAGGGCCGAGGGCGGGGACCAGTGAGCCAGCTTGGGTCGGCAGTAGTGGCACCCGAGGACCTCAGTTCAGCAAATACTATTTTATTTCTCAAACAATTTTTATCAGTTGTTGGACAATTTTTTTTACTTGTTACTTTTGCAACAAATATTTTTCTTCCGCTGCAATTTTTGAATATCAAACCTTTGTTTATCGGTTGAGTAATGAATGAGGCAATTTCCCAAATTTCCTTGGCACTACGATAGAGGAGGAAATTCTCTCCGATCTCTATTGTCATAGAATTTATTAACCAAGACATAACCATGCAATTCTCCGAATTCCAGATACAAAATTTCGGATCATCAGATGCTAGAACAAAATGAGTTGTCGGACAAGAAGCCATCTTTCCCAGGGCCACAAATAAATAGCATAACTGATTGTGACCACTGCAAATAATTCATGTCATTCAATCGATAACAATTAATGGGTACTGACTGGAAATCGATTGCCACAGGGGTGGACTCGGGAGTTTGGGATATTTTCAGTGTTGCCATGTTGTATTTGGTCATGTATAGCCCTAGAAAACTGGTAGCATTTAGGTAGAATAGAATGAGAATTGGTGAAACGCCGAATATTTTTGATTTATGAAATGCGGAGTCTTCAAATTTTAAATGAATGATCAAGATTTGTGTTTTAACCACATCAAGAGAAATAGAAGGAAATAAAAGAGCGCAACATAAAATTACAGGATAAGATTAATTAGAACAAAAGTAGAAACTATCAAAAAGTTTCCTTAATATAATTACAGGAGAAGATTAATTAGAACAAAAGTAGAAACTATCAGACAGTTTCCTTAATATAAATTAAACAGCACATATCATGGACGATGTCAAGACTCTTATTCTGGCCATATAAAAAATATATATTTAACCTCCAGACATTTTAAGGTAATTATAATAATACTACAGAAGGTAGGCTAAATATCACGAATGGTTCAAGATATATTTGCACAAAGCAAAAATTAGTGGATTGCTGTCCAAATTTAACTTCGATGCTTCTTTGAATGGACAAAACAAAATCCTTGAAATATTTAAATGTTAGAAGCGAAGTGACAACTCAAACCGCACTTTATAATTAAGAGGCATTATAATCTTAAAGAATTAGTTAAACATAGCAGCCACAATACGGAAATATTAACTATCCATTGATTGAACTCTTGTGAAGTTAGAATCTTGTTTCTGGCTATTTGTTTGCTGCAAACTGAAAAACCAACAATATTCAAAGAAGCGCGCAGCTTGCCACAGGTGATCATAATCTTGCAGATGGGGTATCTGGAACATCTCCTGTTGGGCTGTTAAAAGCAAAATATTCTAGTCATAAGAATAGTGAATTGTTTAGAGTCAGAAATTCCCCAAGATTATAAGACAAGGACGTGGAATTCTGGACCTCATTTAATTGCGGTCAATAATGTACATAAACAAGGATTGCGGAAAAATTCGAGTAGAAAGCTGCTAAAACATAAAATCGCAGCAATATGAAGAAAATGCAGCCCAATAAGTATATCAATCTCTGCCACCCTCATTGCCCAAAATTGAATATCTTATATCGTTCACTAGACTACATCATTAAGTGAACGAGCGAACAATCTAATTCTGTAGATTTAACAAGTATTTGAGCGAAACCAAGCATAGCGCAAAATTTGAAAATCCAAACTTTAAAAAAACCAAACAGCAACTTTGTCCAAAAGATGTTGATGCGATTCTTTATTCACAAAAAGAAAACGCACTGAAAAACGGAGTCACGCCCTCGTTTCGATGAAACAAAGAACGTTGTGTTGTCCTAATTTTTTTGAAACAACGGTTTGTGATATTCACCTCTAAGCTACGAAAAGCCTAGCAACAAATATTCACGAAGATAACAATCGATCTCAAACGAACCTTCAAAGAACTCATCTTTAACAATCCAAATGAAGAACAATCGACAAACGCCGCAAAGTGTGAAACCTTGATAAGTTTGATTGATAAACCTTGATAAATTTGATTGAAGAACAATCAACAAACGCCATTAGATGCTTCGGCAATCATGGCGCTGCGACGCTGATATGTAGCGCTGCGGCGCTTCTTCCACGGCTTTTTTTTGAAACAACGGTTTGTGATATTCACCTCTAAGCTACGAAAAGTCTAGCAACAAATATTCACGAAGATAACAATCGATCTCGAACGAACCTTCAAAGAACTCGTCTTTAACAATCCAAATGAAGAACAATCGACAAACGCCGCAAAGTGTGAAACCTTGATAAGTTTGATTGATAAACCTTGATAAATTTGATTGAAGAACAATCAACAAACGCCATTAGATGCTTCAGCAATCATGGCGCTGCGACGCTGATATGTAGCGCTGCGGCGCTTCTTCCACGGCTTAGTGCTTCGGCGCTAGTCCATCAACATCGCACACTTGAATAACGTTCATATGGCCTCCAAACTCACTCTCATGCATCACGACTCCATCGAGACTTGGAATCTTGCTTGCAAACTCTTCTCGATCGTTTATGAGTTCATACAATACTTCTTTGACTCTCTTTCCAACCATTAGCACGCCCGATCAGATTCATATAAGATGCCAACAGGAAAAAATTCACCAAATTAAAAAACCAAATCAATAGGGAAAATTACCTCAGGCAACCAGAAAGGACGGGAGGCGGATGCATTGCACTCCACAATTTTCACTATGAATGAAAGAAACAGGAACCTGGTCTTCATCATTGATTATTAATAACTTATTAGTTCTCACGGAGAATAGGTGCGTGCAAGAAGGAGAAAGAGCGCCAGGAAGAAAGTGGCAGAGAGGATCATAAGATTCAGACAAACTGATGTCTTATTTCTATTATTACTCGATTTAGTTATCCGAAAATTTTCATCTTTATTAATCGTTTTACATCAGTTTAACAGGTGCTAACATACCATAAATTGTACTTTGCACGAGAGAATTCCATCTAATAATTAAATGAGTTGCCCATTGCTGGCCGCCTTCTCAGAGAAAGGTTTACAATACCAAAAAAGCATACATACACATACTCAAAGCTACCAGTCCACGGGTCTTCCACAAGAGTGAAACCAATATAATCAGCTATGCATGATATTCCATCAGATGCCGTCAGCTTAAATCTAAAATACAGTATCTAGCATAGAAGAATAATAGCTTCAACGCAATGCAACTCAAATTATCCTTGTGCTGTTCCTCCTCCCCCACCATTTCTTCTTCGCCTTTTCACCGGATGACCCTTCCTCGTTCCCGAGCTTGTGGAGAACCACCTTCTTTTCCCTTAGTCTGGCTCCATAATCTTTCTTCCAAGCTTCGAACATCTGTTTTAATCTTCGAAGCTCGCGATCTGGATCCAAACTTGCCTCGACCTGCCCTGATTTTACTTCCACCAAGAACTTGGAATCATCTCCAAACACGCGACTCCTCTTCTCAAACTCCTCAGCAAGTCGATTGATAACACTTAAACCAGCACCTGATGATCTTGTGCCATTGATATCATGACTCCTAAAGTTGCTACCACTCTCCCAGCAAGATTATCTGTCATCGTTTCCATTCACTGATGCATCCGAGTTTCTGCGGGAATCATCAAAAGCCAGGCTCTTCTTTGCAATTGAAAGGCTAGACTGCAGTGATCTCATCTGTTTCTGCCACACTTCTTCCATGGATCTCATTTTTAGCTCATATTCAGACCATCTATTCTCGTATTGTTGAAGCCTTTGGTGAAGGATATCATTCTCCTCTTCTTTAACTCTGAGAGAAGCTTCAGCCCTAAGAACACGACGCTGCATTTCAGCGAGGAAAGATGACTTCACCAGCACCTCTTCGGGATCATTATCCTGATTTGCAACATAATAATGTGAAGAAAAAGAACTCCAAAATTCGCAACTCATAAAAAGGAGTAAAATGCGAGGGCATGAATAGATGTGAAATAAAACATTTCCCCATTTGCTCAAGAACAATCTTAATTATCTTGTGTTCAATAACATATCTTCCATCCAAAAATATTCTTAACATTTCTGATCTCACTGTAGAATTCAAATAGCAACAACCGCGAAGAGGCGTCAAGACAAACATATCAGACTCCATATATGAAGATAATCCTGGACTATTAAAGTTATGAGTTCAATCATTATCCAAACATGTAAATGATGCATATAAATTATACAAACTCTAGAGAGGGAATTGAATGATACAGTTAGAAGTGAACAGCTTAGATTTATGATACGTTCAAAAAAAATGGTTATGAAACAGTTGCATTTGAGGTAAAGTCTCCACCCTCGTGATTATAGTGGGTATTCTTTGGGCCAAAATCAAATAGTGATTGGACTTTATTACATTCACAGTGGAACAAAGTAACAAACACTGGACGAAGTCAAAAAATTTTACTGTTTTGGACTGGATCTTGAAATTTTCAGTACTTGCGATGATGTGTGTGTCTGTGTGTGTTTTTAAGGATCCCATTTTCCTTCAAAATAAATAAATAACAGGAAAGAAACTGAATCACCAGTGATTCCGTTGCTGCCAACAAAACATATGGGACCACTGTAAGGCATTTCATTAGGAAAACCAAAACAGAGTCGAGAGTACCTTTCTTCCTCCAAACTGCAGCAATCCTATATCTCCTGAGCATCTTCTGACCAGCCAGCCACGAATTACTTGAAAGAAGGATTAAGGGGAGAAAAGAAATGTATCAGTACAATCCTCGCCTCTTAGAGCAACGAATCATGAGGATCAGGATGTGTCCTGCTAGTGTCTAGGATTTCAACAAGACAGGGAGTCATTATCTTTAAAATTCAGTCATGTTGCCTTCAAACATAATTCGAAGACTTTCCATCAGCATGTGAAATATTGGAGAAAGCTTGTCCAATTGAACTAAAATTTGAGCAAAAAATCTAACAGCCCACGGACTAACTGGCAGTTTCTAGATATTTAGATTCCAAAATATGCAGCATTGCACTTAACTTTAGTGGGGTGGGTAGTGAAGTCATCTGTCACCAAGTAAATACAGATTATGGTTACCTGATTGTATTGAAAGGGACGCCTCCTTCAAAATGTTGAACCTCTTACTGTAACTCCTTGCTCTTATTCTCTTTTGGATAGATATAGCAGCTCTATGTCTGTTTAATAAGACTCCAAAATCTTTTCTAGATTTTTCACCACGAACAACTGCATCGAAAGGGTTCATGGTTCATAGAGATATTAAACGGTAAATATTATGATAATCAGCTTCTCCATATAGACATACATGATTGAAGTGAGGCAATCCCTCTCTTAAGCTCCCTCAAATGATGACGAGCTTGATGACCTCTAAAACAGCTTTGAACACGCAAGATACCATGGAGAGTGTGATTTCTTGTATCCTCAAGTACCCCAATCTGAAACGACTCATATTATGTGGCAAAATAATGTTCATAAAGGACAATGATAAGATGGTGCAAGTTAAACAAACTATCTGGATTCAGTATTTCCCTGATCTTGTCTGAATGTGTTATTCTAGTGTTACAAGATAAACGGATAATCTTTGATAAACTGTTCCAAAAAAGATTATCAGACTACTACAAGTAACATTAGTTCTGATTTTATTTTGATTTATTAATTATAAAAATGAAATAATATGCTGATTGAAAATTTTTAAAAATAAATAAATAAACGAACAGAATTCTTAAAACTACTGTGAAACATGTGTTGGCCTGAGAAGCACTGCTGGTGACCTCGTGGTCAAGTGGCATTCCCTCTTTCCAATGTGGGAGAGGTGAAGGTTCAATACCTAACAATCTCCCACCTGCATATTTCAGATGGAGACAAAAAAACCTGGTCCACATTGCTAGGGATGATCTTCATTTAACTACAGTAATTTCCGATTTTAGAGCAATAATGACTGCAAGATTGCTCGGTGCTCGCAGCTTCTGAAGAAACTATTGGGGTTAATCACCAGACAACAATTTTTATCCTTTTTAAGCACAGAGTATTTCTCAACATTTCTTGAAACCTTTGTTTGGCACAAGAGAGAAATGCACGAATGCAACTAGGACCTATAAGTTTGGCGGCCAAAACTTAGCGATATGACAAATAATATAATTAAAAGGTCCATGCGCACAGTCTTCTGGCATAAAGTGTCGATTTCTTGACCCATAGTATCTTTCTACATTGCCAACTATGAATTTCAAATTTTGGGTGTTGATTAAAATAATTAAGCCAGCACTCTATTAGGAAAATCACATACCAGCATACACACAGGAAACTGTCCGGGCCTACTTATTTCCACATTAATTAACAGAATGTTCTAATATTGTTTCGTCAAACAAACAGCAAGTCACTCAAGAGCAAAGGATAAATAGATAAACGGAGTGAGGTTCTCACCTGACCGGTCCGGAAAAATAACTCTGTATAGCCAACTTGATACATCTCAGGTAAAATATTAAACTGCTGAAGAATTGCTACAGAAACGCTAAGTGGATCTTGTGATGCAACATGTTCTAATAGAAGAAAACCATACCTGACAAAGGTGGAAAGCGAGAATATAAATGGTATAGAAAAAAGAATGTGTGAAGCCAAATAAGTAATGATGCTAATTTCATTTTCTTTACCTTCTGGCAAACTTTTGATGCGTCATTCTAGTAGGAAAACCAGATCTTGATATTCTTACCACCTCTAGGACTCCACAACAACGAAGCTGTTGTAGGACCAAACCCTGATTGTAAGTACCAGGAGATTGAAAGTTGTTGGGCTTTATACAACGTATGAAATGAGGAGTAGTGCTCTCAAGGCGTTGCATTAATTGGAACGATTGTCCCTGACGATAGAAAGAAAACACTACTATCACCACCATCAAAAAAACAATAATAGTATTATAAACATTGCCTCAAGCATAACTGTTATTCATAAACCTGTCTTTACCATCCAATGATACAGGTAGAGCGAATATGGGCCTGAATAAACAGGGGCCCAAGACCCAATATGTATACTCTAGGAAAAAATAGGAACTACAAGTTGGGAGGGGGGAGTAGAAAAGAGCGAGAAAGGAGAGAGAGAACATTCATTTTGTTTTGTTCATGCTTTTGTTATTAGCTTAGCTGGAGAGTGGAGAGTATATTTGTACAGGGATACTCTGGGTGCTTTTACTTAGTTTCTGAGTTACTTCAATCAATATAATTTCAATTCCAGATTCTATTTTACTCACTGCAATTTTTAAATTGTTCAAGGCTCGGGTGTGATCTATCATCCGACGCCCCTCCCCCCACACTCCAAAAAAGAACAGGATACCTGCCAAGTGCACACTTACTAAAGCACAAAGGGCAAGCAAGTTCTAATGTAATCAAACAAAAGAGCAAATTGATACCAGGTTTTCACAATTTTCAACATTGATCCTTGCTCAATCACATTTCAAGCTCAACATGCAAACTTAACATAAGTAGCCAAACATGTATGATGATCACGCCCCCACGAGTATCATCCTTGGCAGTATCAAATCCGGGAACCTAGCTGTAACGTCCAAAAGTTAACCCACGTAAACCGCATGCATGCAAATGATTTAAATTGCTTTATTTAATTTATTTTAAATACTTAAATGATACATATTATATGATTGATGGTCTAATTGCACGATTGCATGAAAACTGAAGATTTAATCTGAATATTCGATAATAGGCTGGGGAAAGGAGACCGGAGACGACCAACATAAAATATTTTTCAATAAATATTTTTAAGGCTTAATAATATGATTAAAATTTTCTAAAAATGTTGGAGCCCAAATTATTTTACGAGACGAACTCGATTTTATCCGGGAAGCCGGTTTTGGTCAAACGAAAGACTTTTAAAGGCCCAAAAATTATTATTTTTGAAAACAAATTTTGTAAACTTTTATTTTACAATTAAATAAGTCTTAATGGGCCTAATTTACCTAGGATTGTTGGGCCTAATAATTCCTAAACAAAAAGCCCAAAATCCCAACCCATTAAACATGAAATTTTCGAAAATAATAAAAAGGAATCCTAGGGGTATTGGACTCCATTCAGCCGAAAATTCACACCACACACTCAAATGTTCGAGATTTTGGGGAGAAAAATTCAAGTTCGTTCGTCGCCCGTTCGTCTCCCTTTGCAACCCACGCCAACGATCGTATATTCGAGCGTTTTAAACGCAAATACACGCTTCTAAACTCTTTTTACGCACATTCAAATCATATTATGCATGTTTTATGTATTTTAGCATGAGAAATATTTGAGTTCAAATTGCTTAACGTTTTGACGATTATTTTCAAAGTTTTGATGATTTTGCGATTTGTTTGTGAGCTTTATGAATTCTAAGGGACATGCTGTCAATATAAGATGTTAAAGAGCTAGGAAAAGAGTCGTTAGGGGACAACACAAAGGCTGGAACTGAGCTTGGTTGAGGAAGGAAGAGACCTACGGTTTTCTAGGGTTTCTCTTGGATAAAGGCAACTGCTAGGAGGAGCAGCGCACCAGGGGCTGATCAGGGCTTGGTCAGGGCCCTGGGCAGGCTGCAACCAGACGGACAGGAGGGGTTAGGGTGGCTAGGACGGGGGCTGGCTCGCTGTAGGCGCAGCCGCGACGCCCTAGGAACTAAAGGGTTGCCCACGGGTTGCAGGCTGGTCGGGAGGAGGGCTCGGCGGCTAGGCTGGGTCCAGAAGTGTTCAGGGTGGTCCTATGGGGTGGACCGGTGGGCTGGTGCAGGCCTGGACACGGCTGGTTAGGAGTAAGGACCGAGGATGCGCATGATAAAAGAGGAGGGGAACCGCGCGGCTTGGCTTACGGCTTCGGCTGGCTCGGTGCGGGTCAGGGGTGGTGCAGGTAGGGTCTAGGAGGGTCAGGGTTAGGTCTGGTCCAGGATGGCTCGGTGGTGGCTCGGGAATTGGGCGAGACGTGTGGTTCTAGGATGATTAGGATTCGAACATAGCCTAGGAAAGGAAAGTGGCTTGAACCATGGCTCATGGGGTGTGGTTCGTGGCTCACGGGGTAGTTTAGATATGAAAAGTTTAAGTTTAAAATTTGGGAATAAAATATTAGGTTTGGAATTTATTTGGGATTAAAACGCTTCACGGTTTAGTAATTAAGCCAATAAATCGAAAGGCTCGGGTTTACGTCTAAGAAAAATATTAGCAATCAATTTCAAGCTTATATGATGATTTGGGATAGGCTCGAATCGGTAAAAGTAAGAAAACGTCAAAATCAGAAATTTTTTAGCCCAATGGCAAAATGGTCATTTTACGTCCCTGGTAGTACGAAAAGTTTGGCAGTGTCCCGAAGAATCATAATATATGCTAAATGATATCTTAAAATGTTTATAATGAAAATATGATATTTTACGATATATGCTTAAGCTGTACGATTTTTCCTGTTAAAATGCTATTTTACGAATTTGGAAAGAACGTGATATTTTATTATTAAAAAGGAAAAAAAAAATATTTTGAAGGATGTGAATTAGCTGTGACAAATATGATATGATATGATTGGGAATATCGTGAGAGAGAAGGCCCTAAAAAGAGCCCGTTTACGGGAGAAAGCTCCAGAAAGAGCCCAACGATCGTATTTCCATTTACAGCAGTGCCTAGTGCCCGTCCCCATGCGCAATGGTGATCTAAGACTGATCAGTCGACCACATGATACGATTACAACTAGTCACTTTCAAGGATCAAACTTCACCCAAAAATGATATATGATGATGGAAAGCTTTACGATTAAATGATTTATGATTACAAGCTTATTTTCAATAAAAGTATGATTTTATGCATGTGCATGTATATGTATTATTTGTTACTCATGGTTAGAACGTGCTGAGTACCAGGATGATATTGAGGGAGGCGCAGACGTTTGAGTTGATCGAGTCCGGCAGTACACTCTCAATGGACTTTATTTTCCGCATTAGCTTGATGATTGCAGTTTTGAAATAAATATTTTGAGAATGATTCATTTAGAGATTTTTAGGCTTTATTTTGAAGTTTAGTTTGGATCATGTTGAGGGTTGACGTAGGATTTTTGTTAATTGACGATTTAGGGATTTTTATGCACTTGAGATTTTAAATGTTAAATTAATTTTGGATGTTGGAAGCAATTTTCGACTTTTATAAAATAAAAAAAAATTAGTAGGATTTTAAAGTTAAAAAATAGTGGACGTTTCACTGTCACACTTGTAAGTTCTAGTTAGACCATTGTGATGCTATTAAACTAGAATACGGTACTTACCAACAGCTACCTCGTGTCGTTATCCAATTAATCATGGCAAGTCATGTGGGTAAGACAACGAGTTTTGATCAATAAGACCCAGTATAGATCTAGGACACAACATAAAGGTATTTCATTGATTCTTGTCATCGCATAGACAAAAAAAAAAAAACCTGAAAACATGCCAAGGTTTAATTAGACTTCTACTTCAAAATGAAGATAATATCATTGCTACTTTTTGTTAACTTCCTGAATGCGTCACTCCATACTATCCGATGATGTCATAATTTTGACAGCACTTTAAAAGGAGAAATAAATACTGCATGAAATATAATAGGCACCCTGTTTAATCTGTTTGAATGGAGCAGTAGCATCTCTAATTTGCAATTTAGCAAATCCCAACCCCCAATCAACATGATCACCAGACATGCACATAAATTTAATCTCCATAATCCTTTAAGAAGTAGACATCATTGTTACCTTGAACTTCGTCATCACACTTAGTTTTTGTGAATCTGCTCCACCAGATTTATGTAATGCACCAACAACAGGCTTCTCAGATTGAGCAAGCATACTGGACGCAAAAGCCTGAGGAAGGTGGCATGCGCAAGAAGACAAAAGTTGGATCGAATCCAAATGAAGTAAATCTCGATTCTTCTCGAGGAACCCAGTCGTATCATAAGTAACCTGAGATGAGCAAAGAAGACAGCAAATTCTCACAGATCCAGAGAAAATTAAGCGTAAAGGTTCCAGAAATTATTGTTATGGTCGGTTAAAACATTTTTAGTACTTGTTTGTAGTACATACAAACAGAAATAAAAAATATAGCCCAATAGGCACAATGTCACCGTTTATGCAGTCAAAGTATAGCAAAAAAATTAAATATCAGAACCGGCCTGGCCCCAGCAACTAAGGTTTGCAAAGATAGCCACTGGAATTTCATTCTGTACTTACTTCTTTTACCTTTCTGTGTGAGTGAATTAATAAGGGGAAAGGGGGTGGCAATGGAACAGCATTTATTTATCTGTAAAGATTTTATCAGTTATAAAGGTGAAAACCTCCCCTGCATAATGACATCCAGTTAAAGCTTTGCTTCTTTCTCCTCTAAAACAAGGGTTAGAATTCAGATGCTGCTTGAGCTTATTGGCGAAAAGGTCAGATCTGTACCATTTGGAAAGGTAGATTCCTCATCTAGCAATGATTGCAACCCTAAAGGTTTCTGCACAAGACAATAGTTAATAGGTCCATGAGAGAGAAAAATAAAAGAAACATAAATATCCAAGTCAATTGTATTCAGTTTATTTTTCACCGCAACTTACATTACAGAATTTAAAAATATGAATGATCACTTGGGACCTTGTGAATGGCATGTATTTAATATTAAAATGGGGGGGAGACACCATAATATTTGTCCAAATGGAGATTCTGCGGGGTAGCACCTACGACGGCCGCAGCATATCTTTTCCTTATTTAACATCAAATGTATTGTTGTCCCAGGCTTACCATTATTTCATTGCATTCTATTGATTGGTTTCTATTCCTAAAGAACAGTTACATGGAGCTACGTTGTCTCATTGACAAAACGATCTTGCACATACCATGTATTTAATGAAATATTAAAATTAGGGGACATACCATTCTGAGTGGTAGCACATTATATGCCCCTATCCAATTTTTAAGTTATTTAACAACGAACATGTGACGGACAATCGGACATGCCTTCAACATTCACCATACTTCCATGTACAATGAATGTAAAAGAGAATCCTCTTGCACATTACAATTATCCTCAGTGATGTTATGAAAAAGAGATTTAAAGATAAAACATTAAGCAGTTTAAATAGCAAGCATCAAAAAATACAAGAAGTCTAAAATTTCGGAAAGTCGGCTTTCATACCTTCTCAAAAAGATTAAGACAATCTTGATTGTCTTCAAAATCAACTTTCTCCCAGTCAATGCCGTCTTGAATGTATTCCTGGAGAAGAATTTTTAGATTTTAAAATATTGAAAAAGTGACAAACGTTCAATTTCATCCATTGCACTGGAATTTTCTTCTAAAATTTATCCTTTAGCTATATTATAACTAGGTCCAAGAAAGCTCGAGTATAAAAATAATTTAATAAAAATTGATATCATCTTCCTATCATAAATATTCAGAAAAATTGATAAGAATAGTACCATTATTAACGTACGGTTGACGTGATTCCTATCTTTGAAACAAAATTTAAAATAAAAAAAAAACACCATCTAATTGATGTAATTCATATAATTCATTCACAAGTTAATGATTACAATTATTAAAACATAGTAACCCTAGCGTATACATGGTACTTAACTCCATAGCCATCTTTTTTATCAGGAATAATTGGACTTATATTGGCCATCTTCAAACATGAAAAGAAGTGGGCTTAACCTCATAAGGAAACTTTCTAATCCATTAAAACCACTTTAATTTGTACCTTTATGTGAGAAAACAGCCAAAATAGCCTACTTTCAATAAATTGATTAATTGAAGCAAAATGCCCAATAAATCAAGTGACACAAAATAATAATTCTTCCTTTGCAAACTGGCTCTAATAATATGAAACCATCAGGACTTTTCCAAAAGGCAACTAAGAGTTGATGAACAATTTCATGGACATGACCAAAGATCAATTTTTAAGACCTAAAATAGGAATCTGTATGCAATTGCAAGTTTTTCATCATAAATGGAGGATCACGGATTGACATTACATAAACTCCAAATGGTGAAAGAAAACTTGAACGTTAAAAACCAAAATTTGCCAACACAACCGCAAAGCCTAAGACATTAAATTAACCTAATTCAATCATATGGGACTACCTTCCAGATCCCTGGCCAATCTCATAGTAATCATTTTACACTAGCATTTTGCAATATTTTACATTTTCATTCTTAAGCATATGTTTTAGTGGGACGTGAACACACACCAGCACTATGAAATTAGCTACACAATGGAATTGTTACTCAACCTAATTTGGGAGATCTTTTATCTGAAAAGTCAAAATTCGACAAAAAGGCAATCATAGATGAATAAAGACAATACTCTGGTAGATAAAGATTTCTGGACCTTTGAAAGTAGTGCAAGTAAGGTTTTCAAATGTCTTGAAAAACAATAATTAAAGCATGATATCTATCATATTGTTTTCATTGCCTCCATTGCTTTGATGATTAAAATATATTGATGATCTCATAGAAATTAGTAATTAACATGAAAACCATCTAGACCAAGTGGCTGCCTCCTTCAACTAAGAAAGAAGAAACAAGAATTGGTTCTTGCTGTAAGGGTGGTTCAGATTCTTTGAGTGCGATTCTGCTTCCATTAGCAGGCTTGAATTAGAGTGTGGCAATAAAATATTGAGAAAGTGTCGATTAATAACATGTGTTAAAACAACCAGTTCTCTTGATAATAGACCCTCCAAGACCCATAGAAAAATGGAGATCACATTGACTCTGGTACCGTAGTAGGTAAATAAGATTCAATAGAACATTTTCAAGTTAATAATTCAACTATCTAAATCATATATCTTTATAAAAAGTCACATCTTCAAAAACCCTTAAAACGACATGATTATGTCACTGATGGGGGATTTGTAAAGATTGCTTCTGATCAAGGACATCGGAGCAAGAGAAAAGCTAAGCGATGTCTCATGCTAGAGTTGCTGGGAGTAGGCTCGCATTGTTTAACCTCGTCTCTCAAAGTGGGTGGTAAATTCCCTACCATTCTAACAGCAAGCAATAAAATTAGTCATGCAACGCTTGCTGAAACTAGTGCCAAGGTGGTTTGGATAATCTGGGAAAGGAAAGGGTTTTTAGCCAAATTCTAGTGATTGAGTATAGCGTATACAAAAGAATATATTGCTAACTGTTCACATAAGCGAAATAATATATTGCTAACTGTTCACATAAGCAAGATTGACACATTTTGAAAGGATAGTAGACAGGATTATGCACATCTTATGATTTTGTGACTGGCATGGAAATGACCGTGTACCAACTCATACTTCACTGATCCATTTTTTCAAGCATGTGCATAAACAGGTTTCAATAAATTTGTCAACACATGAAACAAATATTAGTTCAAACTTCGTTTTCCTTGTGTATTAAGATAGTAATCATATTTACTTGGTTCAGAGATTGATATTTTTTAGCAAATGATTCACTTAAAATAGAGGAACCATCAATATCTTTTACAAATAAAAATAACCTGCATATATCATTAAAAAGAGAAGATTGACATTGAATGGGGGGGCTACTATAAATAAGCAATAGTTCTCAGCTTAAAAACAAGCATTAAACCTGACAAATGAATATATAATTTACAAGCACCGGGAAAGACATTCAAAGAAAAAAATTTATTTACCTCTTGCTCCAATTTGAACAGGTGTCGGTTGAAGTGTTGTTGTAACCTTTCGTTGGCATAATTAATGCAGAACTGCTCAAAGCTATTCCTCCAAAGAAAAAATAGTAAATACAGTCATAGAAGAAAAAGACAAATAACATGAAAAGTAAATTAAGTACCACGAAAGGCACACACCTCAAATGATTCAAAACCATAAATATCCAGAATACTGATGGACCTTCCTGTTCGTCTTTTACCTACTAATAGTGATTTATTGATTTGTTCAACCAGCCAGTCAAACAAACAAGAATAGATTGATTTAGCCAGTGCATCTCTTGTATCAATTGCCTGAAAGATTCAATTAACAACATAGCAGTAAGTAAGTGCATGATAACAAATCCTCAATGCCTTTGGTGCGCTTATGTAACAAACCTGAGCGAGGGTAAGTTTTTGAACAATTGTATCGTTTCCAACTCTCATTTTTCGAGTTGACAATGCTAGCTTTAGCTCCTCAAGATCACATTTAGTCAATGTTGCAACATTTATTAGACCTGAGGGTTGCACAAACAGCATGGAGAAAATCCATGCAGCTCACTTGAGTTATGAAACAGTCTTTTGTATCACATATTCTTAATAAAACTGATACACAAATGAAAAAAATAAAACTTGAGACAATGAAACGACAAGTCTGTTTATAGAACATCTCAACAGATTTTGATAAAGGACAACCAAACAAACATTCCAGGAAAACAGAATCAATTCAATCAAGAAATCAATTCTTCAAGGAGAAAGTAATAGATGATCACGAATTTAACACAACATTTTTTTGTGTCCCACCTAGTTCATGTGTACAATCATCAGAGATACTAGAAATGCAAATGTCCCACAACTGGGAATTTAGATACGGGCCACGGAAGTACTCTTGAGGATTACCGAAATTCCACCATGATCATTATGGTAAGATGCACCTCATTCAAATGTGAAATCGTAACTCTCTTTTCTTAAAACAACGTAGGATTGGTTTTGGCAAACTAAGCACATGAAACTTGATTTACTTTACCATGCATTCAAGCAGTATCATTTCAAAAGTGAACTCCGAAAATTCATCACCTTCATCCACAACCGGTTCAACATGGTGATCGCTATCGATGTCTGTGAAGGAGACTTCCCCCAGCCATAGAACTGCAGATAGCATGGCAAATACACTATCTTGGTCTTCTTTTTTAACATGAACAATATCCAAAGCATCCTGGGCGAGGAATATTATTCATTAATAAGTTTGCTACTGTAAGATATGAGGATATGAAAAAGTAACAGCTTGAGAAAGAGTAGATTCAGTCCACAACGATAGGTACCATTACAACTTGAAACTGTTCTGTATCATCAATGCCAGGAATTGTAAAACAACCGCTTTGCCTCAAATAACTGAACTCGTCCGCATTCTTCAATTTTAATTTTTCTGCGTGACAAGACATTAAAACAAAGAAAATCTCAATGGATAATTTTTCAAGAGGTGTGAAATGTGAAAGGGTACCAGAAAATGAATCAATATCTAATCTGGCAATCGTGAAAGCGCAACCAGCCTAACCCCATATAGAATTCAGGACATCAAATCAAAGTAACCTTACTCCATTCGTTCATAATACTTAGTTTGCAGTACTGTTAATCGTTATTAAAAAACACATGAATTGAAAATTATGCTATACCTCTCAGGATATGTGAAGCCCCAGCACAAAGCTGATAAAAAATGTGATATGACCTTTCTCCTTCTGAACATTGAACAACTCTGGACTGGACATTAAAACAGCCAGCCTGAGTCTTTTGTATCAAAAATTCAATTTTTAAAATCAAACCTCTAGGATATTGGAAAAATTACCTTCTCCATTAAAACTATGGGGAACAACAAATGCATCAGACCATGAAACAAAAATAAAATGAATTAGATCAGTATTTGTAATGGCACAAGGGTACACAGTAATTTGGTTTCTTGTGCTGAACATGATCTTACAAGTTTGAATCCTGGCACCCGATATCTTTCCAGTTTCACTAAAGTGAATTTCAATCAGCTTTCCCTGAAGACGGGAAAGACTAGTTACTCAAGTTTACAACCAGAAAAACTTAAGAAGTCACTCCCACAAAATGAGTGCAGAAGTTTCATGTATGTCAACTATGAGGATAAAGATTTTCATGCGTCTCAACTACAAAGATAAAAGGATGTAACTCAAGCAACTCACAAATCGACTTGAATTGTCATTTCTCAACGTTTTGGCATAACCAAAGGCCTCCAAAATTGGATTAGCTTCAGTATCTCATACTCAATACCACTACCACCTCCCAGAGTAGCCAAATACTGCATTGCTATCTTTGCAGTCTCAGTTTTCCCAGCTCCGCTTTCACCGCTGGATAAATAGAGATTACCAGAATCACACATTATTGTGCGGATCAAAATAATAAATTTATTAGTTGAGCAGAAATTAAATCCCAAAAGGAAAGATTAACGTTTAGAATCATAGAATAGCCAAGATAACTAACTACACCTGTCCCAACAGAATAACAAATGCAAGCAAAGAAGTCACAGAATCATAATGAAAATAATTAAAATTTGACTTGGTGAGAAGAATTGAAAAGAAAAAGGTAAAGTATATCCAGCAAATGGCTATTTATGCTGAGAGCCATGCATTGCAAGATTCAGGCCACGGATTGCTCGAATTAGAATTTTCGATTCTAACTTAAGCAACCTCGGTTAGACAGCAACTTAAAGATGTGTTAGCACGAGTGAAGTGTTAAGGTTTGGTAGATAACAGCAGTGCCTTATTACTTGATGAGTGCATCAAGGAGAGGAGTTGTATCAAGATATTTTATTAAAATACAATGGCGGCCAATTCACAGAAAATCTGGCTTATGCACCACCTAAGACAGTGAATTGCATAGATGCTCAACGAGGACCATCAAAAAGAACAACCATGAACCCACAAGAGATAATGCCTATTTTACAGTCCTCAATGTACCGTTGCATCCTGAAAACTATAAAGTAAAAGCAATAGCTCAAAATTTCCATAGTAGTGATTGCCGCTACTAAGTTCTAAGCATTAGCCAATCAGACAACAAAAAATGCCAAAACAAGAAATTAAAAAGGATTGTTTTGGTTCTGGAAGCATAAACCTGACACTGAATCTGCAGTTTGTCAAAAATAATTTCATAAAAACAACCAAGTTAAAACAAAAACAGATGGCACATTTTCAGGACCTGGCATTTCTTCAGTTGAAATCAACATTACCTTGGTCTAGTAGGCCAAGTTAATTCAAAGGTGTGAATCAAGTGCATGTCCATAACAGTATGTTAGGATGAACAAAAAATTGGGATTTGGATTTGGATTTGGATTTGGATTTGGATTTGGAATTGGATTTGGGATTTTAATCCATAGATTTAGAATTCCATTTTGGTGTATGACAGAAAACTTAAAAAATTATTTAAGAATTGGATTTCAGAGTTAAAATAATATCCTTTGACATTAATAAAATTATATATACTTATTTTTTAAAATATCTTGTTTATTCACAATATTATGTAAATATTCATATATTGTTTATCATGATATAGAAGTAAAAATTATTTTTTAAAAATAACAAGAAAAAAACCATATTGTTATTATATAATTTTTAAGAATTAAAAAAAAAAGTTCACCATGAGTTTTGACCAAAACTAAATTAAAAGTTTGTTTTATAACTTGTAGAAATTTTAATTATAAAACTATTTTATATGAATTATAAATAAATTAATAAAATAATAAAAAAAAATATTGAATTTAATATCATGATTTCAGGAATATCATATTTTATTAAGTTTAAAAAACGAATATAAAATTTATGAGGTAAATATAAAAAAATAATATTAAAATAAATTGTATTTATTCCATGACTCAAATCCCATTAAATCTCATTAAATCTCTTCAATTTTATAAAGATTTCAGTTACTTAAACAAAATACCATCAAATCCCATCAAATATCTGTCCCGTTTTGAAATCTCATCATCCCAAACACTGAAAATGGTATTTTCAAATCCAAATCCCCCTTTTTTTCATTCCAAACATACTGTAAATGTTGTCACATTTAGCCAAGATCAAAAGGTCAAACTCAAATGAAAACATTTTGTAAGTAAAATGTAGTCGTTCTGGTCCTACAATGTGATACTCAAGTATGACCAAAGGAGATGCATGCTAGCTATGTACATGAAGTCATGACTGCTGCCATGATCAAGCATCTCAAACCTTGCTGATACTTTTTGTATCTAATTTCATAATGTCGGGCTCCTTTTCTATCTAGTTATCACATACCATTCCCAAAATTATTTTTAACAAAATTTTAGAACAGTTATATAAAATCTAAAGATCGGCATGAGTTAGGCATAAACCACCGTGAGTCCTCCCAGCTACCAAGTTTTTCATAAAAAAGTAAAAAAAAATGAAATGTTGGATCACCCGAAGTACTTAAAATGTCTAATACGGTATAAGTAGCTGTCTTATAATCCAAGTTCGGGGATTTAAGTATTACAAACTCATGATACAACAACAAAAAACTTATTCAGCAAATCAAAAAGGTAGAGATGGCAAGCAGGAAAAACAATTAATGATTAACTGACCTTATAATGATAGATTGATTAACTTCATCTGCAGGAGAAAAAACAATTTGCTCAGCTAAAAAATTGCCAGCCAACCTTTAGTTGCTATTTAGAGTAATATAATAGTTCACACAACAAGAATTACCTCGGATCATTTCCCGCATAGCGGTATCAGTAATGGCATACACATGCGGGCTCTCCAAAGATTTGTTCTTATATGCATCAATGTAATTGTTTCCATACAATGATACTTTCTTAAAGGGATTAATAGCAACAAGAACTGGACCAGCTTTGGTCTGATATTAAAAGGGATAAACAAAATATCGGGCAATAAGTAAAATGGGAAACTTAAGATAAATTTTCAACATGAATGTGTACACTTACATAAATTGTGTCCCGGTTATATCTATATTCCAGATTGTACAATACTGATGGTTCATTTAAATAACTTAGCTGCATCAGATCATCTACACCATCAAGTATATCTGGATTTGCTGGTACCAAATTTTCTAAATTTACTTTCAACACCTACATAGGAATACTAGTTAAATTAAAGAAGGATAAATTTAACTGATATAAAGTTAATCCAAATAAAATAAGTTGCGCTCACTTTTCCCTGAGGCAATGATATTAATGACTCACTTCCAGAGTTCTGAATAATTGTCCCCAGCTCCCAACTACCATCAGGAAGTTGAAACCACATCCGAAGCTTCTGAATATACAAACTTAAATAACTTGGTTATAAGATCAATGATAACTAGGTTTATCATCAAAGAGGACTTCCCAAGTTTACTTCAAAGTTCAAACTAAAACACGATAGAGAAATTTATCCCAACAAGTCCTTCATAAATCAATTGAAAAGATTGTGAAAACTTATATTAATAATATCTCGTTACCTCAGATAACCCAACAATGGACAGCTCACTAACCCAATGATTACATTGTTATTTCAGTTCTTTGAGCCCGGAAATATAATCCTGATATGGCTTAAACTTTTTTTGAAAATTTAAGTCCCACTGCTTCAAATTTTGGTACAACTCCAGCTCCTTCTGCCCGAAGTTCATTCCACGGTCTTCAAACTTCAGTACCACTGGGCACCCAACATCAAACAGCTCTTGTCCTATTGTCACAGAAGACCGTGGAAAAATAATATCTTTCAATACATCAGAAACTGTCACAGAAGATCTCACATTTGGAAGCCCAAAATCTTTCAATGTAGCACATATTTCATGACCCAAATTAAAGTTTGATTCAACCTTATACTTTTCTTGGTCAGTTTCACTCCTCTCTTCCCTTTTTTCTCTTCTTTTGACTATGTATTGGGCTAGATTATCTTTCAAGTAGGCGTTTAGAAATTCAAATTTCAGGTGGTGAAATTTCTTTTCCCCATCATATTCTGAACCGTCCATCAGATACAAAAGATTGTCCTCCAAATCTATATTTATCCTCCTGTAAGCCATATCCGAACATCTGTGAGATTCCCATGAAACATGGAATTGTTGTGCTTCTAACTTCCCTGATGACATTAGCCTGATTAATATAAATCCACCATAATTATAAGGTGTGGACAACTGTGCAAAAAGATTTGCATCTAGAATGCCAAACCCCAAAACTGACAGTTTTTTCTGCCTCCAATCAGTCCAAATGGGGAGAGAGGATTTGGAGAGCTCCTCTCTCACAAGGAAACTACCACAATAACAATCACGGCCTGACAATGAAAGCTCGGAAGGGAGTCCCCACGAATTATACAAGTCACAAACTTTTGTAACTTCAGAATAAACAGATTTCTTTCCATTTATAGCAGGACCGTAACAAAAGGTATCAAACTCATTGTCCCAAAATGATCCCAGAAAAATGCAATGACCCGATTCTGATGCCAACTTGTGCTTATCATTTTCTGCATTAGCCCTCAACTCTGATAATCTAATGACAGTCATATATCGTGGATTCTGAAGACCATGAGCCCACCGTAAGACCGGAACCAGTGGTTTCCGTACATCACAAAGAAGTAGGAGGCATCTTGTAGCTACACTAAAGAAAAATCCATCAGAACCTGCCCTTGAAAGTGCTACAAATCCATCATTCTTCACCACCGCTAACGTCTCAATCTTCAGTAGACAACATACATTGCACTCCCGAACAGACCTCAAATCAACCAAGAACACCCCTTTGCGATGAGAAACAATAAATACCTTAGGATGCCAACAAAACTCACAAGCAAACCATCGCCCTTCGTCGCGATCTTCTGCCTTCTCCAGCTTGACCTTGTTATTCAAGGAGACATGCATCTTTTTACAAATAATCCTTTTCTTTGCACTAACCAAATGCATTAATTTAGACCTTTTGCCACACAAATAATTAACATCAAATAACAATAAATCTCCATTCTCCAACAACACTAAACACTCTTCCCTCAAATACGGACTCCAAGAGACACTCACCACTGCATTACCCTTAAACATCTTCGCATCGCCATAGCCCAGATAATCCAAGCAAACAGAAAACTCACTACATTTACCAACAGTACTAATTCCAATTTTATACCAATAAACAGAAAAATTAGTACAAGCCATTAAAAACCCAACTACGTTATTACTTACATCGCCATCGCCATCGCCATTATCATCACCATCATCAACTGGGTTAACCATCAATCGTGTAATTCGCATATGATTATCGCAACCCTCTCTCGCTAACTGGAAAAAATCCTTCATCTTGGAATCAGCACTTAGAATCCCATCTTTAACATGAAATAAGGTAAAGCCAACACGGTCAAAATTCTCTCCCGTCGGGAAAAATACAATCAGTGCATTCTTACAAGGAATTTGGAGTAATTGTAAGGAATTGAAGCCGTGGAAGAGGGAATCGTGGTCTGGAAGCAGAGGACCAATAAGAGAGGAAATAGAGGCCGCGGTGGATGGAACAGAATCACAATTTTGGAGGACTCTGCCGAGTGAGAGGTCAGGGTAACGTGGTGGAAGGCGAGGTGCGAGCGACGGAGAGTGAAGGAGTTGAGAGGTGGGGGAATTAGGCTTTGGGGTAAAGATTAGGGGACCGATGGGAGAGTTGGGGTTCTTTTCTGAAAGAAACGAAGGAGGTGAGAAGGTGGAGGATACTGTCCACTGGGATTTCCACTCCGTCGTGAAGTCCATAGTTCCGGTGGCAGCGAAAAAGGCGGCGTCGAAGATGTAGTACGTTTCAGTACCAATTTGACGAGATGAAAGGACCCTGCGAAGAATTTAAATGGATTGGGTATTTTTAAACTCGTTATCCGGGCCCATACCCGCCCGAATGAATACACATTACCCAAATACGATCCAAACTGGTTGGATTCGGGTCACGCACATGCTCTTGTGCTTTTAAAACTTTTCATTTGATAACAAAATGATTTACAATATTTCACGAATATCTCAACTAAAGCAACACTATTCAACTTCTTCTTCTTCTTCATTCTTTCGACCAGCAACCTTACCTTTTCTCTTTTCAGAAGCTCAACACACATCAAAATTTTGGTTTTACTTAAATTATTCTCAGTATATTTTCCAATATAGTTTTCGACCAAGGTTGTGAATCTCCTCAACTTTAAAATTTTAAACCCATCATCTTGAGGACTCGGTTGCTTGATTTTATGGAGTACAAATGCTAGTCATTGTCAATACTAACTCAAGGGAATCATCTGCACCCGTTTGCACCAACAGCTCATGCTCAAGATTCCTTGCATGTCAGTACTTTATATAGTACATAGTGTCGGTAAATTTAATGCAGTGGTTGGAGGAAATCATTATTGAAGTTGTTGGGGGAAAAGCTGGATAATTTGAAACCCGTTTTCTCATCTCATTTCATATTATCTCTTCATAAAGTTATTTATCTCATCTTATAATATTTGAGTGTTTAATTTTATAATATTTGCGAGATATTTGTTCTCTTGTATTAAGAGAGTGTTTGTTCCTTTTGGAAACAGAGTGAGTGGTTGTACACCATAAAATATTATAGTAGAATTCTTTTCGTCTTGTCCGTAGTTTTTATCCTAATAATTTTTAGAGAATTTTTACGTAAATCTCGATGTCCAATTTTATATTTTATTTTCATATTATTATCCCAAGTTGTCATAAGTGAAACCAACATACAGCACCTTCGCCCCTTCCGAGCATCCATCGTTCGCACGAGCCTCAAGTCATGCACCAGTCCCCTTAATACTTTACCACTCAAGTTGAACAATATGCATTCACAATAAAATTTACATACATACACATACATTCGGTACATACATATTTATACACCGACCATATAGCCTCCGTGTCAGTGACGGAGCTAGGAATACGACTCTACCTGAGTTAGAAATTTAAACTCTAAAATCTTTTAATATTTTAAATTGATCTACCTTGGCTAATATCAAATTTATCCAAAATTATACAAAAAATTTCATATAAATTTTTTAAAAAAAATTAGGACCAGCCCGGGTGGCAACGACTGTGGCTCTGCCACTGCTCCGTGTTCAAAGTCTCGTAAGGTAACGTAACCAAATATAGAGGTGCATTTTAAATTTAAAAGTTATATTATAGCTATTTAACCTTTGCCTCCGAAGATATTAAAAATTAAAATGACCGATTTATCTCAAGAATTTTAATCATAAAGTTTATAACATAAAGCTTACATTGTACTCAGGTATCCTCATCCAAAATCTATCTCAAATCCATCCACCCTCAAAATCATGGTCAACACAAAAATATCGATAAAATGTTAATTTAACTGTCAATTAAATAATTAATATCTAACGTCCAAATAATTTCATGTGGTCCAAGTTAACCTTTAAATTTTGTGGCGTCACACAAATATTGTCATTCTTAACCAAAATCTAAAAGTTTTGCACACGTTAATATCTACATGTGATATTTTGTGTTATTTTTAATTTAGTTGTTTCTTATAATAATTTTTTTACATTAAAAATGATATAATTATTGAATATTCAAAAGTTTGCACAAAGTCGTTCGATATAAAAGAATTGGTAGCCCTGGAATTTAATAGAGCATTCGTGGATACTCTCGCTATAAAGATCCTCCTTGAGATAATATTAACATACACTCAAACTTAACAAGTTTAAAAAAAGACTAAACTTAATCTCATTTACATGCTGAATCCACTATCCTAAAGTTCTCATAGGAATTTTCTAAATTTATCCTACTAATATACCAAAAAAAATTTGAATCATGCATAATAAATTCCAATAAATAATACGGTGCTGAATAAATTATATTACCTGTCAAGAATGTAGTGTTTGGGTCCGCCTCCTCGGCATGCATTGCAGAGACTCTGCCCTGAGTCGGCTGCTTCCACTGTGGACAATTCTTAAGCATGTGGTCAGTGAATACACACTTGAAGCACTTGCAGAGCTCCATAAACACTCTCCCTCATGCTTGAGACTGTACTTTAGGCACATCGGATAGTCAGTAGGCTTCTGAGTAGCCTTCTTTGGTGGTTTCTATCCTTTGCTCTTGTTAGGTCCTTGAAATGGCTTCTCGACTAGCTGCTGAAAATGTCTCTGAAGCGCCTGAAAGGGCCTCTTTCCCTGCCTGTCATTCTCGATGTTCTTCTAATCCTGTTCAGCCACCAAAGTCTAGACACAACAACTGCATAAGTAGTAGGACCAGCTGTACGGATATCACGGCGCAAGATCGGTCGTAAACCATCAATAAAATGTCTCGGCGCATTAGCTATAAGGGGCACGAAGTGACACCCCCGCTCAAACTTCCTCACGAACTTCGCCACATTGCGGTCTCCCTGTCTCAACGTTATGAATTCCCTATTCAGTCCTGAGCGTACCTCATCAGTGAAGTACTCGGAGTAGAACACATCCTTGAAGCCCTCCCAAGTAAGGGTCTATAGGTTCACCAACACTGATACTCCTTCCCACCATAATCGAGCTTCATCCTTCAGCAAGTAGGTGGCACACCTGACTCTATCAGCATTCTGCAACTAGGGATGTAAACGATCCAAACCAAATCAAACAGTATCATGCTTGAGCTTGGCTCTTTTAAGATTGTTTGAGGTTCGAGCTCGGCTCGAGCTTGATTCGAGCTTCTATTATCAGGCTCGAGCTCGATTTGTATTGAAATACTAAGCTCGAAAAAAGCTCGAGCTCGGCTCGTTAAAAGCTCTTTTATCATGTTAATCAAGCCTGGCTTGAGCTCGGCTCGTTTTCGAGCTCGTAAAGCATAAAATTGAACTTGAGTTTGAGCTTGTTAAAAATTAAATCTATCTATGAACTAATTTTAAATCAGACATAAAAATATAAATTCATTCATAAATAACCAAAACGAGAAAAATAACAACTAAAAAAACATAAATTCATTATATTATTGAACATCCCAAAATAATACATTTAGCATCCAGATAACAAATATTTGTCATACACTGATATCACCATATAAATAACATTGCAATAATTTCACTCCTTTAATACTCCATTCGTTGTATTCCAAATAAATTTTATTTTTTAATCAATACAAATTCATTATATTCAATTTAATATAATATTTTAGGATAATAATTTGTAAAGTTACTTAACGTGTATATGACTTGGTGATGTAAATTTTTTGGGGAAAAAAGAATAAGTTGATGTATTTATGTTAATTTATTATGTTTTAAAGAACATTTTAGTATAATGATATGCAAGTAAGATAAAAAAAATGTAATTGTGACTATGTTGTGTAAATTCATCTTTTTTCAATTATATTTTTTGTTCAATTTCTTCCATTGAAATTAGTACTAATTTTTTTTTATTTTTCAACTTAACAAATGAGCCAAGTTCAAGCTTACGAGCCACCTAAACAAGTCGAGCTCGAGCCTATTATCGAACATGTTTGCGAGCCTATTATCGAACATGTTTGCGAGCTCACGATCCGAATATCCTTAAGCTTGAGCTTTTTTGGCAACCTGATCATTATCTAACATAAATGTAGTTTGACGATTTTGTCTTTATCATAAATAACTTATTTGACAAAAACATCTTCACTAAATTTCTCATGTATGTACAAACTAAGGACAAAGTTGACAATACACAATAGAATTCATTTTCACTTCATCTATAAGCAAATAAAACCAATATATTTTGGTATTTCAATCTTTTCAAATTAATATTTTTTTGTAAAAAAAGTTTGTTCAATTCATCTACAAGAAAATAAAAATTAAAGAATTTTAAATTTTCAGATTTTTTGGCAACTTGATCATTATCTAACATAAATGTAGTTTGACAATTTTGTCCTTATCATAAATAACTTATTTGACAAAAACATCCTCACTAAATTTCTCATGTATGTACAAACTAAGGACAAAATTGACAATACACAATAGTCTTTATCATAAATAACTTATTTGACAAAAACATCTTCACTAAATTTCTCATGTATGTACAAACTAAGGACAAAGTTGACAATACACAATAGAATTCATTTTCACTTCATCTATAAGCAAATAAAACCAATATATTTTGGTATTTCAATCTTTTCAAATTAATATTTTTTTGTAAAAAACGTTTGTTCAATTCATCTACAAGAAAATAAAAATTAAAGAATTTTAAATTTTCAGATTTTTTGGCAACTTGATCATTATCTAACATAAATGTAGTTTGACAATTTTGTCCTTATCATAAATAACTTATTTGACAAAAACATCCTCACTAAATTTCTCATGTATGTACAAACTAAGGACAAAATTGACAATACACAATAGAAAAACTTTGACCTTGACTCGCACTTTTGACAAAAACATCCTCACTAAATTTCTCATGTATGTACAAACTAAGGACAAAGTTGACAATACACAATAGAAAAACTTTGACCTTGATTCACACTTTTATAATATGTATAGATATTGAATTTTAGTTATTGCATAAAATCTATCTAATAAATGACCTGACATGAAAAATATTTTGGAATATATTTTTTATTAATGTTGAGGTACAATAATTGTTTCTGGTGGATATAGCGATCGAACCATGTCGCTTGAGCTGTTGTGCGGTTTAAAATATTTAAGTTGCAATATTAACACAAACTATAAATTTGGTAAAACGACAAATGCTCTGTCCTACAATTAGTATCAGAGTCAATGTCATGGGTTCGATTTCATTTGATTGTAAAGAGTATAATTATTGGGAGATAAATTGTTGATATGCAATAATTGTCCCTGTTTGGTAGAGCGATCGAACCATGACGCTTGGGTTGCTGTGTGATTTAAAGATTAGAGTTGCATCATTACCACCTGCTATAACTTTTGGTAAAGTGACAAATACGCGGTTTTACAAATAAAATTTTAATAAATTCATAATTTCTACTCTATATCATGATATATTATTTTTAACTTTTCAGAATTCTAATTCAATTCATGATATAATAAAAAATTTCAAAATTGAAAAATTAACGAAAAATTTTATGATTTTATATTAAATAATATATTTTTTTAATTTTAATCATCACGTAAACATATCTTGTAAGTATTCACTTGGAGTTCAACTCCTTTTTATAAATATAAGGCATCTATATTATGTTTTTCTACTTTGCCCATTTTATAGTATTTTTGTTTACAAAAACATTTTCGCCTATTTTTAGGGTTCTTATGAAATATATGAAAAAATAACAAAATTAAGAAATCATAGTGTAAAACTGTGTATGAACCACAAAATTTGGTACACTGATACACGTTAGATCTAGTAACATAAATAGATGCTGATCATAGTGTATATGACAGATCGTGTGTTGGGCACCTTGAGGTGCTTCAAACACAATATTCTCCATGAACTGCAATAGCTCGTGTTCTAAGAATGTTTACACTGATGAATTAGATTGAGTTAGATTTTTAAATCAAGCGGAAAACACTCGAAATAACCATTCGTTAAGAAAGCTGATATATTTTAAGTCTTGTGCAACTGAATAACTGAAAATTACATGGGATCAATTCTGATTTATATCAGTTTAGTTCTGGACAGAACTGAACTGATATCAGCTGAACTAATCAAATCAGTTAAGAACAAAAACAAGTAGTTAAACAGAAATAACACAAGATATGTTTATGGATGTTCGAAAACTTCAACTGCTCCTACGTCACCCCTTCTACCACCTCGGGTAGGATCCACTAGAAGACTTTGATTTATACAACTATTTGTACAAACCCACCCAGCTTAAGACTTACCCACTGCCTAACTGAACTCCTAGTCTAGACTGAAGGCATCACCTTCCAGCCAACACTTATTTAACGTATGTGTGTCAAAGATTTCATACACAAGTTTAATGTCTTTGTGCAAGATTGTATTTGAGTGGTGGTGTATGTGTGTGTGTGAACTGAACACTGAATACAACTCAAAAGTGTTCTCACACGCTGATGGAAGGATGACTTCTAAACTAAGCTGATATAACTTTGAAGTGTTCCCTCGACTGGGCTAATTGCTTCTTGTAAGCTGATATGCAATATGCGTACCCTTTTTCTTTTCTCTCTTGTTTTGCCTTCAATTATTTCGAGTCTTCACTGGTCTTCTATTTATAGGCGCGAAGCTTGATCGTATAGTGAGACTCAATTATTGTATCCGTAGCATTTTGAATCCGTTCCTTTAAATCTGCCTTGTACTTTCTGGAACGCTTTGTCTTTAAGCTCTGATGCAACGTTCATTGTTGTCCTTTGACTGGACAATTGTTTTTTTACCTTTGCGCACAGCTGGATTCCAATAATGTTGACTGTCGTGTTCCGCAACTGATTGCTCCTAACTGAAGTTCTGAACTGGTCATTTGAACTGGTCTTCAGTTGGTGATGTGAAATCAGTTAGCTCGTCAGCTGAACTGATTTCACTGATTCAGTCGAACTGGTCAGCTGGGATCTTAATCAGTTGAAATCTTCATCAGCTGGCCGAGCTTCTGAAGATCTTTTGCTGAGCTACCTTTCAGCTGGTCAGTCAGTTGAGCTGATTTATGATTCATCAGTTGAACTGGTTCAGTTCATGCGATCAGTTGGTGCGTTCAGTTGGCGTATCCGATAGTCTTCAGTTTAGGCTCTTATCTGATTATTTCAGTTCCACCTTTCTGCACACTAAGGTAGATTATTAGAAACAAAATAACAAGTTTTGTTAACATCAAAATCAATCAAAGATTGTGAACATGAAATGTTCCAACATTATATAAATAAAAAAATTTTATGTATCAGTAAAAGTTGTGAAAACTTGTAGAACTCGTAAATTGGACTGCGTATAAGCCATGCATAATTTCTAGTAATTAAATTAAAATGATTTTTTTATTGCATGAGTATTTAAATTCTTTTCTTTAAATTTATTTATTTTACGCTGTAGTTTAATTGTTATCTTTTCAGCTAAATAAGTGAGTCCGGACCGGAGATGGAGTATGGAAATAAGTTAATAAAGACTTATTTAAGAAGTGGTATTTTAGCATGTTTGTTTCATTAATTTACGTTCAATTATTTTTATGCATTTTATGCATAATTCATGCATGGTAGAATTTATTTCATACATTTTAAAAGTTCGTGCATTAATATTTTTAAGTTGCATTTCATGTTCGAACGATGATCTGAGACCGGATAATTTTCAGGAAAACTATTTTAATTACACGATTTATTTTTATAAATTAATTCAAAGCATTTTTAAGTGTAATTTTCAAAAATGGGAAATTATGGGGTATTTTTACCCGCAGGACTTTATTTTTAACGGTACGCAAATTTTATCGAATCGGGGGACTTTTTAATGGTTCGGGTAATATTTTCAAAATCTTTTCAACACGAAATATTTTTCGGGTGCGTGTTTGGACTTAATGGGCCTACTCTTAAGTTTATTTGGGCTTAAACTCTTTCTAAACATTTAATTGGCAACTTAGGGCCCATAATCTACTAAACTACTATTTAATATTAACCTAAAGCACATTTAACCTAAACCTAAGCACCCTAAACAGCCGACACCCCATTCTGAATTCAGCGCCCTCGGTTTCAGAGAAGACACCAGCCGAAGGCTCGATCTTTGGCTTGTTTTGCAAAGAAAAATCCATCCGAGCTTCCTAGTATCGTCCTTGTTCTTCTATCATCATTAGGCACGCATTGTACCCTCGTTTTTGCATCTCATACGCTAATTAAGTGCTGTTGTGTGTTAAAACCGTGGCAAATCTTTCGATCCAACCAGTAGCGTGAAGGATATTCGATTTTTGTTCATGTATGCATTTTTTTCTGTATTGTCACTCACGTTCTTTGTACAGAGGTGCAAGGGGCTGCGTCTATGGGCTGTCTAGAGTCTGGGGGTGGTGTCACGATGGAGTCTAGGAAAGAAAACAGGTCGGCAATGCTGTAGGAAGAAAGATCGAGAGGGGTGTCTTGGTTTGGTTGTTTGGGGCTGTGCACGGGCTTGGGGTGGAACGAGCGGTGTGAGGGAGGGACCAAGGCTGGGACAAGACCCTGATGGGTCTGAGTCACTGTTCTGGAAGGGCCAACCACCGCTGGGACCATCAAGGAGCCGACGACACGCTTTGAGATTGGGACTCGGCGGTAGTGTACGCGTGAGTCTTCCTTCGCGTTGGAGATCGTTTAGGCTGCATGGGGTCTATGGGGTGGTTAAGGTGTGTTCTTCAGGGTCTGTTCTAGGATCACGGAGGGCTGGTTCAGGGAAGGTACGTCGAGGATAGGCTGATGGAGTGAATTATGGGAAGTTGAGGTGGTGAGATATGATAGGACCGAGAAGGTTAGTATGTTCTGGAATTTTTACCGTGGATTTGGGAGCCTAATGACATTGATTTAGGACCTATTAAGTGTTTTTATGATATGGTAAAAGTTGTAGAAGATTTGGGTAAATTTTGGATCGATTCGGATTAAAACCGGAACCCCGAACCGAGTTTTAAAATGAATTAGATAAGCGGTGAATTGAGCTCGAGTTTACGTCTAGGAATACTTTTAAAAATGTTTTTGGGACATTTTAAGTAGTTCGGTAAGCTTCGGGTCAATTTTAGAGGTCCAGGGTTGAAACGATAATTTTTGGGTTTCCAAGGGCAAAATTGTCATTTTGCACCCGGGGTTAGATTTTTGTCATGGCAGCGCCCTGAGCACAAATCATAATATTTTTAAATGTTCATGCATCACGTTTACGATTTTTACGCTATTATAATAATTATGGTGCATGCTTAATTTAAAGGAATTAAGTGAGAAAGTGAAGAGCACTCCGTCTCCGCCGCACCGCGTCGTATTTCGTTTGTTTTCTGTCAAAACAAACTAAGGCATGTTTATATCTTCTTTCACTCTTCAATCAAGTCATATAGGTATTTTTAAATATCGCAAGTACATGATTTTAATACAAGATATTTCAGTATGTCATTTAATTATATTACGTGCATAAAATAGAAAATACTTATTTTTGAGATTTATGCGATATTGTTTGTGGCCATTTCACTATCATGGGAACATTATTTCACCTGGTCGTCAGTTATCTGTCATGGGAGCATTATTTCACCTGGTCGTCAGTTATCGGTCATGGGAGCATTATTATATCCGGTTGCCAGTTACGGTCAGTTCAGTTCAGTGTAGGGGCCACTTGCGTAGACCATAATCTCAACAGAAAATTATAACAAGTTATTTCAGTAAAGGGCTCCAAGGAGCAAACATTTTTACGATGATCTTTCAGTTCAGTTATGCACGTACTATAATTACCATTGAAATGATATTTTACGTTACACCTCATTGCAGGATATTTTCACTTGCATGCGATTTTATTATTTATTTACTTGTTATTTACGGTTTATGCATGCTGGGTCTTTAGACTCACTAGACTTGATTGTTGTAGGTACTAATGAGGTCGGGGCCGAGGGCGGGGACTAGTGAGCTAGCTCGGGTCGGCAGTAGTGGCACCCGAGGACCTTACTTCAGCATTTATTATTTTTAATTCAAACCCAGTTTTTATCTTGCTGAATTATTTTTAAGTCATTATTTTGCAAACATTAGATTTCTTTCGCTGCTATTTTGAATATCAAACATTTTTTATCAGTTTAACTTTTGATTGAGACATTTTAATTATTTAAATTTTTTTTTTTTAAATTTTCCGCAAATTTTCAAGCACAAATTATCGGGCCTTTACAGTTGGTATCAGAGCCTATGTTCCTGTAAAGGGTTACACTACTACTGACCACGAGAAGCTCACGAAGCCACGTCTTCGGTCTGTAAGTTTTACATTTCAGCATTTTATTTAAAAGCATGAATTATTTTGACAGCATGTTTCCATGAAATAGTTTACGATCAGATTTTCAGCATTTCAGTATTTATTTAAAATAAATTATGGAATTATGCATGTTAGTTACGTATGGGTTGTGTTTGGAACAGTATGCCCCCTAGACGCCAGATTGGACGCCCGAGAGGCGGTGGTGTGCACCGTCATGAGGACAGGGATGATCAGAGACAAGAGAGGCATGCACCTCCTCCTCCTCCTCCTCCACCTCCGCCTCTACCTGGCATGAATGCCCAGATGCTATCTGGGATGACGCAGTTCTTCGCACAGTTTGCGGGAACAATGCCGCATCCGCAGCCAGACCGACAGGGCCCGAGGCTGTTTATGAGAGGTTTATTGTAATGCCCGAATTTTTTTTTTTTTTTTAAAAAAGTTACTGTTCATGGTTACTATTCACAGGTACTGTTCATCCAGGTCACTATTCAAGCGCTACGGTGCTAGAAAGTAGCGCCTAGGCGCTAGATATGCGAAAGCTTGGCGTTGAGGCGCTAAAATAGTGGCGCTGCGGCGCTACAGACGCGAAAAATCAATATTTGTGTCAACTTTCACCTCCTCCAATCATTTTTCTCCTCCTCAAATGAACCCTCATCCATTTCTCTACATTTTCAAATCTTCTTTCTAATATTAAGGGAGATTTGCTCAAGAAAATTATAAAATGAAGTTAGATTTGTGATCCTCTCGTCACGGGCTTCACGAGGATGTAAGTATCTTCCATTTTTATTCAAGTTTGGAAATGGGTTGAAGTTTAGAATTGATATTTGAGTTGATTTTTTGAGATATTAAGATGTTGAAGATGTTGTATTTGAGTTGGTTTGAAATTAAAATGAATATGAGCACGATTTCTTGTTTTTGTGCAAGATATGGTTTGTGCCTACTGTATTTTGGATATATGGGACGGTTCTAGTTGGATTTTGATGTTATGGTCTTCGTCGAACTTGTAGAGCATCGGTTAGCTTCGATTTGGTACAAGAATCACTCAATTCCATGAAGAATTGAAAGAGATATGCTATATTTACTAAACCTGGTCTAGAATCCCGAGTTTGTGTCCATGTCGTCTGTTTATTCGAATTCTGGTATTAATCGGTTGGGACTCTGAATTTGGTGTTCATATGAAAGTTATAGAACATTGTATTGTCTTCGAAATGATATAAGATGGGCTTGATTCCATTGAGTATTGAGGGAGTTATGCTCAAAATACTAAAGTGTGCCAGAAATGTGTTGGTGCAGAATTTCGAAAATTATGTTCTATATTTCAGATTATGAACGAATGAGTAAATGACTTTATTTGACTAAAGTTCTGAAGAAAAATTGTTGGGATTTGAGTTTTCTTGCATATCCAATTTGCGGATCTTGATTTGAAGCCGTATTGAATTAATTATGAATTCTGTACGAAAAGTGCTATGTGTTGATAAGTAATCCGAGATCTTGATTATGTATTGAAGATTCGGTTGAAGTATTGACTTGGGTTGGCTCAAGATTATTTACTCTAAGTTGGTGGATAGCGAATCGAGTAGACTGCGAGGGTTCAAGACTTCTCAACAATATCTTTTGATCTTCTTTTGGTAATATTTGAAAGGTATGTTACGGTCGGTAACATACGAGGTAAAAGTATCATTTTATTTAAATTGAAACTCTATGGCTAGATGAACTATTGTGATTTGATGATGATTTTTGTATTGAGATGAGTTGATTATGATATCGAGATGATGATATTTATTTGCATCATGACATTGCATATTGAGCCACTTGTTGATTCAGATTTGATATGGCGGAGGTCGCCTTGATTTATTGATTTTTTGGACATATAGGGCTATAGTTGAGTTGGCATAGTGTATGCGGAGGGCGCTGCTATGGCCTGAACACTCTCTATAGGCGCACCATAGTCCTGGGATTGTAGAACACAGCAATCCACCCCGAGCGGATGAGTCGGTGGATGTTGCTGGGTGATTCTATTCCCTTGGGTACCCTATGACCAGATGATTCACTTGATCTTGAGATTTATTGATAGCCACAACTTCTGATCATGCATTGCATTATATTGCATCTTTATGAGTTTATATGAACTATTTGAAATTTTAATTCTCATATGTTATTGATTGTATCATACTGGGTTTATACTCACCGGCATGTCGGCTACCTCTTGTTTTCATGTGCTTGACGGTAGATGAGGCGAGGCTTGGGATGACAGAGTCCAGTTCCAGGCGAGGAGATACGAGTTAGAGTGGGATTCTCGGGTCTTAGGAGTTATGTGATGATGTTTGGATTTCTTTGGTTTACTATTTTATTTTGGCATGTTGAAAAAATTGTATTTCAAACATGTGAGACTTTTAAATTATTTTGACGATGTTTATGTGGATTTGTGAACAACAAATTATGTATTTTATTAAATCGTTTGGTTTGATACATTAAAAATTATTAGTATTAGATATCGGACCCGGGGCCCCACATTAGGTGGTATCAGAGCGTATGATATTTGGGAACAGGGTAGATCGAGTCAGTTCGAATTGCTTGATCATGTGATATATTTGCTAGCATTTTCATTGTGCTATGATGTGAGATACATGATTTAAATTGAGATATTATATTATTGAGCTTTATTCGAGATTTTTGAGATTGTTGAGTTTCGAGAGCCATAGATGATTGGTACAAGATCGAGATGATTATGATATTGTGATTTTATATTTGTTTGATCTATTGTATATCAGACATGGCTACTCGTGGTAGAGGTCGTGGTAGACATAGACAGAACGTACCAGTGGCCCAAGATCAGGGCAGTGCTACTCATACTCAGATGGATATAACTCCGACTCCGATGGAGATACTGTTAGCTAGATTTCAATCTTTGCACCCACCGATGTTGAAGGGTACCGAGAATGCGTTAGAGTGTGAGAACTGGTTGGAGAATATAGATCAATTATTTGAATCTCTTGAGTATCCAGATGATCGTAGAATCAAATTAGTTGTTCATCAGTTATTAGATGTTGCTAAGAGTTGGTGGATCATGACAAAGAAAGCTTTAGAGGGTCGAGGTACGATTGTTACCTGGGATATTTTTAAATCTGAATTTTATCAGCGTTTCTTTCCTACCTCTTACAGGAAAGATAGGGGAGCCGAGTTTGCAAATTTAAAGCAGGGAAATCTGAATATTGAGGACTATGTTGCTAAGTTCTCGAATTTACTGTGATTTGCTCCTCATGTAGCATCCGATGAAGAAGCTAAGGCAGATCACTTCATAAATGGTCTTAACCCAGATATATTTACCTTGGTTAATGCTGGAAGGCCTAACACTTTTGCTGAGGCTCTTGATCGAGCCAAGGGAGCTGAAACCGGGATCATTAGATAGAGAGGTTCTCAGTATTCGCAACGACCCCAACAGCCACAGTTTCGACATCAGTTCAGACAGGGTAATACTGGCAGTAACAGTGGTAACATAAGAGAGCAGTTTCGGGCTAGAGGCAAGCAATTTAAGAGGCATGGCAGTAATTTTTCGAGTTCTAGTGGATCGAGACAGTCTGGTTCAGTTCAGAGCACTGGTTATTCAAGTCCAACTTGTGGTCAGTGTGGTGGTAGACATTATACTGATCAGTGTAGAGGAGTCTCGGGAGCTTGCCACTTGTGTAACCAGGTGAGACACTATGCTCGAGTTTGTCCTAACCGTGGCAGTGATACATCTCAGAGTGGGGGATCATCGAGACAGACATCTCAACAAAACCGTCAGACCTCTACGGTTCATTCCTATCTGCAGTCAAACCGATCAGATCAGAACAAACAGAGTGGTAGCCACAGAGTAGGACAACCACCTAGACAACAGGCTCGAGTTTTTGCACTCACTGAGGATGAGGCACATAATGCTCCAAAAAATGTCATTGCACGTAATTGTTTTCTCTCAAGTTATCCTGCTTATGTTTTGATGGATACTGGTGCATCACATACTTTCATAGCTGAGCACTTTGTCATATTGCATTCGTTGAATTCTATGCCATTATCATCTACATTATCTATTTCTACCCCACTGGGCAAAGTGATGAGGTCAGCTGAAATGATAAGTGGTTGTGAATTTTGTTTGAGGAAAATGTCATTGAGATTGATTGCATTGTGTTGGAGATGTCTGATTTTGACTGCATAGTTGGTATTGACATGTTGACAAGATACAGGGCTACTGTAAATTGTTTTCAGAAGATTGTTAAGTTTAAGCCTGATATGACAGATCATTGGACATTCTATGGTAATGGTTCTCGAGATAAGATTCCTTTGATATCTGTTTTGTCCATGACTCGTTTGTTGCAGAAAGGAGCATAATGTTTCTTGGTTTATGCAATTGATATTTCAAGGTCAGTACCTAAATTGGCAAATATTCCAATTGTTAGTGAATTTTCAGATGTATTTCCAGATGAGATTCCAGGATTTCCTCCAGTACGAGAGATTGAGTTCAACATTGAGTTGATGCTAGGTACACAGCCTATTTCTAGAGCTCCTTATAGGATGGCGCCAATTGAACTGAAGGAACTAAAGGAACAACTTGATGATCTATTGGCTAAAGGATATATAAGACCAAGTGTTTCACCTTGGGGTGCTCCGGTTTTATTCGTGAAGAAGAAAGATGGGTCTATGAGGCTTTGTGTCGATTATAGACATTTGAATAAAGCCACAGTAAAGAATAAGTATCCTTTGCCAAGGATTGATGATCTCTTTGACCAGTTGCAAGGTTCTTCAGTATATTCTAAGATTGATTTAAGATCCGGATATCATCAGTTAAGAGTTAGAGAGGCAGATGTGCCTAAGACTGCTTTTCGTACCAGGTATGGGCATTTTGAATTTTTGGTTATGCCTTTTGGGTTGACCAATGCACCTGCGGTATTTATGGATTTGATGAACCGTGTGTTTCAACGGTATATAGATCAATTTGTTGTGATCTTCATTGATGATATTCTTATTGATTCAAAATCTGAAATTGAGCATGCCGAGCACTTGAGAGCTGTTTTGCAAATTTTGAGAACTGAAAAGTTGTATGCTAAATTATCCAAATGCGAGTTTTGGTTGGATAGAGTGGTTTTTCTTGGACATGTGATTTCAAGTGCTGGTATATCAGTTGATCCGAGTAAAGTTGAGGCAGTCATCAATTGGGCTAGACCGACATCAGTTCCTGAGGTACGTAGTTTTATGGGTTTGGCAGGATATTATCGCAGATTTATTGAAGGATTCTCACAGATTGCGAGGCCAATTACCCAGCTGACACAAAAGAATGCACCATTTATTTGGTCGCAAGCATGTGAGGCTAGTTTTGTTGAACTTAAGAAGAGATTGACTAGTGCTCCAGTTCTGACTATCCCATCAGGTGTAGGAGGATTTATAGTGCACACTGATGCTTCACATCAAGGATTGGGTTCTGTATTAATGTAGCATGGTCGTGTGGTGTGGTTGCATATGCTTCACGACAGTTGAAGCCACATGAGTCTAGATACCCAGTGCATGACTTGGAATTAGCAGCAGTGGTTTTTGCCTTAAAGATTTGGCGTCACTACTTGTATGGTGAGAAATTTGAGATATTCACTGATCATAAGAGTTTGAAATATCTCTTTTCACAAGCGGAGCTGAACATGAGACAGAGGCGTTGGTTAGATTTGTTGAAAGACTATGATTGCGAGATAAAATATTATCTAGGCAAGTCTAATGCAGCAGCCGATGCTTTGAGCAGAAAAGTATGCAATATGTCCTTGATCACTAGCAGTGTATCTGATCTAGTAGAAGAATGTTGTCTTTCTGGTTTGGATTTTGTGGTAGATACTCAACCTATAAGAGTATTTATGATTCAGGCAGAGCCCGAGTTGTTTGTAAAAATTAAAGAGGCCCAAAGATTAGATCAAAGTATTCAGAAATCAGTTGAACTAGTCAGATCAGGACATCGATCAGAATTTCAAGTCAATAATGAGGGTATTTTGTTTGTGAATGATCGTATTGTAGTTCCTAATATTTCAGAGTTGAGGATACAGATTTTGCGTGATGCTCATTGCAGTAAATTCAGTGTACACCCTGGAAGTAAAAAGATATACAATGATTTGAAGAAACAATTTTGGTGGAAAAGAATGAAATCTGACATAGCAGAATTTGTATCTCGTTGTTTGAATTGTCAACAAGTGAAAGCAGAAAGGAAGCGACCAGGAGGTCTTTTGCATAGCCTTAAGGTTTCAGAATGGAAGTGGGACCATATTACCATGGACTTTGTCACGAAATTGCCGAGATCGTCGAGAGGTTGCGATGAAATTTGGGTTATCGTTGACAGATTAACTAAGTCTTCGTGTTTCATTCCTTATCAGATGACATATAGGCACGATCAGATGGCCAGATTGTACATCGGAGAAGTTTTGAGATTGCATGGTGTACCTAAGTCCATTGTATCAGATCGTGATCCCAGATTTTCTTCTCATTTTTGGCAGAGTTTAAAAGAAGCCCTTGGCACTCGTTTGCATTTGAGTACAGCATATCGTCCTCAGACAGACGGACAGTCAGAACGTACTATTCAGACATTAGAGGATATGTTGAGAGATGTAGTGATGGATTTTGGTATTGGTTGGCAGGATTCGTTATCACTTGTCGAGTTTTCTTATAACAACAGTTATCAAGTGAGCATTGGAATGTCACCATTTGAAGCACTATATGGCAGGAAGTGTCAATCTCCTCTGTATTGGGACGATTTATCTGAAGCACCAATTGTAGGACCTGATATGATAAGAGATATGACAAAGAAGGTAAAATTGATTCAGAGTCGTATGCGAGCTGCTCAGGATAGGCAGGCTAAATATGCGAACATAAGGAGACGGCCATTGATTTTTGAGAAAGGTGACAGAGTTTTTCTGAAAATATCTCCTTTCCGTGGTACAGTTAGATTTGGAAAGAAGGGTAAATTATCACCAAGATTAATAGGCCCGTATGAGATTTTGGAACGTGTTGGTGACTTGGCTTATAGATTAGTTCTTCCTCCTGCATTATCAGGTGTTCATGATGTTTTTCATGTGTCTATGTTGAGAAAATATTATCCAGATCCTTCTCATGTACTTCCACCCGATGAGGTTGAGTTAGATCAGACTTTGAGCTACATTGAGAGACCGATTCAAATTCTAGACAGAAAAGATAAGCAACTCAGAAATAAATTGATACCGTTTATTAAAGTACAGTGGAATAGACATGGTGTCGAGGAGGCAACTTGGGAATTAGAAGATAATATGAGACAAAAATATCCAGAGTTATTCAAATGAAGTATGCTTCTATTATCGGTTTTATTTTTAGTATTGATCATTACATGTTAGAATTGAAATTGATGATTTGATTTCGAGGACGAAATCTATTTTTAGAGGGGAGGAATTGTAATTCCCAATTTTTTTTTAAAAAAAAAGTTACTGTTCACGGTTACTATTCACGAGTACTGTTCATCCGGGTCACTATTCAAGCGCTGCGGCGCTAGAAAGTAGCGCATAGGCGCTAGATCTGCGAAAGCTTGGCGCTGAGGCGCTAAAATAGTGGCGCTGCGGCGCTACAGACGCGAAAAATCACTATTTGAGTCAACTTTCACCTCCTCCAATCATTTTTCTCCTCCTCAAATGAACCCTCATCCATTTCTCTCCATTTTCAAATCTTCTTTCTAATATTAAGGGAGATTTGCTCATAAAAATTATAAAATGAAGTTAGATTTGTGATCTTCTCGTCACGGGCTTCACGAGGATGTAAGTATCTTCCATTTTTATTCAAGTTTGGAAATGGGTTGAAGTTTAGAATTGATATTTGAGTTGATTTTTTGAGATATTAAGATGTTGAAGATGTTGTATTTGAGTTGGTTTGAAATTAAAATGAATATGAGCACGATTTCTTGTTTTTGTGCAAGATATGGTTTGTGCCTACTGTATTTTGGATATATGGGACGGTTCTAGTTGGATTTTGATGTTATGGTCTTCGTCGAACTTGTAGAGCATCGGTTAGCTTCGATTTGGTACAAGAATCACTCAATTCCATGAAGAATTGAAAGAGATATGCTATATTTACTAAACCTGGTCTAGAATCCCGAGTTTGTGTCCATGTCGTCTGTTTATTCGAATTCCGGTATTAATCGGTTGGGATTCTGAATTTGGTGTTCATATGAAAGTTATAGAACATTGTATTGTCTTCGAAATGATATAAGATGGGCTTCATTCCATTGAGTATTGAGGGAGTTATGCTCAAAATACTAAAGTGTGCCAGAAATGTGTTGGTGCAGAATTTCGAAAATTATGTTCTATATTTCAGATTATGAACGAATGAGTAAATGACTTTATTTGACAAAAGTTCTGAAGAAGAATTGTTGGGATTTGAGTTTTCTTGCATATCCAATTTGCGGATCTTGATTTGAAGCCGTATTGAATTAATTATGAATTTTGTACGAAAAGTGCTATGTGTTGATAAGTAATCTGAGATCTTGATTATGTTTTGAAGATTTGGTTGAAGTATTGACTTGGGTTGGCTCAAGATTATTTACTCTAAGTTGGTTGATAGTGAATCGAGTAGAATGCGAGGGTTCAAGACTTCTCAACAATATCTTTTGATCTTCTTTTGGTAATATTTGAAAGGTATGTTACGGTCGGTAACATACGAGGTAAAAGTATCATTTTATTTAAATTGAAACTCTATGGCTAGATGAACTATTGTGATTTGATGATGATTTTTGTATTGAGATGAGTTGATTATGATATCGAGATGATGATATTTATTTGCATCATGACATTGCATATTGAGCCACTTGTTGATTCAGATTTGATATGGCGGAGGTCGCCTTGATTTATTGATTTGTTGGACGTATGGGGCTATAGTTGAGTTGGCATAGTGTATGCGGAGGTCGCTGCTATGGCCTGAACACTCTCTATAGACGCACCATAGTCCTGGGATTGTAGAACACAACAATCCACCCCGAGCGGATGAGTCGGTGGATGTTGCTGGGTGATTCTATTCCCTTGGGTACCCTATGACCAGATGATTCACTTGATCTTGAGATTTATTGATAGCCCACAGCTTCTGATCATGCATTGCATTATATTGCATCTTTATGAGTTTATATGAACTATTTGAAATTTTAATTCTCATATGTTATTGATTGTATCATACTGGGTTTATACTCACCGACATGTCGGCTACCTCTTGTTTTCATGTGCTTGACGGTAGGTGAGGCGAGGCTTGGGATGCCAGAGTCCAGTTCCAGGCGAGGAGATACGAGTTAGAGTGGGATTCTCGGGTCTTAGGAGTTATGTGATGATGTTTGGATTTCTTTGGTTTACTATTTTACTTTGGCATGTTGAAAAAATTATATTTCAAACATGTGAGACTTTTAAATTATTTTGACGATGTTTATGTGGATTTGTGAACAACAAATCATGTATTTTATTAAATCGTTTGGTTTGATACATTAAAAATTATTAGTATTAGATATCGGACCCGGGGCCCCACATTTATGAAGATGCGTCCGAAGGAGTTTTCTGGGACGTCTGACCCCATGATTGCCGAGGGATGGATCAAATCCCTCGAGGTTATCTTCGAGTTCATGGAGCTTGGAGATGCTGACAGAGTCCGATGTGCCACCTACTTATTCAGTGGAGATGCCCGCTTATGGTGGGAAGGAGCTTCAGTAGCCCTTAACTTGGCTACACTGTCTTGGGTTCGCTTCACGGAGGTGTTCTATTCCAAATATTTTACTGAGGAAGTTCGCACCAGGTTGACTACTGAGTTCATGAGCTTGAGACAGGGAGATTCGACTGTTACGGAGTTCGTCCATAAGTTTGAGAGGGGTTGTCATTTTGTACCCCTGATAGCGAATGACGTCAGAGCTAAGTTGATGCATTTCTTGGTGGGTCTACGGCCGATCTTGCGCCGTGATGTTAGGGTGTCTGACCCTACTTCTTATGAGGTCGCTGTCTCCAAAGCCTTAGCCGCAGAGCAGGATCAGCTGGACATCGAGAGAGACCGTCAGGGCAAGCGCCCAATCCAGGTACCACACCGCCCTCCTCCTCAGCAGCATCAGCATCAGCACAAGAGGCCTTTTCACAGCCTGCCCAGGAACAGGGGAGGACCTCAACAGCAACAGCAGGGACGCGCAGTCCCGAGGCCATTTGAGCGCCCAGTCTGTCCCAAGTGCTCACGTCGCCATCCTGGAGCATGTATGTTTGGCTCAGGGAAGTGTTACAAGTGTGGCAGCCCAGACCACATGTTGCTGCAGTGCCCTCAGAGGAACCTGCCTACCCAAGGCAGAGTGTTTGCTCTCCATGCGACGGAGACGAACCCCGATACTATGCTGATGACAGGTACCTTTAAGCTTTAAGTTATTATTTGAATTTCAGCGTTTTGGGAACCGGAATTAAGATTTTGAACTTAGAAACTGTTATAGGATTGCATGCTCTACTCAATATTATTTTGGGAATTTAAGTTAGAAGAACTTTGGCCTCTGCATGTCTATATGATAGTTCTTGATATTTTTGGTTCCAGTTTCATGTTCCAAACTTTCAGGGAGAATTTTTATAGCGGGGTCAGCTACGAAAGCCCTGATAGATTCAGGGGGTATTCATTCCTTCATTTCAGAGACCTTCGCTAATTTTCTCAAAGTCAAGACCATCGGGCTAGACATAGCCAATTCAGTAGTATTGCCTTCTGGCGAGGAGATGGCAGCTACCAATGTGATCAGAGATATAGACCTTGAGCTGCATGGAAATCTTGTTTATGAGGATCTTATCGTGTTGCCGATGCCAGAGTTTGACATCATCCTGGGGATGGACTGGTTATTGAGGAACATAGTGTTGATAGACTTCCAGCGAAGATCTGTTCTAGTCCGACCGCCTGGAATGGAGCAGTTTTTATTTGAGCCAGACAGGTACTTTCCTTTACCGCGCATTATACCTTATGTTCAGTCTAGGAAGCTCATGCATAGAGGGTGTCGGGCATTTTTAGCAACTTTCATATCTGTCCCCGAGACACCCAGTCAGTCAGCCGCAGATGTTCCGATTGTCAGAGATTTCTTAGACGTTTTCCCCGAAGACGTCTCTGGTATGCCACCCGGGCGAGAGGTGGAGTTTTCTATTGAGCTTATGCCAGGTACGGCTCCAATATCCAAAGCGCCGTACCGATTAGCACCGACAGAGATGGCAGAGCTTAAGAAGCAGATTCAGGAGCTACTTGACAAGGAGTTCATTCGCCCGAGTTTCTCACCTTGGGGCGCGCCAGTCTTGTTTGTTAAGAAGAAGGATGGTACGATGAGGCTTTGTATTAACTATCGGGAGTTGAACAGGGTTACAGTGAAGAACAAATACCCACTTCCGAGGATTGAGGATCTGTTTGATCAGTTGCAGGGAGCTTCGATTTTCTCTAAGATTGATATGCGCTCCGGTTATCACCAGTTGAGGGTGAAAGATGCTGATGTTTCCAAGACTGCTTTCAGGACTCGTTATGGCCACTACGAGTTCCTTGTGATGCCGTTCGGTCTGACGAATGCGCCAGCGATCTTCATGAATCTCATGAATTGCGTATTTCAGCCGTATCTTGACCAGTTTGTGATAGTGTTCATAGACGATATTCTCGTCTACTCCAAGAATCAGGAGGATCACAGCAGACATTTGACTATAGTTTTGCAGACCTTGCAGAAGCACAAACTATTCGCCAAGTTCAGTAAGTGCGAATATTGGTTAGAGAAGGTGGCGTTCTTAGGCCACATCGTTTCTAGCAGCGGTATTGAGGTAGACCCAGCAAAAGTTGCAGCAGTCAGAGATTGGGTTGTGCCGCAGAATGCATCTGAGATCCGCAGTTTTCTTGGGCTAGCAGGATATTGCAGGAAGTTCATTCAGGGATTCTCCTCTATCGCAGTTCCACTCACGGCATTGACAAAGAAGAATGCTAAATATGTGTGGAGCGATGAGTGTCAGAAGAGCTTCGATACTTTGAAGCAAGCTCTTATTTCAGCACCAGTTTTGGCCATGCCGTCAGGGCCCGGTGAGTTTGTCCTGTATACCGATGCTTCAAAGCTCGGTTTAGGTGCAGTTTTGATGCAGCATGGGAAAGTGAAAGCTTATGCTTCTCGCCAGTTGAAAATCCATGAGAAGAACTACCCTACCAATGATCTAGAGTTGGCCGCAGTAGTTTTTGCCTTGAAGATTTGGAGGCATTATCTGTATGGAGAGAAGTGCCAGATTTTTACCGACCATAAGAGCCTCAAGTATTTCTTTACGCAGAAGGAGCTGAATATGCGTCAGAGGCGTTGGTTGGAGCTTGTGAAGGACTATGATTGTGACATTAGCTACCACCCAGGTAAAGCTAATGTAGTTGCGGATGCATTGAGCAGAAAATTCGCAGTGATGGCTCATTTGACAGTTTCGAGACCTCTTCAGATTGAGATGCAGAGGTTTGATCTAGAGTCATATCCTCAAGGTAGAGTTCCCCGTATATCTACCTTGACTATTCAGTCCTCTCTCCTAGACCGTATTCGCAGCGGGCAGTCATCAGAGGAGCAGTTGGCCAAGTGGAAGCAGAGAGATGAAGCCAAGGGCAGTGTCTTGTATTCAGTCAGCGACGACATAGTGAGATATCGAGACAGGATGTGGGTTCCTAGCAGTGATACTATCCGAGCAGATATTCTATCAGAGGCCCACATGTCACCGTAGTCCATTCATCCAGGGAGTATGAAGATGTACAAAGATCTGTAGCTTTTGTATTGGTGGCCTGGAATGAAGAACAAAATCAGACGATTTGTATCCGAGTGTCTGACTTGCAAGTTAGTGAAGGCCGTGCATCAGAGACCAGCAGGTTTGCTCAAGCCTCTCCCTATTCCCGAGTGGAAGTGGGAGAATGTTACCATGGATTTCGTGACCGGATTGCCGAAGTCAGTCAGAGGATCAAATTCCATATGGGTGATTGTTGATCGTCTTACCAAATCAGCGCACTTCTTACCTATTAAGACGACTTTCACCATGGTTCAGTATGCAGAGTTATATATCCGGGAGATAGTCCGACTTCATGGTATTCCAGTTTCTATCGTATCTGACAGAGATCCTAGATTCACTTCCTCCTTTTGGAAGAGTTACATTCGACCATGGGTACGAAGTTATTTTTTAGCACAGCTTTCCACCCACAGACAGATGGTCAGTCAGAGCGAGTCATTCAGATTTTAGAGGATCTTCTCCGTGCTTGTGTTATTGATTTCTCTGAGAGTTGGGAGTCGAAGTTGCCACTGGTGGAGTTCACCTATAACAACAGCTTTCAGTCGTCTATAGGTATGGAACCGTATGAAGCATTGTATGGTCGTAAGTTTAGATCTCCTGTTCATTGGGATGAAGTAGGAGAGAGAGCAGAATTGGGTCCAGAAATTATTCAGCAGGCTGCCGACGTAGTATTCAAGATCCGTGACAGGATGAGGACTGCTCAGAGTAGACAGAAAAGTTATGCAGATCGGAGGAGGAGAGATCTAGAGTTTGTCGTTGGCGACCATGTCTTTGTGAAGATAGCACCTATGAAAGGTGTTATGCGGTTCGGAAAGAAAGGGAAGCTCAGTCCGAGATTCATTGGACCATTTGAGATCCTTGACAGAGTTGGCACGCTAGCTTATCGTGTTGCTCTTCCGCCGAATCTGGCCGGAGTACACAATGTGTTCCACGTCTCTATGCTGAGGAAATATATGGCAAATCCTTCGCATGTTCTGAATTTCAAGCCGTTGCAGCTTACTCCAAACCTGTCTTATGAGGAGAAACCAGTGCAGATCTTAGACAGACAGGAAAAGAAGCTTCGGAACAAAATGGTACAGCGAGTCAAAGTCAAATGGCTTAACCATTCAGAGGAGGAAGCTATGTGGGAGTCTGAGCCAGAGATGAGGAGTCGGTATCCTGAATTATTTGGTGAGTTTTAATTTCGAGGACGAAATTTCTTTTAAGAAGGGAGGATTGTAGAACCCGTAAATTGGACTGCGTATAAGCCATGCATAATTTCTAGTAATTAAATTAAAATGATTTTTTTTATTGCATGAGTATTTAAATTCTTTTCTTTAAATATATTTATTTTACGCAGTAGTTTAATTGTTATCTTTTCAGCTAAATAAGTGAGGCCGGACCGAAGATGGAGTATGGAAATAAGTTAATAAAGACTTATTTAAGAAGTGGTATTGTAGCATGTTTGTTTCATTAATTTATGTTCAAATATTTTTATGCATTTTATGCATAATTCATGCATGGTAGACTTTATTTCATACATTTTAAAAGTTCGTGCATTAAGATTTTTAAGTTGCATTTCACGTTCGAACGAGGATCTGAGACCGGGGAATTTTCAGGAAAACTATTTTAATTACACGATTTATTTTTATAAAGTAATTCAAAGCATTTTTAAGTGTAATTTTCAAAAATGGGAAATTATGGGGTATTTTTACCCGCAGGACTTTATTTTTAACGGTACGCAAATTGTATCGAATCGGGGGACTTTTTAATGGTTCGGCTAATATTTTCAAAATCTTTTCAACAAGAAATATTTTTCGGGTGCGTGTTTGGACTTAATGGGCCTACTCTTAAGTTTATTTGGGCTTAAACTCTTTCTAAACATTTAATTGGCAACTTAGGGCCCATAATCTACTAAACTACTATTTAATATTAACCTAAAGCACATTTAACCTAAACCTAAGCACCCTAAACAGCCGACACCCCATTCTGAATTCAGCGCCCTCGGTTTCAGAGAAGACACCAGCTGAAGGCTCGATCTTTGGCTTGTTTTGCAAAGAAAAATCCATATGGGCTTCCTAGTATCGTCCTTGTTCTTCTATCATCATCAGGCACGCATTGTACCCTCGTTTTTGCATCTCATACGCTAATTAAGTGCTGTTGTGTGTTAAAACCGTGGCAAATCTTTCGATCCAACCAGTAGCGTGAAGGATATTCGATTTTTGTTCATGTATGCATTTTTTTCTGTATTGTCACTCACGTTCTCTCTACAGAGGTGCAAGGGGCTGCGGCTATGGGCTGTCTAGAGTCTGGGGGTGGTGTCACGATGGAGTCTAGGAAAGAAAACAGGTCGGCAATGCTGTAGGAAGAAAGATCGAGAGGGGTGTCTTGGTTTGGTTGTTTGGGGCTGTGCACGGGCTTGGGGTGGAACGAGCGGTGTGAGGGAGGGACCAAGGCTGGGACAAGACCCTGATGGGTCTGAGTCACTGTCCTGGAAGGGCCAACCACCGTTGGGACCATCAAGGAGCCGACGACACGCTTTGAGATTGGGGCTCGGGTAGTGTACGCGTGAGTCTTCCTTCGCGTTGGAGATCGTTTAGGCTGCATGGGGTCGATGGGGTGGTTAAGGTGTGTTCTTTAGGGTCTGGTCTAGGATCACGGAGGGCTGGTTCAGGGAAGGTACGTCGAGGATAGGCTGATGGAGTGAATTATGGGAAGTTGAGGTGGTGAGATATGATAGGACCGAGAAGGTTAGTATGTTCTGGAATTTTTACCTTGGATTTGGGAGCCTAATGACATTGATTTAGGACCTATTAAGTGTTTTTATGATATGGTAAAAGTTGTAGAAGATTTGGGTAAATTTTGGATCGATTCGGATTAAAACCGGAACCTCGAACCGAGTTTTAAAATGAATTAGATAAGCGGTGAATTGAGCTCGAGTTTACGTCTAGGAATACTTTTAAAAATGTTTTTGGGACATTTTAAGTAGTTCGGTAAGCTTCGGGTCAATTTTAGAGGTCCAGGGGTGAAACGATAATTTTTGGGTTTCCAAGGGCAAAATTGTCATTTTGCACCCGGGGTGAGATTTTTGTCATGGCAGCGCCCTGAGCACAAATCATAATATTTTTAAATGTTCATGCATCACGTTTACGATTTTTACGCTATTATAATAATTATGGTGCATGCTTAATTTAAAGGAATTAAGTGAGAAAGTGAAGAGCACTCCGTCTCCGCCGCACCGCGTCGTATTTCGTTTGTTTTCTGTCAAAACAAACTAAGGCATGTTTATATCTTCTTTCACTCTTCAATCAAGTCATATAGGTATTTTTAAATATCGCAAGTACATGATTTTAATACAAGATATTTCAGTATGCCATTTAATTATATTACGTGCATAAAATAGAAAATACTTATTTTTGAGATTTATGCGATATTGCTTGTGGCCATTTCACTATCATGGGAGCATTATTTCACCCGGTCGCCAGTTGCCGGTCATGGGAGCATTATTTCACCCGGTTGCCAGTTACCGGTCAGTTCCGTTCAGTGCAGGGGCCACTTGCGTAGACCATAATCTCAACAGAAAATTATAACAAGTTATTTCAGTAAAGGGCTCCAAGGAACAAACATTTTTACGATGATCTTTCAGTTCAGTTATGCACGTACTATAATTACCATTGAAATGATATTTTACGTTACACCTCATTGCAGGATATTTTCACTTGCATGCGATTTTATTATTTATTTACTTGTTATTTACGGTATATGCATGCTGGGTCTTTAGACTCATTAGACTTGATTGTTGTAGGTACTAATGAGGTCGGGGCCGAGGGCGGGGACCGGTGAGCTAGCTTGGGTCGGCAGTAGTGGCACCCGAGGACCTTACTTCAGCATTTATTATTTTTAATTCAAACCCAGTTTTTATCTTGCTGAATTATTTTTAAGTCATTATTTTGCAAACATTAGATTTCTTCCGCTGCTATTTTGAATATCAAACATTTTTTATCAGTTTAACTTTTGATTGAGACATTTTAATTATTTAATTTTTTTTTTAAATTTTCCGCAAATTTTCAAGCACAAATTATCGGGCCTTTACAAAACTTATATTGATAATAAAAAATTGATTGGATTTTACATATATGTCCTTATCATTTTTGGAATTTTACAAATATATCATTTAACTATTTCTTTTGTACTTACAAGTTTTGTAAATGAAGGTCATGTTGTCCAAAAAAACTTATATCTAATTTGAATTTTGTAATCAATTTGCTCAATATATAGTACATAAGAGTCTCTCTCAATTCAAACTTTGGCCTCTATGATAGGATCGATTAGAGAATAATCATTGAGCTACAACAGTTCGGTTCTTGAAATAATGAACACCGATAAATTTAATCGAGTTTTATTTTCAAACTAAGCAGAAGACATTCAAAATAATATATCGTATTAAACATTTTAAAGGTATACAAGTTGAATGTGTAAAAACATTTTTGGTTGAAACATTTTATCAAAAACTTGATTCGCAATATTTTATTTTATTTGAAGAACACATAAAATATTTTAACAATGCATCTTAAAAAAAGTTGCAATAACTAAATACAATATAAATAAATAGACCAAAATTTGTTTATGGATGTTTGGAGATTAACAACTCCTACGTCACCTCTTATTTCATCATGAAAGATCCACTAGAAGACTTTGAATTATAAACTCTTTGTACAAACTCATTTCAACTCAGGACTTATATATTGCCTAATTGAAACTCCCACCACACTCGATTGTAGGCCGTAACCTCACAATCTATAAAATGTTTAACGTTTTTTATGCCAAGTTACAAACACGACTTTAATATCTTTGTGTGAAGATTCACTCATCTAAACTTTGAAGCTCATGTATATGTGTGAGTGATTGGGTGTGAGAAATTTTAGAGTTTATGTATATATTAAATGTATCATCACACTTAATTAGGCTTGCTTTCATTCTAGTTATTTCTTCATATAGGCTACCCATTTTTTGACTATCCTTCCAAAGCTTGTATTTGATCTTCAATTTATTGTATTTATGGCATCCAAAAATGACATAGATTTTATATAAAAGAATATGACCGTTTGAAAATGTTTTGTACGGATTCTGACATTGAAACAATTAAATTTTTATTTATGGCGAAACTGGGATGTTGATGATCTGATGTGATCTGCAATCATATTGGCTTGGGTCTGATCTGGTTCGATCTGTTTGGTCTGACTTGAGCTGAACCAAGTCAAGCTAATCAAGTCGAGATGTTCTGTTATTTTGTTTATAACTCTTGATTCATCGATTTTTGGGTGACATGATACATATGAAAGTTGCAGCTCTGTCTCTTAGCTTTCTATGGAATCAAGAATCACTCAAATCCAAGTTTGTATTGAGAGATATGCTTGACCGATCAGACATTTAGCAATCTAGAACTTGTTCTTCATTCAGTGCAGAACCAGAAACTTTATCATGGTTCATCAGCTTCTTCTGGTCCGATTCAGACTTTGACCTGTGAAAATTATTTTTAATTCATTCTCTTATCTTCTTGACACATACTGAATCGTTCTATTTGACTAATCGAGTTGACGGATATGAGCAAAATACCATAACTGGTCAAACTACGTTGATTGTTGTTTCAGTTTTCGTCAGCTCGATCTTACGACTAATATTTCTATTATATAACTTTTGAACTAACCGAGTTGTTGTGAAATATGACGTGTATATAATTGAGTTTTCTATTAATTTGTTTTGGAAGCTTGTAATTTTCATCAATGAGCTGTAAGATATCATCAAAACACCGTAGCTCGCTAGATTTTCAGCTTGATCGATTTCAAGTTTCAGCTTCCAACTTGAGCTAGCAACTCCACACTTGAGTAAATATTTTAGAAACACAATAACAAGTTTTGTTATCATCAAAATCTAGAGTGTTTGTGTTTCACAATCCAATACTCTATTTTATTGATATTCCATTAATATTTAATTGTAATGTTACAATTACAAAATTAAAGTTAAAGTACATAATGATATAAACGGTCGGGAATTTGTAATTATTTTTTATTAGTTTTAATATTAATTACTAGTAATAAAACTAATGTGAGACCGTCTAATAGGTCAATTTTATGAGACGTATCTTTGACTCGACCTAATTAATGAAAATGTATCACTTTTTATGTCAAGTATTACTTTTCAATACAAATATGAACCAAGTCGATCTGTCTCATGGATATAGATATTTGAGACTGTCTAACAAGATGCATTCATATACTTGTACTAAAAATTATAATTAATATTAATAATCCTATGAAAATAATATAATTATAATATTTTTACCAAGTGTAGATATATTTACTTGTATTTACAAATCCGCGAGATCATCACACAAGATATCTAAAATCAAATCAATTTTTTAGTATTAATCTTTATCTATATATATATATATATATATATATATTTATTAAAATATAAAACATTACATTAATATTAATATTTTTACAATGTTAACGCAATTGAAAAACACTACCCTTCATCTACTTAACTTATAAAATACTAAAGATGATCATGATAAAAAGACATTTTTGTAAAATTCTTAAAATGAGAAGGACGTAGATGTAAAATCAAATCAACAACAATGACATTAATATTAGTATCATTGACAATTTTTTTACTACTAAAATTTTGTAATTATAATCAATAATAGCTTAATGTTGTTTTTACCATTATTGAATTATCCTTAGCAATTATAACCTCAAGTAATTATATCTATAACACTTGGTGAAAATATTAAAATTATATTATTTTCATAGGATTATTAATATTAGAAACATGGAATGTAATATCAATGTTATCAAACCAAGCTCAAGCTCGATTTTGAGCTCGAAAATTTAATCAAACCAAGCTCAAGCTCGATTTTGAGCTCGAAAATTTAATCAAACAAGCTCAAGCCTAAGGATATTCGGCTCGTGAGCTCGCAAACATGTTTGATAATAGGCTCGCGAGCTCGAGCTCGAGCTCGGCTCGTTTAGGTGGCTCGCAAACATGATTTTGGAATGTTCAATAATACACTTATTTATGTTTTTTTGCTCTTATTTTTGTCGTTTTGGTTATTTATTAATGAATTTACATTTTTATGTCTAATTTAAAATTTTTTTATAGATATATTAAATTTTTAACAAGCTCGATTCAAACTCAAACTCGAGCTCCATTCTATGCTTATCGAGCTCGAAACGAGACGAGCTCCAGCCAGGATTGTTAAACATGTTAAACGAGCTATTAATGAATCAAGCTCGAGCCTGGCTTGATTAACATGCTAAACGAGCTTTTAACGAGCCGAGCTCGAGCTGGCATGGTAACAGTAGCCGATGTAGTAGAAAATGGAGGGTCCGAAAGTTGAAGACGGTGTTACCCTGCGGCAAAAACGTTCGTATCCCATTATACAATCTGGGGCAGGGCCGTGCTTATGAGGAGTCCAATGACTCAGGCCCATCTCTTTTTTGAGGTCCAAAATTTTTTTTAAAAAAATTATTATATATAATACTAGATAGCCCCCATATATACATCTATGGAAGCGAAAGGAAAAATCCAGTTTGAGAAGAATTAGTGCGACCAAAACATAAATTTTATTATTAAAAAATCACTCGTAAAATTTTAAGAAATTATTTATCCTCTTCGAAATCAAAGTCAGGAGTGGATGAATTAATCTAGCTGGCAATAAGTGAATTTTTTTATGCTTGTAAAAATAATTTTTTTTAGCTGACAATAAGTCGAAACATAAATTTTTTATGCTGGATGAAAAAATCACTCGTAAAATTATGCTTGTGTTGTTCAATCAATTAAAGAGGGTGACTGACTTGTTCTCAATTGGACCAGGTGGATTATACAGATCCCAAAGACCCTCTCAACTCAAGAATCAAATTAAAGGATGACAAAAGAATTATAAAAAACCCAAATATTTCTTAAAATATGTATTCAAAATTTCAAATATCAATATATATATAGTATAACGGGATGGAAAATTGAAAACCATAAAGGCCCCATGGAATCAGTCTCTTCGTTCACCATATCAGGTCCAACTAAGATCAAAATTCAAAATTGAAAGGCTGAAAATGTGTATGTGGGGCGTATCAAGAATGTGTGGTGATTGGTTGTAACTGATATGTATATTTGATGTTGAATTCGATTTGTGAGTAAGACAGCCTTTTCCAGTTATTTAGTTGTGTAAAAAGTGAGAGATTCATTCAAGCTATTAATGTGACTAAAGATTGTTTGCGCTTGATCATCAGCGTCTTTTTATGTGATACTCATACGAATAATGATTGCATTTACAATCTCAAATTCCCATATTGCTTATAAAATCTTGTTAACTGTCCCGGTCACAGTAGCAAGGGCAGAGTAAAGTTTCTCAAAGTTAAAGATCATCAAAACTTTTCTCCGATCAACCATGTCACAAGAAAGATTGAATGGATTGGCTATGTTGTCGATTGAGAAAGAAATTATTGAATAACTTGATTATACAGACTTGATTAGTATTTTTAGCTCTAAAACTGTTAGACGGATTGTTTTTTAGTGATCATTTTGGACATGTTTGATATTTTTAGTCATTTAGTTTTTTATATTGTATTTAACGTATTGATTTAATTTGAAAAATTGCTATGGAACTACAAAAAATATGAACACACATTATGATTCAGAGGCCTCTTTTTAAAAGTTAGTCTCAGGCCCAAATATTGTTAGGATCGGCCCTGATCTGGGGCAGGTACATGCTGGTATAATTCACATCCTTGTTGACATTTATAGTCTGTTATGCATAGGAGGATAACGCTTTAATTTTTTAGAGTTGGCTGAATTTGCGGTGGAAACACATGCAGTTAATGATCATGTTGAGCAAAATCTGAGCTGTTTGTTAAAATCTATAATGTTTTTTGGCACCTAAAATTGTGAAGCCTTAAGGTTCCTCGGGACCATGTTTTGTGTCATATACTAATCAAGGATTGTGTAAAAAAGTTTTTTCTATGGAATAGTATGAAGTAGTGTTCGGTATTGAAAGGATCTCTCATCTCTTTTTCTGGAAATAAGTATGTGTCGTAAGTCATCAACTCGCGAGAATATCCCTCTTTAATTCGTTTTTTGTTTTTTCGCAAAGTATAGGATGTTTTTTAAAAGTCTAAATTTATCTGCTGGAAGGATTTCGTGACAGTGAATCCACGTTTTCGTTCATTTATGCTTGAAAAATGTGATAAAATATCAATAAACCCCCTTGTTCTATTCTTTCTGGCCATTCATCTCGCTTCTGTTAGAAAAATTATTACAAAACTGTGTTCATGTCAAATTTTCTATACAATTTGGCAAGTTCACATTAAAATTTGAAACAAGGCATAAACTTGGCCTAGTTGTTTTGATAAACTATCGGTTTTGTAACCTTGACAAACTGTGAGATAGGTGAGTAATTGATTGAATGTTTCTTGTGAGGCAATAGACGATGAACATTGACACGTTATTCAAGCTATGATAAGATCTCTCCCTTGTTTTTCCCCTATCTCGTGAATTTTCTGATATAGGCTCCAGATAGGGAGCTTAAAAGCACGTGTTGTGGTTTGGTTGATGTGCAATGTGCTTGTGAGTAATGGGAAGGCAATCAAATATCAGTGCAAATCCTGCCAACATTTAGATACGGAAAATGTGATTCTTATGGTATCACTGAGAGCAGACACACAACAACGAAACAGACAGGTGCTTTCTTGACTTGGTTGTTTGATCCAGTAAATTCCAGGGAGTTCACATACCTATTTTTCTGGACTACGAAGAAGGCTGTCTGTGCTAGTTGTGTCCGTGTTCATTTCTCTGTGCTAGTTTATCAGGTTTCATTTCAATTTTCTTCTCAGGTGTGTTAAAGATGAGAGTAAAAACTTATGTTTCAATACCATGGGACTCTCGTATGGTGCACTGCATGATATTTGTAACGACCATGAGCCATAGGCTGATCTAACATGAGCCTCAGCCCATATCTATGCATGCACTACTAGTCATGGACCAGGTTGGTCCAACATGAGGCGTAGCTGAGCGAGCTTTTCTTGCACTGTAAGTCTCCGAATAAAATTTTAATCTTTTATGCTCAAATAAAAGCAAGTGCACGAGTCAAGTTATAATATAGGGTACGAAGTACGGATATCGTCCCGCAGAGACTGTATTGCACGATTATTATTTTCAAAATTAATTTTTCGTAAAGCATAGACGAAAATTTGAATTTTGAGTTATCCAATAAATTCGAGGCAAAATGCAATGCAATGAATAAGTAAAGATATACAATTTCAAACGAAGTTTTAAAATTGATTATGCGCAAAATTTGTTGAGAATTTTGGTTCACCTACCCCTTACTATTTAATCGACTTCGACCTTTGTTCCGGCTTTTGACAAGATCCCCTAAATTATTAACATTTTCTCTCAAAATATGTTACACTAACTCGACACGATGAAATAATTAAATGTCTTTAGGTATTTATCAAAGTTGAGTTGCATACATGATTTGTGAAATCCCCTAACTTTCGACTTATTGGACTATAACTATCAACACGTATTCAATTTCACATGTCTATACGAATTGTAAATTCACGGATTGTGTAACTCGTTCCTATTACAAACTATTCTCTCGACTTCATTCACAATATAAAATATTATCAAAGTTAGCTAGGCATTAATAATCATGTGAAAAATAATAACACAATCAAGTATATACAAAAGTCGAATGTCAAATTATGACTACAAGAAAAACGCCAAACAACAACACACCTACGACAACGGTGTTTGTGAAAAACCGTTGTCGTATAGTTTTTAACAACGGTTTTAGTGAAAATCGCTGTCGTAGTTGCGTTTTGACAACGGTTTTGTAAAAACTGTTGTCTTTTAGGGGGTAAAAGACAACAGTTTTCTAAAAACCGTTGTCTTTCAGCATTTTTTAGGGCAGCGTGTTTTTTTGGACAATCGACAACGGTTTTTGAAAACCATTGTCGATTGACGTGTTTTTTGGACAAAAGACAACGGTTTTATTAAAATGTTGCTATATTTAGCGACGGTTTTTTACTCTGTCTCTAAATATAGCGACGTTTTTAAGTAAAACCGTCGCATGTTTTAAATTAGCGACGGTTTTATCTCAACCATCACTAAATATAGCGACGATTAAAAGCAAAACCGTCGTTATTTTTAAATTAGCGACGGTTCTGTCGCTAATTTTAGCGACAGACTATGAAAAACCGTCGCTACTGAATTAGCGACGGTTTTTAAAAAACTGTCGCAAATTGAGCTACAACAACGGATAGAAACCGTTGTCTTTGAACTCACTTTCAACAAAACCTTCAGTTACAACAGTTTTTAAAGGCCTAGTCGTTTATCTTTTCTCTTGTAGTGTATATAGAACAAATTTTCGGGATAGGATCCTCTTAAATCCCAACAAATTAAAGATTTAGCTACTAAACATCATAATAAAATATTCAAACAATAATTAAAATAAAGTTTTCAAACCAAAAATACTAGAGTAGATGAACAACAAAAGACACATGCGAAAATCTCGAATTCTTCAAGTTTCCTCTCTCTAGCTGATAGAACTCTCCCGAGCTATTAAAAAGTACTTTTAAAACCATGTACTAGGGTTTTCCGAATAAGTGACCATCAAGAAAGTTGGAAAGAAATCAACAAATATTTTATTCCTCCCTGATCGCGAGGCGGCTAGAATTGCCGCCCCAGCACAATCTCTGCGCAAGTTATTTTTCACATTTCTCACACGAGCTAGGGCAACCAAAATTGTCGACCCCAGTACACTGGTTCAGAGATCGACTCTGTTTTTATTCTTGTGTGTGCTGGGGCGGAAAATTTCACCATCCCTTGCGTGTCTTCCTCGACTTTGGCTTCTGAAATCCACATTTCTTGATCACATTGCCTACAATTAAAGCCAAACACATGAAAACCAAATATTATGCAAAATATATAATAAAAACAATTAAATATAAACGCAACCTAAATGAAATATGCATGAATGATACTCAACATGACATGAAACATACGTAAAACGACACACATCAACCTCCCCATACTAACCTTTTGTTCGCCTTAGAGCAAAATATTTTACAAGACACAACACAACAAAATAAAAATGTAGCTCACTGGTGCATTCATGGTTCATAGTTATGCCTCAGCGAATATCCAATATATTTCACATAAATCCACATACAATGTCCATGATCACACATCCCATTAAGCGTGGACTTGGAGAGTGTGTGTGTGTGATGTTGGTTCTAGAGTCATGCATTTCAAATAGGTCAATTTTCAAATGTTGTAAGAGAATCCAATCAACAAGTCGGTGGAAATTTCTTTCTCCTACATCCCTTGTACCACTAATTACTAACCAACAGACACATATCAGTAGGACTTTTTAGGCATATCTGTTTGCTCAAATGAGGGTTACCAAAGCCGGTTATGATAAACAAAAAGCAAGGAGTACAATGATAGATCAAATTGTGCACATTCACATTTTTTATCTGACTTCCTTCTACTCTATACATTCCCCACTTTTAGCCAGGAATATGATTTAATTCCTTTATTTGGATCTCCACATCTTACATTACTTTTTACCAAAGTTCTTTTTGCAAAAAACTTTGTTTTTTCACAAATGCAACTTTTTTTTTCCAATTGTACTCCCTTAGGTAAAAATAATAGATTGTGTATTTAATTCATTAATTACAAGGGGTATAAGTATAAGACTTGATGTGCAGGTGAATTGCATCCAAAAACATTTATCTAGGTAAGCTCAATACAATCCATAAGCTCAAAATTTATATAGGTAAGCTCAAAAGAGATTTTGCCTAACTCGTATTCATGCTGCTGGTAGGTGTTCGTGTCAACGGACATGATCGAGTTCAACCCACATCTATTGCCTTTCAAATTCCCACATAAAATTTTAAAAATTTTACTATATCATACAATTATCTATTGCCAACATACGTGTGAAAACTATTCATCATTCAATCCAAAATTTTCATGTTTTCACCATAACGACGTGCTAAATAAACAAAGTGATGCAAATGAATATGTAAATATACTATCAGTTCATAATCATCATCGGCTACCAATTACCATTCCTAGCACCACCAGCTAACTTTTTTTATTTGACTCTGTACAAGCAACAATGAAAACACGAGACCAACCAAATAAAAAAATAATATAAACACCAAATAAATAATTAACATAAACAACTACCCTCTCCCAATACTAAAGTCATGCAATGTCCCCATTGCACTAGAATGTATCACAGACAAACAAAAACGACACAAAATGAAACATGCTAAACAAAATGCAAAAAGACACTAAATAACAAAAAAATAAAGAAGAAAAGAAAACTCTCCTCAACGATCCTCATCCTCCTCAATTTTCGGTGGTGGCACTCCCGCCTCATACTCCTGTGGAATAGCATATTGAAACTTGAATGGAGGGGGAAACGCCGGTGGTGGTGGTAGGTAGTGTTGGAATTTTTCAAGTTCGCAATCTTGATTTTGATGTTAACAAAACTTGATAATCTGTGTGACTAATAATTTACCTTAGTGTGCAGAAGCTATGATCAGTCGAGGTGTTTTCGTCACAACTGAAGTCTCAACTGATTGCACAAACTGAATTAGTCTAACTGATATGTCAATTGAGCAGTCCAGCTGATTGTCCAGTTGACAGGTAGTTCAGCAGGAGAACCTCAGAAGCCTGGTCAGTCGAAGGAGTGTTCAACTGATGAAGAAACCCAGCTGATCAGTTCAACTGATGAAGAAACCCAGCTGATCAGTTCAACTGAATGAGAGTGAAATCAGTTCAACTGACGACGAGTCAACTGATTTTACCAGACCAACTGAAGATCAGTCCAACTGACCAGTTCGAAGAATCAGTCAGAACCTTTCAGTTGCAGATGAAGACAAACTCTCTAAGTGTATTCCAACTATGCAAGAAGGTACAGAGTCACAGGACAATAAAGACGTTGCATCAGAGCATTAAAGACAAGCGTTCCAGAAAGGCAGTTGAAAAGTCGAGACACAAAGTCCTAGGAGCCGATTCAAATGCAACAGATACAATAAATGAGTCTCACTGTACGATCAGTTTCCACGTCTATAAATAGAAGATCAGTTGTGACTCATAAAGAGATACATCCGACAATAAAGAGAGTGGAAGGGCACGCTTATTTGCTCATCAGCTTACAGAGAAGCCATCAAGCCCAGTCTAGGGAACACTTCAACGTGTTTATCAGCTTAGATTAGAAACACATTTTCCCTAAGTGTGTGAGAACATCCTTGTTCAGTTCTCACACACAAACACTCTCAAATTCACTCAAATACAGTCTTACACAAAGACGTTAAACTTGTGTATGTAGTCTTTGACACATAGACGTTAAAGAAGTGTTGGCTCGAACGTGCTGCCTTCAGTCTAGACTAGGAGTTCAGTTTAGGCAGTAGTGTAAGTCCTAGCTGAGTGGGTATGTACAAGGTGTTGTATAAATCAAAGTCTTCTAGTGGATCCTACCCGAGGCGGTAGAAGGGGTGATGTAGGAGCAGTTGAAGTCTCCGAACATCCATAAACATATCTTGTGTACTTAACTGATTAACTGCTGTTTTCAAATTGTTTTGGATCAGTTAGAGTGTTCTTCAGTTCAGTTGTCACTATAACTGAACCGAAGAATGCAAAAACTAATATTTCTTTCTTTCAGTTATTCAGTTTACATAAGTCAAAATGTTTTCTAAAATAACAGTCTTCTTCACGAAGGATTACTTCGAGTTTCTTCCACTTGGTCTTTAACCAAAACTCGATTTAATTCATCGGTGTTAATTCTTAGAACACGAGCTATTGCAGCTTATTGGAGAGTACAGTGTGCGAAATGTCTTCGAAGGCACTAGCACACTCGATCCTTCAGTTGGTATCAGAGCGGGTTGTTCTAAGAAGAACATTTGAAGAAAACTGTGTTTTAAAATGTGTTACTTTAAAATAGTGTTAAAAGCTATTTAAAAGTATTTCATACAATTTTCAAAACTATTTGAAAATATTTATATATCGCTATTTAGTAAAGAGTCGAGAGGATTGTTTTGGCAACTAACATTGTCGCCACTTCTCTAGATTCCTAACTTTGGGGTTTTAATCAGCCTGCAGGGGATTGAGAATGATCTGCAAAGATGAACAATTAAATTTCCGAACAAGACTTCAGTTGCAAGCCTACTAAGTCAGCTGTTCTTCAGAAAAAAAAACTCATCCATGTTGGGATGTTGGTTGATTTAATCACCAGCTGAATTTCATAAGAGCCTAGTCAGAGTCTGCTCGACCAGTTGGGTAAGAACATTGGTCAAGTTCAAAGCAGTTTAACTCGTTTATCTAGCAAATGGATCTCACAACCTTTGCAACATTTCAAGCAGTCAAGCAACCAGTTGATGGTATACCCAGTTTTGTCGCATAAACCAACTGATATATGATGTTGTTTAAATTATGCTATTATTGTAGCATTTTTCCTTTTTCAACTGATGTACGTACTCAGATGTAAATTCAAGAAAATTTATTTAAATAAACATTATGTTTATTCAGCTATGCTTTATTGTGACTGAATGGGTATTTCCTGATCTCTTGTCTATATTGCATGAATGATTATAACTCCTAAACGAATGACTAGATAAATATTTTTCAAATATGGGTTTTATTCAGGTTTTAAAAGGGATATCTTTTAACTCAATTGTTGAGAAAGTTCTGTCTATTTCATCAACTGAAAAGTATTATCTTACCTCTGTTTTAAAGGTTTTTCAATTCAGTTTTGGAGGGGGAGCATTTTATTTCTTTCTGTTTTCAAAACTTCTTTAATTCAGTTATTAAGGGGGAGCTTTCAACGATGTTTGAATGTACGAATCCTTAAACTGAATATATTGCGCTTAACTTCTCAAGTTTTGTGATCATCAAAAAGGGGGAGATTGTTGGAAATTTTCAAATTTGCAATCTTGTTTTTGATGTTAACAAAACTTGATAATAGGTGTGACTAATAATTTATCTTATTGTGCAGAAGCTAGGATCAGTCGAGGTGTTTTCGTCACAACTGAAGACTCAACTGATTGCACAAAATAAATCAGTCTAACCGATATGTCAGTTGAGCAATCCAGCTAATTGTCCAGTTGACAGGTAGTTCAGCAGGAGAACCTCATAAGCCTGGTCAGTCGAAGGAGTGTTCAACTGATGAAGAAACCCAGCTGATCAGTTCAACTGAATGAGAGTGAAATCAGTTCAACTGACGAGTCAACTGATTTCACGAGACCAACTGAAGATCAGTCCAACTGACTAGTTCGAAACATCAGTCAGAACCTTTCAGTTGCAGATGAAGACAAACTCTCTTAGTGGATTCCAACTATGCTAGAAGGTACAGAGTCACATGACAATAAAGACGTTGCGTCAGAGCATTAAAGACAAGCGTTACAGAAGGGCAGTCGAAAATTCGAGACACAAAGTCCTAGGAGCCGATTCAAATGCAACGGATACAATAAATGAGTCTCACTGTACGATCAGTTTCCACGTCTATAAATAGAAGATCATTTGTGACTCATAAAGAGATAGAGATGACAATAAAGAGAGTGGAAAGGCACGCTTATTTGCTCATCAGCTTACAGAGAAGCCATCAAGCCCAGTCGAGGGAACACTTCAACGTGTTTATCAGCTTAGATTAGAAGCACCTTTTCCCTCAGTGTGTGAGAACATCCTTGTTCAGTTCTCACACACAAACACTCTCAAATTCACTCAAATATAGTATTGCACAAAGACGTTAAACTTGTGTATGTAGTCTTTGACACATAGACGTTAAAGAAGTGTTGGCTCGAAGGTGCTGCCTTCAGTCTAGACTAGGAGTTCAGTTTAGGCAGTAATGTAAGTCCTAGCTGAGTAGGTTTGTACAAGGTGTTGTATAAATCAAAGTCTTCTAGTGGATCCTACCCGAGGCGGTAGAAAGGGGTGACGTAGGAGCAGTTGAAGTCTCCGAACATCAATAAACATATCTTTTGTATTTAACTGATTAACTGCTGTTTTCAAATTGTTTTGGATCAGTTAGAGTATTCTTCAGTTCAGTTGTCACTATAACTGAACCGAAGAATGAAAAGACTAATCTGTCTTTCTTTCAGTTATTCAGTTTACATAAGTCAAAATGTTTTCTAAAATAACAGTCTTCTTCACGAAGGATTACTTCGAGTTTCTTCCGCTTGGTCTTTAATCAAAACTCGATTTAATTCATCGGTGTTAATTCTTAGAACACGAGCTATTGCAGCTTATTGGAGAGTACAGTGTGCGAAATGTCTTCGAAGGCACTAGCACACTAGATCCTTCAGGTAGGTTGATGGATCAAGGCCCATCTATGTGGCCATCCCCCTCAGCAGTGCATCTATCAAGTTTTGATTGGCACTGCTAACCATCTGGTATTGTGTCTGGTGGTTCGCCCAAGCACACAACTCATCAATCCTCTTGTTGTAAGTGAGATGACGGGGCAGTGGAAGTGGTGGTGTTGGCTGGTTCTGAGAGCTTGACCATGACCCAAGCGGTCCAAATTCAGGAAATCTGCATTTCTTTTATCCAACTTGCTCTTACAGCTCGAGTCATCTACATGCCTCATCATTTATCCGGGATTTAGTCGCCCCAGGAAAAGTTAATTAAAGAATTAATCGAAACGCCTAGATTTAAGCTTGATAAAATTATGGAAAATTATATTTAAACTCAAATAATTATTAGAAGTGTAAGTTTTTAATTTGGGAATTTCATGCTAAGGTTTGGTTTAATTCGGGGTTTAAAACGCATTAATATGTTATATTTAAAGATTAATTTAAGATTCATCGACTTAAGCCAAATAAAAAAATGAGAAACTTCTTGTAGGCTTAAATAATTATTTGGGACATGTTAGAGTCAATGGAATTAAGAAAATGTCAAAAACGTGGAATTTTACGTCTAAAGGCAAAACGGTAATTTTTGGGTTTCCAGGGGCAAAATGATCATTTTGCACCCGAGGTGAGATTTTGGTCCTGGAAGCGCCCTGAGCACATTTTATGATATTTTAAATGTTTATGCATCATTTTTATGATTTTTACGTAATTATGATAAATGCGTTGCATGCTGGGTTTAAAAGAAAAGTTACGTATATGCATGTTTTTATTAAGTGGTGAATATAATTATTTTTGAAGAATGAGAATTGGTTGTGACTGACGATGTATATGTATACGATGACATGAGATATGATGAGCTGAGGCCCGGGCTCAGTGGGCGAGTAATGTTGTCGCTGATGTCCCCTTCCGCCGGGTACCACGATTTTTATAGATGGATCCATCGATAGAGCTGATACGAAGGTCACAACTAATGAACTAAATTCAATTAAAAAAAATGTTTAAGTTTATGATGACACGATGAGCTGTTTTGACACGTATATGATGATATGAGATGACATGATTTGACACGATATGATTTTACACGACACGTTTATGTTCATACTTTAAAGTTCATGAAAGATATGTTGATTATGATATTTTTCACTGCTGTGTGCCTGTATATGTATTTGTTATTCATGGTACAGGTGTGTTGAGTCTTTAGACTCACTAGGCGTGTGTGATGCAGGTGAGCTTCATGATGAGGAGACTGGAGGTGCCGAACTCTGAGTAGGCAGATCTGGTGCAGTGACATGACCCGAGGACCACATGTTTTCCGCATTATGATTTATGAGATTTGAAAGGGGTTAAACATTTTACATACGTTGATGATATTACGAAATTTTTTACACGTTTACGTTTACGTTGATTTTGGATGATGGTAGTTATTTTAAACTACATTAATTTTATTGCCAATTAAAAAGATTATTTTAAATGTTATTTTTAAATGCGAGCTTTATAAAAAAAAATATTTTCGCATTTTTTTTTTGAAAACGAGTAGACGCCACACTTACAATCAAGTTCTCCACTCAAAGACCAAGCACATAGATGTCAGACATCACTTCATCAGAGATCATGCGTTGAAAAAAGCCATCAGACTGGAATATGTGTCAACTGAACAATAAGCTGCTGATATCTTCACCAAACCATCGTCAGAGACTAAGTTTTCTCACTTTCGCAATATACTTGGTTTAATTTATTTGTCTTAATCAGTTTTATTGTTATCAATTGTTAACCATTCAGTTGTCATTTATTATTTAACTGTTCTTCAACTGATGTCAGTTAGTCATTTATCAGTTACTGTTTTTCAACTGATGTCAGTTAGTCTTTTATCAGTTATTGTATTCAGTTCTTGAACTATTTATCAACTAATGTAATTTAAGTTTTGTAGAAAGATAAAAAGACAACAACAATGATTCAAAAACAAGATTTTATTAAGAATAAAATCGAAACGAAATTACATCATTCAGTTGACTTCCTACAACATCTTTTTTGACAATTAACCAGTTCTTGGAAATACAGTTCTCTGAAGGCTCCTGAAGCAAAGATTTTTTCGAGCTGACGCCACTCCTTCCACAGCATCACATGCCACAGAACTACATAAGTGGCAAGCTCTGAAACACAGGCTAATACTAAGGGAAGACGAAGAGACTCAAGTCAATCGAAAGCCTTTGAATTATTCAGACTGAGTTTTTCTTACCCTTTCTATTATTTATCGCATTTATTGAGGGGGAATATCGATTTGAAAAGTTAACTGAGAAGACAATAGTCAGTTGGTCTTCAACTGAACTGACTAAGTTGCCAACTGGTCCTTCAGCTGCTGACCTAACTGATCTTCTCCGATAAGTTAACTGATAAATCGAATAATATTCTATATTAAATTGATGTGACTGATTATCGAAGCATTTATTGTTTTCTTTCGTTAAATAGTATTTTGGAAAGTGGACCCACGTAATCCATTAATATGCTACACACGTTTTTATCACACGAACACATGTTTCTATTTCAAATATTCCTAGACTGACATGTGTCCAATAATTTGAATAGTCACGTACATAAGTACTTTACCCAGCTCCAATTCAGTTCTTCTTTACGCTTACTTCGAATTTACAGAGCAAAAACCAATTCAAGCTTCCTTTCTCGCAGATAATCATACAATCAAATGGCAAACCAAATTCCAGCTCACTTCATGAACGCAATGTCAATAAACTTCGACTCAGTTATGACAACGCCAGATGAAGTTGTGAAGAACATCTTCATCAAATTGGAAGCAGCTGGACTGAAACCATTTTTGGGATTATCTTCCGAGGAGATTTACACCAAGGAGATTCAGGATCTGTATGCCAATGGCTACATCACTACCACCGGCTCCATTGCCACTACTGTCAATGGTCAGTTGCTTATCATTGATGAGGACTCCTTCATCAACCTATTTCAGCTGCCTACTGATGGGCTAGCAAACATCTCTGAGGTGAAAGCGTCTGATGTCGAAGAAATTCAAACTTTACTTTCTGCTGATGGTCGGAAGATTAAAGTTTCCGATCCCAAGAAGGAACTGAAGCCCTAAGTCCAACTATTGGCTGATATCGTAGCCAAAGGGCTATTAGAAATCCTTTGTTGCACTCACTCTTGAGAAGTTCCAAGCTATTACTGCTATCATGGCTGATCGGATACTGAACTGGAAGAACATTATTTTCAACATCTTGAGGAACATGTTTCAGTCGTCCAAATAGTCGAAGGGTTATGCGGTGTAGCTCAGCTATTTGTTGAAAGTCAGAGGGATGGTGAAGGATGATTCTGAAAGTGTTAGAGTAGGTTCACGTCGAGCCAAGTGTTGGCCGAGTGTTCACAATGAAACTCTATGTATGAACGATCCTTATTTTAATAATATTTGAAATTATTGTTTTGGCACTTCTTTATCTGTATACCCATGCTAGTTGCATAGATAAAGTCCTTGAATATACAAATAGTAGAAATAATATGAGATGCTCATATGATGAGTATCATGAAACTCATATTTGGAATACTGTATATTCTAAACAGTTCCTAGTCGATTCAGCCGTCGCTAAGAAGGATATAGGCCGCTCGAGTTTGAGACTAGTATCTGCGATGTGAGTACCATGTTTCATTGGTAGGGGATATTGTGATGTCCAAGCATGCAGATAGGTCCTCCTTGTAGAGTGCACTGAACAACCCTCCATAAAGGACTTTCCAAGTGGTTCTCACTTATCGAGTGGAAACGTCCTAGTTTATGGTTGTACACCATTAGTCCTTATGACCCGGGACAACATTGAGACTCTATATGCTAGAATTGCACTTTGACTTGTTTACCGACTCTTAAGGGGTCATCAGGTGGCAAGGTTGGGTGTTCTGTCGAAACATATAGGAGTCGATGCATTGTAGTCGGGGATTCACCGCTTACCTTCGGGTATGGATTACTATGTGATCTCATGTGTATGTAGTTTGAAATCTCTGATCATAGTATGGTGGTAATTAAGAAAGGGGTTTCTTAGATTACACCATCGATGCAACTACGACATGACACATAGTATCGATTCATTGACAACTCTCGATATACCAATGGTTGTCGAATCGGTCGGGATATATGAGTTGAAGGGACCGTACTGTACGCTAACCATAATTGAATGGTTCTTGCAGGCACTATCATTTGATACCTAGGGAGTCATGTAAGCGATGCTGCTAGGCGTTTAACATGATTGGTTGGGTACTATCAGACTTGAGTTCTGACGTTCTTATTATCAAGGAGTTGATAGGTAAGAATGGAGCAATTGGGGTATGCTCATATAAGGACATGTTTAGTCCCGAATCACATGGAGATGTGAACCCACTGATAGTTGTATCAATGAACCATTGAGGGCCACACAAGTACTAGCTTTCTAGATCCCGTTGAGAAGTAAAATAATTCAATGTGTTGAACGGCTTATAAATGAGTTTATAAGCGTAAGAAAAAATAGAAGTATGACTTCTATGAGAGAAATGTAACTTTTAATTTGTGGAAGTGTTCCTAAATTAAAAGTCGGCCAAATAAATAATGTATTTGAAAATTGTGATTTTCATAAACATTATTATGGACTAAATTAAATTAATTCAAGTGTTGAATTAATTAAACACTAGTGGGCCTAGTAGAGTCCAAATAATTAAATTAATTCAAGTGTTGAATTAATTAAATTACATTGGGTCTTGTAGAGCCCAATTGGAATAATTATTTAAACTAGTGGACTTGAGTAAATTCAAGTAAAGTTTAAATGGTCTCAAATTTGTTTAAGACATTTAAATAAAAGTCCATGGGTTTTGTAATTGTTACAAACCCAAATAGAAATGCATGCATGGGAGATGAAGGGTTGGAGACTACTTTTTCAATATCCAAGGCATGGCATGCACATGCTTACTTTCACTTTTTCAAACACCAAGAAAACACTCATCCCTCTCTCCTCACAAGCCTTGGCCGAAATTTGCTCTCATTTTTTCCTACAATTTTGTTCTTCAATTGTTGAGAAAACAATACACTTCTCAAAGTAAAATGCTCTAATTTTTCTAGTGCAAAATTAGAGTGTTTCTAGCTTGTTGGTGGTGGGCTTTATTTTGAATAAAGGAGTCCAAGAACAAGGAGTCTTGTAGATTGTGTCTACCATTCAAGAGCTTAGTTGTATATCAACTAAGTTGGAGCAATAACATCAATCTTTTAAGATTGATATGTATACTTTCTAAACACCCTATGAATGTCATAGTTGTGTTTTTGTATTTGCTACACATAATACTTGAGGTGTTCGAATTTTTGCTCTTAAAACTTTTTTTGAAAACTTCCGTTGCACGTTTCGGGCACCTTAATCGAACCCTTTCAAGTGGTATCATGAGCTATGATTACTATTTTGTGTAGCATAATACATGATATTATATTGAGATCGATTTCTAAACGCATGAGAATAAAATTTTGCAACAAAAATCAAAGGCAAGAAAGGGATTTTCGGGCAGCATGTTGCTGCCCATTTTGGGCAGCTCGGGCTGCGCGAGGGGCTGCCCATTTCGGGCTGCCCGAATCCCCCCCACCATTTTAAAATAAAAAAAAATTGTGTGCTAGTTGGCCTGAATCCGGCGACGGCGATGACGACTAGGGTATCCAAAAATGTTTTGGAATATCAAAGTGTCATGGGCCTTGATTTGTTGGGCCATTAGATGGCTAACATAATTTGTAAAATTTAAATGGGCCAAAATATTTTTGGTGAAAAATGATTTTTTGGGCCCTTAAATTTAAATTTACAAAATTTGCACATATTTTCTCATAAAATAAATAATTGAAGTTGGACCTTAATTATTTATAGTAAATGGTGATTTACAAGAAATTCGGTTATAAATAAATTAATTTGAAAGTACACAAAGGGGTTTGTATACTTTGTTAATTTAGTTTATAATTGTGGCGGTTAGTGATTGGATCAAGATATATAATATTGGATCAATTAATTATTGTGATGATTAATTGATGGTGTATGATATGTGATATTATGCATGAAGGATGATCAAAAGTCCAAGCCCAATTTGCTAGGTGTATGCTAGGATATTTTGTGTTGAATGATTGTAATAATTATCAATTTATAAAGTGGGCTTGGTTTATGGCTCGTTCCCACCCCATGAGATGTATCCCTATTTGCCATGGATATTTAATTGTAAATATTAGTATAATGGAAGATCAAGATTGGAAGATGGTGGTCTTGATGATTATGAAGATCGAAGACATGTAAATATTGGAAGCATATGTAATAGTTGCATTTGCATCCCATGCATTTCCCTAGGATTGGACCTAGGCCCGTGTTTAGCTCACACGGGCCATTAGTTTTGGGGCGATTGATCATCCTTGTTTTGTTTACTGTTTATAATATATGCATGATATGTTATAAATAATGAGTATGTGCGTTATTATTATGATAATAACAAAGAATCCGGCAAACATACGATCAAACATGGCGAGATTTTAAAATAAAATTAATGATGAGACCTTTCAAAATTAAAACCCTCATTTTGAATAAGATTCAAAATTAATATCAAGCCCGAAAAGGGGAATTATAAAGTTGTTTATAATTTCCATGTCTTCCATCGACAATGGGTGCATGATGAACGCTACCCGTGTTCGAGGCTCGGCTCATATTATTGGGGGGACCTTGGACACCGGAAAGCTGTGACATCCATTGACATGGTGATGTGAACTACGTGGAACTCCCATGATTTCGGCTCATATTATTGAGGGAACTCATGGCGACCGTCCATTAAGGTTCAACATCGATGGGTAAGGCTTGACACGTAAAGATGAACGACGTCATATTATTGGGTCCTAATCAAACGTGAGATAAAATTTTACGTAGAGGGTTGCATGGAGATGCAATTGGAAACTACTTTTTAGGAATTATGATTGGCTAATATTATTCGGGATCATAATTCGCTAATTGGACCTTACGTACCTACTGAGGAAAGGAGTTTCCCGTTTTCACTAGAGGGTAGTGAAAGATGTCAAAACAGTGGGAGCGAAAATTTATAAAGTAAAAGTCCATACTTTATATCTTACTAAATATTTTAAAATAGTCATCAACATTTATTTGTTCTTACTTTTCAGTACAAATTGACAATGTCATTGACACGAAATCTGTTATCTGCAATACTCGACAAACACATATTAACCGGACCTAATTACCTCAATTGGCTAAGAAACTTGAAAATCGTCTTGAATTCGGAAAGGATAGCATATACACTTACTGAGTCGCCCCCTGTTGAGGCTCCGACTAACTGCACTCCTGAGGAATTGCAGACTTACAAGGATTGGTGTGACCATGACTTGAAAGCGAAGTGTTACATGCATGCTTCTATGAATGATGAGCTGCAGAGGCGTTTTGAGGATGCAAAGAGTGCTGCTGACATTCATTTGCATCTCAAGGATCTCTTTGGTGAGTAAACACGGCCTCTTAGTCATGCTACAGTCAAGGAGCTAATCACTTTGTGCATGCGAGATGGGGCCTCGGTCCATGAGCATGGCCTGAAGTTTATTGGGCTCGTGGACAAGCTCGTTGGCATGGATTTGATGTTGCCTTCGGAGTTGACCACCGACGTGTTGCTCTTGTCACTACCTAGCTCGTTTGATCCTTTTGTGGTGAATTTCAACATGAACAAGCTAGAGCCGGCCCTTGAGGAGTTGGTGAATATGCTTGTTACGTTTGAATCCACCATCAAGAAAGAGAAGTTGGTTTTTTATGTGGGTTCTTCATCTGGTACGAAGATTGATCCCCATGGGAAGGGAAAGAAGCGTTCTTTCCAACCTCACAAGAAGAACGTGCCCTTGATGAGGCAATCTTTGAATCCCGTTGTGGCAGCCACACCATTTAAGGCTGACAAGACTGCTGATATTTGTCATCACTGCAAGAAGCCTAGACATTGGAGGCGTAATTGAAACAAATATCTTGCCCAGAAAGGTTCTGGAAATGGTATGTTCTACATTGAAGTAAACATTTCAATTAACTATACTTCTTGGGTATTGGATACCGGATGTTGATCACATCTCTGTAATGATTTGCAGGTGATGGGAAGAAGTAGGAGGATTAGAGAAGGTGAGACCTTCTTGAGGATGAGCAATGGAGCAAGAGTTGCTGCCAAGACCTTAAGAGATGTTTACTTATTGTTGAACAATAATTTTAAGTTAATTTTAAGAGATGTTTTGTTTGTACCTGATTTGATGAAAAACAAATATTGTTTCCATTTCTATGCTAGATAAATATGGATATTCTTGTTTAGTAAGCAAAGGTGTTTGCAACATTTACAAGAATGAATGTTTAATTGGTAGGAGAACTTGAAAACGATCTCTATAACTTAAAATTGAAAGATATTCCTCTAAATGTCCATTCAAAGGCAGACACCATATGAGATATGGATGGGTAAGCCTCCCAAATATTCTTATCTTAGAATATGGGGATGCCCTGCTTTTGTGAAGCAGGCAGTGAGAGATAAATTGGATAGTCGATCCATTTTATGTTACTTTGTGGGATATCCAAAGAATTCTATTGGATATTATTTCTATCATCCCCAAGAAACAAAGGTGTTTGTTTCTAGGAATGCAACTTTTTTGGAAAGGGAATCTCTATTGGATAGAAAAAGGAGATGATAGAACTCGAAGAGGTTCGAGAGACACCCACAATTATAGAACCCACACTCGAAGAGCCAAGAGAGGAGATACAAGCTCCTAGAAGATCTGAGAGAGTCTCGAGACCACCTATGAGGTATGGTCTGCTTCTTGAAGAAGGCCATGATGAGCCTAACCTTGGATGTGATCCAAGTACCTTCAAGGAAGCGTTATCTGATGCCGATTTATCCAAATGGCTTGAAGCTATGGAATCTGAGATGAATTCCATGCATTCGAACCAAGTGTGGAATCTTGTGGATCCACATGAGGGAACTGTTCCCATAGGGTGTAAATGGAGGAAACTTGGGGCGGATGGGAAGGTATTGACCTTCAAGGCGCGATTGGTAGCAAAATGGTATACTCAGAGACAAGGAGTTGAATATGAGGAAACCTTTTCTCCAGTTGCAATGTTCAAGTCTATAAGGATATTGCTAGCCATAGCTGCATGGTATGACCATGAGATATGGCAGATGGATGTCAAGACAGCCTTTCTTAATGGGGATATTAAGGAAGAGATTTACATGTCTCAACCTGAATGGTTTACATCTATCGGAAGTGAGTATATGGTATGCAATCTTCAGAGATCTATTTATGGTCTAAAGCAGACATCTAGGAGTTGGAACCTCAGATTCGATAGTACAATCAAAGAGTTTGGTTTTACTAAGAATCCTGAGGAACCCTGTGTGTATAAGAAGGTCAGTGGGAGTGCTGTGACATTCCTAGTACTTTATGTTGATGACATTCTACTCATTGAGAATGATGTAGGAATGTTGCAATGAACTAAGATATGGTTAGCGAGTAAGTTCTCGATGCAGGACTTGGGTGAAACATCTTTTGTATTGGGAATACAGATCTATAAAGATAGATTAAAAAGATTGCTTGGTCTCACCCAGTCCACATACATTGATACCATCGTGAAGCGGTTCTCGATGGATGAGTCCAAGAGAGGACATCTACCAATGTGTCATGGCGTGTCCCTATCCAAGTCTATGTCTCCCAAGACTGATGCAAAGATAGCGGTGATGACACGCATTCCGTATGCTTCTGCAATTGGTAGCATCATGTATGAGATGATATCTACACGTCCTGACGTGGCTTTTGCACTATATGTAGTAAGTAGATATCAATCCAACCCTGGTCTTACACACTAGAAACCTGTGCAAGACATCCTCAAGTATTTGAGAAGGACCAATAAGTTGTTCTTGGTCTATGGGGTGGAGAATTGAAATTGGAAGGCTATACCGACTCTAGCTTCCAAAGCGATATTAATGACTCGAAGTCAACCTCTGGGTTCGTATTCATGCTCAATGGTGCTGCTGTCTCTTGGAAGAGTTCCAAGCAAGACAGTACTGTGGATTCCACCACTGAGGCCGAATACATTGCTGCATCGGATGCAGCAAAGGAGGCTGTTTGGATAAGGAATTTCGTCCAAGAGTTGGGCGTCATTCTTAATGGAGTTGCTCCTGTCCCGGTGTTTTGTGACAACACGGGAGCCATATCTCAGGCGAAGGAGCCAAGGTCTCATCAGAAATCCAAACACGTATTGAGAAAGTACCACATCCACTGAGAGATTGTGGAAAGAGGAGAAGTGTCGATTGACAAAGTCGGCTCCGCAGATAATGTTGTTGATCCACTAACTAAGCCTTTACCTTGACCATTATTCGAGATGCATCGCAAATCGATGGGTTTGAAGCATATGGGTAGTCGGCTCTAGTGCAAGTGAGAGATTGTTAGAGTAGGTGCACATCGAGCCAAGTGTTGGCCGAGTGTTCACAATGAAACTCTATGTATGAATTATATTTATTTTAATAATATTTGAAATTATTGTTTTGGCACTTCTTTATCTGTATACCCATGCTAGTTGCATAGATAAAGTCCTTGAATATACAAATAGTAGAAAGAATATGAGATGCTCATATGATGAGTATCATGAAACTCATATTTGGAATACTGTATGTCCTAAACAGTTCCTAGTCGATTCAGCCGCTGCTAAGAAGGATATAGGCCGCTCGAGTTTGAGACTAGTATCTGCGATGTGAGCACCATGTTTCATTGGTAGGGGACATTGTGATGTCCAAGCATTCAGATAGGTGCTCCTTGTAGAGTTCACTGAACAACCCTCCATAAAGGACTTTTCAAATGGTTCTCACTTATCGAGTGGAAACGTCCTAGTTTATGGTTGTACACCATTAGTCCTTATGACCCGGGACAACATTGAGACTCTATATACTAGAATTGCACTTTGACTTGTTTACCGACTCTTAAGGGGTCATCAGGTGGCAAGGTTGGGTGTTCTGTCGAAACATATAGGAGTCGATGCATTGTAGTCGGGTATTCACCGCTTATCTTCGGGTATGGATTACTATGTGATCTCATGTGTATGTAGTTTGAAATCTCTGATCATAGTATGGTGATAATTAAGAAAGGGGTTTCTTAGATTACACCATCGATGCAACTACGACATGACACATAGTATCGATTCATTGACAACTCTCGATATACCAATGGTTGTCGAATCGGTCGGGATATATGAGTTGAAGGGACCGTACTGTACGCTAACCATAATTGAATGGTTCTTGCAGGCACTATCATTTGATACCTAGGGAATCATGTAAGCGATGCTGCTAGGCGTTTAACATGATTGGTTGGGTACTATCAGACTTGAGTTATGACGTTCTTATTATCAAGGAGTTGATAAGTAAGAATGGAGCAATTGGGGTATGCTCATATAAGGACATGTTTAGTCCCGAATCACATGGAGATGTGAACCCACTGCTAGTTGTATCAATGAACCATTGAGGGCCACACAAGTACTAGCTTTCTAGATCCCGTTGAGAAGTAAAATAATTCAATGTGTTGAACGGCTTATAAATGAGTTTATAAGCGTAAGAAAAAATAGAAGTAAGACTTCTATGAGAGAAATGTAACTTTTAATTTGTGGAAGTGTTCCTAAATTAAAAGTCGGCCAAATAAATAATGTATTTGAAAATTGTGATTTTCATAAACATTATTATGGACTAAATTAAATTAATTCAAGTGTTGAATTAATTAAACACTAGTGGGCCTAGTAGAGTTCAAATAATTAAATTAATTCAAGTGTTGAATTAATTAAATTATATTGGGTCTTGTAAATCCCAATTGGAATAATTATTTAAACTAGTGGGCTTGAGTAAATTCAAGTAAAGTTTAAATGGTCTCAAATTTGTTTAAGACATTTAAATAAAAGTCCATGTGCTTTGTAATTGTTACAAACCCAAATAGAAATGAATACATGGGAGGTGAAGGGTTGGAGGCTACTTTTTCAATATCCAAGGCATGTCATGCACATGCTTACTTTCACTTTTTCATACACCAAGAAAACACTCATCCCTCTCTCCTCACAAGCCTTGGCCAAAATTTGCTCTCATTTTTCCCTTCAATTTTGTTCTTCAATTGTTGAGAAAACAATACACTTCTCAAAGAAAAATGCTCTAATTTTTCTAGTGCAAAATTATAGTGGTTCTAGCTTGTTGGTGGTGTGCTTTATTTTGAAGAAAGGAGTCCAAGAACAAGGAGGCTTGTAGATTGTGTCTACCATTCAAGAGATTAGTTGTATATCAACTAAGTTGGAGCAATAACATCAATCTTTTAAGATTGATAGGTATATTTTCTAAACACCCTATGAATGTCATAGTTGTGTTTTTGTATTTGCTACACATAATACTTGAGGTGTTCGAATTTTTGCTCTTAAAACTATTTTTGAAAACTTCCGTTGCGCGTTTCGCGCACCTTAATCGAACCCTTTCAGAAAGGTCATCAAAACTGAAGATCTTCAATGCCAAGAATGTCCAGGCACTAAAGCCGAAACTGAACATATCTCCTGAGCATTTTCTGAAAGTCAAAAAGGAGATTGGGACGCAACAGGAGGCTCCCAAATCAGTTAAAAAGGCCAAGACACTCGCTCAGCTAAAGACGGCCAAGAGAAAACTGATTGTCAGTGAGTCGGATTCTGAGAAGACACCTTCTCCAAAAATTACCAAGAATCAGAGGACTCAGAAAACCAAGCCAGTAGCTGTGCTGGTAACCATCCCAATTGATCACTTGTCACCAATTGGAGCTCAGCAGCCTATTCAGGCTATTCCTCTGCAAGCCATCCCAACTGAACCTTCAGCTGAGGTTCAGTTACCTCAACCTACTGCTTAACCCAAGAAGTCCATCACCAAATCTGGTGAAAAGAAAAAACCAGCAAGAGTCAAAGCTCCTCTGTTCCATGTAAATCGCCCTATTATTCTTCCTCCTTCACGATCAAAAAGAGTTGTAATCCGGGAACAAGTGGATGCTACTGCAACTGGACTGAGCATTACTCATGTCCTTTTTTATCGAAAAGGCAAGGATGCGTTAATTGAAGAGCCCAGGCCAACAAACGCTATTCAGACTCACATTAACCTAATTTTGGACCAGGTCAATGAATTTGCTAAGTCCAAGTTGAAAACGTTTGATGAATGGGTGAAATTCAGAACTCTCATTTTTGCCAAAAAGTTGAAGAAGAAGTCTCAACTGGAGAAGTTCATCAAACTGGAAGCAGTAGTTCTCAGAGTTGTCAAAGCTGCTACCATAGTTATGGCACTGGAAAGAAAAAATTATTTCTTTGATCAAATGCGAGCCAAGAAGCTAACTCAACTGCTTGATCAGCTAAAAAGAAATTGCGACCCACCCAGTCCAACGTCTTACTATGACAGAGCAGTACACGCTCAGTTGGATATGGACCTTATCGCTTTGCAAATGACTATAAAAAGTTTGGAAATGGATCAAGAGTTGATGATTCCAGGGGATCCCACAGGACCCACAGATGAGTAAGCAGAATCTTTATCTCAGTACATAGAGCCATCCAAAGAACCGGTTGCTACTACAACTGAGCCAGTCAAGGATGTGACTCAAACATCTTCTGCTCATCCATCTTCTACAGCTGATCCTCACATGTACTCAGATGCTGATTTATCACTGGCTAATATCGATGAAATCATTCAGTCAGTAGCCACAGATGTTCAGCTTAATTTTCCTTCGACTGAAGCAGTTGATACATCAACTGATCAAGAAATTGCAGAGACTACTATTCCAACAACTGAGGAACAAGTTCAGTGTAACGTACCGTACTTTTTACTACTTAAAATTTACGAAAAAATTAAAAATTTTCTTAGATAAATTGTGAGCCTTCAAAATTCGATAAAATAAACTGTACGTCTCAAAAGTTGTTGCAACAAAAGATCGGAAACTAAAGTTCGACAAAATTATTGAACATTTTCAGTAAAACTAAAAACTTGGGCGGTCCTCGGGTCTAGCCTCCCCCTCAGTCCAAGCCTGCTTCTTGGTCCCCACCTCTAGCCTCCTCATAAACATCCTCACCTGCATCGATAAAGTCTAGTGAGTCTAAAGACTCAACACGTATAAACTGGAAGTAACGAATAATACGTAATAAAACCACATGCAACTTCAAAATAGAGCTTACATACTTGAAACTTGAACTTGCAATTTACTTGAACATACATACATAATAAAGACGTTCCATAACGTGAAAATTTCTCATAAACATGCTTGCATACTTGTACATACATAACTTCATCATTTTGCGTAAAGGCATGTTTCAAAGCAAATGACCCATAACATAATCGCCTGATCAGACTAAACCACAGTACTGGGCTGACAGGGACGTATCCACTGCCACATACATAAGATCCACGTTCATGCTTTAACGGGCAGATTGGTCCCCGTTCATTATTTAACGCTTTCCAATCCTGATCTAAACCCGTTCATGATTTAACGGGGTGGGTTGGTCCATGTTCATGATTTAACGCTTTCCAACCCCATACATAAATTGATCACAAGACATTTAGCATACCTCAAAAACTTAAAAATATTTTATTTGCACGTCAACATACTTACTTGCCGTTGAGGAATTCTTTGGATCTCATTTGAATACTAACATGAAATTGAATACTTAACTTGCATAACTTAGACATAGGTAATCGTCCTCACCACCAAAGTAAAATAAATATCTTATGATATTCTAAATAACTCGGGACTTGACCTCATTTAAACATCGTACTAAACTATGACATGAAACCCCAAGCAAACAATAAAAGTTTCCCAAATACGTGAGTACACGGACCTCGTCCCCGGGTCCGTGTATGGGTCTGTGTATGTTTGCAAAAGAAATACTCGGAAAGAAGAAAGGACACGGACCGTGCTAGGGTCCGTCTAAGGGTCCGTGTAGGCTCGCAAAACTGGCACCAAGAAGAAAACAAAGGCACGGACCCCGTGCCAGGGTCCGTGTTCGGGTCCGTGTACCTGCGTAAATTGTAAACCCACGAAAATTCAGTACATGTGCTGCTCAACGTTCTAGACTCGATTGTACGGACTATGAATCGACACCACGAGACCATCTTAGGATGCTACTACATCGACTTAAGCCTATACAATTGCCCCAAAACAACCACGTATCACAAGTAACCCAATAACCTCGTGAACACGATTTTTGACAACAAAACGATTTTTACGACTATTCAAGCTCCCAAGTGCCTAACGACCCAAAAAGGATCATTAACAGTATATCTACACGCAGCAATGATCACCGTCGTTCCCCAACGAAGCCTGTAACAAATAAACTTCAAGAACACATCAATAACATAATTTTTCAGAAAATGTAGTTTGGGCAGTCCCACGAAAATGATCATAACTCACTCAATTTTTATCCAAATAACTCGAATTTATATAGAAGGTATAAAAAAGTTCTACGTTTCATATGTTGAAAGATTTCTCAGAATCACGACCAAAAAATCGCAATTTTAAATATGACAGCAAAAATCGTGATTTGTGATCCAAAACCCATTTCAAAATTTATCCAACCATCGTTGCCCAAACTCCTACACATCACACATGTATTTTTACGCATAAATAACAACACAACGCATAATATGACGAGATCGATGCATAAACGAAAGAATATACGTGACTTTTATGTGAAATACTCACGATACGGCGATACCAAAGCGGAGACGGAGCGAGGGACGATCCCGGACGAACGTGGCTCGATTTTACTTTGAAGAAAACTCAACAAAACTTTCTGGAAAATTTTAGAGGGGGCAGCTGCTCTATCCCTCAAGAACCCTAATATTTGCTATTAAAATGTGTAATTGAGATGTGTATGTGTGTGTTGTGTATCTTACGTGTATATGTGTGTGTGTTAGTGGTGTGTGTGTGTGTGTTTAGTAATTAAGGGGAAAAAATTTAGCTTAATTACATAATTAACCATGCTAATCAATATATTAATTACGACGTTAACTCAATTAACATTTAATTAAAAATACTATCCCTACTAATTTTTAAATAAAATTCCCTAATTAAAATAAAGAGCACAAGCACTAAATCTTAAAGGTTTTAAAATCTTAAAATCACCTAATAAATAAATTAGGCTTTAAAATACTAAAAATTCATAAATTAATTAAAATACCCCACCCTTAATAAAATACCGCATTATAAAATTGCCAAAATCGTCGTCGGTCTCTTTTCTCGATCCCGACTCGAATAATCGCCTGAAACATGAAACTCGAAAAACATTTTAACGTGCATCACGTAAACAAGAATAATTTAAAATAATGCATTTAAATAAATCTTGCATGGCTAAAACTCAATTTAAATTTTAAATAATTTATTTAACAGTTAAATAATTGCATGGGTTATACGTGTACTGAATTTGGGCACTACATTCAGTCTTTTATCCCAACTGAACAAGAAGTTCAAACTGAAGAGCCAGTTCAATCAGCAATCATGACTGAACAGACAGTTTTTGAAGAAACTGAAGAGGCTCAGCTGAACTCAGCAGAAACTGACGAAGTTCCAGCTGAAGAGCCAGTTAGAATTTCAGTTGTTCACACAACTGAAGAACCAACTTCTCAACCGACTTATCATCAAGAAGAAGAGCCAATCATTTCATCTGTTGATCCTAATCTTTTTTCTCCTCCACAACTTCAGCAAGAAGCATTACCAGAACAGGTCTCAGAAAGGGTAACACTTGAAACTGAACAAACTGACAGGGTTCTGGTCATCTTCAATCAAGAGAACAGGGAGCAACAACCAGAAACTTCTGGAGCCATGCCTCCTGGTATTTCATCAGATATTGAATCCATACTTGAAGACATTAAGACCATTCAGTCCAATTTGTCAGATATGATGACTGTCATTTCCAACATTGACTCAAACCAGCTAGCGTTCCAACTGAAGCTCAACTCTTCCCAAGAGTTTGCTACGGGGAGACTATAGCAAATTCAGAAAGATGTAGCATCTCTATACTTTCAGATGGAAGAAATCAGGAAAGACAGGGTATCGACTGCAGCTTATTTTAAAACTCAAGAACTATTTGGAAGACACTTTGAGAGAGTGGAGAAAACTGCACAGCACTCAGAAGAAAAGAATCGGTCGACACAGGGAAAAGACACACAATTCTACGCACAAAAATCTGAAAAAAGCTCTTTCCTAATTTTCAGTCTTCAAACATTAGTTTTCAAGCTTTCCAGTAGTTGTTCTAGCATTCTAGCTCTTTGCTAACCCCTGAACCTCTGGTGGAGAGTCTGCTGTCAACCTTTACCTCTTCAACTGCTACTTCTGACACTGACTCCCCACATTCCTCATCGACAAGTTTGAACCTTTCTGGTAACATCAACACTCTTGTGGCATAGTCCACTGAGATGTAGAACTTCCCAACACAGAAACTGATGGTTTTCTTTTCTTGATCCTCATCCTCACTCAGCAAATCATCGTCTTCGTCTACCAACTTATCTTCAGTGGTGAACCTACCAAACTTGGACTTACTCTCGACCTGATCTTGTACGACTGGAATATCAATCATAGGTTCATTTCTTAACTTAGCAGACTCTTCTCTTCTTGCAATAGCTTTTTCTCTCAACAATCGTCTTTTCTGATTCCTAGTTAGTGGCCTAGGGAACTTTTTGTGTTGGGCCACTCTCTAAGACTCATCAAACTCGCGTCTAGCAGGAAGCACGTACCTATTCTTTTCTCCCCTTCCCTCCATCATTTTCTCTTTTGAAACTTCATCCACACGCCGCTCTCTGCCTTGATCAGCTGATACTTTCTTGGTTTCCACCCTTTTAGACTCAACTCTACATACGTTTCTCCTGTCCGAGTATCTTTTGGTACTGATTGAGAGATGACTCCCCTCTGAACCATTGATTCTCAAGCACTGACCTATCGAAGAAACGTTGGTTCCTCGGTCTATAAGCCACTGATTCACCAACATCTTTGGGGAAATGTAGCTGAACTACTCTTACTCGATCAGTAATATGCCTTCCATTAGCTTCGAACAATTGACCCTTCGGGATTCAGCATTTCTTAATTATTCGGTCTTTCACTGCAAAGGATCGGCTTCTTCTCTCATTGAGAAGATCTCTCAAACCTGTCACATTCATATTGACAGAAGCTATTGGGGGAAAAAGGATGTCATCCACTGCCATGGACTCTTGTTTGTCAGGGAATTTCAAGATCCCCTTATTAATTTTGTCCTGCAGAATATTTTTGGAAGCCCAATAAGATTTAGTAGTGTGATTGTATGAGTTGTGGTACTTACAATATTCTCGACCTTTCAACTTTTCTTTGGGTGGCATCCTATGATCAGGTGGAAAGGTGATGAATTTCTCTTTTACCAAAAAATCAAAAACTTCCTCGGTCTTTGACACATCGAACGTGTACTGCATATCCTTGGGGAGTTGGGAGCTATTCTTCTTCTCAAGTTCTTCTGGTTTCTTTTTAGCAGGGGAATTGTACAAGAACCAGCTGATCGAATTTCTGCCAATATCACATCTTCCACCTCCTGATAATAAGACCCCATAGCAGTTCTTTTTTTGTACGACTCTTCCCGTAACAGTTCTTCGTATTCAGCAACCTTGGCAGCCAGCTCAAAGAAATCCCTGAACTCCATACCTTGGAATTTCTTTCTTAATTCAAAATCCAACCCTTTTTGTGCCATCTTCACGAACTTGGTCTCTGGTAGGAACACCTTATACCTATTTTTCATCTTTTTGAACCTATCAATAAAAGACTCCACAGATTCTCCTTTCTTTTGGGTGACCCTGGATAAATCGGCAATACACACTTCTGGATCTGTTATATATAATTGAATGTGAAATTGTCTTTCCATCTCTTGCCAACTTTTTGCGTGTTTTCTTGATTGCTCGCAAGCGCACGACGTCAAGTTAAAGTAAAATGTATTTTTAAGTACGAGTGTCGATCCCACGAGGAGTGTATACTAAAATAAATATCAATTCTTGTAATTAAAATAGTCTCAACTTTATTTAGAAAATAAAGAAAGGTTTTGTGCGTTGTCTAACAACTCAATTTCGATTACCAATTTAAATTAAGCACCGAATGAGAAAATATACTGAGAGAGAGAGATCATCTAGAGAAATGATTTCACTGAGTATCAACGATAATAATTCTCGGATGCAATTACAATTTCGAATTCCAAATATTTAATGGCCAAGAACACTTAATTGTTTTATTCCTCCTTTCCCACGTGACGAATAAGTTATACCGATCAAACTCCGACTTTATTATTCCTAATTAAAATCTAAGTTTAATGGGTAGATGCAAACAATGTTCTTACCTAAGCCTCGCTAAAGTTATACGCCTTCCGAACGCTATAAACATTTAACGATGTGTTTCTAATGATCTATAACCCTATTCCCTCTCCCGAGTTGTAGAATTAATCAAATCACACACAATTTATGGCCAATAAATTGCAGTAAAATATAACGAAGAAACACAATTAAACGATAAAGAATTCAATCATGTAAAAGCACCGAATCAAATTATCGTATCCACAAAGCTACGTCATTCTCTAGACTGAAAGATTAGTTCATGACGAAATATAAATAAACACAATGCATGTTTGAAGATTCAGACATTGAGTTTACACGAAAATATAAAAAACGAAAGATAAAAGACAAATCCGAAGTGTCGTCTCTGTGTCCAGATCCGTCGTTCTTCGTATCTGCGATCGATCTTCGCGTTCCCGATCTTCGTCTCTCGAGTTCTCTCGCTCTCCTAGGTGTTTCTCTCTGAAAAACGACGATCCTTGACTCTGAACCCTTCTCGTTCTTTTAGGTCCGCCACCGGGCCTCAAGTCGAGGCCCATGATTTTTCTTTTCGCCGCCACTAGCGTCGCGGCGCTGTGACATTAGCGCCTAGGCGCCCGTCAAATTCCCGAGTTAGCGCCGCGGCGCTAGTAGTCAGCGCCTAGGCGCTTAAAGCACGCACTCTCGAGCGCTGCGGCGCTTCTTTGGTGGCGCTACGGCGCTAGTCATACGAATAAAATGGCGCTGAGGCGCTAAGTTTGAGCGCTGAGGCTCTCTTCTCTTCACCTTTTATTGCTTCAAATCCCTTTTATTAGCTCTAAATCATCCACTAATCGTTATCTCCTGCACATAACAAAAACAACAAAAACAAAGCATAATTCTATTCGAAAACTAACAAAATTCATTTGGATTCAATATATAAATTAAGTGCAATTCTTGCACTTATCAAACCCCCCAAACTTGAACTTTTGCTAGTCCCGAGCAAAATAAATGTAAAGAATAGGAATGCAGACTCAAACGGGAATTCAAAGCAATGACTAAAGTCATGGTTATGCACAATGTGAGAATGGCCTCAGATTAAATTATTTTTGTATGATTCGCAATTACTCGAGAGTCACGTGTGTGTGTGATATGTCAATATTTATCTACCTCATCGAATGCTCAAATCGATTCACAACACCTAGTCACCTTCAAAACTCAAGAATTCTTCACCCAACTCAACTTACACTTCATTTAATCACACTTCGACTTGCACAGATCACAAAGGACTTTGTAGGTGATTATTTGGTTCAAAAGATATTCAACACAAATCTCCCAACGATGAAATCACACAGTGAGATGCTTGCACGCAAATGATTAAAGTTAATGCTCGTTGATAATGTTTTTCAGGGATCCATAGGCTTGACTTGAACAACTTTTCTCCACTAGTATATTGGATAAATGTGACTAGGTTAATAGGTCTTTGAGGCTTGTAACGTTAGGCTACGGCTCATGGCTTCAATAAAGGTATGGATATCAAAATTTTGAGAGAAATAAATGACTTTTCATAACTTTCACTCAATTTCATTCACTTTTCATTCACCATCTCCTTATTGTTTCTCCTCATTCATATCTTTTATCTCCCAGATGTTTTCTTTTTCACCACATCTGATTCATCATTTTTCTTCTTCTTTTCTTTCCAACTCCTTTATACATATTTCATTTTTTTTTTCAGCCAAGGAGCATTTGAATCATTACAACACCAATGAATTTATTTCTCTCAAAGTCAGGTAGGAAAATAAGTATATAAGCTTCATTTGGTAGTTGTTGTGGGATATAGAAAAGATACAAGTGGGGGTTAGTTGTGTGTCTTTGACACACACCACTTGATTTTCAGTAGGCTCAACTTGGGACACTAGGGATATTTCATGTTCATTAGGTAGGCTCAAAAGCTCAACGGTTCCAAAGATCGCCTAAATCATTCCTATGTCACATATTATCCGTATTTCGCCTTGAAAAGTGTTCAAGCAAGTTCTAGACTCCATCAATCCATTAATCAACTCACATAAACTAATCACATGCAGCTTTCAGCCAAAAAGATATATGAGATAGGTGTACGAAGAAAAGTCAAGCATCTCATTCTACTCAAGGCTCAATGGGCTAACAATGGATAAAGAACCAAGAACGAAGGCCCAAAGATATTGAACAACTGCCTAGGTCATTTCTGTGCTTGCAAAAGTGCCATTCAATGTCATGCAAAATTTGCTAAACTCAGAGTTCCATCGTTTAATAAGTATCCCAGACATGCAAATTTACTCTAAGCACCGATGATATCAATAACACGACCGTGCATAAGAAATATGACTCCCCAGTACTCATGAATGCATTTTTTTCTTTTGAATCACGATTCATCTTCATCATTGGCCTCACAATAACATCACCATGACTTAACCTAATATTTTTTTTTAAACGCTACTGTGCAGGTCATAACTAATCATGCAATCCAAAGAAAGACACGAGAGCAAAGCAATAAAACAATTAAAGCAAAGTACAAGTCAAGTACGACAAACCCCCCAAACTTAAGTACGTTCATTGTCCCCAATGTACAGTAATAAAGCAAAAAAAACAGGGAACCACGTACCTCGTACAGCGAGCATCGGGACTCGCTGTCGTTGCCTGACAGCTCAGGCTCCTCCTCATCATCATCATCCTGCCCATACTCATCCTCAATGAGTGTGTGGGAAAACGCCGGCGGCTGTGGATACGGCTCATCTGAGGCATCTGTCGTAGGGAATCGCTGTGCGAGGACACGAGTAAAATCATGCATGTAATCCATGTACTCGCGTGTCATCTGCCAATGCTCGCGCTCAATCTGCCTCCGCTGACGGGAAATCTGGCACTGTCGCTGCATCATGCGCTCAATAGCACCGATACGCTGGCTGTTGGTCTGAGGACCGCCGGTCTCCGCCTGACGTGCACGTGAACGAGGCTGCGCACCACTCCCTGATGCCTCTCCCGGCGCATGAACAACCACACTCCGTCGCCTATCCATCGGACGGTCTGCGGATAGTGATATATCCCATTTTGTGTGAAGTAGTGTCTCACTGTCATCCCACATCACACCTGCTGCATGACAAAGATCTGTGATCGTCGAAGAGTGGGGCATGCTGACAGTAGATGTGCCCCTAGCCCCCTGTAGCATAGATGTCAAAATAATGCGGCCTGCGTCTACTGTTCGGCCGGTGAGGATGCAGAATACCAAAGCCGCCTTCTTTTTGGTCACATCGGACACATGCCCAGATGGCATCAACCGTGAGGCCACAAAATGATACCAATTATATGCCTGCCTCTATAGTGAAGTCGCCGGAAATGTGACCGGGGCTCGTTGATTATTCAGTTTCCAAACGGTGCCCGGCTCACAGAGTGTGTCAATGACAGTCTCGTACGGGTACGGTTCCCTCATGAACAATGTATACCCGTCAGTCTCGTAATCCGGCATGCCATATAGGGAGTTAATAGTAATGCTGTCGAAGGCAACAAACCAGCCTCGAATCCTAACGTGATACTCTTCATGCTTTACCTTCAAGTTGGCGTAGAATTCCCTCACCAGGGACATCACAGCATCAGCGGGTGGCTTAACAAACTCGCCCCATTCCATGGAGCGAGCATGAGTCAATGTGGTGCACTCGGGGTAGCTCTGCTCCATCCCCCGTTCCTGCTGCATATTTTTTTCTAACAACTTCAAATAATTTTCTGCCGCCTTTGCATCCCAGAACCGTCGTCTGTCAAAAGTAGGATTCGACGACTCGCCAACTTCCACTTGGCCCCTTTTGCTCTTCTTTTTCGGAGGCATGATCAAGCTTCAACAACAAATCCAAACAAAACAATATACCAACAACAACAATATCCCAATAACAATATCCAACCAACGCAACAATTCGCCACCCTTACTACCAACACTATCAATCAATAAGGAGTTTCGCTGTAATAATCAACATCTCCAATCTAACTATATTTGACAACGAATTCACTGAGGACTTTTATCGAACACCTTGCGTATGCAATTCACTAAAGCAATTCCACAAAATCTCAAGCTTGATAATCAAGAATTTTGATACCACAAACAGTTACCTTGTTATAGATGGTGTAAAGTTCGCTCCAATTTCGGCCGCCACTAGCGCCGATGTTTGTGGTGGAAATTTCGTCAACAACCTTGGTCCAAAGGAATTAGGAGTGAGATATGAATGTGAATTTCGCTTGGGAATGATTAGTGTTGTGTATGATAGAGTTTTCAAGGTAAAATTTGTGGGTGTTGGCCGATTTCGGTGGTGGAGAGGGTGAGAGGCGCGGCGGTGTTTCTTTTGTGGAGAGTAGAATGAAGTTTCGGACCCCCTTTTTTTTCCTTAACTCACGACCTAGCGCTGCGGCGCTGAAAATGTAGCGCCGCGGCGCTTAACGCACGAATACTCGGGCGCCGCGGCGCTGAACGTAAGCGCCTAGGCGCTTGACCGCTTTCAACTTCTTAGCGCTGCGGCGCTAACTTCCTAGCGCCGCGGCGCTTAGCGTACGCATTTCCTGGCGCTGCGGCGCTGTAACTCAGCGCTTAGGCGCTTATTCTTTGAAAATTTTGGATTTTCTGAGCCTCTTTCTGCACACTCCGGTTCACCTAGTACCTGCATAATAACTTTTAATATCAATATCCAATCTTCACACGCCAAAATAAATAAAAAGAAAACCTAAAAACTAATGCGAAGAATTAAATAACTGAAAAGAAAATGGAATGAAACGAAAGCAGGAAATGATACTGGTTGGGTTGCCTCCCAACTAGCGCTTGGTTTAACGTCGTCAGCCCGACTGGAACCTGTTTGATCAGATCAATTTGTAACTGTCGATATTCCTTACTTCAGTCCCATAGTAAGGCTTAAATCGCTGTCCATTTACTTTGAAAGTTCGTCCGTCATTGCACTTTAGCTCGACGGCTCCATAGGGGGACACCGTTTCCAAGACAAATGGCCCTGACCATCGTGACTTTAACTTACCAGGGAACAACTTTAGACGAGAGTTGTACAGCAGTACCTGTTGTCCTGGTTTTAGCTCCCTTCGAACTATGATCTTGTCATGCCACTTCTTGGTTTGTTCTTTGTAGATCTTGGCATTCTCATAGGCGTCATTTCGAAATTTGTCCATCTCGCTCAATTGCAGCTTTCTAACCTCGCCAGACGCTTTCAGATCAAAATTCAACTTCTTCACGGCCCAAAATGCCCTATGCTCCAACTCCAATGGTAGGTGGCATGCTTTTCCAAATACTAGCCGGTAGGGAGACTTCCCAATAGGCGTCTTGAATGCAGTTCTATAAGCCCATAGCGCATCATCCAACTTCAATGCCCAATCCCTCCAGTTTGTGTTGACAGTCTTTTCCAGTATCTGCTTAATTTCCCGGTTGGATACTTCAGCTTGTCCATTTGACTGCGGATGATATGCTAGTGCCACCTTGTGCTTCACATTGTATTTGGCCAATAGTGAGTTGAAAATTCTATTGCAAAAATGCGTACCTTCATCACTTATGATGGCCCTCGGTGTTCCAAACCTGGTGAAAATGTTTTTCTGTACGAATTTCGCTACAACATGAGAGTCATTAGTACTGGTGGCGATTGCTTCCACCCATTTCGACACATAATCAACAGCTAACAGAATGTAAGAATAGCCAGAGGAAGGGGGAAAAGGTCCCATGAAATCTATGCCCCAAACTTCAAAAAGTTCCACTTCCAAAACATTTGTCAGTGGTAATTCGTGACGCCTAGAGATGTTTCCTAACCTTTGGCATCTATCACATGATTTCACTAAGGTATAACTATCCTTAAACAAACTAGGCCAGTAAAAACCAGATTGTAATACCTTAGCTGCTGTTCGTGATGCTCCGAAATGTCCACCATAAGGTGAAGAATGACATTTCTCCAGAATTTGTTGCGCTTCGATATCTTCTACGCACCTCCTAATCACTCGGTCAGCACACCTCTTATACACGAACGGATCGTCCCAATAGAAGAACTTTATATCATGGACGAACTTCTTTTTCTGATGGTAGCTCATATCTGGGGGAAGGGTTCCACAAGACAAATAATTAGCAATATCAGCAAACCAAGGAAGTACAGAGTTTACCTCAAAGAGCTGCTCATCTGGATAAGTTTCTTGTATGGCTCCCTCTTCTTCCTTCTCCTCTCGCTCAAGTCTTGACAGGTGGTCAGCCACTTGATTTTCACATCCCTTTCTATCCCTTACCTCAAAATCAAACTCTTGGAGCAACAAGATCCACCTTATCAAGCGTGGCTTTGCATCCTTCTTGGCAAATAAGTATCGGATAGCTGCATGATCAGTGAAAACTATTACCTTTGTACCTACCAAGTAGGGTCTGAACTTGTCAAAGGCGAATACTACTGCGAGCATCTCATTTTCGGTAGTTGTGTAGTTTTGCTATGCAGCATCCATGGTACGACTTGCATAGTAGATTGATCTGAAGAATTTATCACGTTTCTGACCCAACACCACACCCACTGCATAATCACTGGCATCGCACATCAGCTCAAAGGGTTGCTCCCAATCCGGCGCTATCATGATTGGTGCAGTCACCAATGCTTTCTTGATCTTCTCAAACGCCTGCAGATAATCATCATCAAAAATAAAGGTGGATTCTTTCTCAAGCAAATTACACAGAGGTTTAGTAATCTTAGAAATTTTTTTGATAAATCTATGATAAAACCCGGCGTGCCCTAAGAAGCTCCTTATTCCCTTGATGTTCTTTGGTGGAGGGAGTTTTTCAATTGCAACCACTTTGGCTTTGTCAACCTCTAATCCCTTAGAAGACACTTTATGTCCAAGAACAATGCCCTCTTGGACCATAAAGTGACACTTCTCCCAGTTAAGAACTAGGTTTTTTTCTTGGCATCTCTGCAAAACAAGGGATATGTTATGTAAACAGTGATCAAAAGAATATCCAAATACCGAGAAGTCATCCATGAAGACTTCCATGATGTCCTCCACCATGTCTGCGAAAATGGCCATCATACACCTCTGAAAAGTAGTTGGTGCATTGCATAGTCCAAAAGGCATCCTCCTAAAGGCAAACGTGCCATAGGGGCATGTGAATGTTGTCTTTTCCTGATCTTCTGGTGCTATGGCAATTTGGTTATAACTTGAATAGCCATCTAAGAAACAGTAGTGACAATAACCTGCAAGTCTATCAAGCATCTGATCAATAAAAGGTAATGGAAAATGATCTTTTCGTGTGGCATTGTTCAACTTTCTATAATCAATACATACTCGCCAACCAGTTACAGTACGAGTAGATATTAATTCATCATTTTCATTTTTGACCACTGTCATCCCACCTTTTTTTGGTACAACTTGCACAGGAGATACCCAGCTACTGTCAGAAATAACATAAATTACACCAGCATTTAACAATTTCAGTACCTCATTCTTCACAACCTCTTTCATTGCTGGGTTCAACCTCCTCTGGTGATCCACATAAGGAGTATACGACTCCTCCATTAAAATTTTATGTATGCATATAGTGGGGCTAATTCCCCTAATATCAGATATCGACCATCCTAAAGCAGTTTTATATTTTCTTAGCACTCTCAATAATTTATCTTTTTCATCACATGAAAGGGAGGAAGAGATAATTATCGGATACGTCGGTTTCTCACCTAAAAATGCATAGCACAGGTGGCTTGGCAACTCCTTCAAATCAGGGGAAGGTGGTTTTACCTCTAATTTCTCATTCACATTCAACTCCTCGTGCGGTGCATCTTTTCTCTTTTCTTTCTGCAGTGCGTCAAGAGCCACCAATTGCTCTTTCACTTCCCAATTATCTTCATCAACTGTTCCTGCCGCACCTATCAGACAACTCTCCAAGGGATCCCTCATTCCTGCACAATCAAGAGCCAAACATGAGTCTATAACATTAATGCTTTTACAAGTGCTTACCTCATTCGACCCCTTCATGGCGTGATAGATGTTAAAAATAACTTCTTCTCCACCAACTCTCAAGGTGAAATCACCCTTATGAACATCAATCAATGCCCTTCCAGTCGCCAAGAATGGTCTTCCAAAGATCAATGGAGCATCATGATCTTCTTCCATATCTAAAATCACAAAGTCAGCAGGAAAAATAAACTTATCCACTTTTACCAATACGTCCTCGACGATCCCACGCGGATACGTGAGACTTCTGTCTGCAAGCTGTAGGGTGATAGTAGTTGGTTTAACTTCTCCAAGCTCCAATTTCCTGAAAATAGAAAATGGCATCAAATTAATACTTGCTCCTAAATCACATAAAACTTTACTACAATGAGAACCACCAATAAAATAAGGAATAGTAAAACTCCCTGGATCTTTCAATTTTTGTGGTAATTTCTTTGTAGGATGGCACTGCACTCCTCAGTAAGCTTCACAGTCTCAAACTCTTGCAGCTTCCTCTTTTTAGACATCACATCTTTAATAAACTTTGCATAATTCGGCATTTGCTCCAAAGCATCAGCAAATGGTATGTTGATGTGTATCTTCTTGAAAATCTCCAAGAACTTTGCAAACTGATCATCTAAAGTCTTTTTCTTGAATCTCTGAGGGTAGGGTAGAGTCGGCTTATACACTGGAGGTGGTTCAACTTTGATTTCAGCCGTGGATCCCAGTCTTTAAAGCCATGGTTTGGGCACTTCCTCAGCAGCTCCTTGTATCTCTCCCATGCTTCATACAAGTGCTCGAATTCAGTCTGCCTAAACGTGCTGATCTCTATCTTGAACTGGGCAGACTTTGCAGGGGGAAAGTACTTCGCTAAAAATTTCGTGGCTAGCTCATGCCATGTCGTGATGCTTCCCAAGGGAAGCGAATGTAGCCATCCTCGTGCTTGATCCTTAAGAGAAAACGGAAACAAACGCTGTCTAATAATATCATCAGAAACATTATTAATCTTTACCGTGTCCGTTATCTCCAAGAAAGTCCTCAAATTGGTAGCATTGATGGTCCCTCGAGCAATGCCAGAATAGTGGTTAGAGAGCACTGGTCTAAAGTGATCTCTGATGGGTCTCGCCTCTGGCTGAATGTGTTCGTCATTCTCCCTGTTCTCAGCCATTGCGTTGATCTCTTCCCTCCTTGCTTTCCTTAGTCTCCGTGCAGTTCTTTCGATCTCCGGATCAAAAACAAGCAGCTCAGGGCTTTTCGATCTTCGCATACACTGTCAAACAAAGAAAATAAATGAATCAATATCCATAAAATAAAATAAAGAGATCTAAATTAAAATCTAGACTAATTGGTAACAATATTGATATAAATTTAAATTTAGACACTCCCCGGCAACGGCGCAAAAAACTTGTTGCGTGTTTTCTTGATTGCTCGCAAGCGCACGACGTCAAGTTATAGTAAAATGTATTTTTAAGTACGAGTGTCGATCCCACGAGGAGTGTATACTAAAATAAATATCAATTCTTGTAATTAAAATAGTCTCAACTTTATTTAGAAAATAAAGAAAGGTTTTGTGCGTTGTCTAACAACTCAATTTCAATTACCAATTTAAATTAAGCACCGAATGAGAAAATATACTGAGAGAGAGAGAGAGAGAGAGCATCTAGAGAAATGATTTCACTGAGTATCAACGATAATAATTCTCGGATGCAATTACAATTTCGAATTCCAAATATTTAATGGCCAAGAACACTTAATTGTTTTATTCCTCCTTTCCCAAGTGACGAATATAATCTGGATGGTAAACCTGGCTATGTGTTCCATGTTGGACTGGCCATCCTCCCCAGATAATAAACTGAAATCATGAACTCTATAACCCCTTGGATACGGGTTATTAACATCTATATAATCTGGATAGGGTTTGTGGAACTCTGGGCGGCCTATCTATCTCAAGACCGGCCCATATAGCTCTTGAACAATTTCTCTCACTATTTCTGGATCAATCACGTGGATGTTCCGTGCTGGGAGTTGGTTATGGTAATAATTTTCCCCCGAGCTTGGCATCCCACATTTAAACCAAAGTTACTTCTTGGGAATCCCCCATCTACTCCTTGAAAATCCATGTGTGAAATATCTTCATACGCCCCCGGTTGATACAGGGGATTTGTCACGCTGTAAACCTGAGTAACAGGTTGCTTCGAGCTCCCCACTCAATGAGCACGTGAATAAGGCTGAGCTGTCCCTCCTAAGGTCTCTTCTCTCCTGTGATGTGGTGTATACCTTCTTTCTGGGTGATTTGGGAGAGTGAACTCTGGGCGGCGGGGATCGCCAGCCCATGAGTTCCTACTGCTTGGTCAAATTCATGGACCTGGTTGCTTCCTTGATCAGTCTCATTGACAGTGGTATTTTGATCCCCTCGGATAGACTGATTCGGTTTACTCAGTAGAGTCTTCAAACAGTCAGACATTGCCTTAGATAATGCCTGTGAAATTTCCTCAATCTTTATAGCAGTCAATTCTTCCATCACTCTGTTTGAAACTTGATTATACGTAGTCGGAACCTGCAGATCAACTTCTTCGGCCTGTGGTTCAACAACAGGTTGCTCTGGCTGTTGAACATGAGTTCCCTCTTGATTAGCCAAAGACTCCCCGCTCTCCTGACTAACGTTTTCTTTTCTTCTTGGCGGCATAGTGAAGGTCCCACTGGACGTGCCAAAAATTGTTTGCACAATATTGATATTTACGGGCGTGTCAGTTGCGAAGTTGCACCAACTTGTGTGAAAAACAATAAAATCTAACTTTTAACTATTCAAGCGACATGAATTCTAAATTCGACCGTGAATTCTAGTCTCCTAAAACAAATGCAATGCCAAAATGAAGAAAATTATTGGAAATTGATAGAAATAAATCCCTAACATACTTTTGAATTTACAAAAACTGAAGGAATTCATCAAAACATGAAAAATATAATAAATTATTGCTGAAATCTAAAACGTGAAGACCTAGAATGTTAGAACAACTATTGGAAAGCTTGAAAACTTATGCTTGAAGATTGAAAATTAGCAGAGAGCTTTTTGCAGATTTTTGTGTGTAGAGTTGTGTGTGTTCCTCCCTGTGTCGGCCGATTCTTTTCTTCTGACTGTTGTACAGTTTTCTCCACTCTCCCATGATCTCATCTATCTGCTCCACTATCTCCTCCTATTTGCACGTCTTTTGACTAAATCAAACTAATTTAAATTATTGATGGGCTTATTCTTTTTTTCCTTGGAATTGGGCTTGTTTATTTTGTGCGTAATTAAAATACTGCTCCAACATATACATTTTGAAAAAGCCAATTCCTCGAAATAATTGTTCTGCCCAATGCTCAAATAACGTGAAGTGTGTCCATTCCATGTTAAAATGGAAGACTACTTTAATCTCATTTTTTAAATTTTATATATTATAAAATTTAATGGAAGGGACAACCCAACTACTTCAAATTGGCACGATTACGGTCTGAAAATTGGCATAAAAGGTTGCCTGAATTTTCGCTGTTTTGGATTGATTTTGCTTGATTATTTCCATTAAGGTTCCGTGTTTTGGCATCGGAAACATTCGGAGTTAAGACCAATACTTTTCTAATGGCATTAAGTGAGATTAAAATAAGTGTCGAATTTGAAATATTCTGAAAATATTGAAAATAATCTTCGATTGAAAATAATGATAATAATAATTTTGATTTGGAATTATATTTTAAAATTTCAAGTTAAATTCAATTTGCAATACATGTTTAGAAATTAATTTTGCATGTTATATATTACGTCAAATATTATGAATATTTATTTGATATGGACATTTATTATTGAAATTTTAAATCCAAAGTATGATCTGATTGAGTTCGTCACAGACTAGTTTGTTAATTATAGGTCTTAGAGTCCACTAATCTAATATTCCTGGGAACGTTGCGGTGTCTAAGGAGTTTGATTTTTAAAGAGACTTTAGTCATATCAATTTTTTGTAAGAGTAATATTGAAAATGTTGATTTTGTTATTAACTAATTATTATATAAAAAATTAAGGGAGAAAAAAAAGCCATTTTAGAACTACCTAGATGTGAGAGGCCTGCAAAGATTCAGTCAATCTCCAATAGAGAGAAGAGTCAGTTCAATACGAGAATCCTTGGCAAATAAATCCTTAAACTCTACGACTGGTTGTCTGCACACCATCGTATAATAATACATTATTCCATCCAATATTTCATCGGATCCCACAAGTTCTTGTCTCCAAGACCTCAAATGATTCTTCGTGGTAGTTTATATATTCAACTTTATCAACATCCGAAATGCAAAATTAAATGTCTCATTCTCATAATGCATGCATTTTCAATTTCAGTTTTAATAAATACGTAATTTTAATGTATAAATATCTTAATTTGTTGAAAAATAATAATTTATATATTTGAATGTTGAAAATAAGAGTTTTAAATATTGAAAATTAGTGCGTTATGATGTATGTAATGATGTATTTGTTTTTGGATTATTTCCAAAGAAATAAATAGGTCTCTCAATTTGTGAAGAAAATCACAATTGAGTAGAGAAAATTTTATGAAGTGTGTAGTTTGATAAATTTTGTGAGTTTGAGATTTTTACTTTTTACCGTAAATTTTTACTTTTAACACGTTATCAGCACGATACTCGAAATTTCAGTTCTCCATATTTTTTCAAGCTCCAAAACACAAAAAAAAAATAACAATATTCAAAAGTAAGAGTATTTACTTTAATGTTTATTTATTTTTATTGTGTATATATTTAATATATAATATCATGTTATTATATAAAAGGAGTGTATGACACTTCATTATAATAACGTGATGTTATTATATTATTATACCAAGTTTATAATTTTATTGTGTTACTGTTTATTTATTGTGTATATATATTTGAATAATATCATGTTATTATATAAAAAGAGTCAATGACACCTCATTATAATAATGTGATGTGATTATTTCACTGTTTATATATTTTTATTGTGTTACATAATAATTATATATATATTTGTATAATGTCACAGTATTATATAAAAGGAGTCTCTGACATCTCATTATAATATTGTGATATGATACATAATTATTTAAACATTATTAACATTATATACATCATATTATTACCATAAAATTTACATATACATACATTTATTTTTTAAAAACTTTTAACGGTCATAAACAGTTAGTTTTTACCCTATAAATATGACTTCACAAACACATTCAATCACTCCAAACTTATTCTTCCTCCCTAAAAAAATTTTTTATCAAAATTTTCAAAGAAGAAGAAGATGGTTCTTTCAAAGTTATTTTGTATAATTATTTTGATTATTATACTCACTAGTCTTGTATTTTATTGGAAAATATCCGCATCGCATTTTTTTTATTTTTAAGAATATTTTTACTTGTAATTTATCCGTTATTTTTTATTGTCATATTAATAGAACTTAAATAATAAAATACATTATTATTTTTCTAGTACCACCATGTCAAATTTGGCAAAGCTCGAATTTGTTGTGCTCGACATTACAGGAAAAAATTATATGACATGGACTCTTGATGTAGAAATGCATCTTGAGTCATTGGGTCTAAGCGAGACCATTAAAGAAAATGATATCTCTTCATCACAAGAAAAAACAAAAGCTATAATATTTTGGCGTCAACATCATGATGAATGTTTGAAATGTGAATATCTCATCGAAAAAGATCCTATGGCTATGTGAAAATGATTAAAAGAAAGATTTGAACATATAAGGGAAGTTATACTTCCGACCGCCCGTGATGAATGGAATATGTTAAGATTCCAAGATTTTAAGAAAGTCAGTGATTACAATTCGACGATGTATCGAATAATCTCGTAATTAAAATTTTGTGGATATGAGGTTACGAAATCGAAAATGCTTCAAAAAACATTTTATACGTTTCACGCATCAACCTATAATAGTTTTTGAAACTGGTCTTGGAACTAAGTTCCAGACATTGTTATGGGTAAACTGATTTAGCTCTTCTTGCATTGCATTTATCCAGTTAGGATCAGCAAGAGCTTCATCAGTTTTCGTCGGTTCCAGTTGAGAAACAAAAGCTGATTGAATAAATAAATTAAGCATTTGATTGCGAATTCTTACTGGATCAGATGGATTACCTATCACCAATTCTGGTGGATATGATTTCTTCCATCTGTACTCAGTATTTGTCGCGTCCAAGTCAGCAACTGCTTCAGTAGGTAACTGAGTGTTTTCTTCAGTTGGTAACTGAACACAGTTTTCTATTTCAGTTGGTGATGCATCAGTTGGTAACTGAATATTATCATCATGCTCCACCAACTGATTATCATGAACAGCTTCATGTACATATGATTGATCCAGTACTTCTGATTCAGGTGTTTGAAGGATGTTTTGATTTATATGATTCTCTTCTTCATCATTATCCTCCAAACTGATATATGTAAAGCGATCAACTAGCTCAACTGGATCAGTTGGCTTATCAGTTAGCACAGATTCATCAAAAACAATATGAATAGATTCTTCAACATTTAACGTGCTTTTTTTGAAGACTCTATAAGCTTTACGGACTGATGAATATCCAAGAAATATTCCCTCTGCAGATTTAGCCTCAAAATTTTTTAAATAATTTTTACCATTATCGAGAATAAAACATCTGCAGCCAAATATTTTGAAGTAAGAAACCACACTTTTTCGTCCATGCCAGATCTCATATGGTGTTTTCAAGTGATTCTTGTTAATCATTGATCTGTTCTGAGTATAACACGCAGTGTTTACTGCTTCTGCCCAAAATCTTTGAGAAATACCAGAAACTGCTAGAAGCATTGTTCTAGCAGTTTCTTTAAGTGTCCGATTTCTTCTCTCAGCTACACCATTTTGCTAAGGGGCTCTAGCTGCTGAGAGCTCATGCTTGATTCCAGTATTTTCTAAAAAAATTTGAAAGAATTTGATTGATGAATTCAGTTCCTTGATCAGACCTGATTCTATCAATTCCAACTGATTTTTCATTTAATAACCTTTTGAAAAGTTTAATCCGTTGTGCAGCAGTTTGGTATTTGGATTTGAGAAATATAACCAAAGTAAATCTTGAAAAATCATCTACAACCACCAAGGTGTATTTCATACCCCCTAAACTCATGACTGTTATAGGACCAAATAGATCCATATGTAACAGTTCTAAGCATCAGAAAGAAGATTTACAACATTTGTTTTTAAAAGAAGATCTTACTTGTTTACCAAACTGACATGCTGAACAAATTTTATCTTTTGAGAAGTCGATTTTGGTCAAACCAGTTACAAGATCATGGTTACTCAGATATGCAATAGATTTAAAGTTTAAGTGGTTTAATCTCTTATGCCACAACCAGTTTTTAGGGAATTTTGAAGCAATAAAACAAACTGGTGCATAAGATTGATCATTCTAACTGACTTTGTAAGTGTTCCCACAATGTTTTCCAATTAAGATGACCTCATCAGTTGAGTATTTGACTGAACAAGAATGTTTGTCAAACTGAACTGAGAATCCATTGTCGCATAACTGACTGATGATAATCAACTTATACTTCATATTCTCAACTAACAAAACATCTTTAATTGTAAAGTTAACATGGATAAGCTTACCCTTACCACAATTTTATCTTTGGAGTTGTCTCTAAAACTGATGTTTGGTCATGTGTACTTGATCAGTTGAGATAGCAAATTTGCATCTCCTGTCATGTGACACGAGCATCCACTGTCCAAATACAAAATTGATTCTTTGTTTGTACATGTTACCTGCAATCACACACAAAATATAATCTTGGTACCCACATCTATTTGGGTCATAAACTGATTAGTCCTTTAAGAATCTAGACTTGGATCAGTCTAACTGACTTTTCAGTTGTTGTATTCCAAATGGTCTTTTCTCGGTTTGTGTGTGCTTGGTGTGTAGTGTGCAGATGAGACAATATGTGCTTTAGCTTTGTTCAACTAGTTGTTTAGCTGATATCTTTTCTGAACTGGCTTGCTGTTATAGTAATTGGAGTAGCCATTTGAATAGTTTTTGCTGAACGTTTTTGATGACTAACTTCGTGAGTCAGTTGAAATTTTTGGGCTATAACCAATACCATACCTTTTAGCCTTGTTCTTAATTTTAGTAGGCTGTTCAACCGGTTTACTTGGCTCAGTTTGTTCTTGTGCCACGACTGATTTGACAAAGTGAATATATTTCCCTTTGTCCATATTCAGTTTTGGCTTCATTGGTAGAAATTTCATCTTGGTTGCTGAACCCTAAACCAGTTTTATCAGTAACTGATTTCTGCGAGTTCTACATTTCAGTTAATTCAACAGATGATTTGTTCCAAGCCTGGATAAGCTCAGTTTGCTTTGAATTTTCAAGCATCAACTGCTGAATCATTGATTTATTCTTGCTTCTTTCAGCATTGAGCTAAGCAATCTCCCTTTTAAGACTCAACACATCAACTGATTCATCAGTTTCAGTTTTATTGTCTATGGGATCAGTTTGCTTTGCTCTGGCTTTCTTAAAAGATAAGGCAAGCTTGTGATACTCATTAATCATGTCATGGAGTGTAGAAATAAGTTCTTCTCGTGTAAAATCAGTTGAACTGAATTCGAATACATGTTGACTAGTTGGCTCAACTTCTGTATCATCAGCCATTAGACACTTAACTTCCTCTTCATCATCACTAGAGCTGCATGAGGTTTCAGGCTCTGAATCCTCACTTTCAATTTCCGCCCACTTAGATTTGCTCTCTTCAGCTAGGAGCACCTCATGCTTCTTCCTGATTGCTTTCCTGTCCTCCTTGGTTATTCGTTTGCGCTCATAGGACTTCTTTCCCTTATCAGTTGAGTCTCGGCTGTCCTTCTTTGGCTTAGGACAATCAGCAATGAAATGACCAGTTTTGCTACAGTTGTAGCAAGCATTTGGTTCTTCTTTGGAGTAATTCTTCTGATACTGTTTCTGGAAGTTTCCTTGATTTTTCCTCATAAATATTCCAAATTTCTTGATGAACAATGACATCGCATCATTGCTCAGCTGATCAGCAGACTTGTCAACTGAACCAGTTGGTTCTAGTTTGACAGAAGTTAAAGCAGTTGTGGCTGCTGGTGTAGAAGAAGCACAAGGTTTGTTTCTGGATGTTCAGATATTTCAATTACTCCTATGTCACCCCTTCTGTCACGAAGATAGAATTTCCACTAAAAGACTCTGATCAATACAAAACTTGTAGAGACCCACTTCAGTTTGAACTTAACACTGCCAAAACTGAAACTCTTAGTTTACAAATTGACTCACAGTTCTTCAACTGAACTAAGCACAACTGATCTAGTTAAAGATCAAATAATCAAAAAACAGTTTGTGCTAGTAAGCTCGAAAGGTAGCCTAAACTGCTACGAATATATTTGATAAGTGTGAGCTTTTGATTTTCAAATACGAGCAGAGATTTCAGCAGAGTAACAACAAGCTTTTATAGAATAGTTATGATCTCGTTATTTTTCTCAGCTGCTCTTCTCACCTATTTATAGGCTTCTCTTTCAACGGTAACATTAAATATAATTTGAATCTTTATATCCGTTGATTTGCCACGTCAATATTATTCTGACATTCGTACACTACAGTCTCTGAAATGCGGCGTTCCACTATAAGTTGCAGTCTGTTTTGTATTGTTGTCGGTTGAATGTCTTTTCCCGATAACTGATGGTGTGTTCAGCTGAAGGATCAGCTGATAAGCAATAGCTGGTAAGCTCACTACTGAACATATCAACTGATCAGTTTCCAACTGATCAGTCAGTTGTCTGCGTAAGTTCAGGTCAGCTGGTTTCAGTTGCCTTTAATAAACTGCGCACTAATATTCAGTTAAGCAACTGTCAGTTTGATTTATATAGTTCAGTTACTTCAATCTCCTTGATCAGTTAGTTCAATTAAACATCTAGTTTGTCAAACAACCGAAATTAAGTTTCCAACACAATCTTCAATGTCATGATCTACACGGTCATTACTAACATGCTCATGCCTAGACAAGTGATACGCCACCATATCTCTCAGTGTGGTTATCACTGGGTGTTTCCGAGCAGCGAAGCTTAAACCCATTCGCATTAGTTCATCCAAAGTTCCTTACCCTTATGTACGAATTATTTTCTACACTTTTCTTGTCTTTGATTTCAAGTTCAAATTCTTGTAATTATAAGATTCAGTTAATCAACTATGGTTTGGCCTCTTTCTTAGAAAGCAAATATTTGAGTGCAGAGTGGTCGGTGTAGACAATAACTTTTGATAAAACAAGGTATGAGTGAAATTTATCAAGCACAAATACTATAGCAAGTAATTTTTTTTCAGTAGTCGCATTCAACTAAGGCTCATTCAAAGTCTTACTTGCATAGTATATAGTATGAAATACTTTTTTTTCCGCTGCCCAATAACGAAACCTACAACAGTATCACTGGCATCGAACATTACCTCAAAAATAATATCCCAGTTGGGCGCAACAAGAACAGGTGCGGTCACTGAACGCTCCTTCAAAACCTCAAATACCTACACATAATCAGATTTAAAATCAAATGGCAGATTTTTAATTAATAGAGAAGACAAATTTTTAGCAATTTTGGAAAAATCCTTAATGACTTGCCTGTAAAATCCAGCATACCCTAAGAAACTTCTAACTCCCTTTATCGACAACGGAGATGACAAGTTTTTATAACTTCCAACTTGACTTTGTCAACCTATATCCCTTGTTCAGATATTTTATGCCCCAAGATGATCCCCTCTTGTACCATGAAGTGTCAATTTTCCCAATTCAACACCAAGTTGGTATCCTCACATCTTATCAACACCAATTTCAACTTCTGCAAACACTTGTCAAACGAGGAACCAAAGATAGAGAAATCATCCATGAATATTTTAAGAAAATTTTCAATCATATCGTGGAATATAGCAGTCAAGCATATCTGAAAAGTGGCAGGGGCATTACATAAACTAAAAAGAATACATCTAAATGCAAAAGTGTCATTTGCACAAGTGAAAGTGTTTTTCTCTTGGTCCTCAGGAGCTATAGAAATCTGATTGTAGCCCGAATACATATCTAAAAAAAATTCATGACCTACCAATGTTTATAACATTTTATCAATGAAGGGAAGGGAAAATTGATCTTTACAGGTTGCATCATTTAACTTTCTATAATCTATGCACACACGCCAACCCGTAATTGTCCTAGTGAGAATCAATTCATTTTTCTCATTAATAATAACAGTGATCTCACATTTCTTATGCACACATTATATATGACGTATTCATGCACTATCATAAATGAGATATATGATACTTGTATCAAGAAGTTTTATGGTTTCTTCTTTTACTACCTCTTGAATTTTCGGGTTGATTCTCTTATGAGGTTGCACGAGAGGTGAATATTTTTCTGCCATCAGGAGCTTATACATGCAAATTGATGGATTGATTCTTTTGATATCCGTCACTTTTCAGGCAAATGCACTTTTGTGCGCCTTGAGGATTTTCAACAGTTTTCTCTTTATCACATCTGTCAAAGACAAAGATATAACAACAGGTAAATTATTGTTCTCACCTAGATACACATACTTCAGATGTGGAGGGAGAATTTTGAGCTTAAGGGTGGTGGTTCTTCTATGGTTGAATTTTTAGGTGTCAAGTCTCTCTTTTCTTTCAAGTCTTCCAACCTCAGTTTGACTTGCTTCTTGCATGGTAGATTTGCATTGAAGCATGCCACAACTTCAGTTTGTGCCTCATCTAGCTCCTCATCTCATATATTAGTAGTGAGTGTGGCTTCAATCGGATCCTTCAAATCATCCTGGAAAAAATTGCAAATAAGTGAATCCAAAGCTACAATTCTAAAAAAATCTTGATTGTGCAATGTGTTCTTAAGGAGATTAAAAACATCAATGGTAATTTTTTCATCCCCAATTCTCAATTTCAACTTCTCTTCTTGCACATCTATAAGGGCTCTGCCGGTTGCAAGAAATGATCTCCCAAGATTAATGGCCTCTCCACATACTCTTCCATATCAAGCACCACGAAATCTGGAGGAAAAATGAATTTTTCCACTTTAACTAGGACATCTTCAATTGGTCCTCGAGGGTACTTGATGGATCTATCTGCCAGCAACAGAGACATCCTGGTAGGCTTAGGCTCTCTCGATCCAAGCTTCATAAACACATAAAAGAGCATTAAATTAATACTTGCACCTAGATTGCATAAAGATTTCTGAAAACTTGTATCACCGATCGTGCAAGGTATATAAAAGCTCCCTGGATCTTTCAGCTTGGGGGTATCTTATTTTGTACTAAAGCCTAGCAATTTTCTGTCAAATTCACAGTCATATGGTCCTCCAATTTTCTTTTATTTGCTAAGATTTCTGTCAAAAATTTAGCATAGCGAGGTATTTGCATCAAATTATCAGCAAAGAGAATATTAATGTGTAATTTCTTAAAGTGTTCTAAAAGCTGCTGCATCTATCATGGTACGACTAGACGTAATTAAACCATAGTAAAAAATTTGTACCACAAGTCCAAGAGGCATTTCGTGATGTGGGCATCTCCTCAATAAATCCTTGTAGCGCTCCCATGCCTCGTACAATGATTCTTGATCATATTGAGCAAAAGTGGTGATATCAGCTCTCCATTTCACAGTATTTGATGGAGGAAAGTATTTGGTAAGAAACGCCTTGGCCATATCTGAAACGTCTGCTATTCGTTTTCTTAAAAAGTGCTAGTAATTTTTTTTTCAAACCTCACTTAGCATTCGACAGAACCATAAAATATTTTGACATCATTTTAAAATAACTCAACCAACTATAATTTGAAAACCAAAGGAAATATCATAAAATCATCCAATATTTTACTAAACCTCAAAATAACATTTGAAAAGTATAGCAAATACTATAACCTCTCAAAAATCACTCATAAATAAATCGTCGTAAAAATATCTTTAACATCACTTAAAATCATAAATCATAACTAGTGCGGAAAACTAGCGTCGGTCCTCGGGTTATGTGCACCTTCAGTCCAGTCAGATCATCCATCAAGACCTCCATAACATATTATCATACTCACCTGCATCCATCACTCCTAGTGAGTCTAAAGACTCAACACACCATAATCTTGATAACGAATAATACATATAAAACCACAAGCAATAGTGAAAAATACTTATACTTAAAATATCGTTTTCATGAAGATGCATAAACTTCAAAACATAAACATTTTCGTAAACATTTTCACGATGCATAAACTTTAAATAAAAACATTTTCATAATGATGCATCAACTTTAATCATAAACATTTTCATATAAACAATAAACATATTCGCTTTCGTATCCATATTCATATCAACATGTTCATGTCATCATATTCATATTCATATTCATATTCGTGTTTGTTGAATTCAGATCGTGATTGTAACTCGTATTCTTAAACATATTGGGGCGATGGATCCATCTAAAGAAAACCACAGTACTAGGCGGCGGGGGACACCAGCAACACTCTCACCGGTCAACTGAGCCTTGGCCAACGTATTAACATATCATGTTATTGGAAATACGATCGTCGGGGCTCCCTCTGGGGCCTTTTCCCATAAATGGGCTCCCTCTGGGGCCTTCTCCCCTCACGACATCTCCAATCGTATTCGTATTCGTATTCGTATCCGTATCCAAGGAAATACGATCGTCGGGCTCCCACTAGGACCATAACCCTAACGACATCTCCAACATATCAGTAGTCACAATCCCTTCACATCCTTCAACATGATCTCATCACTTAATAAAAATCGTGCATAATCATATCGTTTTATTTTTGAAACCAAGCATGCAACATATCTTTTAAACGTTCATTAATTAAGCCATAAAAATCCATAAACATTTAAAAATCCTAATTTAACGTATAAAAAATCATAAACATTTAAAATCAACATTTTAACATATTAAAAATCATCAAAATCCTTAAACATTTTAAAATACATATTTTAACATACCAAAAATCCATAAACATTTTAAAATAAACATTTTGGCATATTAAATCATAACAACATCCATAAACATTTAAAATAATCATATTAGCATATAAAACAGCTTTCAGGACACTGACATGACATTTACTAATTTTTAGGTGTAAAAAAATCGTTTTACCCCTGGACGTATAATTTTCTGTTTTTTGACATTTTCTTAATTTCATTGACTCTAACATATCCCAAATAATTATTTAAGCTTACAAGAATTTTCTCGTATTTTTATTTAGCTTAAATCGAGGACTTTTAAATTAATCTTTAAATGTATCGTATTAATGCGTTTTATTCTCGAATTAAACCAAACCTTAATATAAAATTCCCAAATTAAAAACTTGGACTTATAATAATTATTTAAGCTTAAACCTAATTTTTCATAATATTATAAAGCTTAAAACTAGACGTTTCAATTAACTCGTTAATTAGCGTTTCGTGCGGCGATAAAATCCCGAATAAATTCCAAAGCTCGTTATTTTGATTCCAAATTTTAAACATAACATTTTTAGTATTTATTCTACCCTTCCAAGTCATGAGCCACACCCGTGGAACCTTAGATTCAATTTTTGTTCTTAAATTCGAAATATTGACACCCTAGTGAACCCATCGAGCCATCTCTCAATTTACTCGAGCCACGCCCAAGCCACCTCGAGCCAAAACCTAGCCAACCCATCTAGGGACCCTACTGTGCAAGCTCAGCCAGAAAATCCGGCCCTGGCCCGCTCAAAAACTTGCTGAACCGCAGACCCATTTGCATGTGCTGTGTGTGATTGTCTTCTAGCTTATCTAGGACTCCTAGTTGCATTAGGACTATCAGCCCTTAACCACCGACCACCCATGACCCTAACCTCCCTTGGACCATGTCCAAACCATGCCCATACCAACCCAGCCCCTTGAACCCAAGCAGCGAAGCTCTGAACCAGATGACAGCAACCTGCGTGCTTGATGGCTTCCCTCACGGTTCCATCTTTCTTGCTCGGTCCTTCTTGAACCAACCCATACCAGCCCCTAGCCCAGCCCTTGTGCACCCTCCTAGGACCCTAAGGACCTAGCCTATCCCCTGCCCAAGCCCTCTGGCCGAGCTCCTTAACCACCTGCACAAGCTGCTATACCTGCGCCACTTCCCTTCCACTTCTCGGGTGGAGTCCTTCTTGGTAAGGACTCCTCCCAGCTCCTGGTTTTCGAGTCCTAGCATGGCTAGGACTCTTCCCTCGACCCAAAACAGACCTAAGCTTGCCCTGGCCCCAAGCCCCGACCAAGCCAACCCATCACACCCCAAAACCGAAACCCCTTTCCCACTATGACAGCAACTTCCTACCAGCTTTGTATTATTCATGTTTGTGCAACGTTGTAGTGATTTTTATGACTCTAAAACATCCGTAAATCATCCCTTAATAATTCCTAATCATGGCAGCCCCTTTAACCACATAACAAACATGATTTTTCCTCAAATTCAAGCCTTAAAAATTTGCATATGACACAAAATCGAAAATATTTCATGTTGCAACTTATTTTTCATGCAATCCAATTTTAAATAAATACTATGGTGTGAATGATGAGTAAAAGAAGAATATGGCTGTTTGCACAATATTTGGTGTTGCGGGCGTGCCAGGTGCGAAGTGCACCGATTTGTGTGAAAATGATAAAATCTAACTTCTAAATAATCAAACGACGTGAATTCTAAATTCGACCGTCAGTTATAGTCTCCTAAAACAAATGCAATGCCAAAATAAAGAAAACTATTGTGAATCGATGCAAATAAACCCCTGACATGATTTTGTATCAACAAAACTGTAGGAATTCATCAACACTTGAAAAATATAATAAACAGAGTTGCTGAAATCTAAAACGAGAATACGTAAATTGCTAGAATTATGCTGGAAAGCTTGAAAAACTATTGCTTGAATATTGAAATTTTAGCAGAGAGCTTTTGCAGATTTGTCTGTGTAGAGAGTTGTGTCTGTGTGTGGTTTGCCGATTCCTCCATTTTCTTTACTGTGCGGTGCGGTGCGGTTCCTTCCACTCCCCCATGACTCACGATCTTTTCCCATTTTCTCCAACGATCTCCTACTCTCTCCACGATCTCTTGGACGTTATCTGCTTATTTAAATACACTAATGGGCTTCTTCTTTTTCTCTATCAATTTAAATTTTTGGGCTTAGACAATTAGTTGGGCTCAATTTAATTTTTGGTGCAAACAAATGCCCCCCGCAAGCATTGGCCCATTGGGCCAAAATGCTTGTGTATGAGCCCAATTTTAATTGTACTTGTAGCGGCCCGTGATTTTATTTGTATGTGAGTTGGGCTTATGATAGTGGGCTGAATAACCCAAGCCCATTCACAATTGGATTTCAAGCCACTGTCTCTTGGTTTTCTTCATTCCCGCTTTCTTCATTCTCTCTGCCTCTCCTTTGTCCGATTACTCTCGCTACCGCTGGAAGATCGCTGCCCTTAGAGCTTGCTCGCATTTCCTTCGCCGGCGTTTCTCGTACTCCATCTTGCATAATCCCACACCTCACTTTCTTCATTCAATTTCTAGATTTTAAAATCTGGCCACAACCCCTCTTCACCATTGTGCCTTCATGGTGTTTGTGAATTTGATCCAATGAGAAATACATTAAAATTTTGTTGTTTTCATTCTCGGCTAGACAGACTCCCCAACCGTCGTGGCTCCCCGGTTCACCACAGCTTCTATCGGAATCTGCTCGCCCTGCAAGAGCGAACACTACTATCTTCTCGAGCCATGGTTTTGCGGCTACCACGACCTTACAAGATTTTCCTTCGGTTGTTTCTGCTTCTTCTACAGCTATTGGTAATCTTTCTCCATTTTTCTCGAGTACTCTGTGATGCTATTCTTCCTTGAAATTTCTTGCTGTCTTGATTGGAGTAGACTCTTTACTTCTTTCTGCTTTGCATTATTAACCCTGAGGCACTTTGACTCTCCTGGAGAAATTTGAGGGAATGACGACTGGTTTGCCACAATATTGATCACTGCCATGTTACTCTATGTTATTTCCATGTTGGCTCCTTGTAGATGTTTACATGCCACTGACTTTGTTTCTTTTCTAGTATCGAGTTCCTGTGGGGAGTTGGGTGGTTTTGTGTATCCCACCGACAAACAACTGATTCAAGCCATGTGTTGGCATAACTCCCCGCTAGATTACTGACTCTCTTGTTCAATGAACGTGCATATGGCCATGAATTGGTAGCCAAGAGGTAACTCTAATATTTTCTTTGTGTGTTGCACATCACTTGGGTCACATTCCCCATACCCAAGCAGCCATTTGCATGCATTGCACTTCAGTTGGACCCCTTTCCCGCATACACGTATATTTACTGTTCTTGCATGCGGTGACTCCGCTTTGATTTGTTGACTGCTGGTTTGGTGTTGTGGTTGTTGGGTGTTGAATGTGGAATGAGGATGAATTTGTATGTGATGTGTGTTGGATGTTGGGAAGGAGTTTCTATTCGTTCTCAATCCGTTTAACCCAATTCATTCCAACAGTTTCAATCAAAACCATAAGTTGGCTTAAAACTCCCCACTCGAGAGTATCCTCTTTCTTGATTCCCTATCGAAACACAATGGATCCAATATGATAAAAGTGGCCTACTGGCCAACTTTTAATTGATTGTTCTCATTTTTGAATCATAACCAACAAACATTTACATTAGTGGCCCTACGGCCTACTTAAAATACAATCTTGCAACATGAAGCTGAAAAACCATACAAAATGGCTAGATAGCCTATTTTTCTTCCAAAATCAACTTCTGAGTCCTTTTGGGGTTTGCATAACGCCCTTGTTCTCTTCTGTTCTTTCTTTATTACTTGCTTTTCCGATCGGTGAGCTCAACTCCCCGCTCAGTATATTTCTTTCCTGCCATCTTCTAAGTGGCCTGAAGGCCTACTTCATGGTCTGTCACTGCACATGCAAACAACCAATTCATATAATGGCGGTACGGTCTACTTTACCATGATTTCTCATACCATAAAAACATTGGAAATAAGTGGCCATAAGGCCGACTCCCTAGTGAAACAAATGGCCTTCAAAATGATGAACGAAAGTGGCTTATTGTCCCACTCTCTCTTATCAATTTTATTGTTGAATCATAAACAGATATTTATTTCAGTGGCCCTAAGGCCTACATCACGTGATATCTTGAAATAAGGAACTTAATATATACAAAAGTGGCCATGAAGGTCGACTCCCCACTGAAGAATGCCAACTCCCCACTGAATATTAGCCTTCGTGTTTGCTTCACTCGCAAGCTTTTCCTACTTCTTCTCTCATACTTGGAAAATACGGCTTGAGATACTTGCCGTTTATGCATCTTTTGTGTGGATGGCCATCTATGCTTGATAGCCAATATGCATTTCCGTCTAACACTTTATGTACCTTGAATGGTCCCTCCCAGTTGGGAGACCATTTGCCCAGCTCCCTATCTTTTGTTCCTAGTGGCAGTATAGCCTTCCACACTATTTCTCCTTCTTGGAAGCTTTTCTGGTTAACTCTTTTGTTGTATATTCTTGCCACTTTCTGTTTCTGTAACATCAAAGCATTGTTCGCTTGGATTCTCAGCTCATCCAGTTCTTCGTATTCCTCTTCTTGGACGACCTCAGTTCTGTAGGTGTCCCACGGTTCCTTTTCCTCTAATTTGTCCAGTATTTGCTGCACATACGCTTTCCATATAGAGATTGCAGCTACCTCTTTTCCCCTTTGGTTCATTTCAACCATCAACCTCTTCAATAAGCGGTTGAATTATCGGCCTATATGGCCCGATGATAGTAGGCTCAAGTATCTGGTTCAACACTGAACTTGGGGTTGGGGAATGCATGTAAACTGGACTCTCTTTTCTATCTTCGCCACGGCCTTTGATGGACCCAAAATCCCTGTTATAGTATCCGGCCTCCACTGTGTTGGCATGAGCTTGAAAATGCTGTGCAACGGCTTTCACAATCTTCACATCATGTCCTTTCCAAAATAAAAGGAGCTGATGCATTGAGAATGAGATGCACTGATTTGCATGGATCCAATTTCTGCCTAACAAAGCTTGGAAGTTGGCAGATGAGTTCACAACGAAAAGTACACACATAGACGACATACTCCCCACAGTAGCATCATCTGAGAAAACCTCAATGGTCTTGGTGGTTTTCCCTGTAAAAGAAACAACATAAACTTCTGTTGGGATTAGGTCCTCTTCATTTTTGCCCAAAATTTTCAACATCCTCACTTTCAAGCTATTCATTGCCAAGCCATTATCGATTAACACTTTGGACATTGGCTTGCCATTCACATGAGCCTTGATGTATAAAGGCCTTATGTGATTAGTCATAGCGGTTGTTGGCTTTTCCAAAATCACTTGCTTAGGCTTGTTAGGGTGATCTTCTCTGATGATAACTCCTGAACATCCTTCGGGGAGTTTGCTGCCAACTTTTATCTCTTCAATTGCTACCTCTGACATTGACTCCCCGCACTCTTCCTTGATAAATTTTAACCTTTCTGGTAGTATCACCACTCCTGTGGCACAGTCCACTGAGATGTGGAACTTCCCCACACAGAAACTGAGTGTTTTCCTTTCTTGATTCTCATCATCACTCAGCAAATCATCGTCTTCGTCTGCCAACTTATCTTCAGTGGTGGACCTACCAAACTTTGAGCTACTTCCCACTTGTGATTCGATGAATGACATATCACGTATGGATTCATTGTCCACCTTAGAAAGCTCTTTCTTTTTTGCAGCGGCGCTTTCCCTCAATAGCCTTCTTTTCTGGGTTCGAGTTGGTGGCCTAGGGAATTTTCTGTGTTGGGCCACTCTCCATTCGTCGATGAATTCTTTTCTGGCCGGACGTACAAATCTGGGTCGAACTTCCCTGACCTCTACGGCCTTTATCACCGGAGCTTCATTCACATGCCGACTTTTATCATGATAGAGTGACTTCTTCCTAATTTTTACCTTTCGTGGTTCGACTCCGTACATTTTTCTCCTGTTCGAGTATCTCTGGTGCTGATTGCGAGACGACTCCCCCCTGAACCCTTGATTCTCACGCATTGGTCTCTCGAAGAAATGTTGGTTCCTCGACCGATAGGCCGCGGATTCACCAATATTTCTGTGGAAATGCTGTTGAACTGTTATGAGATCAATAATATTCCTTCCATTAGCTTCAAACAGTTGACCCTTTGGGATCCAACATTTCTTAATTATTAGGTCTTTCACTGCAAAGGATCGGCTTCTTTTCTCCTTAGGAAGATTCTTCAAATCTGTCACATTCACATTAACAGAAGCTACTGGGGGAAAAGGATCATCATCAACTGCCATGGAATCATGTTTTTCGGGGAACTTCAAGATTCCATGGTTGATTCTGTCATGCAAAATGTTTTTGAAAGCCCAACACAATTTAGTGGAATGATTATATGAGTCATGATACTTACAGTATTCGCGACTTTTCAGCTCATCCTTAGCAGGCATCCGATGATCAGGTGAAAAAGCGATGAACTTTTCTTTAACCAGAAAATCAAATATGTCATCAGTTTTGGAAATATTGAATGTGTACTGCATGTCCTTGGGAGGTTGGGAGCTATTCTTCTTTTCAGGTTCTGTCAGCTTCATTTTTAGCAGGGGAACCGTATATGAACCAGCTGATCGAATTTCTGCCAAAACATCTTCCACCTCCTGGTAATAAGATTCCATTGTTGTTTTCTTGTTAGACGACTCATCTGTCAATAGTTCCTCGTACTCCTCAACCTTTGCTGCAAGTTCAAAGAAATCTCTGAATTTCATATCCTGAAACTTCTTCTTATGCTCAAAGTCTAGGCCCTCTTGTACTATTTTGACAAACTCAGTCTCTGGCAGAAACACCTTGCACTTGTTCTTTGTTTTCTTGAACCTATCAATGAACATATCAGCTGTTTCTCCTTTTTTCTGAAATATCTTTGACAAATGAGCTATGCACGCCTCAGGCTCAGTTCGGTAAAACTGAGTAAGGAATTGCTTCTCCATATCTTTCCAACTTAAGATTGAGTTTCGAGGAAGTGCGACATACCCCGAAAATGCCGTGCCAGTAAAGGTATTTGGGAACAATCTCAACTTCAAAGTAATAAAGTTTTCCAAGTCCGCCAGCTCCCCACACCTTATAATGAACCTAGCAATGTGCTCAAGGCTAGATTGACTATCTTCTCCAGAAAATAAGCTGAAATCTGGTACCTTGTAACATCTGGGAAATGGATTGTTGATATCTATGTGGTTGGGGTATGGCTTGTGAAATTCTGGGCGGCCAATTTGTCTCAAAGCCGGCCCATACATTTCTTGCACAGTTTCTCTCACCATATCAGGATCGATCATTGCTGCGTTTTTGTTGGGGAGCAGATAGTGATAATAGTTTGCCCCCCGAGCCTGAGCCTCTGTACTGTAACCAGCATTACATCCTTGGAAACTTCCATCAACTCCATGATAACCCAAATGTGGTATATCATCATCCATTCCTGGTTGATACAAAGGATTAGTAATCGTGTGGACTTGGTTGACAGGTTGTTTCAAACTCCCTGCTTCATCTGTACGTGGATATGGCCGAACTCTTCCACCTAAAGTTTCCTCCTTTTTATGTGATAGTGTGTAACTTCCTTCCCGTTGTTTTGGGAGTACCGACTCTGGGCGGCGAGGATCGCCGGCCTTTGAGTGTCCTGCTCCCTGGTCGAGTTCAGTGAATTGATTACTCCCCTGATCAGCCTCTTTGACAATGGTGTTTTGCTCTTTGTTGGTTGATTGGTTCGGTTTACCCAATACTGTCTTCAAGCAATCAGACACAGCTTTGGACAGTGCTTCTGATATTTCTTCAAATTTTATCGCAGCCAACGTTTCAACCAAATGATTTGAAACATGAGCATATACCTCTGGAATATGACTTGGATGCAAATTCAACTCCCTTGTCGGTTTTTCAGCAGCCGACTGTTCTGTCAGCAGAGCGTGAACCTTTTCCTTGCTTGGTTGAGACTCCCCATCTCCTTGATTGACGTTTTCTTTCTTTCTTGGCGGCATAGTGATGGTCCCACTGGGCGTGCCAAAAATATGTTTGCACAATATTTGGTGTTGCGGGCGTGCCAGGTGCGAAGTGCACCTATTTGTGTGAAAATGATAAAATCTAACTTCTAAATAATCAAACGACGTGAATTCTAAATTCGACCGTCAGTTATAGTCTCCTAAAACAAATGCAATGCCAAAATAAAGAAAACTATTGTGAATCGATGCAAATAAACCCCTGACATGATTTTGTATCAACAAAACTGTAGGAATTCATCAACACTTGAAAAATATAATAAACAGAGTTGCTGAAATCTAAAACGAGAATACGTAAATTGCTAGAATTATGCTGGAAAGCTTGAAAAACTATTGCTTGAATATTGAAATTTTAGCAGAGAGCTTTTGCAGATTTGTCTGTGTAGAGAGTTGTGTCTGTGTGTGGTTTGCCGATTCCTCCATTTTCTTTACTGTGCGGTGCGGTGCGGTTCCTTCCACTCCCCCATGACTCACGATCTTTTCCCATTTTCTCCAACGATCTCCTCCTCTCTCCACGATCTCTTGGACGTTATCTGCTTATTTAAATACACTAATGGGCTTCTTCTTTTTCTCTATCAATTTAAATTTTTGGGCTTAGACAATTAGTTGGGCTCAATTTAATTTTTGGTGCAAACAATGGCGTGCCGCACGAATATCCGTTGACGTCGAAGAACGGAGGGACACCTTGGCTAGCTTTCCACTTGAACCTTCGAAATTCTTTAACTATGGTTCCGTGTGTGTGTGCGCTTTTGGGAGAGATTTTCATAATAGGTGGGGTGTGTGGCCGTGACTTATGATGCCAATTGTAGGGTTTTGGGAGACTTAATCATATAATATACACTAATTAATTGCTGACATGGCTTTAGGCCTATTAAGCCAAAAATTAAGCCCATTAGCCTTTAATTAGAATTAAATAAAATTTTAGTAAAGTTTTGGTAAAAATTAGTTTGTGAATTAAATAGCCGGGTTGCCAAAAAGTACGTATTTTCGTTGAAAAACCAACCCCGATAAAATTTACGTCCCGGCGTATTAAATCATCTCAAAACCCCATATTTTTCAAAAATACTTAAAAAGCATCGACCATATTCTAAATAATTAAAAATAATTATTTAATAAAAATTATTTTCTATTTTCCAGCCCTCGGTCTCTGTTCCTCGATCGCAACTCGAATAACCTTTAAAAATACATTTTAATGCAACCATGTAGAAAAATATATTTTAAACATGTAAACATGCACATCATAATTAATTTATGCAATTAAAACAAGTAATTAAAATACAAGAGCATTTAATAATTGCATGCATGTGGTTTTTGTGGACATTTAAACTTTCGGGGTGTTACAATATCCTCCCAAGTTGTGATTGAACCTACATGTAAACAATTTAACCAAGTTTTAGCTCTATCTTTTAAAGAAAAGAAAAATAAGTGTAAATTTATAGCATCACTAGAAATTCCATTATGTATAAAAGTATCGCAAATCTCAAGGAAATTTGTGATATGAATATTAGGATCATCAAGCGTTGTTCCCCCAAACTGGACTGTGTTATGAATAATCTGAATTAATATTAGCTGGCTTGACTTCAAACAGGTTTGCTTTCACAACTGGTCAGACTATGCTTGGTTGTGTCCCATCAAGAGAAGGTTGGGCATACTCCAACATGGGTATGCGTCGTAGTATCTTGATGTGCTGCTCTTCCTCTTGTCAAGATCTTTCCATTCTGTCCTTGTTTCTTCGTTGTTGACGTCTTTGGCGAAACGTTCTTTCGATTTCTGGACAAGACTGCTCAAGTTCTAAATCAACTAATCGTCACATGTACTATGGGAAGTATCTAAAATAAAAGAGAGGGTGTTAGATCAATAAGAAAAATAATACTAAAGATAATAATTGAAAAAAAAAAATCGTGAAATAACAGTCCCCAAAAACTTCGTCAAAAACTTGATTAAGCTTCTCATTCACTGTAAATCTCCAAATAAAAATTTTAATCTTTTATGCTTGAATAAATCGCAAGTGCAAGAGTCAAGTTATAATATAGTGTACGAATTACGGATATCGTCCCACATAGACTGTATTGCACGATTATTACTTTCAAAATTAATCTTTAGTAAAGCGTAGACGAAAATTTGAATTTTTACTTATCCAATATATTCAAGGTAAAATGTAATGCAAGGAATAAATAAAAATAGACAATTTCAAATGAAGTTTTAAAATCGATTAGGCGCAAAATTTGTTTGGAATCTCGGTTTACCTATCTTTTACTAATTTATATAATCGACTTCAACCTTTGTTCCGACTTTTGACAAGATCCCCTAAATTAAAAAAATTATCTCTCAAGATATGCTAAACTAACCTGACATGATGAAATAATTAAATGTTTTAGCTATTTATCAAAGTTGAGTTGTATACATGAATCGTGGAATCCCCAAACTTTCGACCTATTGGGCTATGACTATCAATGTGTATTCAATTCATATGTCTATGCAAATAGTAAATCTGCGGATTATGTTACTCATTCCTACTGCAAACTATTCTCTCAACTTTATTCACAACATAAAATATATCAAAGTTAGATAGGCTTTAATAATCAAGTGAAAAATAATAACACAATTAAGTATATAGGAAATTCAAATGTCAAAATAAAAAAAACGGAGTTTCGGTGGTTGACAAAAAAAATGATTCAAATTACTTGAATCATAATATGAAATTATTATAAAATAGAAAAAAGTGATCAAATATATATACATTATAAGAATAATAAGAAGAAGAACATGCATTATCTTCTATAAAATATTACACATCCAAATGAAATTAAAATATGATTTTAAAAAAAATACTGCTAATTAAATGTGTTAATTATAATTTTTGTAAAATGAAGTAATATAAATCATCATAATCAGGTAATTATGGAAATTGAATTTTTTGTGATAAATAATTTACCTTGAATATGTTTTAATTTAAATAACGTTTTATTTCAATTGAGTCGAATCTAAAGGACAATATTAGAGATTGAATTCCTGAACAATTTAAAAAATACACAAACTAAAATAACGTAAAGACATATATAGGGATAAATTTATTATTGATGAGAAATATAACAAAATCTAATGTATATGAATGCAATTCCTGATTCAATTTTTGTACGAAAAAGTTAAATTTATCTTTATTAATATAAAATCTATATATCCAACAAATAAAAAGTAGATGAATAAAAACTGAAGAACATATATTAATTATACATTGATCAATCAAAGCAATACACATTAGACTAAGACATATATGATTTTGTCCATTTTGATTGTTTTGTGAAATCGAAGTATATTAACTCATTTGACTCAAAAAATGTAACGTCCAAAAGACAACCCATGTAAATCACATGCATGCAAATGATTTAAAATTGCATATTTATTTTACTTAATCAATTTTAAATACTTAAATGATATATTTTACATGCTTAAATGTTTAAAGTGCATGATTTCATGAAATTGAAGGATTTTATCCGAATATTCGATAATAAGCTAGGGAAAGGAGACCGAGTACGACCAAGACAAAATAAATATTTTCGATGCTTTTTAATATGATTAAATATGATTAAATTTTTCTAAAAATGATAGAGTTCAAACTATTTTATGAGACGCGCACGATTTTATCTGGGAATCTGGTTTTGGACAAACGAGGAACTTTTAAAATATCAAATGCATTATTTTGGAAAAGTAATTTTAAAAAAAAATTCAATTAAATTGGTGTTATTGTCCCCAATTTATCTAGGATGAGTAGGCCCAATTGCTCCTAAACTCAAGGCCCAAAACCTAAAGCCCGTTATCATACAAATTGAATTCTATAAAATAGAAAACTTAGGTTTTGGTGCACACCATCAGCTGAAACCCTACACACACAACACACACATATTTTCAAAAATTCCAAGGGAAGAAACAATGAGTCTTCGTCGCCCATTCGTTCTTCTTTCCACCCCACGCCTGACGATCGTATTTTCGAGCGTTCTAAAACGCAAAGGCACATTTCTAAACTCTTTTGACAAATCATTCAAATCATAGTATGCATGTTCTATGTATTTTGCATGAAAAATATTGAAGTTGAAATTTCTTACCGTTTTGATTATTATTTTTAAAGTTTTGAATTTTTTACGTGTATAAGAATGTGTTATGATTCCCAAAGAGTATGCTGCCAACATGGGATGTCTAAGGGATTGAACAAGTGCCGTTTAGGAGTGAAACGAGGGCTGGACACGAGCTAGAAGAGGCTGTGCACGTGGGAGGGTAGGATCCTAGGGGTTTTTGGGACTTTCCTTGTGCACTAGGTTGGTTGAGGGCTCGTATAGGTGGAAGCATGGGTTGCGGCTCGACCAGGGCTTGACCAGGGTTCGTGCTGGACGGGATTAGGTGTTAGGAAGAATCCTAGCATTGCTAGGAGTCATGTAAATCAGCTAGGAAAGAGTCCACGCAAGATAGGACTCTTCCCGTGCACTCATGCGAACAGCAGCTGCGTGGGGGGGGGGGGGGGGGGGGGTGGTCGCGGCTGGCTTGGGCTGGCTAAGATGGTCCAATAGGGACTAGGGAAGGTGTCTTGGGGTTGAGGCTGTCCTGGTGCAGACAGGACTCGAGGCGGCTCAAAGGTAAGCAAAGGGAGAAGGGTCGCGATCGAGGGCTGCGCATGCAAGGGTGCGTGCGACTTGTGTAAAACCCAAGAATTTTAGGTTTTATCATTTAAATTTTATCACGATAGTATATTTTGGATACCATGATTTATTTCATTTTGGGATGTGAGATTTTGAAAGATTTTACGTAGATTGAGTGAATAATAACATCGTGTATATTATTTAAAATTTGAGCAGATAAAAATCCAAGAATTGAGTTGATTTTGAGATACCGGGATAAAAATCAAGCAAGAGATAATAAAATCCCTATAATTCGAAATTAAATAGTGTATGGATATTAGCTGATTTCAAAAATTAGGGAGATAAAAGGTTGAAGATTTCGCATATCACGGATATATCACGATTAAGATTTGATTCATAATTCAAACACACTAAAACTCTTGATCACGATAGCTGCCAACCTCTATAAATAGGAGGACCATATAAGCTCAAAAATCACACCTAAATTCTCTCAAATTTTCGAGAATCCTTCCCCCTAGTTCCTTAGGATTTTCGAGCACAGCGAAATGCTGCCGCAGTCCAGCCGCCGAAGAGGAATTTTCGAAAATTCCTGTGCAATCAATCTTGGTCTTTCTCTCGTTTTTCTCCAAGAATTTAAAGTAAGTGGACTCGTTTTAAAACTTTAAAATTTCGGATTTGTGTATGCATGTTTTCGGTTTTTGCAAGAAAAATAAATAGTCGAGTACAATCTTTCTTCTACCCCGTTCTTGTATTATCATACGTTTTTAGCACTGTGAGGAGTCAACCGTATATGGGAGGGAATCCCAACCATGACGTACCCTTACGCGGTGGGGGACATAACCGCTATACGGCCTCGCCCCCTTAGAGGAGTAAAAATTAGGGACTGATATCAGTAAACCATATAAGGTAGATAAATCGCAGTGCTTGGTAAGTGTTATGCATGGGATGTGAAAATTATTATGCAAGTATGTGTTATTTTCGAAAATTATGCATGTTGTTTTATTGTGCTCGATATTCCCCCACTTGCTGAGTTTTTCCCAAAATACTCACCTCTTACAAACTTCCCCAGATAAATCCGAAGAACAGGTAGAGGAAGAAGAATCTTATCAATTTTGGGGATGGTGATTTAATTAGTTTCAAGATTTATAGAATAGGGATTTATTTTCGAATTTTAGTATCTTTATATTTTATAAGACGTTTCCGCAAATTTATTTAATTTATTCAGTTGTAAAACACTTGAGTTTTTGAGATTTATGATTAATAAACTGGTTTTCGGTTTATACTATGCTACGAGGCTGGTGTTTTCAATTGTGTGATTGTTAAACGACGCCGGGGTCAAATCCCGTGATTTGGGGCGTGACATTTAAGTGGTATCAGAGCCGCCAGGTTCATAATCCGAGTGGGAAAATTCGAGTTTCAAAAAAAAATCGAATTTCAAAAAAAAAAAATATTCGGCCAAACAGCGCCTAAGCACGCCGTCGCGTTTTTTGCCGGCCGCTTCCGGTACTTTTTCTTCGATCAGCGACCAGTTCCAGAATCGTCTGGAAGAGACGAACAACAGCCCTCAACCAATTTCAGATTTCCCGTTCAGATGCAACCGGAATTTCGGTTCTACCGATTTGGGTGCACGAACCCTAACTCCGAACGGTATTTTGTCCAATTGCCCTACCAATCCTACTTACGCGGTGGGGGACATAACCGCTATACGGCCTCGCCCCCTTAGAGGAGTAAAAATTAGGGACTGATATCAGTAAACCATAGAAGGTAGATAAATCGCAGTGCTTGGTAAGTGTTATGCATGGGATGTGAAAATTATTATGCAAGTATGTGTTATTTTCGAAAATTATGCATGTTGTTTTATTGTGCTCGATATTCCCCCACTTGCTGAGTTTTTCCCAAAATACTCACCCCTTACAAACTTCCCCAGATAAATCCGAAGAACAGGTAGAGGAAGAAGAATCTTATCAATTTTGGGGATGGTGATTTAATTAGTTTCAAGATTTATAGAATAGGGATTTATTTTCGAATTTTAGTATCTTTATATTTTATAAGACGTTTCCGCAAATTTATTTAATTTATTCAGTTGTAAAACACTTGAGTTTTTGAGATTTATGATTAATAAACTGGTTTTCGGTTTATACTATGCTACGAGGCTGGTGTTTTCAATTGTGTGATTGTTAAACGACGCCGGGGTCAAATCCCGTGATTTGGGGCGTGACATTTAAGTGGTATCAGAGCCGCCAGGTTCATAATCCGAGTGGGAAAATTCGAGTTTCAAAAAAAAATCGAATTTCAAAAAAAAAAAATATTCGGCCAAACAGCGCCTAAGCACGCCGTCGCGTTTTTCGCCGATTCCGGCCGCTTCCGGTACTTTTTCTTCGATCAGCGACCAGTTCCAGAATCATCTGGAAGAGACGAACAACAGCCCTCAACCAATTTTAGATTTCCCGTTCAGATGCAACCGGAATTTCGGATCTACCGATTTGGGTGCACGAACCCTAACTCCGAACGGTATTTTGTCCAATTGCCCTACCAATCCTACTTACGCGGTGGGGGACATAACCGCTATACGGCCTCGCCCGCTTAGAGGAGTAAAAATTAGGGACTGATATCAGTAAACCATAGAAGGTAGATAAATCGCAGTGCTTGGTAAGTGTTATGCATGGGATGTGAAAATTATTATGCAAGTATGTGTTATTTTCGAAAATTATGCATGTTGTTTTATTGTGCTCGATATTCCCCCACTTGCTGAGTTTTTCCCAAAATACTCACCCCTTACAAACTTCCCCAGATAAATCCGAAGAACAGGTAGAGGAAGAAGAATCTTATCAATTTTGGGGATGGTGATTTAATTAGTTTCAAGATTTATAGAATAGGGATTTATTTTCGAATTTTAGTATCTTTAAATTTTATAAGACGTTTCCGCAAATTTATTTAATTTATTCAGTTGTAAAACACTTGAGTTTTTTAGATTTATGATTAATAAACTAGTTTTCGGTTTATATTATACTACGAAGCTGATTGTTTTCAATTGTGTGATTGTTAAACGACGCCGGTGTCAAATCCCGTGATTTGGGGCGTGACATTTAAGTGGTATCAGAGCCGCCAGGTTCATAATCCGAGTGGGAAAATTCGAGTTTAAAAAAAATCGAATTTCAAAAAAAAAAATATTCGGCCAAACAGCGCCTAAGCGCGCCGTCGCGTTTTTCGCCGCTTCCGGTACTTTTTCTTCGATCAGCGACCAGTTCCAGAATCGTCTGGAAGAGACGAACAACAGCCCTCAACCAATTTCAGATTTCCCGTTCAGATGCAACCGGAATTTCGGATCTACCGATTTGGGTGCACGAACCCTAACTCCGAACGGTATTTTGTCCAATTGCCCTACCAATCCTACTTACGCGGTGGGGGACATAACCGCTATACGGCCTCGCCCCCTTAGAAGAGTAAAAATTAGGGACTGATATCAGTAAACCATAGAAGGTAGATAAATCGCAGTGCTTGGTAAGTGTTATGCATGGGATGTGAAAATTATTATGCAAGTATGTGTTATTTTCGAAAATTATGCATGTTGTTTTATTGTGCTCGATATTCCTCCACTTGCTGAGTATTTCCCAAAATACTCACCCCTTACAAACTTCCCCAGATAAATCCGAAGAACAGGTAGAGGAAGAAGAATCTGATCAATTTTGGGGATGGTGATTTAATTAGTTTAAAGATTTATTGAATAGAGATTTATTTTCGAATTTTAGTATCTTTAAATTTTATTAGACGTTTCCGCAAATTTATTTAATTTATTCAGTTGTAAAACACTTGAGTTTTTGAGATTTATGATTAAAAAATGGTTTTCGGTTTATACTATGCTACGAGGCTTGTTGTTTTCAATTGTGTGATTATTAAACGACGCCGGTGTCAAATCCCGTGATTCGGGGCGTTCTGTCACGCCCCGAGCTCGGGCCCGCGCCTGCTCGACTGCACAATGGGCCTCTATAGCAACTACTTCGTATTCGTCCTCGCTTACGAAAATGATTAACCCAAGTTGCTATAGAAGTCCATTGTAAGCTATTATAAACTCATTTTAAATCTTCAATTTTTCAGATGTGGGACAAGGGTATCACAATCACCCCTCCTTCAGAACGCGACGTCCTCGTTGCGGCCTGACCACTCGATCCACCAGCACCGAGAATCTAGAGGTGGCTCCTACAGGTTCAAGAGGTGGCTCCCGTCATGTTGTACTTTGGGACAAGGGTATCACAACTTGGATCAGGGCTGGGGGTTCGGTGGTGGTCTAGGCTAGGTCGGTGAGGGCTATGGGTATTTAGGAGGACGATGGCTCGGTGGTTGATAAGCTAGAAGAGTCCTAGCTCTACTAGGACTCCAACAAATTCAAGGAGATGGGTCGCGGGTTTCATGGCTTGTGCAAGGAGGTCCAAGCGTGGTGCAAGGGCTGGTTAGTGGGTTAGGTGTGTCCAGTAGGGTCCCTAGGTGGACTGGTCAGGTGATGGCTCGAGGTGGCTCGACCATGGTCCAAGAAAATTGAGAGTTGGCTCGGTACAAGTTATGCATGGCTCGAACTAGGGCTAGGTGAAAGAAAAGGGACTGAACTGTGGTCCAGAGGGGATCGATTCATGGCTCACGAGGGTCGTTTAGGTATGAAAAGTCTATATTTAAAATTTGAGAAGAAAATATTAAAGTTTGAATTAATTCGGGATTCAAACGCTTCGCGAATAAACAAATAGGAAATTGAAACGAAAGCTTAGAATTTAAGCTAAATAAAAATATTGAAAATTAGATTTAAGCTTAAATAATTATTTGGTATAGTCTCGAGTCAATAAAAGTGAGAAAAAGTCAAAACCGAGAATTTTTAGGCTCCAAGGGCAAAACAATCATTTTACACTTGGGTAGTAGCGTCCCGAAGGGTCATAACACATGTTAAATAATATATTATGATATGTTATGATTTATGGTAAAGCTGTGCAATTTTTACTGTTAAAATGCTATTTTTAGAAAGACATTATATTTTATGATTAAAAAGGAGATAAAATATATTTTGAAGGACGTGAATTGACTGTGACAAAGAGTATATATGATTTTTGGGAATATCGTGAGGGAAAAGGCCTCAGAGGGAGCCCGTTTACGAGAAAAGGCCCCAGAGAGAGCTTGACGATCGTATTTCCATTTTTACGTCGGTGCCTAATGCTCGTTCCCATGCACAAAGGTGAGCTAAGACTGATCAGTCGACTAGAGGATAAAAGACTAGTAACTTTCAATGATCAAACTTCACCCAAAATGATAAAGGAATGAAAGCTTTACGATTTTATGAATTTACGATATATTATTTGTTTATGATTACAAGTTATTTTAAATAAAAATATGATTTCAATGCATGTACATGCATAATTATTATTTGTTACTAATGTTTAGGACGTGCTGATTTATTAGACTCGCTAGGTTTGAATGTTGCAGTTGATGATATTGAGGGAGACGCTGACGCTTGAGTGGATCGAGTACGACAGTACACTCCTGATAGACTTTATTTTCCGCATTAGCTTGATAGTAAAAGTTTTAAAGGATTTTGTTAATGATTTTATTAGAGATTTTATGCTTTATTTTGGAGTTAGTATGATCATGTTAAGGGATGAAGTTGAATTTTGGTAATTGATGATTTTAGGAATTTTTATGCACTTGAGATTTTAATTTGTTAACTTATTTTGATTTATGGAAATGTTAATTTATTTTTATTTATTAATTTTCGAATAAAGTTTAAAAAAAATTAGTAGAATTTTAAATTTAAAACGTGGGAAGCGTTTCAAAAAATTCAACACTTTCGCATGAGAATGAAATTAATGATCATTATCTAAAAAAAATTGTTTAAATTAAAGCTTTAAATTGAAACTATGCATGATTTAAATGTGATAGTTTTTTTTAAAACAGGACCGAAGTCGTAAAAATTCCAAATCTCAAAAGCAACATATGCAACAAAGACATTGATCCTCGAGATTCGATATGTAATTATGGATTTAAATCGTCCAACCAAAATGTAGAAATAAGAAAATCCAAATATTAGTATCCGAAAAATATTTACAAAAGTACGTTATAACAGTAAAAGTAATACATGTAAGTGGATCGACTCATCATATTTCCATTGAAATAACATCCGTACGTGAAAAAACATTTTTCATTCATTTGTTATTAATGACATCCCAAAAACGTTTGTGTTAGAGTAATATAAATTATTCGTTAATATTCGATCAATCCCTCGTTATCTTGCCTTTCATAATTTTTAAATTTTTTTATTACGCTTTTTTCAATAATTTAAGTACACGTCTAACTTGAAAAACAAAATAATCAAAAAGAAAAAGAATGATATTGTGCACATTGTATTCTAAGTATGTTTACGCGTGTATATATACCACATTAATCCAATAATTCATATAGTGATAAATAAATTTGTTGTATTTCTAAAAATCCAATTACAATATCTAAATCTATTAATATGACTCTTATCCAATATAGTTTGATTTGCTCGTATTTGTAATTAAATATAAAAAATGATAAATGGAGAATATATATAGACAAACACCAAACATTAATTGTATATTATAAATGATTACCAAAAGACAAATATATACATATCTCTAATGATTAACACAAATCACACAAAGACAATTTAGTAAATAAACAATGAAAACTCACACTTTTATAATAATAAATAAATAAATAAATAAATAAATAATAATAATATAGATATAAATAGTTACGTTTCTTTAGACTAAAATTACAATAAATAAATTTTCAATGTATTTGGATTGTTACAAAGCTCACAAATAATATAATAAAAACTAAAAATCAAATAAAATATACTTATATTCAAGAAAAACCACATTAAATTAGCTAAATTTATTACATGATTTTTCTATATTTATGTCTCGGATTCAGATCGGTTTGGTTTTGGTGTATTTTTATCCAAAGTTGATGAATTTTAAAACAAATTCAAGCTTAAACCAAACCAAATCATACGGTTTGGCTCGGTTCTGAACACCGCTATACACTTCGCTAGCAAAGTTTGCAAAGGAAAAGAATGGAAAAGCGGATGGGGATGAAATCCTGAGTTTTATGCATTATATTATTTCCTGCTACATAAATGTAAAGATATAGTTTATGAGATTTAAAAATTGCTTTTGTAAATACGAACATATTTTAAAGTAAAAATTCACACATTTAAAATTGTGATCACAAAGCAACATTTTTGGATAGAGTCTACTCAAACATCGGCTAGGCTACACCAAGGGACCAAAAAACGATCTCCTTAGTCATAAACTCACCATCTTTTTTAGTGTAAACACAAGGATTGTGTCAAACTAGCTCAAAATTTTTCTAGAAGCCTGAATCTGCTATCGAACACTTCGACATTCTTCTGAAGGCAATGATTGAAGATTTAAAGCCTGTGACGATCACCCGTGCCAAAAAAATACTTTCGACACAAGTATGTATAAATATGCTTGCCTTCCTCCCACTTTTCCATTATATTAGCGAGAACAGTCCACCAGTACGTTTCTCTCAAGAGGGAGGAGAAGGTGGGGCTGCCCATAGCTTCACTTTCTTGTCAATGCCGGCCGTCGCTAAAACCAGCTGCTGCTTATTTTTTTCTACAAACATAGCACAAGAAAAACAAGGGTTAATATTCTATTCACTGATGTATAAATTGGAAGTGGGAAAAATATTAAGCAAAGCTTCCTTCGTGCATAAGAACTATAGAGATTCTAAACTAAACACCACTCATCCTGGTTTCTCCCAAAAACCCAATAAAAAGGAGACATTTCGTCTAAGATTCAAAGAAGTACCAACTTTTAGTTTTGAAAAAAATTGAATGATAGTAACAACAAAAGAGAATATCCCTCGAGCACTAACCTGTTGGCATAGGTGAGGGCGCCCATGACATATCTGAAATATCACCTGCGATAAAACATGCACGAATCAAATATTTGATGGAAAAAATGATGGCCAGGTAATTTGTGTGCATGATTTTACTTTTGGAAGTCGACTGATACGCAACAGAAAACTAACTTCCATCGTTCATAATTCATGACTAGCATAACATGGAAGAACACCGAAGAACACCAATCACCTTTTTCACTGGTTAAAAAGTGCGTGATCGATAAGTTACAAATAGAAAAACTTAGAATACCACCAAGCAAAGCATAATAAAATACGAAATAAAAGTTGGAACCATAAAAAAAGGTTTACCATCATGGGCTTTTTCAGCTGTGTCTAAAATCTGCCCGCTCTCGGCACATAGCCAATGCAACGTTGAACCATGAGTTGCCGCCAATATTTTTCCGTCAGGAGAAAGACTGAGGCGATCATAATGCAAACTCGCACCATTTGCATCATGAAGTGGAATGGGAAACAACTTCAAAGTTTTTGGATCCTCATCAAGATGGTACCGAACTTCATGTAACAGCCATTGGTCAGCAAACATATTATTTCCAAATTTTCGTTAAAAGTAAAGATGTAGTAACTTAAGTCAATGACGTGTGGTCAAAGAACTTAGTGTCACAATATAATAAGGTCAAAGAACAAGTAAGCTTCGCTTCAAAACCCCTCGTTGTAAAATATACAAATTTTTGTGGCAAAGTAATTTCACAACTGGCATGGGTGCAGCTATCTTTTTTTTTTTTTGCAGTGGAAAAATAAATCTCAACAATTAAAAGGCAAAAATACAGACCTGGAAAAGTACAAAATATTCTTAGTTCAGTAACAAAAAATTATCAAAAGAGATGTAGACTCCAAAAATAATCCTACCATTGATATTCCATAATCTTATTGAGCCATCCTTGGACGCTGTTATAATTTTTTCTGAATTTGGATCAAAGCACAGCCAAGTAACTGCACTCTGAAAATTCAACAGAAAATGTTAAATCCATCAAAGCCAAGTAAATTTGGTCAATAAAGTTTATTACAGAAACCAGCATACAAACTGAACTGAAAGAAAATGCTTTAAACATAAGAATGAATGCATGTATTTAATTCAGTTCAAAGACACCTTAATAAACTATCAGCTAACATATAAAAACAATAAGCACAAACGCATAACATAAAGAGCACATGAAGATCGGTATACAACCTTGTGCCCTTTGAGCTGCATAACTTTCACCACCTCTTTGACTGAACCATCTTTTGAATACACGATTTCCCAAACCTGTAAGATAAAGCTAGGTAAATGGAATGTTTTTTACACCACAAAAGTTCAGATGTCCTAACATCACGTGACACTTCATTGATAATAAAAGAAATAGTAGCAGTACAAAATGAGGGGATGTATGTCATTCTTTTCTGGGGGATATAAACAAAAGTAAAGGGCGGCGAAAATATGAATACAAACATTTCTCTGGAGAAGTTTGACAATAAAAACTTGAACGGTTAAAAAGTAGATTAAAAATACAAAAAAAATACTGCACACAGGACACCAGTCATGATGTTTACACGGCTGAACAAATAACTTTTACCTTCACATCTGCAGTAAAAGCTGCTGCTGCAATAAACCGCCCATTTGGAGATATACTGGCCATTGTATTTTTTAGCTGATTCGTATCAACAGTTCCCAATAGCTTCCCCGTTTTTCCATACCAGAGTTTAATATCAGTGCCTGAAGGAGAAAATGAGCATATTAAACATACAATATATATATATATATATATATATATATATATATATATATATATAGCAATAGAAAATGAACGAGGCTGTATAAAATGTGTAAAGTGACATGAGACCCTGAGGATGGTAAATACATCGCCACTGGTTGACCAAATCTCACCAGGACAGTCAGACTATGCAACTAAACAAACTGATGGTAAAAATAATAAGCAGAATAAACCATTTCTCAACGCTTCATAACATTGAAATGCTGGGTTAATAAATGAAATTGGAGCGAATTCCGGACACCAAAACCACCCACTCTTATAAATATCATTCCATACTATTTCACTAATTTGTGTTGGCCAATTAGTGCTTTACATAGCCAAAAGCAAGAGAAAAAAGAGGAACTCAAAATGCTGACAACAAACTTGTTATAAATTAATAGTGCATTCTATCTCTATCTCCCCAGTCAATAACCACCTTATGAAGCAACATAGATATACTGCACATGAAAAAAAAACAAGTTATTAACAACATTGGACAAGTGCCATGGTGGTGAGTTTCTCGGAGTAACAATAAAAATTGCGCAGCAATTTAATTGAAAATACATATACAAAATACACCTTCTGAACATGATGCAATAAGGGCACTTCCATCAGCACTTCCATATGTTGCCTTAGCTCCAATTAGAGTGATAATGGCCCTACTTTCATGAACTTTATGACGTTCCCATTTAATTTCTGGGAGAGGGAGTTTCGTCTGTTGATTCTGCTCAACAGTTGTTTTCGCCTTTTCTTCTCCATACATGTACAAAGATGATCCGGAAAGTGCTTGGGAAGCCACTACCACAGAGGATGCATCATCAGCAAATGCAACTGCAGTTGGATGACCTCCAGCAGGTAAGTTTATTCTCAGAAACCTAAAATTATATGATATGAATAATTAGTCCATACTGAATTATGAGGCTTGCACTATGGAACAGTGGATGAGAATGGTTGCACGATTCATACTTGAAACTTTTGCTTGAAGCATCATCCAACCTGAACACCCTGACCACACCATCTCCACAAGCTGGCAAACAATTTTTAAGGTACTATTCAATAACTTGGTGTCTTCAATCAGACCAAGATTCTAAGTCAGAAATGACAGAATTCTAGACGAGTTAAAAAACTAAAAGAAATAGCCCCCAATTCCAAAACATTTTTCCTATAATCAAAAACCACTTGGCAATATCCAATAGCAGGCTGAAATGAGAAATACTCCAAGTCATCTGTGCAGATTGAGTAAAGTACTCCTGGGATATTAATCACATCACCATAACCCTTTTTCTTTTCCGAATTGATGTTTGAACAACAGCCCAAACAAGTAGATGTCGTACAGAGCACACAAAAATAAACTCGTGAAATACATAAAAAATAATCCAACAAAATGACAAAATTTTCATCAGATACACAAAAAATCTGGGAGTTTGAAACAATTCAATGTAAAATAATTTTTTTAAAAGTATTTATCACTTACAAAATATACCATATTATTCTTTTTGCTTTTTAGATGAATGTATTAGAATCAAGAAATTAGTTGGCCGATTAATTAATATTGATCTTACAGTTGACTTACCTAGAATAGGTTATGAATGCTTTGTGTAATATACTTTTTTTTTTGATAAGAAACAAACTTTTTATTGATAAAATATCTTAGAGTCTATTACAGGAAGTGGACTAGAAATCCACCGAACGAACTAAAATAAGACTTCTACCAATAAATGTAAGACCAATCTCTAATTAAATCTGAAATCGCTAATCCCTGGAACTCTTTTACTGATCGAATCCAATTGGCGATGTTGATCTTGATAATCTCCCAACAATCTTCTTTTGTTCCTTGAGTATCTTGAAAGATTCGTCTGTTTCTCTCTAGCCATATGGCCCAACATATTCCATGAACAACCATTCGCCAAAAGATCTTTCCTTTTTTTCCGATAAGCTGTCCTAGGTCCGTGACGAACAAATCCTTTGCTGTTTTTGGAATAACCCAAACAAGTCTCAATTCTTCCAGTGCCCTAACCCACAACGCATTACTGAAATTGCAGTGAACAATCAAATGATCCTGTGTCTCCGCCTCGTTACGACACAACACACACCAATTTGGAGAAAGAGCACAATTAGGCCATCTTTTTTGAATCACCTCGGCTGTAGGTAGTTTTCCAAGAGTAGTTGTCCAAGAGAAAATTTGAATTTTTGTAGGGATAGGTGTTTTCCAAATAAAATTGAAGAAACTGAAATTCAGTGAATTGTTATTGGATTGGAAGAAAGATTGGAACATGGATTTGACAGAAAACTTCCCCGACGGATCCCCTTCCCATACCCGAAAATCATCAACCCCTTCCACCAATCTTACCCTCTCTAAAATACCTAAAAACGTAGACAATTGATTTATCTCCTCATCTCGAAGAGATCTACGGAAATGCAGATTCCATGATATAGCAGCCGATGGATTATGGAAAGAAACAAAAAAGGAAATTGGCAAGTTATGACAATTTGAAATGATATACAATGAAGGAAACATGTCCCGAAAAGATGACTCCCCCCACCAAATGTCCTCCCAAAATCTGATTTTAGTCCCACCCCGAACCTCTAAACGCAACCTTCGGTGATAAGCCGGGTAAGTTCTAGAAATGAATTTCCACGGACATTTAAACGTAACATTTTTCGCCAACCCCGCATCCCAACCGTTTTCTTGCAATCCATACTTGCTCTTAATTACTCTTCTCCACAACGTGTCGTTTTCAACACTAAACCTCCACCACCATTTTCCCAATAAAGCTATGTTTCTCAAGCATATATTCCCCACACCTAACCCACCTCTCTCTTTCGGTCTACAAACCTGTTTCCATCCAACCATATGATAGTGTGTTTCGCCTTCATTGCCATCCCAGAAAAAATCCCGCATTGTCTTTTCCCACCCCGCCGCCACTCCTTTTGGTACTTTGAAAAGAGACATGAAATAAATTGGAAGAGCTGTTAAGACTGCAGCGATCAATGTTAGTCTCCCACCCTTTGACAAGAATGCCTTTTTCCAAGTTGCCAATTTCTTCTTTAATTTAACAGTAATGGGTTCCCAGAAAGTTGATTTGAGTGGGTTTCCCCCCAAAGGAACTCCCAAGTATTTTATCGGCCATTGTTCCCTTCTACAGCCGATCGTGTGTGCTATGTCCACCTCAAATGCCTCATCTTGATTTAAACCCAATAAAGCGCTCTTTTCCCAATTGATCCTTAACCCTGACATATCACAAAATAGTTTGACCACTTGCGCCAGAAAATTAATGTCCTCTTCTGTTTTGACGAAAAACAAGGTGTCATCCGCAAATTGTATATGTGAGACTACCACCTTATCTCGTCCCACCTCAATACCGCTGATTAAACTTGATTCTTTTGCTTTGTCAATCAAACTTCCCAACACATCCACTACCATATTAAAAAGGAATGGTGATAAAGGGTCTCCCTGTCTAATCCCCTTATGTCCCTTAAATTTCCCCCTCGGTCGCCCATTAATCATGACTGAAAAAGATACATTGGATACACAACCTCTCATCCAACCTCTCCACCTATCCCCGAACCCTTTTTTTCGTAACACAAAATCCAAAAAATCCCAATCAACATTATCATATGCTTTCTCGAAATCAATTTTGAGGACCCAACCTTTCTTATTCGATTTTTGTCTTTCCTCGACCAACTCATTCGCAATCAAACAACAATCCAATATTTGTCTCCCCTCAATAAAAGCATTTTGAGATTCCGAGACTGTGTGAAACAAAATCTTTTTCATTCTTGTTGCCAGAACTTTTGCAATGATTTTATATAAACTCGTGATTAGACTTATAGGTCTAAAATCTTTTACCTTTAATGAGTCGCTTTTCTTTGGGATCAAACAAATGTACGACTCATTAGTCAATCCATTTACAACTCCCCCTTCATAAAATTCCATCAAAACCTTCATCACATCGCCTTTTACAATATCCCAACAATCCTGAAATAGCGCCATAGTGTAACCGTCGGGCCCTGGTGCTTTGCATCTGTCACATTCAAATACCGCCTTCTTGACTTCTTCTTCCATGAAAGGTTTCTCAAGCTCAGACCTCATTTCTTCATCAATAGGTCTCCAATCCAGTCCTTCAATCCCAAACTGCCTCCCATCGCTCTTACTGTACAATGTCTGGAAATAATCGACAATTGTTTTCACAATTTGATCCTCATCCTCTACTATCGTACCATCATCCATTTCCAGTTTAGTAATCATTGCCTTGTTTTTTCTGTGATTAAGTAACGAGTGGAAGAATTTTGTATTTTGATCTCCTTCTTTGAACCACACTGTTTTCGCTTTTTGAAATAACAATCTTTTTCTTCTACACAGCAACTCTTCCAATTCGCATTTGATTTCCTTTTTTACAGTCGCATCTTCAACATTTTCCCTGCCTTCACTTTCCTTTTCATCCAGTCTAACAATTCTGTTTTTTAATTCTGCCTCCCTCAACTCAACCCTCCCAAATTCTTCCTCATTCCATAATCTAATGTCACTCTTAATTGCCCTTAATTTTTTCATGAAATTATAACCCTCCCACCCTAGAGGTTGTGGTCTATTCCACCAACTTGAGAACTTTTTCTTAAAAGTTTTATCTTGCAGCCACATGTTTTCAAACCTGAAAGGACAAGGCCCCCATTTACATTTCTGTGTGTCCAACACTAGTGGAAAGTGATCTGATGTGATGCGTGGCAACACTGATTGTCTGTGATGAGGAAATAGCTCCACCCATCCTCCCAGAAACAGAAATCTGTCCAATCTGCTGCATATTGGTACTGTTCTTAAATTGGACCATGTAAATTTTGCGTTGAGTAATGGTGGATCGATCAATTCCAATTCATGTATCAACATATCAAAACAAGCCATACTTGTTGTGTTAGATTGACTGTTTATTTTCTCCAACACATTTCTTACAACATTAAAGTCCCCCCCCAAACACCATCTATCCCCACACAATACTCTCAAACCAGCCAATTCATCCCAAAACTTAGTTCTCAATCGAGCTGTGCACGGCCCGTAAACTGCAGTGAACCACCAGCACTCTTGGTCGTTGACATTTTCAATTCTAACGGAAACTGTAAATTCCCCAATCATGTTTTCCTTGATGACCACCACTCTTGGATCCCACATGACTAAAATGCCCCCTGATCTACCCAAAGATGGTAAATAAACCCATTCAACGAACCTTGATTTCCACACTGAAGCTATAAATCTTCTGTCAACCATTTCTTTTTTTGTTTCTTGTAGCACTACTAAATCTGGTTTCTCCTTCCTTAGCATTTCATGAATGAAACATCTCCTTGTTGATGTTCCTCCTCCTCTTATATTCCAAGAAATGATCTTCATAAAATTACCTCTTCTCCCCTATCACCCTGTTTTTTCTTTTCCAACGCCTCTCCCAATTCCACCCTATGAATTCCCAACAGCTGCATACATCCTTTACCTCTATCATACGCAGATGATATCCTCTTCCCTCCACAATCCCACTCTTGCTCGTGAATTTTGATTCCAGAATTACCCAGCTTATCACCAAACACTGTATCACCCTCACTATGACAAACCCTTCCCTCCCCAGATTTTTGGTGATCGAGAAAAGATGAAAAAGATAATGAAAGAGTTGTAGAGCGATTATGAGTAAGTAAATTTTTCCTGATTACCTTATCCGAGGGTGATGCAAAGAGAGGGCCTAAGTCCTCCAATCCCAAGCTTGTATGTGTCGTCTCCTCCGAGCTTGCAGAAATATGAGATTCCACGTCGCTGTAATCACTGTCTTCATGAGACTCAATAGCAATGTTGTCGTTAAATTCCCTGTCCTCCCTTGAATCATTCTGTTCTCTGTCCATTGCTGTTCTGTCCAGCCATTGTGAAGTAATATTTGTCACATCCTTGTCTTGAATAGTCGGCCATTCATCGTTTGTTCTCGGTCTTCTCCTTGAATAAACAAACTCAAATTTCTGTTTTTGTGCGCATACTTCCTGAGTAGAATCTTTGCTTTGTGGTTGATTGATCTCTGGTTTGTTCATCGATTGTACTCTCCCCTTGTTGAAACCCTCCATACCTTTCGGGCTGACCCTTTTGAGAATTCGAATCTGTTTGCCCCTTTGCAAATGATTTGGCCCCAGCACTTTAGAATCTCTGTTCCCTGTCCTCTCTTTATTGCACGAAAGTAGATGCTGATTCCCGACGAAGACTTCCATCCCCTGAATAAGCCGAGTTTTGCTGTAGTTGCATTCTTTAATTTGTTGAGGTACTTTGTCCTCCCCTACTGTCTCTTTGTCGTATGTTATTTGTGTAGCTCCTTCCCCAACAATCTCGGGTTGTTGTTGTTTTGTTGCGGCGACTGATTCCTTCTCTTTATCTGCTGTCGTGGAATTTCCAGTTAGTTCCTCAATTGGTCTTTTCACCCTACCCCAACCTGCCATTGTTCTAGCACCACCAACTAGTACCTGAGCATAGGATCTTTTTTCATAGACTTGATATGCTGATCTATTAACCGAGTCTACATAAATGCGAACACTCAGCGGACCACTTGGTGTCTGTACTGCCAATGAGCTGTTAATGAATCCCCCTTCTAAACCCACAACTTTAATTTTAGCTGCTGACAAATCCTTGAGGGAAATTGTTTCTTGGCTAATATCCACTAACCCTCCGCATCGATCCCCTATTTTTTGAAACACATCTGTTGTCCACAGATCCCAGGGTAATCCTACAATTCTGATCCAACTGTTGCAACATTCGAAAACTTCCTCTCCCAGGTTGATGTCCCTTGTCCAACGCTCGAAGATTAAGCTAATCCCTTTTTCGAAAAAACATCGACTAAGTTTCAGGTAGTAGTCGAATTCCGCTTCAGTATGGGGCCACCAAATAGCTTTATTTGCCTTGAACGGGAAAAGTTCAATCTTCTTCTTGACCTCTTTACCAAGGGCTACTTTAACCCATTCCCACGAAACATTAACACATTCCTTCGTGACGATCAATGCATTGTTCCATTCTTTGCTCAGGCATTGTTGGAAAACTGGATGGGCATCAATGTCCCCGCTCCTTGTGGCTTTTGTGACAATCTTACCATTAAACACTGCTTGTTTATGACTGTGTATCCTGGCCAATGGAAAATCCCTTTTTAATGTTCCTCTATCAAGAATCTTGTCTACAAAATGTACCATGCATTTCCAGCCTTCTTCGTATCTTCCACCTGGGATAATAATTCGCTGTCTGTTTTTAGTTCTCGTAAGTTTCGATACTTCGATGTAGCTTCCTCGACGATTGACAAACTTTTGCACTGATACAACCGCATCCCCACTTCGCATTCTGTGAAAATTTGTAAATGATTTGGGATTGTTGCTGTAGCCCCACATAATCTTCCTCAACCAGTATGCGGTTTGACGATCCACTTCCATCTTATAACTTGCGTTGCGAGTTCTTTCTGTTACACAAATGGAGTCACCCCTTTGGCCCACTGAAATCAGAAATAGCTTTTGCTCAATCCTAACCTCCTCGACTGCCGAGGTATTTTTAAAATTACTAAACTCCCTTGTCGACATCTCTGATGAGATTGAAAGTTGGAATGAAAATGTTTTTGGTTGGAGGTTTGGTTGAATAAACGACAAAATGCAAAAGAAGAAACCAGATCGCCAGTAGATGGACGGAAATGGTCAAATAGTCGGAATAAAACAAGGGAGGTCACCGGAATATCATATCGAAGGAAGGTTTGTGTATTAGTAATAGGGTATGATAAGTTTTAAAAGGGGTGTCGACGGCCAACGGCCGTCGCCGGTAACTGTCGAAGGTGAAGACCGACGGAAATCAGTGGTCGGAGTTTTGGTAGGGTGGAAGAAGATTCCGGTTAAGTGGGCGGTGGAAAAGACAAGGGAGCATTTTCGAATTTTTCTCTCTCTATGGTGTATATCCAGTATTCCCTTTATTTTGTGTAATATACTACCTTCAGATGTATGAACCTCATTCAACCAATTTATCAATTCGGTACCCGAGACCAAGGAAAAAGGAAAAACTCCACTGCTATTCTTTTTCTTTTCCTAGCTGAAACCGTAGAAGCCTCCCTCTTACGGACAAAGAAATTACCCAGAAAATTGTAAACCACTGAGGAAATTTAACAGCATTGCCCAAATAACCAAACCGTAAAAATACAATCTTCGAATAAAAAGGCAGGGGCAGCAAACACATTCCCACGAATACACAGTAACAAAGAGCACTAAAAAGCAAAATTAAGGATAAACAGCCCCTTACCAGTCGCCAAACTCCGTGCATCAGGTGAAAAGCACAGCCCCGTCACTGCATCACCGTGCCCTTTCAATGTATTCAAATCCAGCGGATGATGCTTCTTATTTGCATCCTGCTGTTCGCATTTCACCACAAAAGAAAGAACTAACTACTATTCACACCGATCAAATTACATAAACCCTTTGGACAAAATCACAAAAACTGATCTTTACCTTATCCGCGGCATGGGAATGTGCGTGGGATTTCTGGTGCAACTTTCGGGGCACCGTTGGCTTCGTCTTCATATCCGGATACAACATTTCGGGTCTTGCGATCGACTGAATTTCGGATTTCCTCTTTCGAAAATAATTTATAAATATTAAAAATGCGATCAGAGCTCCAATGATCACCGAGAATCCTACAATTGGAAGAGCTGCATCCATTTCCGCTCGATCACCGGAAGATTTTACACTTTGTTGACGATGAATTTATCAGGGCTTTAGACTGCTCACGGCCATTACATTATTTGCAGTAGCTCAAAGTCGCGTTCTTGACATGCGATAATGTTGGTTTTTACACACGCATCAAGAAGATAAGAATAACCCTTAGGAAACAAAAAAATAAATACAAAACTTATAAATTCAAGAACTAAAAAAAAAAAAAATATATATATATATATATACCTTCGGGGAATTTGTCAAAAAATCTCTATTCTCATTCTCAATCTTTTCTTTACTCCCTATCCCACTAAAACTTTGTTTCAACTCCTCATATCTTTAAAATTTCCAAATTTATCCTTATATATTTATTTTAAATAATTGATTTTTTCATTTGTAAATAATGACTCATCATGCTTCCGTAAAATTAATTAAATCTTTTACATCTTTGACCGAAGTAACACCGGATTATATTCACCTTATTTTACAGACTGCTCCTCACAGCCCAACCACGCGATCGCAACCGATGGTTATCAACGTAGATTCTTTCAGCATTACTTGGCACAACCTTCATTCGTTTCCTACCTTAGGGTGTACAATAAAAGATAAAATTTTGAAAATAATACATGATATAAGCTAAGAGCAAAGATCTCTTTATTCAAACACAAACATTTATTTATTACATAGTAACCTCCTGTAGAGGAGGAGAAACTTGTTAGTAGTTGAACTCACTACACACAATAACTTGAAAGGAAAATATTACAAATGATTTTGAAGAAAAACGAAAATCTTGAGTGATGCCTTCATCTTCCTTATGCTTCTTTATTTATAGAAGGCTCTTTCGGATTTGAAACTCGGATTTCAAATCTTCATAAGCCTTTACAGCTTGCCTTGGGACCCTGTAGTGGTTGAGTGGTCCCTTCTTGAACTGTCTTTTTCTATATTATTAATCTAGAAATTAACCTCTCATCTTCTTTTATCTCTCCGAGATACCAGTAATGATGATTACATAAGAGATCTGCAGTAATCTCATCTCCTTTTTCCTGGAAATGTTGGACTAGCCATTTAAGAGCATCCGCCTCTTTTCTCTTATACTTGATTCTTCTTTTTAAAACCTTCAGATATGTGGAATATATTTCTTTAGGTTTCTTTCTGGTGTGTTTAAGTGGTTCCATTTACCCTTATTTATAGTGTAAAGTTTGGGTCCAGTTTTCTTGTTTTCAAATAAAGTATCCAATGTCTTTTCGTCTTTTAGCACTCATTATTAGTGGTCCTTGTGTCATTTACCACCCATTATTGGTGGTCCTTGTTATTCCACTCACATGAATCTTCACATGGTGGTCATTCTTTTCTTAGTGGAATGATCACCTGTCTCTTTTAGCTTTGTCGAGAAATCTTTGGCTTTTTGTATCTTCAAGGAAAATGTGATTGTGGTCCTTCTCCACTTGTCCTTGCTTCGGCAAAATATTCTCCCAATTTTTCTTCTTCAATTATGGAGAAAAGAAAAATACTTCTCATTGAAAAATCCTCTTATTTTTTCTAGTGCAAAATAAGAGGGGTTCTAGCTTGCAAGTGGTGGGCCTAATTTTGAAGCAATGAGAGCTTGTAGATTGTCTTGTCATTCAAGAGCTAAGGTGTTTACACCTTAGTTGGAGCCATAACATCAATCTTTGAGATTGATAGGTAATATTCTTAACACACTATGTATGACATATTTTTGTATTTTTGTATTTGCTACACATTAGTACATAAGGTGTTCGAAATTGCCTTGAAAACAAATTTTGATACTTCCATTGCGTATTCAGGCACCTTAATTGATCCCCTTTCAGAGGCTCCGACACTTATTTTAAGCTCGTCCCATCATGCCAGGACACCGGGGATCATCTGATAAGGCCAGGCCCCTTAGGACCATCCTATCAGGACAAGTCAGGCTCATTCCATCGTGACAAAAATATTAACAAAGAAAGTAAACATCTCTCCTTGGTAGATTGTCCACCCAACTCACCAAGTCTACTTGGACATCATCACATATGATATCCACATAGACACTTAACCCAAGCATATGAAGATTTGTGGCAAGATTTTCAAATGTTTTGGATTCGAATTTGATCAGAAAACACAACAGGATTTGTGGCAAGATTTGAAGTTCCTAAGCATATGAATTTATCTGTTTAATGGACAAAAAAGAAAGAGAGAAAGAGGTTCTTGAAAATCTTTCAAATGAAGCAACCATACTAGGTAAAAGTAGGAAAATTCGATGCTGCCCGTGCAGGTACTGCCTGCACGGGCAGATCCAAGGGCCAGAAAATTTTTGGCCCATTTTATTTTATTTTTTAAAAAAAATTCCACCCCCCATGATTGAATCTTGACCCTTGATTGGGTGTGGGGGCAGTATCGACTTTACCGTAAAAGTATATGTATCAAATCAAGATATGACATCTACATGCTGTGCTAGCTAGCTAGTAAATGTGTGTGAATGCAATGTAATTATTAATATTATTTCTACTTTAAAATATTGGTAAGCTTTGTTTGGTATGAATTTCTATCGGTAGACGTGTCGGATGTAAATACAACGAATAAATGCGAGAAACTAAATAGTTGGAAATCAAACCATCGTCGTTAGTTCTAAACTACTATCGATTGAATGCCAAAAAACAATAAAATTATGATAGACAGATTAGGACTTGGAAATGAAATTCTTAATTTATTTTTTAAAGTTTTCTTATATAATTTTCAATCTGTCTACATTGTTTGTGGTTCAATAATTTTGCCATTTCGATGCCATTTAATTATAAAAATGAGTTTGGATACATAAATTGCAGCATAAAAAAAACACTACAATAAATTCAGCTTTTTAAATGCTTTTATTAGAATAATAGAATTGATTTTGCCGTTTATCCAATGTAAAAAATATATAATTTTCTTTTAAATTTTTTTAAAAATAATAAAAACCATAAATTTCAAATTTTAAATAATATATTTTGAGTAGGTCTCTTGTGAGATGGTCTCATGAATCTTTATCTGTGGGACGACGGGTCAACTCTACCGATATTAACAATAAAAAGTAATGCACTTAACATAAAAAATAATATTTTTTCATAGATAATCCAAATAAGATTTTCGTCTCACAAATTACGACCCGTGAGATCGTCTCATACAAGTTTTTTTCATTTTTTTAAATGCTTTTGAAAACCATTTTGTAATCAAACAATATATTTTTTAAGAATTTTTTGTAAAAAAAAAAAACAAAAACTTGTTTAAGACAGTCTCACGAGTCGTATTTTGCAAGGTTCTAAAAAGCGTGAAGCGCCCCGAAGCGTGAATGTCGAGCTTCAAGCTTTTCAAGCTTAAGCGAGATTAGCACATGCTTAAGCGTGAAAAAGTGTTTTTTATATTCAGTGTAATTGTAATTATCTCAAACCAATAAATAGATAAAATAATACATAAATATGATAAATTTTATGTCTGATGCATTAATTCTCATATTTATAAAATCATAAAATATCAAAATTACAATCTTAATTTGTTTTTGCAACTATAACACATTAAAAATATTAAATATTTGTCAAATCATTATCAGACACGCTTAATCATAATTAAAATTAAAAAATAAACATCGAAATTATAAACCTAATTTATTACCTTCAAAATAAAAAAATTAATAGATGCGATTAATTGTGGTTAAACACGCTTAATTAAACACCTTAATTATGCTTAATTCGGTCAAACTACAGTTTGACTGTTTTTTTACGCTTTCTCCGAAGCGGGGCGTTTTTTCCAAGCTTCAAGCTTAAGCGAGCTTAAGCGAGGCTTAAGCGAGCTTTTTAGAACACTGGTATTTTGTGAGATATATCTTTTATTTGGATCATCCATGAAAAATTTATTTTTTATGCTAATAGTATATCTTTTTATTGTGAATATTTATAGGTTTGACCCGTTTCACGGATATAGATTTGTGAGACCGTCTCACAAGTAACCTACTCCAAAAAAAAAAAATTAAACTCGTGAGCTTTTTACCCAAAACTATGACAACCTTCATTAGAAGTTCAATTTCACCCAAAACTATGACAAAATGTTATTTCGATATTCATATTTCATACAATTATCTAACACACGCATCGCGAGTGTTTGATTCGGCCGGTAGTCATAAAAAGGAAGAAGCAAGAAAATAAGTTACAAGGCAAAATAGGAAATCAAAATTGTTTGATGGATGGATTTCATCCAACCCTACTTTCCTCTACTGTATCCCATTTTCCCTCGAGATTTTTTTCTTACTTTTTTGGGTTCTGAATTAATTGTGCTTAATTTTATATATACATCTGTATGTATCATGCTACAGAAACCGTGCTGGAGCGTACTGATTTCTTGGAGTCGAATTCTTTCTTAGGTTCCGTGTTCTGTCTTGCTGTTTTCGACGATTTCTTGGAGGAATAAAGATTCGATCTTCTCTCGTTTGCCTCATCCATTTCGATCTGTTCTTGCCTGCATTCTTGGCTGCAAAATGGCGTGTTCCCTCTGCAATAATATATAAATGTAAATATTTCCAGTCACGAATTATTCTTCAAAAACCCATTCAAGATCAATCACGAGAGATCGAAAGAAGAGATGTTTACGGGCCGCCAAACCTGTACATGAAGATGTCGCTGTTGTGGCTCAGTTGTCTGTTGCAGAGGGAGCAGGAATCAAGAAAATGGGGTGGGTAGTCTTCTTGCTCCCATCCAGTGTAATATGAAGCGCCGGACCTCATTGCTTCTGTGTTTTATGTTCGGCGGCGGCGGCGGCGGAGGAAGGTGGCACTTAGGAGAGAGAGAGAGAGAGAGGTGTTTTGTAGAGAGGAGGATCCAAGCGATGGGGGAAGTGGGATTATATATAGAGAGGAAGGATGGCCACGGTTCAGGTGTCTGTGAGCCATGGAAGACCAATTGGAAAAAAAATTTGGCCTAATGTTAAATAAAAAAAATTAATTTTAATATTTTCTGTCTATGATGATGAAATTCGATTTTTCTTTTAAGTTCGATTTGAATAATCTAAACAAAAAATTTTGAGACATTTTTTAATTTTCGAGAAGTTAAATAGTGATTATTGAACTAGTTTGATGAATTATTGTATATAGCTTCAACAATTTTTTAAGGACAAAAATTTGTTTGAGACGGTCTCACGGTCGTATTTGTGAGACGGATCTCTTATTTGGGTCACCCATGAAAAAGTATTACTTTTTATGCTAAGATTATTACTTTTTATTTTGAATATGAGTAGGGTTGACCCGTCTCACATATTATGATCCGTGAGACGGTCTCACATGAAACCCACTCTTTTTTAAGATGTCACAGTGTTTGAAAAAAATGAATGATTTATTCTCAAATACTTATATTACCATTAAGATTTTATTGACCATGTAAGTAACAATTGCATAAAAAGCTTATTAAAGTTGATGTTAATAAATGTTTATCTTAATTCAACAATGTCACAAGATAAATTAAATGAGCTAGTTATGTTGTTGATTGACAAAGAAATGAATCGAAAATTGGATTATATAGATTTGATATATATATTTTTATTTTGAAGCAGCTACATGATTAATATTTTTGTAATTATTTCAAATATTCATTGACTTATTTTTATGTAATATATTGTTTCCGATATATTTATGTATTATTATTGTACTAATTATTTACTAACTAAACTTTAATATTATTTGTCGCAACACAAAGATGTATTTTTAAATTTTTGTTTCATACCACATCAAACACAGTAGTCACGGTCCTAAGCTACAACGACATGTAATAAGCAGAAATGAGCACGCTCTTAAAGAACCACTAACATTCTATCCCACAACCATGTTAACATTAGGGATAGAAATGGGCCTCGGCGGGGCGGGGGCGGGGGCGGGGGCGGGTTTGCCGTCCTCGTTTTCGTCTTCGTCTCCGAATTCCATCCTCACCCCATATTCATCTAATCCCCGCTTTTTCGAGTTCGGAGAATCTCCAAATCCGAAATTTCGGGGATCAACTTCTCATCACGTCATCATCTCCGTTTTAAAAATATTAATATGACAAGACGACGACAGATTCGAAAATTTTCTCAAACCAAAATTTTTTATTATCTATTATTATTAGTGATAGTATTAAATATTAATATTATTATTAATATTTTAAAAAATAATAATATTATTTTATTATTTATACTAATAATATTATTATTTTATTATTGATATCATCTTCGGACGAGTTCAAATATAAGGTTATTAATCTCGTATCCACCTCGATCTATATCGAAGATTTAAAAAAATTCCCAAACCCAAAAAAAATCAGGAAATTCTTATCCTAATTTTCTCTACAGGACTCCAAACCCGTGAAAAAGTTCGTGATTAACATTAATAAACGACAGACAATTTCAATAATTACAGACAAAGTCCCCACACTTTTTGTCGTTTTCAATCACCCCCACACCTCAAGCCACGTAGGACCGGGCCCCACGTTGCCATAATTTTATCCAAATGGACCCCACTTAAAGGGCGAAACCAAACAGGAGTAACATTACAGGTGGACCAATTGACACTCGCGGGCCAGATTCTAAAGCACCGATTGCGTCCCCACCCCCTGCCCGGGAAGCCTGCCCTCTGCCCGCGGGCAGCTCTATCTTTCCAAATAGATGATTTAAAAAGTTAGCAGGAATGAGACGTGAGACCACTGGATGTCGCCAGCGTAGCAAATGAATTATTACTTGGGAGGGTTACGTGTCCTATAAAAAAGTAGTCAAAAATATTTTTTTAATAATAATTTATTATAAAATTAATAAAAACAAACACGAATCTATCTTGCATCAAAATACGAAGGAATTATTAATTTTTTAATAAAGTATCAATAAATTTCATTAAATTAATTAAAACATTAAAAATATGGTTAGTATAGAATTTCTCCTTATTAGAAATATTTTGCTGTAAGTAATGTTAATTTTATTGAGTAAGTACATGAGAAAAATCTGCGAGAGGGGATGACCTGATAAATATTTATAAATAAAAGTAATATTTTTTTACATAAAAAACATATTTTTTATATGAATCAAGTCGATTGGAGATTTTTCTAACAAAATTTATTTGTGACACAGTCTTACAAGAATTTTTAATAATTTTAATAATAGTACACTCGAATTATTATTTTTAATATATAGAGTAGGTCTCTTGCAAGACGGTTTCACGAATTTTTATCTGTGAGATGTGTCAACTCTATTGATGACCCAAATAAAATATATGTATCTCGTAAGACGTCTCAAACAATTTTGCCTAATAAATATGGAAAAATTTAGAAAGTTAACCTTTTCATTTATTAATTCGAATTTAAATTCCGTCTCAAGTTAAAATTAATAAATTGGTGAATGAGTAGAAGTATTTTAATTTTGATTAATCGATCTAAAATTATATACATGTCAAATTAAATCCATTAATAAAATAAATAAATTGAAATTAGAAGGAAAAAAATTTAATATTACCACCCTCTATTATTGGGGGCAGTACTGTCTCTATCTTTTAATGGATAGGGCATAGGTGAATACTTCCAAGCTAATTATTAATTGATAAAAGAACAAAAAAAAGGCTATTTATAAATTCTTCTCCCTATTTTGAAATAATTTCAAACGAATAAATTAATCGACGAGTTTCAACTTGCCATAACTACATGTAATTCTTCGAGTCAGCATATTTTAAAAATGAAATTTCCAAAGTTACATTCTAACTTTCTAAGTTGATTTATTTATAATTTTGATTATTTGATCACATAAGATTTAAACTCTAGCATACCTTTTTTTTTCCATTTTAATCAATATTTAAGTCAGAGTTTTGACATAACATTGGACTTATGTGTGAATCGTTATTGATTAGGGCTGTTAGATATTTTAATTTTGGTGATAAAAAACTGTTGGGAATGAAATCAAAATCTCACATTTGGAATATTAATAAGAAGATCATTGTTTAATAAGATGAAATAATATCTTTATTGATTTTAGGTCTTTTGGGTAAAGTCCCAAAGCAAAGTCACAAGAGCTTAGGCTCAAAGTGCACAATCATACCATTGTGAAGATATGTGGCTTCCATATTTCAACAAGTGTTATCAGAGCTATGGTCTAGATGGAGTCATGTGAGTTGAATCCTCTGATACTTAGAAGAAAGAATTGAGGGCTCCCGATAAAAATCCTTGATAATTTTTCGAGTTGGTGATGTTCCTGTTATTTCAAAAAATATATACTGCTCAACAACCCACTCATGAAAAAACACAAATCAGATGTTCAAGAATCATCAAGGGATTCTATCAAATCATTCGTCTGTTTCTTACCAATATCTTTTGAGGAGTTTTTCGATAACTTGAATCGAAGAATTCATCACTTTACCTATTTAAGTGTTGTATTGTTGTTAGACTGCGTCTCTCAATCATTTGTCAGAATACTAGGAGTTTCAACTTATATAGTGGATAAACCCTAAGATTGAAGTTGACTGTTATAAATGTTGTAAAACCAATGTCTTCCAGTGAAATCCTTCCAAAGTAGAAGAAGAGATGAGTAGGAGATTGAGTCTATGAATATTCATAAATATACTTGTGTCATTTCTTTATCACAACTATTAATCTTATTAATCCGTTAGATTTGAGTATATAACCTTCGTAAGAACCTTCAGACCGTTTTTCGCACAAATTTGTGGTCTGATTGTTTCTTAAAGTGTTGAGAAAATCAGGTCTTTTATACTAACAATATCGAGATCGATCATATTATTTGACAATTTTTATATAAAATTTTAAAAGTATTTATTTATCATCTCTAAACACATTACATATCCTAACAAATGATATAAGAGCAGGTTTTTCTAGACCTTTGATATACATGTACTCTGATGACTTCTTTGAATAAGATTCAAATGTTTTCTAAATATTATGATTATGACCACTGTAAAATTTGTATGCAAACACACTTATTTGTACATGATGATGACATGTGGCATACCATCATTGAAGGACAAATGAAGATCCTAAAGGCAAATCCAATCGTTGCAATATCTGATGGTGCTCCATATATGGTAAAGAAAGTACGAGTTTGAGTGGACCGCCGAGGATTAAAAGGTCAATCTTGCCAATAACGCCAAATTTATCATTTATATAACACTTGATAAGAATATGTTCAGTAAAATTAAAACTTATTCTGCAACTAAAGAAATATGGGGGAGTTTTACTCAACTTTGTGAGGGAAACGACCAGATAAATGAGAACAAGTCAGCTGTGGACATTCAAAAGTTCGTTAGAACCAAGATGATGCCTGGAGGATCTCTCAATTAGTTTGATGAACGATTTAGCAATATCATTATTGAACTAGCATCTCTAGGTAAGAAATATTCTAATCATGAAATGTCTTGATGGTAATGTGAGCTCTGCCTTGAGATGTATAGACGGTAACAATGAGTGAATCCAATTATCTAAACAAGCTAGAGCTGCATGAATTTTTTGCTGGTATCAAAGCCTACAAGTTCGAACTCAAAATTCGGACTGAAGAAGAGCCATCTAAATCCCAACCAACAAAGGCTCTAGCTGCGACCATTTTTTATCTTACTTTCAAAAAAAATTCCAGCAAGAATTCCACTGAGCATTTAAGCAACGAGGCAATGCCTCTATTTGTCAAGAAATTTAATAAATTTATATGCAACAATCAATCAAAATTTGTTAAATGTTATTATAAAAAAAATACTAGACAGATGATGGTCAAGCATTTTATTACTGTGGCAAGAAGGACTACTTTATTGCAGACTATAATAGGCCCAAAATGAATGAAAAGAAACCATTCGAGAGAAGCCGGTTGAAGGATGTGAAAAGATCATTCGAGAAGAAGAAAGATCTGAAAGTTTATGTTGCTGAGGAGAACAAGAGCAAGTGGGCATACTCAGAAAGTGAGTTTTCTGGATCGGAATCCAACTCAAGTGACAGTGATGATGAGCTGGTCAAGTTCTTGATGGCAAACTCGGAAGCAAAAGAAGATGATGATGATGTATTTGATTTCGATTCTAGTGATTTTACACAAGAAGATCTTGTTAATGCACTTCATGATATGGTAAAATAGTACATGATTCTCTCTCGATCATTTGAGGAAGTGAATGCAGAAAAAGTAAGCCTGTAAGATAAGTCAAGTGAATGCATCAGCATACAGCAAAAGGAATTTGACGACTTAAAGATAAAACTAAGTTTGCTGGCCACTGAGAACAGTAACATGAGAAGAATGTTCAATTCCACTTTGAATGAAAATCAAAAGTTTCTTAGAGTAATCAACACGTGGCACCAATCTTCAGTTTCATTAAGTAAGATGATTGAAAAGTAAAAGCAAGCTGTTGACAAAACCATTTTTGGCATTGACAATGTTGATTGCAATCATACTGAAATGAGTACTCAACTGCATGTGGACAAAGGCAAGTCTAATATGATAAACTTCGTTTGGTACAATTTGATATATGAACATGATAAGCTCGAAATCCCAACAGACCAGAAAGTGCATTATGAGAACAAATATAAGCATAGAGGAATGAGATACGTTGAACCTCATGACACTAAGTTTGGAAAGACATGTTTAAAGTCATCAAATAGAACTGGACATGTTAACCGGTCGAGTTCCAATCGGTCTTGAGAGAAGCTGATTCAATCTAGACAAAGTGTATAAAAGGGAAAACCATGATAATACTTTAATTGCAGGACAATTAGAAAAATTTACATAATGGATAGAAAAGATAAAATACCTAAACAACATATGGCTAAACTAGAACACATCATAGCACTGCACACAACTCTATTGACTGATTCAATTTCTGGTCACACACACTTGTAGACCTATTAATGTAATCAAGTGTGGGCCTTGAAAGGATGAATCAGATCTGTATCCAATCAGATGTGGGTACCAAAAATATTGTGTTCTTGACATGTACAGAAGGTAAAAACAATCGAAGAGTCAACTTGGTAGCTTGACAGTGGATGCTCAAGGCATTGGATGTTCAAGGCACGTGACCGGAAACAAGATGATTATAATAGAAGGGATTGAATGCAAAAGGATCAAGAATCATATTTGGTGATAACACAAATGATAGAACCGTGGGAAATGTTAAGGTTATCCATGGTAGAGTAATTACGAAGGTGTCATACTAGTTGAAAATTTGTGTTATAATTTAATTAGCATTTGTGTGGCAATGGTTACTCAGTTGAATTTCATCAAAACATTTGCACTGTGAAATCTAGCAATGATGATGTCATGCTAACCGGACTAAGAGAAAAAACACCTACAGAATAAGTTGGAAATATAATCAACTTCCTTCCCCTACATGTTTTGTTGCTCAGAATAGTGACAAGAATTGGTTGTGGAACAAGTGGCTGAATCATCTTAATTTAAAATTTATTGAAACTCTGATTAAGAAATAGTTGGTGACTGGTTTTCCTAAATGCATTTTTATCAAAATATAAGATCTACATTGCATATCAGTTGGGCAACAAAGTAAGATCTACTTTTAAAAGCGAAGGTGTAACTCTTCCACCAAATGCTTGGATTAACTGCATATATACATATTTGGTCCTATAATGGTAAAGAGTATAGGAAAAATAAGTATGCTCTGATAATAGTGGATGATTATTTCTGATACACTTGAGTAATCTTTTTACCATCAAAATATCAAATTTCTTTAAATTTGATCAAAGTTTTATAAAGTTGAAAAATGAGAAATCTACAGTGATAGATAAGTTATGGAGTGACAGATGTACAAAGTTTACAAACAAAACCCTAGGATCTTATCTAGATGATCAGGGAATCAAACATGAGTTTTTAGTTGTCTGATTTCCTCAACTGAATGGTGTTGTTGAGAGAAGGAAACATACTTTAAAAGAGACCGCTAAAATAATTATGGATAATTCAAATGTTTATCAAAGGCTTTGGGAAGAATCAGTCAACACAGTTTTTTACACTCAAAAAAAATAGAGTGAGTCTCATGTGAGACCGTCTCACGGATCTTAATCTGTGAGACAGGTTAACCCTACCCATATTCACAATAAAAAGTAATACTCTTAGCATAAAAAGTAATACTTTTTCATGGATGACCCAATTAAGAGATCCGTCTCACAAATACGACCCGTGAGACCGTCTCACACAAGTTTTTGCCAAAAAAATATATGATTAATAAAATACATAATAAAACTTCGTATGAGATCTGAAATGGCATGAAACAGGATATCTCATATTTCAAAATTTTTGGTTTTAAGTGTTTCATTCACAACAATCACAAAACTCATTTAACTACCTTCGATGCTAAAGCTAATTAAGGAATATTTATCGGTTACTCACCAGTTATTACAGAGTCTTTATCAACAAGTATCAGACAGTTGAAGAAACCATTTATGTTATCTTTGATGAATCTATTGTATTTGTAACTCAAGAACATGTGAATATCAATGAGCTAAGTCAAAAATTGGAAAACAAAAATCTCATCTATGATAGTGATAGTGAGATTGAGTGAAGGAGGCACAATCAAGATGTTCCTACCGGTCCAATGATCATAAAGAAAAATCCGACCAGACTATATCCAAAGCTCATGGAACTGGTCATAGAGAGTGATCCAGGAAGAGGGGAAAAAGACATCATCATTGAAGAAAATTATCAACATCAACAAGATCAACAAGATACACATAATCTTGGAACAAACTACCGGTGGAATATAAATTATCCACTCAATCTGGTCATTAGTAACCCGTCTACTCCTCTTAGAACTAGGAAACAAATATTGATAAGTCCTAGTATGCAACGTTTCACTCTCATCTTGAGCCAAAGAAAGTTGATGAAGCTAGAAGAAGAGTAGCAGTTGACGAGGATAAGAAAAAGATAGATTATCATAAGAGAGGTGGTGAATCCGGAGGTGGTGGAACTCATGGTTTAGGAGGTAGATTATTTTTTTTATTATTGCTTTATTATTCTTTCTAACAAGGAAATTCACTATCTCAATAAAATTAATTTTGCTTTTATCGTGTATTATTTCTAGGGCGTATGTTTTGTCATCACAAAAAATGGATAAATTTTTAGATCATTTAGCTTTGGTGATAACATATAATATTGTGTTAAACCTAACTGTTGTTTTCTCAGTATTATAGGTACTTGACCAATTCAGAAGAATCCATTTAATCGGTCATGTAATGCTAAGCTATTCAATTGTTTTGTCATCAACAACATATTTTATTTACTCGACCACTCTCGCGCACCAGTTTGTGGCACATGGACTACTCAACCATTCCTTATATCCTAAAACATTAATTAATAGCTGAGCAAAGTTATCTTCATATACAAACAACGGACAAAGCTAGTTACATTTTGCTGTCATTAGTAATTTCCTATAAGATTCGATAAATGTCAAACTAATCATTAATTTAAGTATATAAAAAATCAAGAAAAGACTGAGACATCAGTACTATTGCATTTATGCTCATTTATTGAGCTACAGTCGAATATTGAACCAAAAGATGCAAAAAGTACTATAAATAAAGAATGTCAAGAGGAGAGAAAAAGAAAAACTACGAGATTTTACACATTTGAAGCATTCTCTGAAAAGATTTCTGAGCACTCTTAATCTTCAAAAAATATATACTGCTCAACAGCCCACTCATCAAAAAATACTCATAAAATGTTCAAGTATTATCAATGGCTTCTGTAAAATCACTCGACCATTTCTTGCCAAAATCGTTTGAGGAGTTTTCCGACAGCTTGAATCGAAGGATTCAACACTTTACTTCATTAAGTGTTGTATTAGTTGTTAGACTGTGTGTCTCATCTGTTTGTGAGAATACTAATATTTTCAAATTAGATAGTTGATAAGCCGTATGATTAAAGTGGGTTGTTATAAAGTGTAATCTTCTAGTGAAATCTTTCCTAAGTAGAAGAAGGTGTTACATAAGAGATCAATTCTCTGAACATCCACAAAAATACTTGTATCATTTTCTTATCGTAGTTATTTGTCTTATTAATCCATTATATTTGAGTATATAATCTTCATAAGAACCTTCTAACTATTTTTCGTACAAAATTGTGGTCCGATCGTTTCTTAAAATGTTGAGAAAATCAGGTCTTGTATAGCTAACACTATCGAGACCGGTCATATTATTTTTTCAGTGTTTTAGAGAAATTTTAAAAATGTTTATTAATATCACTTCTAAACATATTGCAGATCCTAACAAAGGCTGTAAACGAGTCGAGCAACTTACGAGTTGTTAGACTCGAGCTCGATTTGACCGAGCTCAAGTCGAGTTCGAGCTAGTCGAACTCGTAATCGATTCGATCTCGAGTAGCCGTGAGTAGTTAGTGAATCTAATCGAGTAACTCACGAGCTACTCGACTATATATGTATATATGTGTATATATATATATAATTAAATATATATATTTAAATTTTTTTTAAAAAATTGAAATCTAGTTTTTTGAGTTCGAATAACTCGATATGTTATCGAGTCGAGATCGAGTTCAAAAATTAATACCGGAATCGAGTCGAGATCAAGATTGAGCTCGAGTATTTCAAATTTTTTTCAAGTTAATTTCGAGTAGTGCGATACTCGGACTCAACTCGATTGCACCCATATTATCGGTTAGATCACATATTTTTATTTTAGATCAACAGGAAAATTAAAAATTTAGCCTCTTAACAAGAATTTTGTTGAATAATAATGCTTATTTTTAATGTTAATTTGATCTTTTCTTTAACTAAACGTTTGAATATTAATTTGCAAAAAATATATATATGACCAATTAAACGTTTGAATATTAATTTGCAAAAAAATACATATGACCTAAAGAAAATTATAAGTCAAAAAAATATATATGACCAAGCTTTTATATATATACCAAACATCTAACTTCACTCAAAGTGTCTGTTCCATCCAAAATAGATGGTTGCTATTCTAAACATGTAAGTGTATGGAACAACATTTTCTTGTGTTATGCTTCTAAACATATGGATCTTACCACATTAATACATCGATTAATGAGATGTGACAGTACGATATTTAATTGATCTATATAATCCCAAATAAACATGGTTTACTTTAAATTTAACAATGATAGTTGAATCTCATTTAAATTCAGATTAGGTCTCTGATGAGATGGTCTCACGAATCTTTATCTGTCAGACGGGTCAACCCTATCGATATTCACAATAAAAAGTAATACTCTTAGCATAAAAAGTAATAATTTTTCATGGATGACCCAAATAAGATATCATCTCACAAAATACGACATGTAGGACTGTATCACATAAATATTTGCCTTAAATTTAACAATGATGGTTAAATCTATCTTGAGAACTACTTAATCGGTAAGAACTGATAATAAATAAATAAATAAATAAATAAATAAAACAAAAAACAAAACTTTTGACTGTATTGGAAGAATATCCCAAGCGGAATATCCTTCAAGGGGGGTTGAATCATAAAAATATGTCATGTCAATTGTCAACAAGTCAATAATTTTTAATTTCCCATGCACCTTTATTATATATTTTCTTGAATAAATAATTCGAATTACAGGTCTGATTTTTTGGCACTGTATATTAAATGATCATGACTTGTGACCCCAAAAGTTATGAATTTGGTTCACAAAATTGGGAAAGGGGATATTTTTTTGGATCTTGTGTATTATTCCACTGTGACATTATTATATTTGGAGCTATGACATGTTATTCCTAATTAAACAATTGTTGGAAAAGGATGGACATTTACCTTGATTGAGTCATAAACATGTTTATTAAATGTCAATTTGGCTTAAATTGTTCGTGATTATGTCATTGCTTTGAACTTCCTTACAAGGATTAAATCATTTTCAATTTTTTTTTTTTTAAAAAACGATGATTATTATGATTTTTCCTTTTATCTTTTTATAATTAGACAAATCAGATTGATGTAGCCAAAAATTGTGATTATCAGGACTACTCTTCATGTTCGTAAACAGATCCAAGTAATCGTAGACGAGTATTTCAGCTAGCTCGTAAACGGGACCCAATAACTGGTGAAAAGAAAACTTTGTATGTCATCATCTGCGTCACAAACAAACGTCAGAGAACATAGACATATATTCCGATGTTCAATTCCGAAAACAATTCAAATATATTATCTGAAAGCTACAGAATTAAAGCATACATTTTTGGTCTTCGTCCTTTTAAGTTTTTAACACAGATGTTGTAAAGAAAAGAGGAAGCTTAGTGCCTGCTATTTAGAGAGCTGGTAAGTGATCATAATAACAATACAAAATTTGTGTGAGATGGTCTCACGAGTCGTATTTTGTGAGACAGATCTTTTATTTAGGTCCTCCATGAAAAAATATTACTTTTTATGCTAAGAGTATACTTTTTATTATGAATATCGGTAAGATTTACTCGTCTCACACATAAAGATTCGTAAGACCGTCTCACAAGAGACATACTCTAATAACAACCATAAACTTTGAAAATTGCTTTAGAAATATTATTATTATTAGAAGTAAGACTCAATGATGGTCTTTGTTGGTCCCACGTGCGGAATTTGAGATAATAAAAGTCGAAAATAAAGAATAAACTGGACACCGAGATTTACGTGGAAAACCTCTAAAAATAATAGGGTAAAAACCACGGGCAAGATGAAAAGAATTTCCACTATAATATTTTGTGGTGTACAACTCACTCACTGTGTTTCCAAAGAGAACACACACTCTCTTAATACAGGAGAACAAACACCTCACAAATATTATAGAACTAAGCACTCAAATGCTTATAAGATGAGAGAAAACTCGAAGAAGGGATGATTTCAGAATGAAGGGAGGAGCTCTATTTATAGAGCCCCTGACCGTGTGAACACGCGTTAAAAACGCGTATTCAAATTCCATCTGAAATCTCTGCAGCCAACCCACGTTTTAATTATTTTTCAAAGATGCAATTCAATTTTGCCACCAACTTTGGCCCACCTATTAATTCCTTTGTCTCTTTGTCGACATTTCTCCCACTTGGAGATTTGATTGAGAATCAAACACATCTCCACACATCCTTTCAATCTTGTCATTCCCTGCTGCTTACGTTTCTGCTAGGCCACTTGAGAATCTACACCACTCAAACTTATCAGTGTTCACTGGCTTGGTCAGAAAATCAGCTATGTTGTCCTTCGTATGGATCTTCTGCATATCCACGCTTCCTTCTTCTACTACTTCCCGCACAAAATGAAATTGTACTCCAATGTGTTTCGTCCTGGAATGAAAGGCTGGATTCCTTGCGATGTGCAAGGCACTCTGACTGTCACAAAACAAAGGAACATTCTCTTGTTTGTGCCCGATCTCCTCCAATAACCTTTTAATCCATATTGCCTCCTTGCAAGCTTGAGTAGCTGCCATGTATTCTGCCTCTGTTATAGATAACGCCACAACTGTCTGCAGTTTTGAAACCCAGCTTACTGCTCCTCCTGCAAGTGTAAACACATAACCAGTAGTAGATTTCCTTTTATCAGGATCACCTGCATAATCTGAATCGACATAGCCCCTGAGTGTAAAATCTGATCCTCCATAACATAATGCAGCATTCGAGGTACCCTTAATGTATCTAAGGATCCTCTTCACAGTGCTCCAATGCTCTCGTCCAGGATTCGCCATATACCGACTAACTGCTCCCACTGCTTGAGCAATGTCCGGTCTTGTACATATCATGGCGAACATCAAACTTCCCACTGCTGATGCATATGGTACTCGAGACATCTCCATCCTCTCTGCTTCACTGCTAGGACACATCTCGGAGGATAACTTGAAGTTAACAGGAAGAGGGGTCGAAATTGGCTTACTATCTTGCATGTTGAAGCGTTGCAAGATTTTCTTCAAATAATTTTTCTGGGAAAGCCAAATCTTTCTGTTACTTCTGTCTCGGTGAACTTGCATCCCTAGAATCTTGTTTGCTGGTCCCAAGTCCTTCATATCAAATTCCCTAGCCAACTGTGCCTTCAATTCTTGGACATGATCTTTGTTGGGGCCTGCTACCAACATGTCGTCCACATACAACAGCAAAATGATATAATCATCACCAGACCTCTTGAAATACGTACAAAGGTCTGCACTCAGTCTGTTGTATCCAAGGCTCATGATATAGGAATCAAATCTCTTGTACCAACACCTCGGCGCCTGTTTGAGACCGTACAGAGATTTCTTCAACCTGCAAACCAAGTTCTCTTTGCCTATTTCTGCAAAACCTTCTGGCTGGAGCATATAGATTTCTTCTTCAAGATCTCCATGAAGAAATGCCGTTTTCACATCTAGCTGTTCTAGATGTAGGTCAAACACCGCACACAATGCCAACACTACTCTGACTGTTGTAAGTCGAACCACAGGAGAAAATATCTCATTGAAGTCAATACCTTCTTTCTGAGCATACCCTTTTACCACCAATCTAGCATGATATCGTTCCACTTGATTATTGCCATCTCGCTTGATCTTATAGACCCATCTGTTACCGATGGCTTTTCTTCCTCGTGGTAGTGTAACAAGATCCCAAGTTTTATTCCTGTCTAATGCCTCCAATTCTTCTTGCATTGCTATCATCCACAAAGATACATCCGAGCTTTGAGTAGCCTCGTGGAAACTCGATGGCTCACCATCCTCTGATAATAGACAATATGCAATGTTGCTTTCAGTGACATAATCTGAAAGCCAACCTGGTGATCTTCTGTCTCGAGTTGACTGCCTCACATTGGAAACTTCAGACTCAACATGTTCTTGTTCTTCGTGCTCCGGTACTGCTTCACAAGAAACCTGACCTTCGTCCGTCTTATTTTCCACCTGAAATATAGTAGTTTCTGAATTCAATGTGCCTTTGTCTCCCTTTACTTTATCTTCCTCGAAGATAACATCCCTGCTGATGACAAGCTTGTGAACAGTAGGATCCCACAAGCGAAACCCCTTTACTCCATCAGCATATCCCAAGAAGATACATTTTCTGGATTTCGAATCCAACTTTGATCTTTCTTGCTCATTGTACAGAACGTACACCGGACTTCCAAATGTATGCAAATGAGAATAATCTGTCGGCTTCCCGGTCCACATCTCCATCGGAGTCTTCAGATCAATCGCCACTGAAGGAGAACGATTGATAATATAACAAGCGGTTTTGACTGCTTCTGCCCAAAATGACTTTTCTAGACCTGCAGTCCTCAACATAGCTCTTGTTCTGTCCAACAAGGTCCTGTTCATCCGCTCCGCCACTCCATTCTGTTGAGGTGTGTAAGCTGTCGTGAACTGTCTCTTGATGCCCTCATGTTGACAATATGCATCAAACTCGTCACTGGTATATTCTCCTCCATTGTCAGTCCTCAGACACTTGATTTTCTTTTCAGAATCAAGTTCAACCCGCGCTTTGAAATCTTTGAAGACTTGGAAAACATCTGATTTCTTCTTGATTGGATACACCCAACATCTCCTAGAGAAATCATCAATGAACGAGACAAAATATCTCGCTCCTCCTAGGGATACAACTGGTGCTTGCCAAACATCCGAATGAATCAGCTCCAATATGCTTTTGCTCCTGGCAGTAGAAGTGCCAAACTTTAATCTGTGTTGTTTACTGGTAACACAATGCTCACAAAAGGGTAGTGACACTTTTGTAAGTCCCGGCAGCAGCTTCCGTTCTGAGAGAATTTTCAAACCCCGTTCTGACATATGCCCGAGCTTTCTATGCCATAACACTGTTAATTCTTCTCCTGAACCATTTGATGCAACAACTAGCTCCGCCTCTTTGTGTGTTTCTTCCAAAAGTACATACAGATTGGCAGCAACCTTTTCCGCTTTCATAACCACAAGCGCGCCTTTCACAATTTTCATGATCCCGTTCTCGATCCGAGTTTTGCACCCGATGTCATCCAATTGCCCCAAGGACAAAAGATTTTTCGTCAGTCCTTTAACATGTCGTACCTCCTGTATGGTGCGAATGGTGCCATCAAACATTTTAATTTTGATAGTACCGACCCCAGCGATTTCCAAGGCATGATCATTTCCCATGAATACAGATCCTCCTGAGACTGGTTTATAATGATCAAACCATTCTCTCCGAGACGTCATGTGCCACGTCGCTCCTGAATCCATAATCCATGTGTCACAAAATTTGTGTCTGCCTTCTGCAACTGTTGCTGCTTCGCTGAATAATATTTCACCACTGCCTGAAGTACTGGCCACATTTCCTTCATCCGTAATCTCCACCGGTCTATCTCCAATAGCCGCCAAGCAATTTTCATTTCTTAAAACTGCTTGTATCTTTATTTTCCACAGCATAAATTTGCTTCCATTGAACTTTGCTATCTCGTACCTTCCCGCCATTATGTCTACGACAATTTTAGTAGACCCGACAAAATAATCCCGCCTTAAATAAAAAATCTCAAAAAATCTTTTCTGATGTGGAAGATCAGTCTAGGCTGCAACCACAGAGCATACTCAGAATTTTAAAAATTTAAAACCAAGGCTCTGATACCACTTGTTGGTCCCACGTGCGGAATTTGAGATAATAAAAGTCGAAAATAAAGAATAAACTGGACACCGAGATTTACGTGGAAAACCCCTAAAAATAATAGGGTAAAAACCACGGGCAAGATGAAAAGAATTTCCACTATAATATTTTGTGGTGTACAACTCACTCACTGTGTTTCCAAAGAGAACACACACTCTCTTAATACAGGAGAACAAACACCTCACAAATATTATATAACTAAGCACTCAAATGCTTATAAGATGAGAGAAAACTCGAAGAAGGGATGATTTCAGAATGAAGGGAGGAGCTCTATTTATAGAGCCCCCTGACCGTGTGAACACGCGTTAAAAACGCGTATTCAAATTCCATCTGAAATCTCTGCAGCCAACCCACGTTTTAATTATTTTTCAAAGATGCAATTCAATTTTGCCACCAACTTTGGCCCACCTATTAATTCCTTTGTCTCTTTGTCGACAGTCCTCACAATATCACCAAGAGCTCTGCCATACTTTGTCAAACGACTTGCAACAGGGTTAAATCATCAAATTCCAAGATAAGAATACAATGGAGAAGCGCGAATTTGTTATATACATCTTCCACGACATTTACATGTAAAATCTATTGTTATTATTACGTACATAAATGAATCAATGTTTAATTAATTCAATTCATTAATTTAAAAATATCTATATAAATATACATGTAAATATAAATTCATGGCATTCTCCTCATAATATATATAAATATAATTCATGTAATTCTTTTAATTGTTTCCGACAGAAAACAGTAGAGTAGTTGTTTTCATGCTCTGAGTGATCTTTGTAAATTGTACATCTGATAATATTTTGAAGAATGAACTGGAGAGCAATGTGTGATACATGAGAATCTATTAATTATATAAAGTAACAAATGTTTGAGAATTGTGATTAGCTCATATGATCTGTCTTAATTGCACCTTCACAAGTGAGGATAATGGAGGAGGCGTCATTTGGAACATTTATGTCAACCGGTTGAGTTGGTGTAAGTGGTTTGGTCAGAAGTAGAACCAGCCATGAAATCGGTGGTCGAAGGACCACAATGTGATTTCTTGTTGTGGAAAAAAGCAAGATGTGGCGCCCCAAACATTGTCACGTAATCATACAACATGTGATGTCTTATGCATAATTTTTTTTTCAACGACGTAATAATATAATGCATATACGATAACATAGTGCAATCATCACACTATCTACATCAGTGTAGCATAAACAGTATAATAAATACACATATAACTCAAATAAGATAATAAGCTATAGTGTCTCTATACACTATCAACTACATGATTGTTTGACTAGACAAACCTAATCATTCATCTTTATCATGTCTCACGACATAGTCTTGTAACATGTTTAATAGAAACAGTCCCCGAAGGTGAGCATACACGACAATCATCATCATAATACATAACAGTTATATGAACAACAATATAAAATATAACTGAAATCATAAAAGAAATAATCACTTTGCTGTCTCTGGACAATCAAACCATCAAAAACATCAACAACATCGCTCCCATACTACTGCAACAACAACATCAACGATACATCGCACCCCAAGTCCGGCGACAGCAATATCGTCGATCGAACAGTATCAACGATACATCGCACCCCTATTCCGACGACAACAATAACGTCGATCGAACAACAGCAACGATACATCTCCCAACAACGATAGCCAACATCAATAATAATAAACAACAACAAATATAATATCAAATCACTAAATTCTGAAGATTTACCATCGTTCAACACAATAGTATTCATCAATACTAAACAATAACAACATATGCTCGTACGTCAACACGTACCTGATAATCGAGTATATATATAAAATCTGGCTACTTCTTTGATCCCGAGGCTTGTGATGTATCTAAATAATTCAACAACAATATCATATCATTGTCACCGTAACAACACAATCATAACAGGCTCAATGCACAACATCAAATAGCCCAATAACAATTAATTCAACAAAATATAAAACTCGATTATACATCTTCATCGTTCAACAATTAATATTCTGGTGTATTTACTTATCAAGACTAACATCAAATACACCATAATAAATTAACTTCAAATAATATGCAATTTTACAAAATCCGTTAAACTACAAAAAGTTTATATGAACATGTATCCTATATTTCTTAGGCTCCAAATATATAATCAGAATTAATAACAAATGACAAACAACTCTCTAGTTTCAATTCAACGATTAAAATCCCTAATTATAATAAATTGAGAATAATTCAAAATAACACCACTGTAATCTTATCTTCTTCTTTAAAATCACATGCTACTCAACAATCTTAAATTTCTGTATGATTTAACAATTTATCAGATTTATTCCAAAAATTAACAAATTTCAAACATCACCAAAACTATAAAATTTATACATCAAATCGAAGACATCATGTCAACGATCCAGAACTGAAGTCGGTTCGTCGATTGAATAAACCGATAAGTCGCAAGGTCGAAAAGAAAATGGAAATGTTGTTTCCTCTCCTCTGTCTCATATGTATGTCGAAATGCTTTCTGACGCGGTGGAATTGAATCACCTGCTCAATTTTCAATTTTCTTTTTTTTAATATTATATTATATTAATAAAATAATATAATAAATTATATTTAACATTTTTAACACTGAGATATCCGTTAGGACCAGTCAAACGATCACGTTTTTCAAAATTCAAAATATGAAACTTCTATATTTTTTAGTTTCTAAGTTATATCCAAATTTCAAATCATTTGGACTTCATATGACCAAAATATGTCATATTTCATTCTTTATAAATCGTTAATTATTTAGTAATCTCACATTACTAAATAAACAACTTGTTATATTTACTACAGACATTACATTCTCTACCCCCTTAAATGAATTTCGACCCCAAAATTAATCAACAACAGTAATAACATGCATAAATAATGATATGGCATACCATCAAAATAAGTAGGGGTAGAGCTCCCTCATATGCCGCTCTGTCTCCCAAGTGGCCTTTTCGACACCTCTATGCTACCACTAAACCTTCATCATCGGTATAAGCTTACTACGAAGCTTTCATTCAGATCGATCCAAAATACAAACTGGCCTCTCAATATAGGACACATCAGGATCTAATTGAACCTCATAAATATCCAACACATGTGAAGAATTCGGCTCATATTTCCGAAACAACGACACGTGAAACACATCATGAATATCAGATAAAGATGGAGGTAGAGCCAATTGATAAGCCAAAGTTCCTATCCACTGCAATATCTCATACATGCCAACATATCTCGGTGCCAACTTTCCTTTCATACCAAATCGCACTGTGCCACAAAACGGAGAAACTTTCAAAAATACTCGATTGCCCTGCTGAAACTCTAAGGGTCTTCGTATTTTATTTGCATAGGCGGTCTGTCTATCTTGAGATGCTTTCAATCGTTGTTGTATCAACTTTACTTTATGTTCCATCTCCTGAATCATCTCATGACCTGAAACTATAGCTTGATCAACATTATCCCAGTATAACAAAGATCTACAACGTCTCCCATACAATGCTTCAAATGGAGCCATCTGAATACTATTCTGATAACTATTGTTATACACAAACTCCACCAATAGAATAGATGACTGCCAAATAGATTTAAAATACATAACATAAGCACGCAACATATCCTCTAGCGTCTGAATAGTACGCTCAGTCTGACCATCTGTCTGTGGATGATAAGACGTACTCAATCTCAACTCTGTCTCCATCACAGTCTGCAATCTTTCCAAAAAATGAGAAGTAAATCGAGGATCTCTATTAGAAATAATAGATACTGGAATCCCATGCAGCCGTACAATCTCTCGTATATACAACTGTGCCATCTTCAAATACGTAATATTCATGCTATAGGGTATAAAATGTGCAACTTTCATCAATCGATCAACAAACACCCAAATAGAATCAATAGTTTTAGTGCTCTTTGCAAATGGGTCACAAAACCCATCGATATATACTCCTATTTCCACGTCGGTACTTCTAAACTCCCCAGTTCACCTCCTGACCTTCTTCTCTCAACTTTGATCTGTTGACAATTGAGACATCGACATAAAAAGAAATCACATCACGTTTCATTCCCTTCCACCAAAACTGAGAGCGTAGATCCTTATACATCTTCTTGCCACCAGGGTGGATAGAATACCGACTACAATGTGCACGCTGCAATAGGCCTTGGTGCAACTCAGATGCTTCAGGAACTACCTATCTATCATGCATCCTCAAACTACCATCATCAGCTACTCTAAAACGAGTACCTTGTTTCCGAGAAACTAACTTCTTCCATCGATGAACTCTCTCATTTGTCATATGTGCCTCACGAATACAACCATAAATATCAGGTTCGGCTAATAAGGTAGATATCTGGATATGAGTCGTAGCGATATCAAAATCGTATCCCAAGGATCAACAAGACATGATGAACGATTAACATCCTCTGCGGTACAGCTCACTTTACGACTCAATGCATCAACTGTAAGATTAGCTCGACCAGGATGATACTCAATCTCACAGTCATAATCTTTCAACAAATCTAACCACAGTCTCTGTCTCATATTCAACTTTGTCTTTGTAAACCAAAATCTCAAACTCTTATGATCCATTAAAATCGTAAACAACAGTCTCTGTCTCATATTCAACTCTGTCTTTGTAAACAAAAATCTCAAACCTTATGATCTGTATAAATCGTAAACGAGATACCATATAAATAGTGTTGCCATATCTTCAAGACAAAGATAATGGCTGCCAACTCCAAATCATGCACATGGTATCTTGTTTCGTGTGGATTTAGTTGTCTCGAGGCAAATGCCACAACCTGCCGATCCTGCATCAAAACACATCCAAACCATGTAATGATGCATCAATATAAACAACAAACCTCTCGTTTTCTGTAGGGATTGATAACACTAGTGCGGTCATCGGTCGGTGCTTCAACTCCTGAAAACTCCTCTCACATGCTTCAGATCACTGAAATTGCACAACTTTCTGATTCAACTGTGTCAAAGGTCTAGCAATATTTGAAAATCCCTCGATAAATCGACGATAATAATCTGCTAAACCTAAGAAAATATGGATCTCTGGTACAGATGTAGGTGCAGACCACTGCGACATGGCTTCAACCTTCGTTGGATCAACGGAAATCACATCTCTCGATATAACATGACCCAAGAAGACCACACGATCGAACCAAAACTCACATTTACTGAGTTGGCATACAACTGTGTATCTCACAGTACCTGTAATGCTTAACGCAAGTGCCCTGCATTCTCAGCCTTACTCTTGAATATATCAATATATCATCAATAAACACAATAACAAACTGATTGAGATAATGCTGAAATACCCTATTCACCAAACTCATAAACATAGCAGGAGCATTCGTCAACCCAAACGGCATAACTAAAAACTCATAATGTCCATATCTGGTTCTGATTGTTATCTTCTGGATATCCTCCTCTCGAACTCGTATCAGATGATATCTTGACCTCAAATAAATCTTTGAATACACTGAGGTTCCCTGCAACTGATCAAACAAATCATCCATACAAGGGAGGGGATATTTATTCTTAATCGTTACCTTATTCAGTTGTCGATAGTCAATACAAAGTTGCATCGTTCCATCTTTCTTTCTCACAAATAAAGACTGGTGCACCCCAAGGCGATACACTAGGACGAATGTATAACTTGTCCAGCAAGTCCTGTAACTGGGCTTTCAACTCTATCAATTATGCTGGTGCCACTATGTAAGGAGCACGAGAAATAGGGGAAGTATCTGGCATCAACTCAATCCCAAACTCCAGCTAACGGGCTGGTGGGAAGCCTGGAATCTCCTCAGAAAATACATCGGCAAACTCAGAACTACAAAGTATCTCCTTTATTCCCACCTCCTTCTTCTTCTCTGTCTTATCTACATCATAAATAAGATAACCCTCAAGTCCATACTCCAATAATCGAGACATCCGGATAGCATATACCAATGGAATACGAGGATGAGAACCTTTCCCGTAAAAGGTCCAACGCCCTTTCTGATATGTGTAAAAATATACTACCCGCTGATAACAATCAACAGTCGCACAACATCTCCTCAGGACATTAATTTCCACAATACAATCAAAATCAGTCATCTCCGGAATAATCATATCAGATCTCAGCTCGTAGCTTTCGTAAGAAATATTACCATCTGATGTCATAGATACGACTTATATATCAACTCAAGAGGGTGTCGAAACAGAAAAAGAAATAGAAAATGGAGACGAGCGCATATGATGCTCAACCACAAACCTCTTCGATATAAAATTATGTGAGGCACATCAACAAGAATATAAGCAGGATAAGAACATAAATAATACTTACCCGCTATCATCTCCTCTTGTGCCTTCTATGCCTGCTCTCGTGTCAAAGCATACACTTGTGCCTGAGGCGGACCAGCTCCCTGCATACGTGGTTGTCCTCCAGAAGGTCGTGGTGTAACTGTTGAGGATGTCGTCCTCTTCTATATGAGGATCTACCTCTATCACTCCTGGGCTCTCGCTGTCCCTCACGACTAGGACAATGTCTGGCTATATGGCCCACACCGCCACACTCAAAACAAGTGATCTCGGTCTCTGTGCACTGTCTGATCAGATGAGGTCCCCCAAAATGAAAACATCTCACTCATCTAGGCTCTCCTCTCTGTACCTGAACAGACTGAGAACTACACCCACGACTCTCAATATGTCGTGAATCAAATCAACGATTCCCATATGAGGATAAAGAAGATGATGAACCCTTCTGATATTTAAAAGACTATCCCTGCGGTCGCAATGATTCCCTAGTCATCTCTGATAATCGTCCCTGAGCACCGTACTCCTGCATCACCAACTCAGTCATCTCAGCCCTCGTCAATGCATCCTCAGATATACTGGGTTATTTGATTGCACACGATCAAATAACTCTAACTTCAACCCTCTCAAGAAATTCCTCATCTTAGCATGAACATTCGTAGCAACATGTGACATATATTTCAACAATATCGTCGATCGAACATCATCAACGATACGTCGCACCACTACTCCGACCAAAGCAATATCGTCGATCGAACAACAACAACGATACGTCTCCCAACAACGACTGCCAACAACATCAACAATAATAATAAACAACAAATATAATATCAAATCACTCAATTCTGGTGATTTACTATCGTTCAACACAATAATATTTATCAATACTAAACAATAACAACATATACTTGTATGTCAATACGTACCTGATAATCGAGTATATATATAAAATCTAGCTATTTCTTTGATTCTGAAGTTTGTGATTTATCTAAATAATTCAACAATAATATAATATCATTGTCACCGTATCAACACAATCATAGTAGACTCAATGCACAACATCAAATAGCCCAATAACAATTAATTCAACAAAATATAAAACTCGATTATGCATTTAATCGTTCAACAATTAATATTCTGGTGTATTTAGTTATCAAATACACCCTAATAAATTAAATTCAAATAATAGATTATTTTACAACATCTGTTAAACTACAAAAACTTTACATCAACATGTAGCCTATATTTCGTATACTCCGAATATATAATCAGAATTAATAACAAATGACTAACAACTCTCCAGTTTCAATTCAACGATTAAAATCCCTAATTATAATAAATTGATAATAATTCAAAATAACACCACTGTAATATTCTCTTCTTCGTTAAAATCGCATATTACTCAACAATTTTCAATTTATGTATGATTTGACAATTTATCAGATTTATTTCAAAAATATACGAATTTCAAACATTACCAAAATTATAAAATTTATACATCAAATCGAAGACCCCACGTCAACGATCCCCGAACTGAAGTCAGTTCATCAATTGGATAAACCGATAAGTCGTAAGATCGAAAAAAAAAATTGAAATGTTGTTTCTTCTCTTCTGTCTCACCTCTTTGTCAAAATGCTTTCTGATGTGGTGGAATTGAATCACCGCCTCAATTTTCAATTTTCTTTTTTTTAATATTATATTATATTATTAATATAATATAATATATTTAACATTTTTAACACCGATATATCCGTTTGGACCAGTAAACGATCACATTTTTCAAAACCCAAAACATGAAACTTCTATATTTTTTAGTTTTCTACGTTATATACAAATTTCAAATCATTCGGACTTCATAAGACCAAAATATGTCATATTTTATTTTTTAAAAATCGTTAATCATTCAGTAATATCACATTAGTAAATCAACAACTTGTGATATCTACTTCAGGCATTACATAGAGGATCAAGGTTCATTGTGTTAACTCCTTTTCTTATCTCATTTCTTTGTTTTTCGGAATTGCTAACTTATGCAATTTGTTTTCTGTTTCTTTTGTTTTTCAAAATGCTAGCATCGATGCACTTTGCCTTTTTCTTTATTGGATTGGATCTGAACAAAAAAATGTTGCTCTCTATGCAAAGGTTAGGTGATCAAGGTTGGGGAAGCAAATATGTTTGACCTTGAACATTGGAAGTAAAAAGAGTTTTTCATAGTGTTTTTAAGGGAAAAAAAAATCAATAATCATGAGTTGAAATAAAATCAGAAAAGACATAGGAAATTATTTATTTCCTCATAACTATCTAGTGGAGTATTGCTTTGAGCATGGAAATTCTGCATCACTCCAATGAATATAGCAGACATTAACATGGAACAACCATGCAGTCAAGATTATATTCAGGATTGTAAGATCATTAGAGTAAGTTTAAACAGCAGTTGAAGATTTTACTGATATATTTTCACTATTCAAGTGGTGATACTCGTGAATGGGCCCCACTACCCTGGCCCATCTGTAGCCCGAAAGGAAGACAAGTCCATCAAGGGCCCGGGTATTATCCTACAAATACCAGGTTTGAGTGTTCAGTTGATTAATTAACTATATTGTTTTCAGCAGCACCTTTAGCTGCTCCCTCCATATATCCTCAGTCTCTGACTTGAGCGTCGGAGGAACTACGCCAGGACACCCTCCTGGTCCCCTCCTAACGATCTTTTTCGTGATTTCAGGTTCAGGACAATTTCAAAACCCTAAGTCTATACAAGTGACACTTGCTGGGAACGGACCTTAAATTTCCCGTGAGAATCATCAAGTATTTTCAATGTATTTGTAAATACTAAATACATATCTTCTATGATTTTCTCACTTGGTTTTGTACAAAACCCTTCAAATTTGATTGAAATATGTTTCATTTTTTCCCTTCTAATTTCAGCATATAGTTTAGCTTGTTCTTTCCTCGCTATTTACGCATATATCCTCAAGAGATATGTTCACCCACATTTACATGTACATGAACAATGTTTGATAGTACGAAAAAATAATTATAAAAGATGCAATATTTTAACATAACATCTATTTTAATATTTTTTCATTTAAAATTTTATTTTTCCGAAAAATTGTCTAAATAAATAAATCTATACATATATACATTAAATATAAATAGTTATTACTTTCATTAAATATAAATAATTAAAATAGACAGCTCAGAGAGAATATGGTTTCAATTAAGTTAGATAAATTGTGAGCTATTCTTTTATTGGAACGTGACTTTTTTCTTATTTCCTAAACTTATTCTCTTTGTGTTTGGGTTAATGATATATTAAAAGTTTTGCCTACACTGCAAATTCAGTGATCATTATCGATCTAATATGTGGGGTATAAATTTTTTTTAGTACAATAGTAGTCATTGGAGTCATCACGAGGGCAATATCCTCGAGGTAGATTAAATTATACTTTGATTTTTAATTATAATTAAACTCCGATAAAAGCTTCATTGAAGTGTTTCAGATGTGGTCATTCTATTGCAAGTGTTTTGTTCCAACTTTCTTTTGGTTTTATGTCTTCTAGGTCTGAACCCTTAAGTTATGTTTGGATTGATGAAATTTAAATCTATCAATTTCACAATCATTGACTTGTTTGGATAGATAAAATTCAAGTTGATCATTTTATGTCAAATTACGTAATTTCAAAAAATTTCACAAAAATAATTAGATAAATGTATATGGAACTGAAAATAATTACAAGAGAAAAATATGATTAAAGAAAATATACTGGATCTACATCAATAACCATTTTTATTAACGATATCGTGGAAAATATCGATGGCTAAAGTAATCAATTTCAAAATAATATGAATAAATAATATATTTTTTTACATGTAAATAAATATATATTATAAGTAATTTTAATGGTATCCTTATAAAAATTACAAAAGAATATATGGAATAAGAAAAATAATGATGTGAAAATAACGATTATAAGATAAAATATTCATTTCTAATGAATTGATATTGTATTGATTTGAAACACAAACATTTCACAAACATATATTAATTTGTCTTTGTTGTAGCTCGATATATAAATATATATATATATATATATACGTTTTTATGGGGAAAAACAAGTCACCTCAACACATTCAGCACCCCTAACCATTAAAAGCGCCCAATACTGTTCTTTAATAAAAGTTTGCTAACATTGGTGAACATCAGAGGCTTCACTCACCATAGCAAACAAGCATTGTTAAAATTCGAATATCTGCACACCATAGAAGACGATTATCGTTATGCACATCGTCGCGAGCCATATGGTTAAACAGCATCATTTGATATCATTTCCCCCAGCATTTACGGAAAAATAATAAAAGATCATAAGGTACTTGTTCATCATCAAGTATGCTAAGTGTGCCTCGCCCAATCTTGGCACTTCCTACATAAATCATCAAAGAAAGCTGACCATGACCAGAATCAGCTACAAACATCGCTCAGTGGTCTTGCTCTGTCATTTGTAATACAGATTTTCTTTTCATTTTCACTTGTACCGATATGTTCTTTAATAGAAGTTATCTTATTCTTCATCAATGGCTTCCGCCATATCTGCTAATATGGTATCAGAGAGCTACTTTGCTCTGCTGTGATTTTTTTTTCCTCTTTCGATTCCTATGGACTATAATATAAAATAACAATTGGAACAAGAGAAATAAACAAATGGAAAAACTGATTGGAACTAGCGATAATTTAAAAAAAAAAGGTGAAACGATAATGAATTTTGATGTAAAATTTGATTATGCGAGTGCACACTCACACACACGCTTAGAATTTTCAAATAGATGACTTTAAAAAATATAGCAGAATTCCTAACTTTGTCAGCTAAGTAAGCAAGATAAAAACATTTACACAAAGTTACTTCTTCAGGAAAAAAAAAAGGAAGGAAAATAATGAAAGAATGAAAGAAACAGAATACGAAGAGTAGCAGTAGGTATACTGCACGAGTCCTTAAAACCTGCACACAAAAAAACAAGAAAATAACTGACAAGAGACCACATAATTGCTATTTGATAGATTTTGGAACCCCTCTCCTGTTCTATCTTTTTTTTGGGAATAAATAGGTATGGATCAGTCCAAGACTCCATCAAGAAGTTGATGACTTCGACAAAAAAGAACTATAAAAGTCAGATGTTCCATAAACCCAAGGAAAAATTTAGTGATTGTCATCTGGCACGAATAGTTAAGGCAAGGAAGAGTTAGAGAAAGGTTAGTCAATTACCCACAATAGAGTAATAGTTTCAGTGCCCATGCATGGTCAGACATTGCCTGCTTACTTTGACGGTAAGGCTGAAATGCTAGTCAACTTCCTGTCAGCACAAGTCTAAAATAGAGATAAGAGAAAATTTAAGATCGAATTCGGTTAGACGAGCTCAAATGTGAGGACAATAGCAAACACTCATACGAGAATTAATACATAAATTTAGTCATAAGACAATTACTACAGAAGATCCAATTCATAACAAATTACACTTATAAACTGACACTATAAATACAGATATACCCAATACATCGAAACTCATTGCATCATGTGTATACATTGGAAAAGCTAATATACGTAACTCAGATTACATCTGGAATCCTACACAGATACAAACAACTCTAACCTCCAACATCTTATGTCGAATTCAAGGTAATTTTTGGTCTTCCATGATGGAAACTGCCTTGTTATTCAACGGCAAATACTCAAATGATAATTAATACACAAATTTAGTCATAAGACAATTATTACAGAAGACAAAGTTACAAAAAGAGTTGTATCTAAGTAGTTTCAACTGCAGGAGCTCTATGGTAGATAATCGACACATTTGAACTTACAGGATCTGCATGATACTGGCCATAAAATGCATAAACACCAATTGTAACAATGATGAGGACTACAAATCTCACCCAGGCTTCATAGTGCAGCTGCAACATGAAGAATAAAACAACTTGGTCTTCATTGTTTCTTCAAATTTAAATTCAAGGTTATGTGAAGCGATAGTTTTGTACTCAAAATGCAGAACAAGATAATGATTCAATTACCTGGGCAAACAAAAAAATGTTGATGAAAATGCTAATTGAAGGAATTATGGGAACTCCAGGACAAGAAAAACCCGGTGGATCTGTATACGCCTACAATAACACATCAAGGCATTGTACAACCCTCGTCAATAACAAATAACTAATGGAGCACACGTTTTCTATTATGCATATTATTTTTCAAGAATCATGCTTATTCCTAATCATTGAAAAATATAAGTGGACACACTTTCATGCCAGTCTGAAAAGCAAAGCTTCTATTTTCTTTCCATGGTAAGGTATCACAACTGAAATTGCATATCTTGCAGAACAGAATGTGAGACAAGAAGATTGTATCAGAGAGAAGATTTAAGTCAAAGAATTCAGAAAGAGAAGTGTATCATGTTGTATCCGACGAATTTAGAAGAAAAACATATCATGATGTTAAAAGATTGTATCCCAGTCCAGTAGACGAATTCGGAGGAGAAGTGTAACCCAATTCACAATTAAAAAGTTCATTTAATAAATTTGTTTCATTGCGTGAAAGAATAACAGGAAGTAGATGCAAATCGAATAATAAGAAATCCAAATCCATGAGCAGTAAAGAATCTCTAGTAGAAACACATGTACTGAATCAGCCAACCACGATGAATAATTTATAGTTTTAGACAACTGAGTTTGTTTTCGGCTACTATCAACGAATGGCTATTGAACTTCTCTGTGCGTTGAAACTTTTAGAACTTCGATGTGGAAGAGGAAGAATCATAACATCCCTAGTTTCTTATCCAAGTCTCTAAAACCAGAGGAATATATGTTCATTTCTCTTACAAAGACTCTTAAAACAAATGAGTAAGTTGTGGTCTGCATTACATGAAGTTCACACGGTATTTCATTTCACCACGATTATTGCGACACAGTCAGTAGAGTTCACCCTAGATGAGTTGAAGTTCTGGTTGATTTAAGTTTTTTGGTCCATGCATTTATTAATGCAAATCAATGCCTTCTTGTGAACATGTTTGTGCATAGAATTATTGTGGATGCAATAAAGTTCCCAAAGATCGTTGCACCATCCTGTGCGCGTGGTAATCGAACTTACTTGCCGCAGACAAAGAGCCACACCAGAGAAGATAGCAATGATAAAAGCAACAAGCACGAGTACAAATGAAGCACCAAAGCGGAAGAAGACACCAGCAGCAAAACCACAACAGGCAACTGTAAGGAGACAAATGACACCCTCCACCCATTTAGAAATCCACTTGGTAGAAGCCTGACTTGAAGTGTTATCCTTCAAACGAAGAGTCACAACACATGCTGAAACTACAGAATACCCTGTCTGAAAAGAACCATTCACATTAGTGGCACGATCCATTTGTCATAATTACAATCTCAAAGTTTTTTTTAAATAAAGAAATTTTAAGATTTTCAACTTGCCACACGTTGTCTATGGGATACACTGCCACAAATTATGGGACTCTAGAAATTAAGAAACCATCCTACTATTATCAATATCAGAGGAATGAAATTGAAATGTCAAAACCGACATACCAAAGATCCAACTGATAGGATATGTGAGAGCACATGCACGTTCAAAAGTCCTGCCAAGATACTGGCAATAATACCAACCCAAACTTGTGAATGAATTGGGGTATGTCTTATCTTGTTTACTTTGGCAAATATAGCTGGTAGCAAACCATCCCTTCCGAGACCGAGATATAGCCGAGACTAATTAGAAAACATGATACATTTACTTTTTAGTAATGGGAATACCTAAATTTAGTCTCTAATTGGAAATAAAAGGACACACATTCACCTGGACGTAAAGCCCAACCAGAAGTGTTGTAGTAAGGCCAGCAACAGCACCAAAGCTGATTAAAACAGATACAAATTTCAAGCCCTTGGATGTGAAAGCTTCAGATAGAGGAGCATCTTCTCCAAGATATTGGTATGGAACCATTCCAGTAATCACTAAACAAACTCCAATGTACAATGCAACACAGATCAGGAGACTACCAATTATGCCTAATGGTAAGTCCCTCTGAAACAAAAGTTCAAAAATAAGAATGGAAAATTTTGGCATTCTTAACAGCATAAACAATGTTATTTACACCAACTAGCGGAGACAAAAACAAAACCTCAAGGGGACAAATTCTACCTTTGTCATAACTCATACCTGAGGTCTCTTGGATTCTTCTGCAGAATTAGCAACTGCATCAAATCCTACATATGCGAAGAAGACAACTGTTGCTCCGGTAAGTACTGATTTAACTCCATTTGGGGCAAAAGGAGTCCAATTTGAGACGTCAACCTCAAAAGCTCCAACAACAATAACCATAAGAACAATGACCACCTGCAAAAGATTTATTGATCTGTCAGCCCTCTCAAACCCCTGATGCTTCTTTCAAGTTCAACCTTGTAAATGAGAAAACGAGAAGTACAAAAATAACATTTGTTGTTCTTGCATTTTTGACATATTTTTTGAAGGCAGCATATTAAACACTAAAATTTTGTATCAAGTTTCCAAATCATAAGCTTTATTTCAGAAAACTAAAAATTAGAGAGACCATATAGAATTCCTGATGTGCTTTATTTTCTATTGTTTCCTGTAATAGCTCCATAATTTCAAAATTACTTACTCTTCCAAAGGAATACCAAGATGCAGGTTTATCCAGAAAGAAGAAACACCAAAAATATATAAGAATTTATTTGCTCTAGGTTCAAACAATAATGCATCTCAAGCAGCACAAAGATAATGTATTACGCATAATGTCGCAGTGAACTTTTAATCAGTGTCACCAACATCTGTCTTTCACCTAGAGTTCCTAAACACAAGAAATCAACAACCACCTTAATTTTATATGAAAATAGCAAGTAATTTAATCCAGAAATATGTAATTTTTGTTTTCTCTTCCAAATATACCAGCTGCTTAATCCATATCGATGTCTTTATATGATCTAACCACCAAAGCTTTATCTACCACCCAGAATAATACGTATACATACAAAATTTTATAGCTTAACCAGGTCATTTTGGGATCAAAGGCATAGAAATATACCGTATGAACTAATTATTACCAGCAAACGCTTCTATTGATGCCAGTTTACTTCCATTGGAAAACAAGGAATGAAAGAAATATAGACAACCTTTGTTACTGTCATGAATGAATTCAGAATAGAAGACTCTCCAACACCCAAACAAAGGATGAATGTCAAGAGAGCTAGGAGAATAGGCGCCAATATATTAATAGATAATGCTCCAAAAACTTCTTCACCATGACCAACCCAGCTTGGGATGTTACCCTTGAGGAAAGGGATCAGCTCTAACAACGAAACCACATAGCTCGCTAAGCTGCGTGCTATGCTAGCTGCACCTATATGATAGTCAAGCATCAATTGAGCAAACACTAGAAAAGCGGTTAGCTCGTTGAAAGCGGTGTATGTATACAGGTAAGCCCCTCCAACAACTGCGGGAAAGCGAGAGGCTAGTTCGGCGTAACAAAGCGCGTTGAGAACACAAGATGCCCCTGCTACGATGAAGCTAATCGTAACTCCTGCATCGGGGTAACAACAATGGTGTTATGCCATGACACAGAATGACAATTGGAATAAAGAAACTCCAAATGACTCGCGAGATCCCCCCAAAGGACGAATATTGATGCAATGCATCCGCTTCAATCGAAAAAACTCACCCGGACCGGCGTCGCGTGCTACAGTCCCGGTGACGACAAATATCCCCGCGCCAATCGAAGCTCCGATTCCGAGGAGAATGAGCTCCAAAAGGCCCAGCCGTCGGATGAGACCCTCGCCGGAGCTCGTCCGGACGTTAGTTTCCGAATCCCGCGACAAAGGTTTCGACCTCAGCGCCGATGACCAGAAACGAGAAAACCATGACGAATAGGGTGACGTCATCCAGCTCTGCCAAATTCCAATATTTTCCTTTTTTGTTTGTGTTGTTGCCAGAGGACAGGAGAGAAATAACGCACGTACGATGATTGTAGTAATTTACAATTCTACCCATGCCGATTAATTCCAACCCACTATCCTTTTTTTGGTACAGATGTTACATGGTAATAAAGTGATATTTAAAGTGAATTCTATTCTTTGTGATCCGTATACCTTCGTTTTTTCCCAAAAAAATCTTACTTTAGATAAAATCACAAAAGAGAATGTTGAAAATACGTAATAAAGACAATCATTGTAACATAATCATCGTTACAAAAGGTGTCGACAAAGTCAATTGTGCATTAAATGAGTCAACAAAGGTTGGCAAAATAATTGTCAAAATGGCATAACAAATTTTGAAACAGAAGGTTACGTTCATATGAGGAATTGCATCTATAAATATATGTATTTTTTCATCAGTTGGTGTATCTCATTCTCAAGCCTCCTCTTGAGTTTTCTTATTATTCCTATTAGTTTTATAATATTTGTGATGTGTTTTTTCTCCTATATTAAAAGAGTTTGTGTTCTCTTTGGAAACACAGTGAGTGAGTCGTGCACCACAAAATATTATAATGGAATTATTTTCATATTGCCCGTGTTTTTACCCTAATAATTTTTAGAGGTTTTTCACGTAAATCTCAGTGTTCAGTTTATTCTTTATTTTTGGGTTTATTATCTCAAATCACCGCAAGTGAGACCAAAAAGTGGTACCAGAGCTTTGGTTTAAAATTTCTTAAAATTCTAAGTATGTTCTGTGATTGCAGCCTAGACTGATCTTCTACATCATAAAAGATTTTTTTGAGATTTTTTATTTAACGCCGGATTATTTTTTCCAATCTACTAAAATTGTTGTAGAGATAATGACGGGCAGATACGAGATAGCTAAGTTCAACGGAAGCAATTTTACACTGTGAAAAATAAAGATACAAGCAGTTTTAAGAAAAGAAAATTGCTTATCTTGAAAGCTACAAGCAGTTCAACAGAATTGATTATCTTAAAAGATAAAGATACAAGTAGTTTTGTGTTCTCATTAAGATAGTCAAGTTGAAGAAGTTGAATTTGACAATTGTAATTTGATGGAGAACAAACAAATTGCTTATAAATGAGTTTATAAATGGATTTCATATATTGAAAATTGTGGAAATTAGTTTAATTGTTAATTAAGTGAGGAGTGTGGAACTGTCTGGTTTGGTGAAGGAGTTTACAAACTGACAGCTGCCAAAAATGGATCGGTAGAAATTTGATATTCAAAAATTTCAATTTTCATTATATTAACAAAATTTGTATCATTGATACATTGACACTATCAGATCGTCAATCGGAATTATACTGAGTTCACAATTATTTATTTAGTAAATTTGAAATTTACTAATTAAATAATAATATTAGCAGTAATAGTGACTACTAATATATACAAAATTCTCATAAAATATTTTAATGGATCGGTAGAAATTTGATATTTGAAATTTTTAATTTTCATTATATGAACAAAATTTGTATCATTGATACATCAGCTCTGTCAGATGGTCGATCGTGATTATACTGAGTTCACAATTATTTATTTAGTAAATTTGAAATTTATTAATTAAATAATAGTGTTATTAGTGACTACTACTATGTACAAAATTCTCATAAAATATTCTAAAGTAGTATAGAATTAATTAACTAATAATTTAACTAAGGAAATTAAATTATTGTTATTTTTATTTTAAATATTTCTATGCATATAGTGTATGTGCACTTATAGATGTATATATATGTGTGTGTGTGTGTGTAAATATATTATACATTATCAATAGTTGATTAATACATGATATAATAAACATGAAAATTTAATTGAATGAAAATAAGTAATCTTTGTGAGAGTAGGATTATGAATGCTAATAGAAGAATGACTCCTTATGGGATAAGGAGTCAAACTCCACAAATATTTCATTTTGGGTTATATGAAATTAGACTATTTTTGCACACATAATTTTGTTAATCAAAAATTTTCTCCAACTCCTCCCACACACAATTTTCGGCCACTTGGGTTTTTTCACAAGAAAAATTCACAGCCAGTTTCATAGCCATCATTGCTGCTAGGAGTGATCACGTTGCGGTTTTGCGGTTTTGTTAAAGAATTCAAACCGAATTGCCATATGCGGTAGGTTAGTATTTTGAAAAATTAATCGCGGTTTTACATGAAAAATTAGCATTACGGTTTTGAACGGTTTCAAACGGTTGCGGTCGGTTTAAGGTTTTTTAAGTGAAAAATATTAGATCATATATTCTAATTTAATTGAAAACAACAACAATATATTGTCTTCATATATAAAATATAGTTCAAATCATATAAAGATCAAAATACATAAAACAATAACCAAGATTAAAAACTAAGCTAATAATTTAACAACACAACACATTCACAACAAAAATGACATTTACACTATTTTATCTTTTTTTTTTTTACTTTCAAACAAAATATTGTAGCAAAAGAAATAAATACTTTAATAAAAGACTAATATAATGAATAATTAAGAAAAATATAAGTTTTATTTGCAAAAATAATAATTTTGAAGAGAGTTGTGATATAATGAATGATGACTTCTTTATTTGAATATGTAGTTTGTATTATTATAATTCTAAGCTCAATATTATGACAATCGGTTTAGGCGGTGCGGTTTAATGTGGTTCTTGACAAAAAAATAACCGAACTGCGTATGCGGTGCAGTTTATGATTAATATTTTTAATCACGGTTTTTATAAAATATTATGAAAAACGATGCGGTGCAATTCGGTTCAGGCGGTTCGAGCGGTTAATAAAAAATTTGATCACCCCTAATCGCAGCAAGATCTCTGGAATTGCTGCGATTCAGTCTCAACGCAAAGTTTTTTTAAGATATCTAGTACGATCTGAACATGGATTTCAGTCTCCGATCATGGACTTGATTATATGATCAAAAGAAGAGATCCGTTCGAATGAATATACAAAAAAGACCAACTCCGCTAATCACGAATTGGTTTGATGTCCAACGTGATATACACAAAAGTATTAATTCTAAATACCCTATAAATGGTTTAAATTCATACGAGACCCAAAAAATATTTTCCACGTCGAAGCCAAAAATTTTGAACTTCTCAATTTCTTGAAGACTCTACTTTTAGATAATAATTTGAATTTTAGCGACAGGACATTAGCGACAGTTTAATTGACCCGTCGCAACATTGTTGCGGACGTTCCGCTGATATTAGCGACGGTTTTTAGCCGTCGCTAACTATTGTTAATTTTTAGGCACGTTTTCCTGAAAAACCGTCGCCGATGCCGTTACAGATCGGCGACGGTCTTTAGTACCGTCGCTAATAGCTACGGATTTTCAAACTGCCTCTAACCGTCGCTAATATGCCTATATTTTCGGCCGGTCCGAGCTCATTTTTTCACTACGGGTTCTTGTCTCGCATACCGGCGTGTTTGTACAAGTTTTTTCCGAAGACCCGTCTTTCCGTTTTTGAGGTATGGATTAAGTTCGAGATTTCATATTTTGAATCTTATTATATCTTGTTCAGATTTTTATTTTTTATATCGTATGTCAATTAATTAAGTGTTCGAAAATGTTTCATATTTGTATATTATTATGATCTATTGTTTAATCTGTTTTATTGTATTGTATGTATTAATTTTTTTAATTAGAAAAAAGTAGCTAATTAGCCACGATTGAATTTGGTTGATTTTACTTGTAGCGTAATTTAGGGTGTGTTTGGTTGAGTTATTTAAATAAGGATAGATTAGTCAAATATTTATCGTTAAAATTTTAAGTTGTTTTAATAAACATTTTGACTCGGTTTAAGATCTAATTTTATGGATAACTATTTGATTAATAAAATTGTATCTTAAACCGGGCCAAAATGATTATTAAAACATATTAAAATTTTAACGATAAATATTTGACTATTAATCTATCTTTATTTAATCCATCTCACCAAACACACCACAAGAAGAGGTTGCAATGTACCAAAAAAGTATAATATTTTAGTTCAAAAGAAATATAATAAAGGTGAATCTTAAATTCAATATGTATAAACTCCTTAAGTCAAGGATGAAAATTTAATATTTCAAAATATATGATATTAAAATTTTTTTAAGTGTTTATATTTACTATTTACTATTTCTAAATTTTTTCAATGATTATTAAAAACAAATAATTGTATTAAAAAATAAAATAAAATGCAAGGTCTGAGGACCAATTTTGTAGAATAGAAATCAGGTGTAAAAACTAGATGTGGGCTTCACTAACGTGCTGTCGCATGCGGATTCCGCTCAACCGCCCTCTTACAAATCCAATCCTCCTCATTGCCTCTCCTTCTCTGCTGCGTTACAGATTCCGGCTCTTGACTTTGATGGAGAATCGTCAAAATTCCCTCACCGGAAACCCCTATTTCACTGCATCAAGGTATATTTTTGTTCTATATTTCCTCTTTTTTTTGTTTTGGCCACTAATTATCAGTATCTCATCGAATTTGTGCCGTCATTCATGGCAGAGGTGGAGGTGGAGGAAGAAGAAGTGGACTGGAGATCAAAGATACTGAGGAAAGATCGAGGGGTCGCGGCGGTAGATACGGAGGTGGCAGCGGTTCCTCCGGAAAAGATAAAATCGATGCTCTTGGCAGACTCTTGTACGCAGCAGCTATCTACACTCTTTTATCTTTTTGTTTCTTGATTAGCTCATGACTCTCTTTTAGTATTATTGATGCTATAAAACTAGACTTCTTTTATGGAAAAGAAAGAGGGGCAATATAAAAATGATTAGGGGAATTGGTTGTAAAGAAATACTGGACTTTTTATGAGAAGGAATCAGGAGGGACCTAGTAATACTTTTGATTAATTCCGTTTCCTATGACAATTCAAGCTTGATGAAATTCAGTGTTAAAATTTGGTTTCGATGATATTGTGTTATCAATCAAATTGATGTTTAAACTTCGAAATTTCGGAAAAGAGTTTGTGTGAAGGTTTTGATGACCAGTTTATGTTCGTAAAGTGGTATAATTCTTGTTTTAACGATTGATTTTCACTTTTTTCTCTGGCTTTTTATGTGCTAATATTTTGCAACGAAAAAATGATGTCTTGGAAGATGAGTATTTGCATTTAATTTTCCAGATTTGATTAGGTCTTTTAGGTATTAAAGCTTGTTGCCTTGATCAATCGCCAATAATTTTGAGGTGCTGACAGCACACAAATTAAAGCCAAAGATTATGCATGAATGTGCATTGGTTGGAGATATCATACAGCTTATATTTGCTATCATTAACTGTTTGTTATTAACATTTCAGAACACGTATACTGCGGCACATGGCTTCCGAATTGAAGTTAGATATGAGGAGTGATGGATATGTCAAAGTCCAAGATTTGCTGAAGCTAAATCTGAAAACTTTTGCCAATATGCTATTACAATCACATGATATTGACGATGTTAGAGAGGTTTGAGTTTTTATTCTGTTTGTGTGCTAAGTTAAGATGTCCATTAATTGAGATTAAATGGATTAAATTTATTTATCCTGTAGTTATGCCAACACTTCTACGCTGTTGCATTGGAAATGTTTTAGCAAGTTTTTACCTTTTTTCTGTAGTATTTCACCTCAACGAGTGATGTCTTGTTTTCCTTTGTTGGAATGAGGAAATTATCTAATACAAATGACATACTTTCTTGAAGAGTCCTTTTTTGTCAAATGGCTACCAGTTATTAAATAAGAGATGGCTTCCAAAGATTGTCTTTTGGCTTAGGACAGTATCCGATCATTTAAGTGCTTTGGCATATCGTATGTCAGTGTGTCGTGTAGAACCATTTTTGCTAGATTGATTTTACTTTTTACAACATGTTTACAGGTGGTTAGGAGGGACAACAAGCAACGGTTTAGCCTGCTGGAAGAAAATGGGGAGCTGTTAATACGCGCAAACCAAGGTCACACGATAGAGGTGACATATCTCCTCAAAGTTTGCAATCAGGGCTACATTTTGATATGTGTCTAGAAGAGCATTACTATTTTAAAGTATATCCTGAGAACTGAATTTTATTTACTGCTTCAACTCCTGTTAGTTGTTGGAATCAAGTTTCCTCGGGGTAATCTGCAACTTCGCAGGGATGGACCTATTCTGCTAGAAATATTTTGGAATTGCAATGTGTACATGCATTATTTTTATTTATTTAAAAAACATACAATTTACATCCATACCTTCTTTGATTTTATTAAACACTTATACATGCCTGTCACTCGGTAGTGGACTGATAATGACAACTGGATTTGTTGGAAAATATCTTGGTTTGATTTATGTTGAGCTGAAAGTGCATATAATAGCTGCTTTTCGATCGAGTCCAACTTGCATGATGCCAAGATGTGTTGCAGTTTCTCTATGACCGTTGAACAAAAAATTCTATGCTGGCACAATTTTATTTCATTCCCTACACATACATTGATGCTAGTTTAGAATTGTATCTTGTTTTCTCTTCTGCAATTGGCGTCGTGCCTTCTTAATTCATTGTTTCCTCCTTCTAATACTCTTACAGACTGTTGAAACAGAAAGTTTGTTAAAACTCATACTTTCCCCTGAGGAAATTCCAGGTTATACATTTCAACTGTGGTTTCCCTTTTTTCACTTCTTTAATGAAACGTGCTTCTTTCATCTTTTTCTAAGTGCTTCTGCCTTTATGATAAAGCGCAGTTTGTGTACATGGAACTTACAGGAGGAACTTGGAGTCGATTTTAGAGCAGGGCCTCAAACGCATGAAGAGATTACATGTACATTTCTCTTGCGGCTTGCCAACAGATGGAGAAGTTATTAGCGGTACTATATTTTATGCTAGAATAGCATGTTGAAAATTTTCATACTTTTTTTGCTCTGAAACAACATTCTCTTATATGAATACAATATAACATAGATAGGTCGTCCTATGTTTATGAATCAACCTCTATGTGTCTGTATCCAAGTATCACGGGGATTCAATGTTTATTTGCTTGGAAAAACTGTTATCTGCCTCTGTTAAATGTTTGTTGCCATTCAAATTTCAGGTATGAGACGCGATATTAACGTGTTGATATTTCTTGACGTTAGAAAAGCTATGGAAGGTACTAATTTAATGACTCGCAAGTCGCAACTGATTATTTCCTTAGCTTTTGAGCTTTATTTATCATCGTTTCTCAATTCTTTTCTTCTAGAGGGGATGAAGCTTTACATATCCGACAATCGAGTGATTTTAACCGAGGGCTTTGGCGGAGTGGTGCCCATGAAGTACTTTTTGAAGATAGAATCTTGGCCGAAGAGAGAGCCTATACCGTTTTAGATGGGAATGAACAGTGTCTTTAAATAATTGAAAGGTGAACTTGTTTAGAGAAAGATTACTTATTTCTTGAACTTTAAGACACTTGTTCTCTCTGCACGTGGATCAACGTTGCAAATTTTCTGTATTGGTGTACAAAGTTACGCATGGAAAATTCATAAATACCACAAATAAATCATGCAGTATAGTGAATCATGTTAAGTTTCAAGTTTAAATCAATTAAGATTGACTATGTTATATGTAAGTTTTAATAATTTTAATTACTTAAATGACAGAAAATTGACTTTTAAGTTACTGGTGCACCTTCGATAGCGGAGAACAGGTGGTAGTAACACACTTGAAATAAGCTGGTGGAAGAGAGTCAATGTGGAGAATACGGTAATTGATAAAAGAAATTGCCAATCAAATTGAGAAACAAATACAATCTAGACTAATGGATTCTATATATGGTCTTTCAAGTTTTCTGCATAACAATCAGTATACGAGAACTGTATGTGCTGTTTTATTTGAACGAAACTCCTGATATATACTCATCTATTCATTGGAAAATTGCACCATAATTCGCAAATTCTACAAAGATTAAACTACAAAAATTGTCCTTGAGAGACAAGAATCAATTAGTCCTTCCATGAAGAGCAGAACATGATACCAACGTACCAACGTCCACCCAACGCAAAAAGTTCCAAGAACTTCCTCCTAAGATGATACCATCATGATATGTCGAAAATGGATTGGCTGGGTGACTAATATGGATATGTTGACATACAATGGAAGAATAAAAAAGAACCGAGGATAGAGTGATCCTATGGCACAACTGAGAAAAAAATATATCACTGTGCACTCTTATTCCCGTTACTATAGTAACCGAGGTACCATCGGGTGAATTTCTTCAACCCTGTTTGAAGATCTGTCGAAGGCTTATACCCGAGCTCCCTTTGAGCCAAGCTTATGTTGGCATGTGTAAATTGTACATCCCCATTCCTTGGTAACTTCATCACCAACCTCTTTGCCTTCACCTTGAGCAATCTCTCCAAAATGCTCACAAGATCTGCAACAGGCACAGGAGCTGTGTTTCCCAAATTGAAAACCCGTAATTGAGCCGGCCCCTTTTTCTTGCCACCGCTACCGGTACTCTTCTGGGAAGTATCCAATGAAGCCAGACAACCCTTTACAATATCATCTATGTAAGTAAAGTCCCTTGCCACTGTGCCATGGTCAGCAGCCTCAAAGATGGGAATTGACTTCCCCTTCAGAATATCCCTACTAAAAAAGAAGTATGCCATATCTGGCCTACCCCAAGGTCCATAAACAGTAAAGAACCTCAATCCAGTGAGTGATAGCCCATATATATGGTTATATGTATGTGCAATCTCCTCACCAGCCTTCTTAGTTGCAGCATAGAGACTAGCAGGCTGATCAGTCCTATCCTTCTCCGAGAAGGGCACTTTAGTATTCAATCCATAGACAGAACTACTTGACGCCCACACGATTGCAGGCTGAGGATTGACACTCTTGCAAACCTCAAGCAAGCTAACAAAGCCGGCGATGTTGCTATGCACATAGGAGCTGGGATTCTTCATTGCATACCGAACACCGGCCTGCGCTGCCAAATGCATAACATGCGTGAAGGCCACAAGTTCGAAAAGCTTCTTCAACAGGGAAACATCATTGATATCACCCTCCACAATGTACACCCCGTTGCGCTCTAAGAGCTCTTGCCGCGCCATCTTGAGTAAAGGATCATAATAATCATTGAAATTATCCAGTCCTAAAACACCATCTCCCCGCTGTTTAAGGGCGGAGGAGACGTGAGAACCTACAAAACCAGCAGCCCCTGTGACCAGAACACAAATCCCATTTCTTGACCTGATTTTAGCAGAGGCTCTTACCCTTTTCTCCCAGTTAGCATCTCCATAAGAGCTGGTTCTGAGGGACCTCCTAGAAACATCTGCGGGTGCGGGAGGTGAAGAGGAGGGTGATTTAAAGAAGAATACTATTACCAATCCAAGGAAAACGAAAGACCAAAAAGTGATCTTGGCTAGGCAAGAATGTAACCTCAGCCTATTGTATACAGACTTCTCCATTTTGAACTTCCCCGGGGTTGATGGAGCGCCGTCAATGTGCTTAATCTGGAACAGAATCCTCCCAGAAAAACTTCAAGATTTGGCAACCGCCACTTTTATGAAGAAAGCTGGAAAAGGTCACTTTCTTGGATTTCTTACGTAACTGCCAGGGTCTAGTATTAAAAAATAAACTAAAGCGAGAAAAGATTGAATTTTTCCTCTAAATTTGATGCATGTTGCGTCGAAAATTGGTTTACGAAAGAAAAGGGTGTCTGGGCAAGGTGGCGTTGGAGAGTCTTTTACGCTTCTTTGACCAGTGAATGTTCTCGTTTCTTGGAGCCAGTGGCTGGTCGTGATTTGTCTTCCCTTTAGCGTTGGAGAGATTTTTGTTCTCTCTCTTCCTATTACTTTATGAAGTTACGAATGAGATTTGAGTTTGATTGTGAACCAAGGCAATAATTCATAATCAAGTCTCTAAATTTTGTCATTTTCCCCGATTTCGTCCATCTAGTCACGCGTGTTATTTGAATCTCCCAACTTTTATATTGTGCCTTTGTTGTTACCTCGAACGTTAAAGCTGATGGATTTTACGTATGAAATGAACATGTGTCCGTTAAAATCTCAAAATAACACAATGGAGAGGGATCACACTTACAATTGTCGATGGAGGCTCATGTCGTGCTTTCATCGGTGTTGATTAGGGAGATGAATTTCATAGGAAGGACATGATGGATCATGGCTAAGGTTGCTACATCATTTACTTTTGAGGGAATGGACTCGCCCTGTTGCGTATTTTCTGCTCGGAAGCGTGCGGTTGTCAAGTTTTAAAATAAAAGAGTAAAGTATCGTTCTCACGAGGAATGTATATATAAAAATATATCAGTGCTTGTAATTAAAATAGTTGCGACTTTATCTAGAATGATCAATAGACAGATTTGGTGTACTGAAAATTAATTAACTGCAAATAAATATTAATCGAGTCGTCGAATTGAGAAATATCAATGAGAGAAAATATCTTGAAGAGTGATTTCACTTAGTTTCCATGATAACTTATGTCTTTATATTCATGAATTTCAGTCATTTAATGGCCAAGAACACTTAATTATTTTATTACCCTTTTGCCCAAGTGACGAATAAAGTGTATCATTCAAACTTCGATTCAAATATTGCTAATAAAAACCTAAGTTCAAATAATATATGCAGACGATGATCTTACATAGTCCTCGCTAAAGTTAGATGCCTTTCGAACAAAATAAACATTTAACAATGTGTCCCTAACTATCCATAATTCTAATCTCTTTCCCAACTTGTAGAATTAATAAGATAACAAATAATTTATGTCCAGTAAATTGAAATCGATAAGAACTAAGAAACATAATTAAACCAACATGAATTCAATCATATAAACAACTGAGTCAAAATTATCTTGTCAACAAAGCTACATCATCCTCTAGAATAGAAATGTTAGTTCATAGAGAAATTTAAACAAAAAACAAAGCATGTTTGAAGATTTAGACATCTCAACACAAGAAATCAAAAAAGGCGAAAGGCTAGATAACAAATCCGAAGTGGTGTCTCTGTCCCCAGCTTCATCGTGCGATCAATCCTTGCATTCCAGATCTTCTTCTCATAGTGTGTGATCTTTGTCTCTCACAGTTTTTCTCTCCAAAAACGGCTACGCCTTTCCAAAATCCCTATTCTTCCTTTTATATTTCCTTCGAGCTCGTCAAAATAAGCCCAGTTCTCGAGTCTTCGCGTGTGTTAGCGCCCCAACAATTGTGGTTCAACGCCTAGCGCCCATAGGGTCGAGGGTTAGCGCTGCGGCGCCTATTGGTTAGTGCCTAGGCACTTGTTGTTCGGTGATTCTAGCGCTACTTTGTGGCGATGCGGCGCTTGTGGTTCGAATATCCAGGGCGCCTAGGCACTTCTTTTTCTACTTTGAAGCCTTAGCGTTGCGGCACTTTTTCCTCGGCGCTGAGGCACTTGCCCACCATCATTTAACGATAAAAAAACACCTCTAATTGTCATCAACCTTCCAATAGATATTCATCTCCTGCACGACACAAAAACACAAATACCAAGATAATTTTGTCCGAAACTAACATAATTCACATGGATTATCATATAAATTTAGTGCAATTCTTGCATTTATCAAACCCCCAAACTTGAACTTTTGATAGTCCCGAGCAAACTAGAAATAAGAACTAAATCAAGAATCAATGCTAACAACTATAAGTCATGGTTATGCAAATATTTACATTGGCCTCCAACTTATCCATTTTCATGTTATTGACAATTACTCAAGAGTTACGTGCGTGTGTGATATATCAATGTTATTTACCCAATAAAATGCTCAAATAGATTCACAACACCCACTCGCCTTATAAACTCAAGAAATCTTCCGTTCAGTTCAACTCACACTTCATTAAGATACAAATTCACTTACACAGATCGCAAAAACTTTAATGGTGATTATTTAGCTCATAAGATATTCAACGCAAGTACGCCAAAAAATGGTATCAAACAATGAGATGTTTACATGCAAATGATTAAAGTTCATACTTGCTAACCATGTTTCTCGGGTATCCATAAGCTTGATTTAAACAACTTTTCTCCACTAGTATATTGGATAAATGTGACAAGGTTAATAGATCTTGTAGGTTTATAACGTTAGACTATGGCTCATGACTACAATAAAGGCTATGAAAACTAAAATTTGAGAGAAACATTTGAATTTCATCTTTTTTACTCATTTTCACTCTCATTTCATTCTTCATCCACTTATTATTTTCTCATCATTCACATCTTTCATTTCCCAATTTTTTTTTTCTTCACCACTTTGATTCATTCTTTTCAATGTTTTTTTTCTTCTTTTGTTTCTTTTTCAACTATTTAATACACATTTGTTTTTCTTTTTCTTGTCAAGGAATGATTGAATAATTTCAGCACCAATGAACTTATTTCTCTCAAAGTTAGGTTCGATAGTAAGTGTATAAGCTTTTGGTAGTTGTTGTGAAATATAGAATATATACAAGTGATGGCTAATTGTAAGTCATTGACACACTCCACTTGATTTTTAGCAAGCTCAAAATGTGACACTATGGATAATTCATTTTCATTTTCATTTTCATTTGGTAGGCTCGAAAGCTCAAACAGTTTCAAATATTGCCTAAATCATTCCTTTGACATATATTATTCGTATTTCACCTCGAAAAGTGTTCAAGCAAGTTCTAGATTACTCTGAATCCATTAGTTATTTCATACAGACCAATCATATGCACTGTTCAACCAAAATTATATCTGAGGTAGGCACACACAAAAAATTCAAGCATCTCACTCAACTCGAGGCTCAATGGGCTAACAATCGATAATAAACAATGAAAATAGACCCAAAGTTATTGAAAAATAATTGCCTAAATCATTTCTATGCTTGCAAAAATGTCAATCAATGTCATGCGAGAATCACTAAAAATCACGATCTCCATTGTCTATTTAGCATCACAGGTATGTAAATTGTCTCTAAGCATCGATCGCATCAACAAACATGACAGTGCAAAAGATGTGACTCTCGAGTTATCAAGAACACGTATATGCTTCAGAACCACAATTTCATTATGATCATCGACCACACAATGACTTATCCATAACTCTTTTCTAACGACTCTAGCAAGCAATAATTAAAATGACTTTTTTTAAACCAACACGACTCAACTAGATTCCCTACGAAATTAAAACACTATAACTACTGTGCAGGAAATAACTAATCATACAATTCTCAAAACAAATTAAACAAGTTTATAATGCAAACAATTTCACAACCCCCCCCCCCCCCCCCCCACCCCACCAAACCAAAACTTAAGTATGTGCATTGTCCAAATGTACAGTAATAAACCAAGAAAATCATGGGATCACATACCTCGTACAGCTAGTGTCAGGGACTCGCTGTCCTCGCTTGACAGCTCGACCTCCTCATCATACTCGTCATCATCCTCGATGGGTCGGTGTGAAAATGCTGGTGCAGGCGGGAATGGCTCATCGGAGGCACTGGTCTCAAGAAAGCGCTGTGCAAGCACACGAGTAAAATCGTGCATATAATACATGTGCTCGTGAGTGATCTGCCATTGTCTCCTCATCATGCACTCCAGATCATCGAGATGCTCGTGCACGGTCTGTTCCCTCCCGGTACCTACTTGTCATACCTGCGGTGCCCGTGGAACGAGCCGCAACTGTGCTCCACTCCCTGAAGCCCTGCCTAGACCACTAGCAATCTGTCTATGTCTCTTGTCTCTCGGGACGTCTCCAACCAGCAGGATATCACCTTTTATCCACAACACTCCATCACTTTCATCCCATGTAACCCCCGCTATGTGACAGAGATCCGTGATGGTCGAAGAATGGGACATGCTAACTGTGGAAGCGTGTTGCGTGTTTTCTTAATTGCTTGCAAGTGCACAACGTCAAGTTATAGTAAAATGTAATTTTTTAAGTACAAGTGTCGATCCCACGAGGAATGTATTTCTAAATTTATATTAATGCTTGTAATTGAAATAGTCTCGACTTTATTTAGAATAATCAATTGACAGATTTGTTTATACCAATATCTAGATTTGAAACTAAATTAAATTATATTACCAAAAAGTAGTGAACAATAATGGAATAAAAGATCTAGAGGTTTGACTTCACGCAACTATCCACCATGTGCTATTTTGTGTAGCTATATTATGATTGTCCTTCTTATTCATTAACCAAGAACTCTATAATTATCTACTCCCTCTCCCGAGTGCTAAGTAGATACTAATTATCTAACAAAAGGTTGTAACGTCCCCATCAACAATCTATAATTAAATAACACAATAAGCACTAAAATCTTTTAATGGTTTCAATAGCACTATATGTCCTCCCGAACTATATAAATACCATCGATGTATTTTTCCCTTTCTTGTTTATAAATTCTCTTTTCCAAGTGATAATTTATAGACATACAAATCATTCAAGATATGACCAATAAAATGAAAGCATTAAGATTGGAAAAATACAAATGAACAATAAGGAAACTTATATAGCATAAATCATAAATCCCAACAAATGGTTTCTAGTTTTGTTCCATCATTCCTCTAGATATAAGAATTAGTTCATGATAAAAATAACACAACACACAAATCTTAAACAAGACATAGTAAATAAAAATGAAAGTAAAGAAAGAAGAACTTAGAACAAGAGTTTTGGAGTTCAAATGAAACTTTTGTCCAAAGATGTGCAAGAACTTTTCCAAGGATGAACTTGATCTTCAATCTCTTCTTTGTAGCCTCCACTCCTTGCCTTTGCTCTCCAAGATGCCCTAGATGATGAATAATGGAGGCTTTTTATAGTCCTAGACAAGTCTTGCACGCAAAACACCAAAGTCTTCAAGTCCCATGCGCAGCACACCAAAGTTTCATGATTTCCGGAATATGTCTGTGCACGACCGCGGGTGCGGTGATAACAAGACCGCGGGTGCGGTTGGCTTTCGGCAGAATTTTTCCTTTGCAGCGTGTGAGACCGCGGGTGCGGTCCTAGCATGACCGCGTGTGCGGTCATGCTTCGGCATGTAGCGCAGGTGCAGTCATGTTTTGGAGCGCGGGTGCTGTCCTGCTTCGTTTTATTTTGTCCTTTGTACCTTCTAATTCATCATTATACTACTCCAAACTCTCATGTCTAAGCTTCCAAACTACAATAACAAAAACAACAACAAATCACATAAAATCTGCTCAAGAATCACAAAATTCCAAGTTAAAAACAAATAATAAAAGTACAATAAATTGCACTTATCAAACTCCCCCAAACTTAAGATTTTGCTAGTCCCGAGCAAAACAAAACAACAAGAACAAACAAACAAACAAGTCATGAAATATTTTAAAGAACTTGGCCTCAAGATAAATTTAAAATCCTTCATGCATTTACAATTCAAATCAATTCAACCACTTATTCATCCGGATAAAATCATGTGATTGGTTAATTCTCTAACTTCAAATCTCTTCAACTATGTTTCAAATCATTTTCAATTGATTTCAAATTTTTACAAACACACATCACAAGGTCTTTTTCGGTAAAAACTGGGTTCAAAGCAGTATTCATTCAAGAAAGGGATACCCAATAAATATTTGATGCAATGAGGTGTGTGTAAAATTGATCAAGATTCTTACTCAATGAAAGTGTTTATCGATCGATTGTCCATAGGCTAGATCCTCCCAATCACTCACCACTAATATATTGGACAACTATGACTAGGTTAATAAGATTTTAAATGGTTGTAATGTTAGGCCTTGGTTCATGGCTACAAATAAAGATTAGGAGTTCAAATAAGGGAGTAACTTGAATTTTATCTCTTTTGCAAACTCCACTTGTTCTTTGATCTCCCATTTTTTACATTTCTTTTCATCTCTTTTTCTCCCATTTTCTCCAACTTCATCAATGTATAATCATTCAATTTTTTTTCTTTTGTTTTCTTTTGTAGGAGATCTTTTGAATTCTTACTCCCTTGAGAAGATAGGAAATAATTGTATAAGATATTCAAAAGGTTGGTAATTGTGGGATACTTGAAAAAAAATATTCGAATGAGGGTCTTTTACACATATTTACGTGTGCCATTCGAATTCATATAAGCTCAAAGAGGTGACAAATGATAAATTAATTTTATTTGGTAGCTTGAAAGGCTCAATCGATCCAAAAATCACCTAAATCATTCCTAAATCATAAGTTGTCCGTATTTCGCCTCGAATGATGTTTGGATAGTTCTAGACAAAATCTCAATTCACCAACACAGAGTAAAATCTAATCATCGTGAAAATAGTGTCTCAATGCATCAACCAAATACATATATATTCAAAAAGAAAAGTGCTTGGCTTCCAAGGAATTTCAAAAACACAATTCTTTGTTCATATAGGCTCAAAAGGACTTCAAATGAATGTTTATGAACAATATAAATGGCCCAAATAAAATCAAAGATTGCATCAATCATTTATGTGTTTGCAAAAAATTTATTTCAATATCCAATGAAAATCACAAAGTTTTATAGAAATTATAAGTCTCAAACTTACCAATTCTCATGATTATTCTCTAAATTTTTCAAATTGATCGATTAACATGAATATAATGCATGACCTTTCTTTTCAATTAAAAAAAAATATTTTCATCATTGGCCAATTCGAAAATAAAAAATTTCATGACTAAAAACACACAAAATAACTAAATAAATAAACACACCAAATTATTAAAAATAAAACACACAAACAAAAATAAAATAAACTAAATCTCCCCCAAACTTAAACAAGTGCATCGTCCTCGATGTAAATAAGCAAGATAAATAGGAGAATACACATACACTGGGCAACGACCGTCAGTGGTCATTGCCATCATCCTCATCTTCGTCGTCGTTGGGTGGTTGGAACTCCGGCAGGTGGTAAACAGGTGTCCACTATGGTGGAGGTGGAAATGGATGGCCAGAAGTGGAAGCAGATGGAAATTGCTGAGCCAACACCGATGTGAAATCCATCATGTACCCCATGAATGTATCGGCCCTATACCGAAACGCATCCATGTCTTGACGGTGTTGGTGCATTTCTTGTTGCTGATTTCTCATATCCTCTTCCAGCTGGCTCAACCTATCTCTCCTGTGCCTGTGTTGTGGTGGTGGTTCTTGAGCCTGGGCTTGAGCACGTCTCTCTGCAGCTCTCCTATTGAATTCCCTTTCAGCTCTACGTGCTGCAGCATTTCTGATTCCCACAAATGGCTGAACTACCACAATGGGATTTTTCGGCTTCAGAACTTCTTCATTCGGAGCCCAAGTCACTCCCGCATGTTGGCACAATACAGTGATGAGAGAGGGGTGGAGAAGTCCACTCGGAGAGTTACCTCTTGCATAATCGAGAATTGAATTCTGAAGCAATCGACCTAGATCAATTGTTTTTCCTGTTATGATGCAAAAAGTGAGGATGGCCCTCTCCTTGATGACGGTAGTGGTGTGTTCGGTAGGTTTGATCCTAGCAGAAATGAATGAATACCAATGTTTGGCCATTTCCTTGAGGTCAGACTTAGCTAGGCTGACGTGCACATCGTCCCTCATTCTCCATTCGGCTCCCTGTATACAAATTGTTTGAAGAATACTGTTATAATCAACATGCTCTGCCCGGTATTCTTCATATTCGTCGTGCATGATTGCAGGGAAACCATATATCGTGTTAATTGTATGTGCATCAAAGGCTACCGATTGTCCTCGGACAAAAACCGTCAACCGATCATATCTAACCTTGAGGTTAGCATAGAACTCTCTCACCAATGAGATGACAGCATCTTGTGGCTGCCTGCCAAATTCTTCCCACTGCCGAACCCTAAGCATTTCTCCAATTTGAGTATGAGGGGCACTAAGATCAAATCCCCTTTCTTTTATAATGCTTCGATTCAAAATCTTGCCATATTGCTCCTCCGCCTTCTCATCATAAAACCGACTTTCATCATAATTCACAGTTGATGAGGATGAAGCACCCTTAGATTGTTTTCTTCTTGGAGGCATATTGTCAAACACCTTTCAAACACCAACTTTACTTCAACCCAATTCTCACAATTCAATGATTTTTCACTCCCCCAAACTCAATACAAACAATATCCACAACACAACAATATACACAACAATCAATCAACAATATCCCCAAAATCAAGAATGTATTCACCAATAATTTCCTTCTATAGCCACTAACACCAACAATCTCGAATTTTCCAACAAATATGCAATGAATTGGCTCACCTTGAGTGTTGAAATGTTTCTTGAAGAATTAAATCAAAGCTCCACTCAAATCTTGAAGAAATTTTTGAGCCCCCTTTTTAAACCCTAGGTTTGGATTTGAAATTTTGTGGAAAGGAATTGATTTTTTATGGAATGAGTGAAGATATTTTGGTTGGGAGTGAAAGATTTGTTGAAAGAATCACAAAAATTGAGTGTGAAAAGTGTTTGTTGGAGTGAGGATTTCGAAATGGAGAGGGTGTTCTTGAGTGGTGTTCTTCGATAATGCATAAGAATGCCCGATTCTGTCTTTAAAACGCGAGACCGCGGGTGCGGTATTAACAACACCGCGGGTGCGGTGTGCTCTCGATTTAATTTTTTTTCTTTCATGTTGTGCGACCGCGGGTGCGGTGATAACAAGACCGCAGGAGCGGTATATCTTCGGCAGTGTATGCATTCCTAGAACGCGGGGGCGGTGTGCAATGTACCGCGGGTGCGGTGATGTCTCGGCATTTCTTGCATTTTTTTTAACATGGCAATACCGCGGGTGCGGTGTAGGTAACACCGCGGGTGCGGTGTTGCTTCGAATTTTCTTGTAATTTCAATTCACCACAAGCGCGGGTGCGGTACAGGTATCACCGCGGTGCGGTCTAGCTTCGTCAAAATTTTGTTCTTGTCAAATTTTCAGTCCTGAAAAGAAAAAAATTGGGATTCATTAAATTTGGGTAGATATAAGCACACACTATATTAAAAATACACAACCAAAACTAACATGATAAAATAAAATTAAAACCGAAATCAAAATGCAAAAAGAAAAACAAAAATTTGGGTTGCCTCCCAATAAGCGCTTGGTTTAACGTCATCAGCCTGACTACCATCAGTCTATATCAAGTTGATCCGCCCAAAGGAATGTTGTCAAGGTGCCTTACTTCATTTCCATAATATGGCTTAACTCTTTGTCCATTGACCTTGAAAGTTCGTCCATCATTGCACTTCAACTCGATGGCCCCATGAGGATATACTGTTTCCACTACAAACGGCCCTGACCAACGTGATTTTAGCTTACCAGGAAACAATCTCAGTCGAGAATTGAATAGTAACACTTGTTGTCCTGGTTTGAATTCTCGTCGAAGAATCTGCTTGTCATGCCATTTCTTGGTCTTTTCCTTGTATATCTTGGCATTTTCGTAAGCATCATTCCTGAATTCTTCCATCTCATTCAACTGCAACAGTCGTTGCTCTCCTGATGCTCCCATATCAAAATTAAGCTTTTTGACAGCCCAAAATGCTTTGTGCTCCAGTTCCAAAGGTAGATGGCAAGCTTTCCCAAAGACCAACCTATACGGTGACATCCCAATAGGGGTCTTGTATGCAGTCCTGTACGCCCATAATGCATCATCTAGCTTGATCGCCCAATCCTTCCGGTTTGTCTTCACTGTCTTTTCTAGTATTTGCTTGATCTCCCGGTTGGATATCTCCGCTTGCCCATTAGCTTGCGGGTGGTATGCCAGTGTCACCCTGTGCTTCACATCATACTTGGCCAATAGTGAGTTAAAAATTTTGTTACAGAAATGCGTACCTTCATCACTGATAATGGCTCTAGGCGTTCCGAATCTTGTGAAGATGTTCCTGTGGACAAACTTAACAACAACTCGAGCATCATTAGTACTGGTGGCGATTGCTTCCACCCACTTTGACACATAATCAACAGCAAGTAAAATGTAAGATTGACCAAAAGAGGATGGGAATGGACTCATAAAGTCAATACCCCAGACATCAAAAAGTTCCACCTCCAAAATATTTGTTAGTGGTAATTCATGTCGTCTAGAAATATTGCCAACTCTTTGGCATTTATCACATGACTTTACTAAGGTATAGCTGTCTTTAAACAAACTAGGCCAATAAAAACCGGATTGCAATACCTTAGCCGTTGTTCGTGACGCTCCAAAGTGTCCACCATATGGTGAAGAATGACACTTCTCCAAAATTTGTTGTGCTTCAAGACCTTCCACGCACCTCCTAATCACTTGGTCAGCACACCTCTTATACACGAACGGATCGTCCCAATAGAAGAACTTTATATCATGGACGAATTTCTTCTTCTGATGGTAGCTCATATCTGGGGGAAGGGTTCCACAAGACAAAAAATTAGCAATATCAGCAAACCAAGGAAGTACAGAGTTTACCTCAAAAAGCTGCTCATCTGGAAATGTCTCTTGTATGGCTCCCTCTTCTTCCTTCTCTTCTAGCTCAAGTCTTGACAAGTGGTCAGCCACTTGATTTTCGCATCCCTTCCTATCCTTTACTTCAAAATCAAACTCTTGGAGCAACAAGATCCACCTTATCAAGCGTGGCTTTGCGTCCTTCTTGGCAAATAAGTATCGGATAGCTGCATGATCAGTGAAAACAATTACCTTTGTACCTACCAAGTAAGGTCTGAACTTGTCAAAAGCGAATACTACTGCAAGCATCTCCTTTTCGGTAGTTGTGTAGTTTTGTTGTGCCGCATCCATGGTACGACTTGCGTAGTAGATTGATCTAAAGAATTTATCACGTCTCTGGCCCAACACTACACCTACTGCATAGTCACTTGCATCGCACATCAGCTCAAAGGGCTGCTCCCAGTCCGGCACTATCATAATTGGTGCAGTCACCAATGCCATTTTTATCTTCTCGAATGCCTGCAAACAATTATCATCAAATATAAAAGTTGACTCTTTTTCAAGTAAATTGCACAGGGGTTTAGTGATCTTAGAAAAATCTTTAATAAATCTACGATAAAACCCCGCGTGTCCGAGGAAGCTCCTTATTCCCTTGATGTTCTTTGGTGGAGGAAGTTTTTCAATGACAACCACCTTGGCTCTGTCCACTTCTAATCCCCGAGACGACACTTTATGTCCCAGGACTATGCCCTCTTGGACCATAAAGTGGCATTTTTCCCAGTTAAGAACTAAATTCTTTTCTTGGCATCTCTGCAAAACAAGGGATAAGTTATGTAAACAATGATCAAATGACGAGCCAAATACCGAGAAGTCGTCCATGAAGACTTCCATTATCTCCTCCACCATGTCTGCAAATATGGCCATCATACACCTCTGAAAAGTGGCAGGTGCATTACATAGCCCAAAAGGCATCCTCCTAAAGGCAAACGTGCCATAGGGGCATGTGAATGTTGTTTTCTCCTGATCTTCCGGAGCTATAGCAATTTGGTTATAACCTGAATAACCATCTAAGAAACAGTAGTGACAATAACCTGCAAGTCTATCAAGCATCTGATCAATAAAAGGCAATGGAAAATGATCTTTTCGTGTGGCATTGTTCAACTTTCTATAATCAATACATACTCGCCAACCAGTTACAGTACGAGTAGATATTAATTCATCATTTTCATTTTTTACCACTGTCATTCCACCCTTTTTTGGTACTACTTGTACAGGAGATACCCAGCTACTATCAGAAATAGCATAAATTACACCAGCATTTAATAATTTCAGTACCTCATTCTTCACAACATCTTTCATTGCTGGGTTCAACCTCCTCTGGTGATCCACATAAGGAGTATACGACTCCTCCATCAAAATTTTATGCATGCATATAGTGGGGCTAATTCCCCTAATATCAGATATCGACCATCCTAAAGCAGTTTTGTATTCTCTCAGCACTCTCAATAATTTATCTTTTTCATCACACGAAAGGAAGGAAGAGATAATTACCGGATACGTCGATTTCTCACCTAAAAAAGCATAACACAGGTGGCTTGGCAACTCTTTCAACTCAGGGGAAGGTGGTATTACCTCTAGTTTTTCATTTACATCCAACTCATCGTGCGTTGCATCGTTTCTCTTTTCTTTTTGTAGTGCTTCAAGAGCCACCAATTGCTCTTTCACTTCCCAGTTATCTTCATCAACAGTTCCTGCCGCACCTATCAGACAGCTCTCCAAGGGATCCCTCATTCCTGCACAATCAAGAGACATACATGAGTCTATAACATTAATGCTTTTACAAGTGCTTACCTCATTCGATCCCTTCATGGCGTGATAGATGTTAAAAATAACTTCTTCTCCACCAACTCTCAAGGTGAGTTCACCCTTATGAACATCAATCAATGCCCTTCCAGTCGCCAAGAATGGTCTCCCAAAGATCAATGGAGCATCATGATCTTCTTCCATATCTAAAATCACAAAGTCAGCAGGAAAATAAACTTATCCACTTTTACCAGTACATCCTCGACGATCCCACGCGGATACGTGAGACTTCTGTCTGCAAGCTGTAGGGTGATAGTAGTTGGTTTAACTTCTCCAAGCTCCAATTTCCTGAAAATAGAAAATGGCATCAAATTAATACTTGCTCCTAAATCACATAAAGCTTTACTACAATGAGAACCATCAATAAAACAAGGAATAGTAAAACTCCCTGGATCTTTCAATTTTTGTGGTAATTTCTTTTGTAGGATGACACTGTTCTCCTCAGTAAGCTTCACTGTCTCAAACTCTTGCATCTTCCTCTTTTTAGACATCACATCTTTAATAAACTTTGCATGATTCGGCATTTGCACCAAAGCATCAGCAAATGGTATGTTGATGTGTATCTTCTTGAAAATTTCCAAGAACTTTGCAAACTGATCATCTAATTTCTTCTTCTTGAATCTCTGAGGATAGGGTAGAGTCGGCTTATACACTGGAGGTGGTTCAACTTTGATTTCAGCCGTGGATCCCTCCACTTCACTTTCTTCAACTGTCTTCTCACTGTCCACTCTCTCTTTGGGACTCTGTACCTCTAAGTCCTTCCAACTCCTCAAAGTGACTGCCTTGCACTGCTCTTTTGGGTTCACCTCTGTGTTACTGGGAAATTGCCCCTTGTTCTGATCTTTTAGAGCGTTGGCCAACTGTCCGATTTGCGTTTCCAAAGATTTCATTGTGGCACCCATGTTTCCCATGTGAGTCTCCATATTGTCAAGACGAGATTCAGTTCTCGCCATCCTTTTTCCAGACTCAGCAACAAATGTACCTACCAAATCTTCAAATGAAGGCTTTCCCTCCCCCTTTGATGTATTGAACCCCGGTGGAGGATTCAACACATTCTTATTATTAGCATATGAAAAATTTTCATGATTTCTCAAACCAGGATGATACGTGTTAGAGGGAGGGTTACCTCGATATCCTCCGAAGCCACCAAAATTCCTATTATTGATATAATGAGCCTCATCAGGAATTTGTGGTTCTTCAGTAACAACCGATGCATTTTCAACCTCTGATGTACCAGTCTTATTCATTGCTGCAATTTGAGTTGTTAAAGCTGAAACTTGAGCGGTGAGTGATGTAATAGGATCTATGGCATAAATTCCAGCTTGCTTCTTTACTCCTGATCTCTCAGACGGCCACTGATAACTGTTAATGGTCATCTGTTCAAGCAAATCATATGCTTGATCAGGTGATTTTGCAAATATCGTGCCACCAGCTGCTGCATCCACAGTACCTCTTGTTTGTCCATTCAAACCATTGTAAAACAATTCAATCTGTACCCAATCTTCAAAACCATGGTTTGGACACCTCCTCAACAACTCCTTATAACGTTCCCATGCCTCATATAATTGCTCAAAATCAGTCTGCCTAAAAGTACTTATCTCTATTTTCAACTGTGCAGACTTTGCAGGTGGGAAATATTTTGCAAGAAACTTAGTTACTAACTCCTGCCATGTAGTGATACTCCCCAAAGGAAGCGATTGGAGCCATCCTCTTGCTTGATCCCTAAGAGAAAAAGGAAACAAGCGCAATCGAATTATATCCTCAGAAACACCATTTATTTTTACCGTATCAGTAATTTCAAGGAATGTTCTGAGATGTAGATGAGGATCTGCAGTAGCTGCTCCCCCAAACTGATTCTGTTGAACCATGTTTATCAATGCAGGCTTGAGCTCAAAGTTGTTTGCATTAATAGTTCCTCGTGCTATACCCGAATAATGAGCATTCAATACCGGCCTAAAATGATCTCTGATGGGTATTGCAGGGGGTGGATTTTCATTGTCTCTGTTTTCAGCCATTGCTCGAATCTCTTCTCTTCTTGCCTTTCTTAATCTTCTTGCGGTTCTTTCGATTTCAGGATAAAAAATAAGCAAGTCAAGATTTTGCGATCTTCGCATGCACTGTCAAACAAAGACAATAAACAATTCAATGTTTAATGTAGTATAATAAAAACAGCTCTAAATTAAAATCTAGACTAATTGGTAACAATATTAATATAAATTCAAAATAAACACTCCCCGGCAACGGCGCCAAAAACTTGTTGCGTGTTTTATTAATTGCTTGCAAGTGCACAACGTCAAGTTATAGTAAAATGTAATTTTTTAAGTACAAGTGTCGATCCCACGAGGAATGTATTTCTAAATTTATATTAATGCTTGTAATTGAAATAGTCTCGACTTTATTTAGAATAATCAATTGACAGATTTGTTTATACCAATATCTAGATTTGAAACTAAATTAAATTATATTACGAAAAAGTAGTGAACAATAATGGAATAAAAGATTTAGAGGTTTGACTTCACGCAACTATCCACCATGTGCTATTTTGTGTAGCTATATTATGATTGTCCTTCTTATTCATTAACCAAGAACTCTATAATTATCTACTCCCTCTCCCGAGTGCTAAGTAGATACTAATTATCTAACAAAAGGTTGTAACGTCCCCATCAACAATCTATAATTAAATAACACAATAAGCACTAAAATCTTTTAATGGCTTCAATAGCACTATATGTCCTCCCGAACTATATAAATATCATCGATGTATTTTTCCCTTTCTTGTTTATAAATTCCCTTTTCCAAGTGATAATTTATAGACATACAAATCATTCAAGATATGGCCAATAAAATGAAAGCATTAAGATTGGAAAAATACAAATGAACAATAAGGAAACTTATATAGCATAAATCATAAATCCCAACACATGGTTTCTAGTTTTGTTCAATCATTCCTCTAGATATAAGAATTAGTTCATGATAAAAATAACACAACACACAAATCTTAAACAAGACATAGTAAATAAAAATGAAAGTAAAGAAAGAAGAACTTAGAACAAGAGTTTTGGAGTTCAAATGAAGCTTTTTTCCAAAGATGTGCAAGAACTTTTCCAAGGATGAACTTGATCTTCAATATCTTCTTTGTAGCCTCCACTCCTTGCCTTTGCTCTCCAAGATGCCCTAGATGATGAATAATGGAGGCTTTTTATAGTCCTAGACAAGTCTTGCACGCAAAACACCAAAGTCTTCAAGTCCCATGCGCAGCACACCAAAGTTTCATGATTTCCGGAATATGTCTGTGCACGACCGCGGGTGCGGTGATAACAAGACCGCGGGTGCGGTTGGCTTTCGGCAGAATATTTCCTTTGCAGCGTGTGAGACCGCGGGTGCGGTCCTAGCATGACCGCGGGTGCGGTCATGCTTCGGCATGTAGCGCAGGTGCAGTCATGTTTTGGAGCGCAGGTGCTGTCCTGCTTCGTTTTATTTTGTCCTTTGTACCTTCTAATTCATCATTATACTACTCCAAACTCTAATGTCTAAGCTTCCAAACTACAATAACAAAAACAACAACAAATCACATAAAATCTGCTCAAGAATCACAAAATTCCAAGTTAAAAACAAATAATAAAAGTACAATAAATTGCACTTATCAAAGCGCCACGGGCAGCCTGCAAGATCGAACTCATAATCAACCGGCCTGCATCTACTGTCTTGCCAGTGATGATACACTAAACTAAAGTTGCCTTAGGCTTCAGCACATCCGAAACATGCCCAGATGGCATCAACCTCCAGGCTACTAAATGATACCAGTTATATGCCTCCCTCTTCATAGACGTGGCTGGGAATGTGATCGGGGCTCGTTGATTATTAAGCTTCCAAACTATGCCCGACTCACAAAGTGTAGTAATGATCTCCTCATAAAGGTGTGCCTCTCCCATAAACGTCGTGTACTCGTTGGTGTCATAGTTGGGCATCGAGTACAGTGAGTTGATCGTCTAACTGTCAAAGGAAACCATCTGCATCCTAATATTTACGTGATAGTCCTTGTGCTTTACATTTAAATTTGTGTAAAATTCCATAACAAGGGACATCACAACATCCACAGGAGGCTTCACAAACTCATCCCAATGTATCCCCCGAGCACGAACTAATGTATCAAAATTCGGGTAACTCTGATCCATCTCCCTCTCACGCTGCATACTTTTTTCTTGTAACTTTGTATAGTTCTCAGCGGCAATAGCATCCCAGAACCGTCGTCTATCAAAACTATCCAAAGACGACTCACCATCCCCATCTTGACCACACTTACTCTTTTTCTTTGGCGGCATGATTCAACTCAAATAACACTTCACTCGATAGCGATTGTCCCTACAACAATGCCTCACAATAACGATGTCTCAACAATATCAAAATAATCTTCCGAGCAATAGTTCCTCTACAACATGCAATATCTCAATCCAACAAATACCAAGAACATACTTTACTCAAATAATTTATCGAACACTTTGTGTGCAAAGTTCAAGATCTCAATTCCATCAAATTCAAAGCATGAAAAATGAGAATCACAACACCTAAAATAGTCATCTTGTTGTAGAGAACTGAGATTTGCTTGCAATTTGTCCAAGGTCGACTCGTTTTGAAAATTCTCGTTGAAATCCTTAAGCCCAAGGAAACTTTTCAAGTGAAATGTAGAGATGTAATAGTCTTGAGAGTGATTTGTGTTGTGTACTCTGTTGTTTTGAATTTGGAGGCAGAGTGATTTTTATCGATGGTGGAGGAGGATAGGCGCGGCGCTGCTTGAGTGTGTTAGGGTAGAATGTTTTTGATGCCCTCCTTATATATATATATAACAAGAACTAGCTTCTCAGCGCCGCGGCGCTGGAAGGTTAGCGCCTAGATGCTTGTCCTCGGGTAAGTTAGTGATGCGACGCTGTATAAGTGGCTGCGGCCCTTATCCTTCACAAATATTGGTATTGCGGCGCTGATATACGGCCACATAGAGCTTATCCATCGAATAAATGTGTGATGCATGACTAGGTGCTTGTCCTCAGGTAAGTTAGCGCTGTAACGCTGTATAAGTGGATGCGACCCTTATCCTTCACAAATATTGGCGTTGTGGCGCTGATATATGGGCACCTAGGTGCTTATCCATCGAATGAATGAGCACTCAAGCGCTGAATATATGGCACCTAGGAGCTTGTCCTTCCGAAATTACGGCATTTGAGCTCATTTCCACACCGGTTTTCAACATATCCTACATGATAAAACACAAATCAATGTCTAATCTTCAAATGCATAATTCAAAAACATGAAAACGCAAAAAAATTATACTACTGAAAATAAATAAAATAATGAAAGCATTAAAAGATACTGATTGGGTTGCCTCCCAAAAAGCGCTTGGTTTAATATCATCAACCTGAATGTCATTCATGTTCAAGGTGGGTCATGTAATCTATTGGATGCCTTGATCACCACCCTCTGACCATCGACCTCCATGGTCAACCTTCCTTGTTTTACGTCAATGATGGTTCCAGCAATAGCCGAGAATGTTCGTCTTAGAATGACAAGAGAATTCTGACTGTTTTCCATGTCAAGCACAACAAAATATGCTCAAAACCCCAGTTTATGAGTCTGAACTTCAATATCTTCCACAAGACCATCTTCCAACTGCAAGATTAAGTTTGTGGGCTTCATCCAGCTCACTCCAAATTTCTCGTAAAGAGAACTTGGCATTACATTCACGCTCGCCCCTGAATCACAAATAGTTTTTTCACTATTTGGCCCCTTATTGCACGTGGTACAATGAATTCTCCGGGGTCTTGCAGCTTCTGTGGAAGATTTCTTTGTATCCCCTCATTGCCTCCTTTGGTAAATGCCACTCCCTCCGGATCTACAGACTGCATGTTAGTGTGCAAGTTCTTGAGATCCTCAAGACCTTTTTATTTTGAAACTCAGCATTCAACTGTATAAATCTGTGAGGGTAGGAAAGTAAAGAGATATAAATGCACTGATCAAAATCGTATCTCTTATCTTTCTTACCTCAGAAGCATTTGGTTGGAGTTGACTTTTCTTCTCGGATGGGTGTGAGATCAATCTTTTCCTCTTCTCCATCTACCATTTCAATCTCCTCATGTTGTATGAAAATGACGTTCACTTCTCTCAGATTCTGGTCTGCAGTCTTTGGTACTGCACCCTACGGTTGAGACGTGAGTTGCTTCGTTAGCTGCCCAACTTGCAACTCAAGGATTTTCAAGGAAGTACTAATATTCACCATGTGTGTCTCTAGGCTGTCAAGCTTAGTCTCTGTCCTAGCCATCCTCTTACCATATTTAGCAACAAATGTCCTAATTAAATCCTCAAACGAAGGCTTTCCTTCCCCCCTTTGGGTATTGAACCCAGTGGAGGATTCAATACATTCTTATTATTTGCATATGAAAAATTCTCGTGATTTCTCACATCAAGATTATAAGTATTAGGGAGAGGGTTATCTCGAGTCCTCCATAGCCATGATTATTGACGTACTGTGCGGTTTCCATGCTTGGCTCTTCATCTGTAGCTATAGTTGCTACTTCATATGTATATCGTCCTTTATTCATTGTTGTGAGTTGGGTAGTCAGTGCAGGAACTTGCGCAATAAGTGAAGTGATGGGTCCACTACATACAACCCGGCTGTCTTTTTTGCTCCAGACCTTGCAGACGGCCACTGATAACTTTTAATATTCATCTGTTCAAGAAAATCGTATGCTTGGTCAGGAGATTTTGCAAATACTGTACCACCAGCGGCTGCATCAACAGTGCCCCTCGTTTGCACATTCAGACCATTGTAGAAGAATTCAATCTGTACCCAGTCTTAAAAACCATGGTTTGGGCACCTCCTCAGCAACTCATTATACCTTCCCCACGCCTCATACAACTGCTCAAAGTCAGTTTGCCTAAAAGTATTGATCTCAATCGTCAACTGTGCAGACTTCGCAGAGGGAAAATACTTAGCAAGGAACTTCATCGATAGCTCATGTCATGTCATGATACTCGCCAAGGGAAGCAATTGGAGCCATCATCTTGCTTGGTCCTTGAAAGAAAATGAAAACAAGCAGTCTAATAATATCGACAGATACATTATTAATCTTTACCGTGTCTGCAATCTCTAGGAAAGCCTTAAAATGGGCATGAGGATCTGCGGTGGCAGTTCCTGCAAAATAGTTTTGTTGAACCATATTTATTAGTGCAGGCTTCAGCTGGAAATTGTTTGCATTTATTGTCCCCCGAGTAATGCCAAAATAATGTGCGTTGATCATTAATCTGAAATGATCTCTGATAGGTATAGCTTCTGGCGGGTTTCGTCTGACGTCTTCTCTGTTTTCAGCCATTGCTTGGATATCTTCTGTTCTCGCTTTTCTTAATCTTCATGTAGTTCTTTCTGTGATGAACCGTATCTTAAAATACTAATATTTTAATATTTCGATCTAATTAGCAACAATCTGGTCCATCTAATTAATTCGATCATGCATAGAGTTTACATGTACTAGTTTTTGGGTACTACACTTTCGATCTCATGATCAAAGATAAGCAAGTCAGGACTTTGAGATCTTCGCATGCACCGTCAAACAAACAAAGGGAACAAATCAGTGAATATAATAAAACAAAATAGCTCTAAATTAAAATCTAGACTAATTGGTAACAATACCGATATAAATTTTAAATTTGACACCACCCGTCAACGGCACCAAAAACTTGTTGCATATTTTCTGCTTGTAAGCGCACGGTTATAAAGTTTTAATACAATAGAGTAAAGTATTGTTCCCACGAGCAATCTATATATAAAAATATATCAGTGCTTGTAATTAAAATAGTCGCGAATTTATCTAGAAAGATCAATAGACAGGTTTGGTGTACTGAAAACGAATTAACTACAAATAAATATTAATTGAATCACCGAATGGAGAAATATCAATGAGAAAAAAATATCTAGAGGAGTGATTTCACTTAGTTTCCATGATAACTATTCCCAAATGTATTTATATTCATGAATCCCAGTCATGTAATAGTCAATAACACTTAATTATTTTATTCTCACTTTCCCATGTGACGAATAAAGTGTATCATTCAAACTCCAATACATTCCTAATAAAAACCTAAGTCCAAATAATATATGCAAACGATGATTTTACATAGGTCTCACTAAAGTTATACGCTTTCCGAATAATATAAACATTTAACGATGTGTCTCTTACGATCCATAATTCTAGTCTGTCTCCCGAGTTGTAGAAGTAATAAGATAAAAAACAATTGATGGTCAATAAATTGAAATCGCTATGAACTAGGAAACACAATTAAACCAACATAAATTCAATCATATAAGCAACTGAGTCAAAAATATCGTGTCAACAAAGCTACATCATCCTCTAGAATGGAAACGCTAGTTCATAGCGAAATTTAAACAAAACAAATCATGTTTGAAGATTTAGACATTTCAACACACGAAATCAAAAAGGGCGAAAGGCTATATAACAAATCCGAAGTGGTGTCTCTATCCCCATATTTGGTGTTCTTCGTCATGCGATAAATCCTTGTGTTCTAGATCTTTTTCTTATAGTGTGTGCTCTTCGTCTTTCACAGTTTTTCTCTCCAAAAACGGCAGACCCTTTCCAAAAACCTTATTCTTCCTTTTATACTTCCTTCGAGCCCATCAAAATAAGCTCAGTTCTCGAGTCTTCGAATGTGTTAGCACCGTGAAGCTTGTGGTTCAGCGCCTAAGCACTCGTAGGGCAAGGCTTAGTGCCGCGAGGCCTGTTAGTTAGTGCCTAGGCGCTTGTTTTCGGTGATTCTGGCGCTGTGGCGCTTGTGGTTCGGATATCCAGGTGTTGCAGTGCGGTGCCTTGGCGCTTCTTTTCCTCGGTGTTGCAATGCTACAGTGTGGTGCCTTGACGCTTGTTTTCCTCCTTTGAAACCTTAGCGCTGCGGGGCTTGTCCACCAACATTTCACGATAAAAAAACACCTCTAATTTTCTTCAACCATCCAATGGTTGTTAATCTCATGCACGACACAAAAACAACAAATATCAAGCATAAATTATGTCCGAAACTAACATAATTCACATGGATTCTCATTTAAATTAAGTGCAATTCTTGCACTTATCATGCACACACTTCCATGCAAAGTCCATCAGCTTTTAATGCATGAGGTAAAGATATGGATGTGTAAATTTTCATAAAGTCAAGTGGACAATGGAATTTGTATAAGTTAGACACACCAAATCGATGCTTATATTGTCAATATTGATTAAATTTTCTAATGATAATGTTACAAGTGTTTTTATATATCTGAAAAAAATTAACAAATCATTTAAAACTAGTAATTCGTGTTTTCCTTAATTAATTCGCTTCAAAATCCCGAGTTTCTGAACTTCTAGTCTGGGTGGAACGTGCTGGGGCGTACCTAAATGGGAGATTGGGGCGCGCCTCGGAAATAGGGCACACTGTTTTGCGCACTGGGGCGTGCCTGGGCTGTCTTCTAGGGTTATTTCGCACTCAAATACTTGGCTACTTGATACGTCTTCATGAATTCTTCCATGAAATTCTTCAATTACCTAAATATGTTTTATTATTCATTTTCAATCACCTTCAAACTTGTATGATCGAGACTAAAACGCTCCTTGATTTACTTTCCAAATATTAACACGCTACGCCTGTTCAGATTCATATCACCATTCAATTATTGGTTTCTCAATAATTTGTGGATCTTTGTCTGATTTGACTAAAAGAGTATTGGTCTTCATGATATTATTGGGTCAGTCAGTTATGACATACCACATGTCATCATTTGAGTAGAAAAGTGTGTCTACATCAAAAATTTTCAACCGTCGTATTCCCTTTGAAAAACATAAGAATTTTGTTAAAAGATACCATTTTTGTACATCAAATTCCAGAGATCGGAAAAACCTTCTCTGATACCATTTGTTAGGATAAAAATGTGGTTAAAAGAGATGAATAAACAATTTTAAATGATTTTTCAATTCAAGTTGTGTTAGCAGCTCGAGTTAATTTTTCAATCAGAATAAGTTCTTCGAGCAACTAAAAGAGTTTTAAATACAGAATCAACTCGATACACATAGTGAACTGAACATACACAAGATTTAAATCAAACTAGTAAATAACATGGAGTAAAGAGATCAAGAGTTTGTTTATATTAGTTCGAAGACAAAGTTTCTTTGTCTATCATTATTTGATTGGTACAAACCAGTTCTGTTGGGTTCAACAACCATGTTAAGCTGAAACTTCTAGTAATTACAAAACAACTTCAGTATATTCAAAATAAGTTTCTGACAATTACAAACTTCTCATTATAAAATCCAGCTTGAATGTACAAAAAGTAAGCGAGAACGAAACAAGTGAATAGTATCAAGTAAAGTTAATAATGAATTTTTTCAGTCAAATTCATTAGTGATGGTCTCTAGACAATTCATTAATAAACTATTTTTTTTTGTCAATCTTCAATTCAAATATAGTTTTGATATAACTCGTCAATTTGCTACATACAAACTAAATATAAATACAATTCGACTTTATTTTATATTAGTATTACTAATTTTATTGGATTCTAATTTAAATTCTGGATTAAAATAATTTTGTTATTTATTAGACTGTTCCACTATCATTTGCAACTACCACTTAAAGTCATTTAAGCTATTATAAATACAATTGAACTGGGATTAAAATAAACGAAATGAATTATTAACAATAATTATATTGTGTAAGACCGAACGCTTGCCGCTTTAGCAAAAGCTATAGCTGGTAGTAATAGTGCAACTAAAATCTTTTAAACCGCACAGCAGCTCAACTACCTCGGTTCGATCGCTCTACCAGGCAAAGACAATTATTACATCCAACATATTATAATTAAATTTAAAAGCTCTAAAAATAATATCAATGAAATTATACACATGAATAAAGAAGGGGGAGGAGAATAAGAAGTCACCAAATGAATTCTAAATTAATTATATTTGAAAATAGAAAAAAAAAGGTTAAAAAAATAAGAAATCACCATTATTAATTTAAACTAAATAAATTAATACATTAAATGAGATCGCGCGTAAATGCTTGAATGAAGACGACGGGATTGAACTAATAGTATAAGGATTGAATCATTGCATCAATAATTCTATCTATTTCATGTTCAATTGTTTTTTGTAGTCCAACTAACTTATAAATAGAGATGAAGAAAATACCAATTTTTCGGAATACTAGGATTACCGTACTCAAAAACACCGAAAATTTTATGTATGATATGGTGTCAATATCAAAATATTTTCGTACGGTAACGACGTGAAATTTGAAATTTTCAGTACGATATCGATATAAATATTTTTAATACCATATTTTTTGGTACGATATACGGTATACATTTTTCGGTACAATACGATACGGTAACACCCCTACTCATAAAACACATTCATACTTACCTAATTTAGACTTTAAAACTTTATTATTTATCACAAATAAAAAATATGATAAATTGATACTCACGGGAAATTTAGGATCCGATTCCAGCGAGTGTCACTAGTCCAGACACAGGTTTCAAAATGGTCCCGAGCCTGAAATCACGAATAAGACCGTTAGAAGGGGGTCAGGAGGGTATCCTGGCGTAGCCCCTCCGACGCTTAAGTCAGAGATTGAGGATATATGGGGGAGCAGCTAAGGGTGCTGCTGAAAACAATATAGTGAACGAATCAATTGAACACTCAAACCTGGTATTTATAGGAGAATGCATGGGCCCTTGATGGGCATGTCCTCTATTTGGGCTAGGGATGGGCCAGGGGTAGTTGGGCCCATCCATGAGGTATCACCAGTCTCCTCCTCCCGAGTCGAACTGAATCGCAGGTTTGAAGTTCGATTAATTGCGTTGTCCTTGGGCCACAACATGTGAGTTGTACAGCTTATTTTTGGCTGCTCATTAGTCTCCTTAAGTTTGGAAACATATCAATTCGCAATCATGTTCTGAAAAGAAAGATTTGGTCTGGGATTCCTCTCTAAATAGGGGTCCCCTTCTCATTTTACTCTCATTTCTCCCACATAGAACTTTCTAGGCGCTTCACTCACTGATTCACCTGCCCGAGCTTCGCCCCAACACCTGTCGCCCACACCTCGCCCAAGCAGCGCGCTTGCCTCGCCTCCCCATCAGAGCAAGCCTTCTCGCCCCCTCGTCCCGCCAGCCACACCTCCTCACCCTGCAGACGCGCCTCCTCGCCCCACCAGCCGCGCCCACTCGCTCCTCGCCTAGGGCTCGCGCCACGCCCGTCCACACGCCAGCTCACCCCTCACCAGCCACAAGCTCGCCCACTCGCCCCTCGCCAGCCTCTGGCCCGCAAGCTCGCCCCATGCCTCGCTTCACGCCAACTCTCCCAACTCTCCAGCCGCAAGCTCGCCCACTCGCCCCTCGCCATCCGCAAGCTCGCCCCTCGCCAGCTCGCCCCATGCCTCCCTTCACGCCAGCTCGCCCCTCGCCAGCCGCAAGCTCGTCCACTCGCCCCTCGCCTACTCGCCCCACTCGCCAGCCGCAAGCTCGCCCACTCGCCCCTCGCCAGCCGCAATCTCGCCCCTTGCCAGCTCGCCCCACGCCTCCCTTCACAGCCACCTCACTTTCGCCCAGCATGCGTTGCACGCTCCGCGCGCTCCTCGTACCCGCACTCTAGCCTAGCACAGGGCCTCGCACTCTCCCTTCGTCCGCAGCCCTTGGTTCCTGAAGAGCTTTTGTGGGCTTTGCGGCAAACATTGTTCGTTATCGACAACCCAAATAATATTTTCTAACACGGTATGCCCTCATCGCCCCTATCTTCAAGGTCATCTGCTAAGCTTTTGAAGAAAAATAACTCACACTTCCCTGTGCCCTTGACTCCTCTGCTAAAATAATCCTTAGTAGGAAAAACAAAACTTCAACCTACTCACCATCTAACTCCTCTGCTAGGCGATGCCTGAGCAGGAAAATAAAACTCTCGCCTCATCATCTCGTAACTTCTCTGCTAAACTGGGCCGTAGCAGGAAAAATCAAACTTCAACCTACTCATCCTCTGACTCCTCTGCTAGGTGATGCCTGAGCAGGAAAATAACATTTTTCTCCTCCCAAACTCTGCTCTTCTGCTACGCGATACCTTAGCAGGAAAATAAAAATTTTCTTCTCCTTAACTCTACTCCTCTGCTAGACGGTGTCTTAGCAGGAAAATAAAATTTTTCTCCTCCCCAACTCTGCTCTTCTGCTAGGCGGTGCCATAGCAAGAAAAATAACATTTTTCTTCTCCCAAACTATGCTCCTCTGCTAGGCAATGCCTTAGCAGGAAAAAAAAAATTTTTTCCTCCCTAATTCTGCTCCTCTTCTAGGCGGTGCCTTAGCAAGAAAATAAATTTTTCTCCTCCTCAACTCTGCTCCTCTGCTAGGCGATGCCATAGCAAGAAAATAACATTTTTCTTCTCCCAAACTCTGCTCATCTGCTAGGCGATGCCTTAGCAGGAAAATAAAATTTTTCGCATCCCCAACTATGCTCCTCTACTAGGCGATGCCTTAGCAGGAAAATAAAAATTTTCTCCTCCCCACCTCTGCTATGCGATGCCTTAACATGAAAATAAATTTTTCTCCTCCTCAACTCTGCTCCTCTGCTAGGCGATGCCATAGCAAGAAAATAACATTTTTCTTCTCCCAAACTCTGCTCATCTGCTAGGCGATGCCTTAGCAGAAAAATAAAAATTTTCTCCTCCCCGCCTCTGCTAGGGAATGCCTTAGCAGGAAAATAAAATCTTTCTCCTCCCTAACTCTGCTCCTCTGCTAGGCGGTGCCATAGCAGGAAAATAACATTTTTCTCCTCCTGAACTCTGCTCCTCTGCTATGCAGTGCTTTAGCAGGAAAATAAAAAATTTTTCCTCTCTAACTCTACTCCTCTGTTAGACGGTGCCATAGCAGGAAAATAAAATTTTTCTTCTCCCTAACTCTGCTCCTCTGCTAGGCGATGCCTTAGCAGAAAAAAGTTTTGTCTCTACTTCACTTTGCTCCTCTGCTATGAAATGCCTTAGTAGAAAATAAAATTTTTCTCCTCCCCACCTCTGCTAGGTGATGCCTTAGCAGGAAAATAAAATATTTCTCCTCCCTAACTCTGCTCCTCTGCTAGGTGGTGTCATAGCAGGAAAATAACAATTTCTCCTCCCGAACTCTGCTCCTCTGCTAGGCGGTGCTTTAGCAGAAAAATAAAATTTTTCTCCACCTCTGCTTCCCCCAGGCCGCTGCTCCATCCTCTTATGTCTCTCGGCATCTTCAAGATTTACATATTTTTCCGCCCGAGATAACAGATCATCATAACTTGATGGAGGTTTCTTCACTAACGATTTAAAGAACTATCCTTCTCTAAGTCCCTGAGTAAAGGCACTTATCATAATGTCAGGAGTGGTCGCTGGTATCTCCAGCGTTGCGTTGTTAAAACGCAGAACAAACTCTCACAAAATTTCAGCTTCTTGTTGTTTCACCACGAACAAGGTCAAGTAATTTTTTTGTTGTCTTTTGCTGCTAGCGAATCGTGCAAGAAAGTAGTTGAGAAATTCTCGAAAGAGCGTATGGAGTTGGGCTGTAAGGTATGAAACCATTGCTGGGCTGACCTCACCAAAGTGCAGAAACACTCTGCACTTGACTCCATCTGAATACTGATGCAACAGATATGTGTTCTCAAACCTCTCCAAATGTTCTTCTGGGTCAGTATGTACATCGTACTCTCCAACATTTGATTGTCGAAAACTTGAAGAAAGCCCCTCTTCCAAAATGGCGAGGGAAAAATGACTTCCTTTCTTGGGCGCTGCAGCTCTGTTTCCCAATTGCTGCATCAACATCCGTATATCCCTCCACATCTCCTTCATCTCCGGATTCTGCTCACTTGGGAGGGGTTACGTCTCCTCCAACCTAATCTGACTGCCCTCCACATTCTCCTCTCGCTCCTGGCGAGTGGCTTGTCCTTCAACAAACATAGATTCGTGGTTCTTTCTCATGGCCTTGTCTACTGTTTGGGTAATAAATCGGCCCAATTGTTCCAAGGTCAAGTTCCGCACGTTCTCATTGGGAGGGGGTTGCTCGGCCTCGGTCTTGTGACGAGGCTGTTTCGGATCTTTCCTCCTGACGAGGTTGTTCGGCTCTTGTCTCTTGACCAAGTTGTTCCTGCCTCGTATCAAGACGTGGTTGTTCCTGTCTCATCTCAACATAAGATTGTTCGGGTCTCATCGGAGGATGCGACGATGCTGTGCTAGTTCTTTTGCTCCCTCTCCTGCCTACCATCTCTACGACTCAACTCAAGTTTCCCACATACGGCGCCAAGTGATACTCACGGGAAATTTAGGGTCCGATTCCAGCGATTGTCACTAGTCCAGACACAGGTTTCAAAATGGTCCCGAACCTGAAATCACGAATAAGACCGTTAGAAGGGGGCCAGGAGAGTGTCCTGGCGTAACCCCTCCTACGCTCAAGTCAGAGACTGAGGATATATGGGGGAAGCAGCTAAAGGTGCTGCTGAAAACAATATAGTGAATGAATCAACTGAACACTCAAACCTGATATTTATAGAAGAATACATGGGCCCTTGATGGGCATGTCCTCTATTTGGGCTAGGGATTGTTCAGGGGTAATTGGGCACATTCATAGGGTATCATAAATAATCATTTTTTTAACTGATATTTTTCCAATCGAAAAAAAAAATTCATCAATATCCTTCACTTTCTGAAAGATAATATATGAAAAACTCATTTAAAAAATTATAGGATATAAATAAAAAATCAAATAATTTAATATATTTCATTTGATTTGTCCTCATTCATAGAAAACAAATTACTCAAGTTATTAATTTTGATTAAAATAAATAAAATTTATACTCAATAATTTTGATGAATTAAAATTATTTATATTTGAATAATGGTAATCTACATTATTCACAAAATCACAATCCCGATTTTACAAATAGAAACTAAAAATAAGATTATTTATTATAGGTATAGAGCAAAATTGTAACTCGTTACTCATTCATAATTTAATCACAAAATTGATCAATCAAAGTTAACATGTTCTTGTTTAATTCATCAAAATATACAATTAATAAAATATAATATGTGTCAAAAAAAATAATGATGATGTTGATAGTAGTTCAAAGATGTAATTACATTACGACAATACCACTAAAAATTAAATAAAATATATATGAGTGGGTCTCATGTGAGACCGTCTCACGGATCTTAACCTGTGAGACGGGTCAACCCTACCCATTTTCACAATAAAAAGTAATACTTTTAGCATAAAAAATAATACTTTTTCATGGATGACCCAAATAAGAGATCCGTCTCACAAATACGACCCGTGAGACCGTCTCACACAAGTTTTTGCCAATATATATTTACACTCTATTTTATGTTATTTATATTCTGTTTCATGTGTAAAATATATATCAGATTTATTCACAAATAGAGTTCAAATAACAAAAAATGAAGTGTAAATATCAACTCCTAAAATTAAATAATAATTTATCAAAAGATACTCACATGGAAACTAGAAATTATCTTATAACTTTTAATCTTGAAATGATAATTACAAAATTAGGAATCACTATTACCAGTCAATCTTGACTAATATTATAAGCAAACACATAGCAGGAAATAAAAGAAATCAATCATCTTAAAACTTATTAATAGTATTAATTTTATCCCTATTAATACAAACATGAGTAAAATATAATAAAACTAGAGTGTGTGTGTGTGTGTGTGATTTTTTGACAAATTGACAACCTAATATAGGAGGGGGGAAGGGTGATAAATAGAAAGACCACACAATAGTTGGTGTTGGATTGATAGACCCCACCTTGGAATGGAAGGCCCTCAAAATTTTATGATCAGATTAGGATTGGAACTCGAATGAATTCAGTGGCATCCATTCACAATCCAATCCCTTTCACTCCAAATTCAAGAGAACAAACTATACGACCCTTTTCTCATCCACTTGACCCCTACCCGATCAAGATGAGATATATCCACTCATCCTAATTGAGTTGTTATATTTTTGGTCCGTGTCAACCTGTTCATGTTTACGAGTTATTCACTAGTTACTTGAAAACCAAGTTCCGAGAAGTAAGAAGAGGGGAGAAACACACTTTTATTACCTTCTCTACTATGTAAAAATGTAGCATAGAACATTCTTTATCAATCAAAATACATCAAGGTTTCAATTGCACAGATTCTGAAGGATTCATGTACCTATTATATTGCGCAATCCACTGCCCGAATTCTAGAAACAAATAAGATATTTTATCTTCTTTATCGGGAAACCTCTAGTGGCGGCATCTTGTTCATAAGTTTCGACGTAATTTTACCAATCCAGAATCCAAGAGCAAGTTTTTCGAGGAAGACGGCAACCGACCAAGAAATCAGCATAAAAGACTAACACAGTTCTTTAGCAGCAGCTACGACTGCTTCTGCTGTAATGCCAAATTCCTTGTATATTTTGCCCGCGGGGGCACTAGCTCCGAATCTGTCGATTCCAATGGCCTTCCCTTCAGACCCAACAATCTTTGTCCAGCCAAATGTCGTTCCAGCTTCAATGCTAACTCTAGCAGATACAGAAGCTGGCAAAACACTCTCTTTATAATCGTCGGATTGCTCATCGAAAAGCTCCCAAGAAACGAAGGAGACAACTCTAACCGTCTTGCCTTCCTTTCTGAGTTCATCTGCCGCCTTCGCTGCAATCTCCAATTCAGAGCCAGTTCCAATCAAAATGACATCTGGCTTATTACCAGATGAGTTGTCTGATATTGTATAACCTCCTTTTGTTACACCGTCAATGGAAGTTCCAGGAAGATTGGGCAGCTTTTGTCGAGAAAGAGCAAGAACGGATGGTCTCTTCCTGTTGAGGACAGCTACCTTGTACGATCCAGCTGTCTCGTTGCCATCAGCTGGACGAAGCATTAATATGTTTGGCATTGCTCGGAAACTTGCCAAATGCTCAATAGGCTGATGAGTTGGCCCATCTTCTCCGAGCCCAATTGAGTCGTGGGTCATGACATAGATCACTCCGGCTTCACACAAAGCCGAGATTCTCATAGCTGCTCTCATGTAATCAGTGAACACAAAGAACGTTGCGCAATATGGAATGAAACCAGGGCTGTGAAGAGCAATTCCATTGCATATAGCTCCCATACCATGTTCCCGAACACCAAACCTTACATTTCTCTCTTCGGGTGTATTTTTTTGGAAGTCGCCAAACATTTTCAGAAGGGTCATGTTAGATGAGGCAAGGTCAGCACTGCCACCAATAAGACCGGGAAGGACCTTAGCAAGAGCATTAAGGTTGGTCTGTGAGAGATTTCTGGTAGCATCACCGGGAGTCTCGGGAGTGTATGTCTGAATAGAAAAAAATTTGGCAGAAAAGTCAGAAACACATATAAGAATGTTTAAACTAGGCAGATATTTGACATGGGCTTGAAATTTGCCCGACCATTTAACAAAAGATAAATTTGAACTATGACAAATTCTTGCAGATTTTTCTGGAATGAATACTTTGATATCCCGTATTTTAAGATTGATCTGTCAAGCTATGTAAATATTCATCACATTAAATGAGATTTCACAACATTCCAACACGATATTATTACAAGGCAAAAATCAACTCACAGGAAGAGCCTTCTCCCAACCAGCTGGTAGTTTACCAGTGATGATGGATTTCAGCTCAGCAGCTTCTTCCGAATATTTCTTCTCGTATTCTTCAAACTTGGAGTTCCATTGAGCTTCAAGAGCAGCACCATCAGGAACATGTCGGCTCCAATGTCTGCAAGAAAGAGCATTCACTGCACATTAAAATATTTCAAAGATTACTGTAATCACCTTAGTCCAATAAACAGATTGGCATCCTTACTTCTTCACATCATCAGGCACGTGGAATGGCTCGTAAGGCCAACCAAGGTTCTTTCTGGTGGCTTCAACTTCCTTGGCACCCAATGCACTTCCGTGCACACTATATGAGTTGGCCTTGTTGGGGGATCCGAAACCAATGGTTGTCGTAACCTGCCAAACAATATAAAATCAAAACATAGTAAACTATAGAAGTTCACTATAATGCTTATTTCCCTATGCTTACAGTTAATACGACATGAGAAGGAAAACTGAAGAAACCGAATCATCTCCTCATCATTTTCAAATCACCTATGTGCAAAAACAAATGTCTGACCTTGATCAAGGTGGGCTTGTCTTTTACAGCCTTTGCCTCCTTGATGGCAGCACGAATTTCATCGTATCCTGTGTTGCCATTCTTCACCCATATCACATGCCAGCCAAGAGCCTCAAAACGAGTGTCAACACACTCGGTAAAAGCAATTTCTGTGTCACCATCAATAGAGATGTGGTTGTCGTCATAAAAGGCAATCAGTTTCCCAAGTCCCCAATGCCCAGCAAGAGAGCAAACTTCATTCGAAATACCCTCCATTTGACAACCATCACCCAGAATAACATATCTGTTAAGAAGCCAAAGTCAAGTCAAACATGACAAAATGGTAATCCAATGTGACAAGCAAGGATGATATCTCACGTGTAATGGTCCACAATCTCGGAATCCGGTTTGTTATAACGGGCTGCCAGGTGCTTCTCTGCAAGTGCCAAGCCAACAGCATTGGCAACACCTTGACCAAGAGGGCCTAGATAAAAGCAAACGATGAAATTAACAAATCTCGATTCAATAACACAAGCACGTGAATTCAAAGTTTGGACAAAAATCATACCAGTGGTGACTTCAATACCCGGTGTCTCAAAGTTCTCAGGATGACCTGGTGTTCTGCTGCCCCATTGACGGAAACTTTTCAAATCTTCTTCCTGTTAGATAGATTACATGTTTATATTCACAATTTAGTCCCTAAATCAGCTAAGGATTTGTAAGTATAATTAGTTCACCAAAATAGGAAAGTTCCAGGGAAAACTAAAAATCATAGAACTATTTCAACACAGAAATACTGAAGTCAATTACTTCCACAATTCCCATGATTGAGCTGAAAAACTGCTTCTCACATGTCTACCTCCAAAATATAACAAAGCCCCATTCTTCAATCAAGATAAGAAATTTCCAGATTCTTAAACCAAAACTTTAAATCAGCAAAAACCACATTCCAAAGTTCCAAATACAGTGCACTCCACAAATATCTACCAGAAGCACAGCACCACAATCTTTAGTTTAACACGATGATGCATGAATAGGAACATACTAAAAGTTGACAAGAAAAATAGCTCCACATTAATATCAAAGCTACAACCTTTACAGCGTCATATCCCGCGAGATGCAAAAGCGCATACTGAAGCATACATCCATGTCCGGCAGAGAGCACGAAGCGGTCGCGATTGAACCAGTAGGGGTTCTTGGGGTTGTACCTCATCACTTCATCGTACAGAATATGACCCATCGGCGCACATCCCATGGGAAGACCCGGGTGCCCGGAATTAGCCTTCTCCACTGCATCAATCGCCAAGAAACGGATCGTGTTGACCGATTTGTCGACAAGAGCAGTGTCTGTAGTTTTCTCAAGAGTTTCAACGGCCGCTGAGGCGGTGATTGGAATGCGGGTGAGGGCGGGTGCCCGGCGTCGGGTGGGGATGGAGAAGGCGGTGGTGGTGGCGAGTTTGAGACCGGAGAAAGAGGAGATGGAGAGGGAACCGGAGACTGTGGGAGCGACGGAGCCATGGCGAGGGATGGCGGAGCGGGAGAGGAAGGCTTGGGAGGAAGTGAGGGAGGATGAAGAAGCCATGGCTCTGATGTGCTGAGAGAAATGGCGATGGGATAGAGGATTTAAAGAAAATGTTTGAGGCTGTAAGTTTTTTATTATTTTATTTATTTTTGTGATTATAAATATATTTTATAATTAATTAAATGACGTGAATTTAGAATTATGGACACAATTTTTAGTATAAATTTGAAAAAGTTTAAAAAAAAAGAAGTTGTGAAAAATCTCCGATCAAAACGTTTCTTTGGGTTCACTCTCTATCCACAAAATTGTGGTATTATGTCATACAAAATGTGGTACACTTCATGTGGAAATGTGATACTAAAAATGTACTCAGGGACCTAACACAAAAAAAATCGACGGCTGGGGACTGAAGGCCAATTTTCCGTTAAAACATAAGTTTTAGTATTAAAAAATAATAACTTTAATTGATTTTAAGGATATGTTTTATTATTTAAAAAAATTGATTTATCTTAAAGAAATTATGAAAAAACAAATTTTATAACTCTATAATTTATAGTAACCGTATATTTTATATCTAAAAATAAATTTTTGTATGTATTAAAATATATAAGATATGACTATTTTTAAAAAAAAAAAAAAAAACACAGTCGGTAGGTTTTTCAAAAAATTGCCTCATTTTAATATGAGGATAATGGATGGTGTTTTTCTCCTAAATTGACATTTATTTGTAAATTACAATCTCATAAATATTCTATAAAATTTGCAGAAAAATATGTTATATTGAAACCCATCGTACTTAATAGACAAAAGCGTTCGTTTTGTGAGACGGTCTCATAAATTTTTATCTATACGACGGATCAATTCTACTGATATTCACAATAAAAATTAATACAATAATTTTCATGGATGACTCAAATAAGAGGTCGGTCTCACAAAATACGACAAATGAGACCATCTCACAAGTTTTTGCCATATTTGGAAAATGAACCACATACTTGAGATTTTTTATTTATTCCCTATTATTAATTTTTTACTTTATAAAATAATTTTCTGTATTTTTACTTGCTGTAAAATATATGTAAATTTTTTTGGTGTATTGACAATTTTTTTTCCAGTAAATATGAAGTCTGAGTGTGAATCCACGTTTGAAAAAAATACTTTCCTAATTATTATAATATGAATATATATATATATATATATATAACCGCCAAACACCAAATTATCTTCGAACCAAATGTTAGCTTATTCTTTATATAAACTAGCTACTTTGCACACGCGGTACGTGTGTGTAAAGTTTATTATCGAGAGACTAAAGTGAAATTTGACAAATTATCGAGGGACTAAAGTGCAATTTGAATTGTTGAAATTTAAAAAATAAAAACAAAAGTGTTTGTTGAAATTTAAAATAAATAAAAACCAAAGTGTAATATTGATATCACATGAGGGCAAAAGTGGAAGATCTAAAAACAGACCAAGACACTATTTCGTCTCTATTATAAAGATTCTTAATAATAGTAATAGATATATATCCACGTAAAAAAAAAATACTTTCCTTATTATTTAATATATATATATTTATATCCACGTTAAAAAAATACTTTCCTAATTATTTAATATATATATATATATTTGGGAATTAATTTTTAAAGTTCAATAAACAAATTTTTTTTTATATAAAGAATAAGCTAACGTTTGGTTCGAAGATAATTTGGTGTTTGGCGGTGAAGTAATTTTATAATATAAGTAATTGAAATTAATTTGTAAAGTACAATAAGCAAACAAAAATAATAAATGAATAAGCAAACATTTCGAAGATAATTTGGTGTTTTTTTCCTATTAAAAAAAATAATTTGGTGTTAGGCGGTGAAGTAATTTCATATATATTTGGGAATTAATTTTAATTTGTAATAAGCAAACAAAAAAAAATAATGAATAAGCAAACATTTCTTATCTATAAATATATATAATAAGCAAGAATTCGAAGATAATTTGGTGTTTGTTCCCTAAAAAAAGATAATTTTATGTTTGGCGGTGAAGTTATTATTATTATTATTATTATTATTATTATTATTATTATTATTATTATTATTATTATTATTATTATTATTATTATTATTATTATTATTATTATTTTGGGAATAAATTTTTAAAGTGCAATAAGCAAACAATTCTATTTTTTTTTTAATGAATATGCAAACATTTGGGTCGAAGTTGTATAATTTTTAATGTGCAATAAGCAAGCAATTGGTTGGAAGATATTTTGGTGTTCGGCGGTGAAGAAAGTTCAAAGATAAAGAAAGTTGAGAGAGAACACACACACAATTTAGATTAATAGATTTCAACTGTTTTCATTTTTGTTTAGATAATTAAAATAATATACTTCAAATTCATTCGTCACGTATTTATATAATATTTTATGTTAATTAGGATGTATTTCAAGTTCACCTAATAATATTGTCATTTTCAATATATATATATATATATATATATGGGTGTGTATATATACATACATACATATATATGATGCTAAAGGTATGTTAAGAAATTATTATTACCCTAAAATTTCGGTGATCGACAAATCAATATAGCACTTCACTATTTCAGGAAACAGATGCATATCTTATATATAACAAGTATCAGTTCAACCGTCCAGCCTAGCAACCGGACTGCTACACTACCGGCTACAACAAAAAGAGTTCAACCTCTTAAACAAAGGATATTCGAAAGAAGTCTGACCGCTTGAATTCCAGACCGCAGATAATTCAATCGCTTAAAGTAAAAAGAAGATGAACTTCTCAACTGCTGATTCAAAGACATCATTAAAGAAGATTATTTATTACTCACTTAATGAAAGAAACTCTCTGGCTAGTTCAAGACATTCAATAGTTTGCACCGCTTCAAAGTTAATATGTGCCTAGATCAGTACCGAGAATGATCTGCATTTATATCACTTTCCAAGTAAGGAAAGATCATTTATCTTACAAGAGAATAAAAGCAGTTGCCATAAACGGCAACTCTGCATAAACTCTTCAGAGAAACTCAAGGAAATATCAGCAAAGAGAAGATTTAATGCATATCTAAAAAACATTAAATACAGTTGCAGCTGATAGTGACACATCTTCCCTCTGTTACAAGTTAACGTTACTCAAATCTTTTCGACCGTTGGAATGATCGCCTATATTAATAGAGAAGGAATTGTGCAAGAAGACAGAGATTATCAAACACACAACAGGGAAATCATCACAAGCTTGCCACTTCAAAGATTTAGAGCGCACTTAAAAATCTGCACACTCTATCGCTCATGAGCATGCACTGAACAGAAAGACATCTGATCATTCAAGTATCATCTTCGTGCTACCAAAAATCAATTTGTTTACTTATATCAGTAACATTTTGGCTATTTGTTTAAGTAGTGGTGTCTGGTGAACCAATTGTTCTTAATATCCAGAATTGTAAAGTGATCACTAAGAGTTCCAAGACAGGCAGTGCGATAAGCCGTGATTGGAGTCGGCTGTTGCAAAGAGTTTTTGTAAAGCAAAGTATTTTAGTGGAATCTTTTCTAAAGAGGAAGAAGATGTGATATTGGAGTTTTCATCTTCGAACATCCATAAAAATCTTATGTCTTTACTTTCTGCAAGCACTTTCTTTTCATTATATTTGTTGAGAAGTTTACTAGCAAGCTTTTAGCTACATTAGAAATCTTGAACCGTTTTTCCGCACTTTACAGTAGTTCATATTTCTAACAAGTTTGAGAAGAATTTTCAAATGCTTCAAAACGGTTGAAAACAAATTTTAGAAAGCAAAATTTGAAAGAGTTCATTCATCCCCCTCTAAACTTTTTTCCGATCCCAACAAAGTACAATAAATATATCATATAGCAATATTTACAGCAATTATATCGTGATATTTTATATTGAATTTTTTGTATTATAAAAATTGTTGTATAAATTTAGTTGTACATATAACATTACTATATAATTGGCTGGGTGAGTCATAAAAGAATGACGAAAGATTTTAAAAGAAAATATTGTCTCTGTTGGAGATAATACCAGCGATATAGAAAAGGGTAACACTGATTTATAAAGGATATGAGACATCATCAGCAGATATACACAAGTCTCTCCGGACTCATGTGCCTAATATCCTGATCAATTAGTACCTAAGTAAGTGCACTTGTGTTGCCACGAGTATAAAGCAATAAAGTTGCATCTTGGCTAACGATTATAGCTTTTGGTCTGGAAGTAAGTATTTGATCATAACCATTGATATCAGATTGAAGTCAGAGTTCAATTATCCCAATAAGCATATTTCTACATTTTTTGGGGGAATGTTGGTTAAGCGTACATGAGTGAGAATAATACGAGAATATGTGACACTCTGGGAAGTTCTCGTGCGTCCAGTTGTTGACGTTGTGCCGCTTGATCTGGTTGGACAGTGGACCGTAAAAGAGTTACGTCAGATCTTAACGAGTGATATTGTCTATGTTGGGGACATGACCAATGATATAGAAAGGATAAAACTGATTTCTAAGGGAGATAAGACAAAACAAATAGATAGACTTGCACATCTCCGGACTCATGAGCCTAATAGCCAACCCATTAGCACCTAAGTAGACGTACTCTATACTGTCACAAATATAGGAAAATAAAGTTACGTCTTGACTAATATGTATAATTTTTGACTTAATGACAAACATTTGATCATAACAACAATAATAATACGGAGAATAAGTATGTCCTATAATCTAAAGAAATAAATTCTTATAATCGAATTTCTAATATGGTATTGTATTCAATCTAAAAAAATTATTATGAATTTTTTTTCAGATATTTGCGAAGAAAAAATCTATAACCATTTCTTTCAGAGATTGCAAATACTCCCTATACGATGGTTTGTTTCACCCTGCTGCCTGCATGGGCAATGAACATGAGTGATCCGGGCCCACCTCCATGTAAAAAAAAAAAATTGACTCGGAAAAATCCGAGTCGTTGGATCGACCGTTGCGAGCACTGCCTGTAGGGATAAGGTCGAGTTTACCCTATACAATCTTAAATTCAAATTTCTAGATGTTTAATGCTTACATCTAATAATATGGTAAATTAACATACTTTTTTTTGTTTGTATAAAACAATCGGAGAAGGTTTTCGATATTTTTGGTATGTAAATATTGACGCCTGTAATGTTACTATCTCAAAATAATTTCATTATATAACTGATGATAATAATATAACTTAAATATTTTAACATATACAACTTAAACTATATTATTTCAACATTGGTAATTATTTTTTCCCAACAGTATTTCCCAATGATTGCACATCACCTTACAATACAGGGGATTGAAGACTCTGATACTAATCAAGGATCGAATGCTTGTCATTCAAACATAATTTATAGGTGGTGACGATAATACAACTCAAATATTTTACATTGTAAAACAAATCAAATATCGTCTTTCCATCATTTTAAAGCAAGAATATAATTATTTCCCCACAAATGCATTATCATTTTAAAGCATAATCTAATTCTTCAATGGCATCAAAAAAATACCATGGAATATTCAAACCCTCACTTTGGCAACTTGCAAGCGATAATTTAGCATTAATTGAAATTGGATTCACTATTCGAAAGATTATTTTTCGAAAATGCAGAGGAATTTAATGGATTTGATCAGATTGTCGAAATCTTCTCAAAATTAAAGGGATTTTTAAATTAAACGAATAAAATAGTGCTTTTTATTTATATTTTAAGTTGAAACTGTATTATTTTCAAACACCAAATGATACTCTTAATACGCAAATGTGGTTTGGTTCAAAAGAAGCCCAAAAAAATCCAATTCCCAATTTATTTATGCATCCTTCGATTTTTATTTTTATCAAAGTACCCGAAATTCTATCGATTATATATTAAATTTTAACAAGGATTTTACATGCATATTTGATAGAACTATTGAAAATTTTCTCCTCTCAGACGGAAATTTCATTTATATTACAGAATAATATTCAGTTGTACGAGTTAATTAATTTTTTTCAGAGAAAGTTGTGTGAAATTTAGATGTTGAAAACTGACCCAAGAACACAAAGATGTATTATTTGGTCCAATATATATTGGATGACAAAAACTTGTATGAGACGGTCTTACAGATCATATTTTGTAAGATGGATCTTTTATTTGGGTCATCTATGAAAAAATATTATTTTTTATTGCGAATATCGGTATGGGAGTAGGTCTCATGTGAGACCGTCTCACGGATCTTAATCCGTGAGACGGGTCAACCATATCTATATTCACAATAAAAAGTAATACTTTTAGCATAAAAAATAATACTTTTTCATGGATAACCCAAATAAGAGATCCGTCTCACAAATATGACCCGTGAGACCATCTCACACAAGTTTTTGCCTCGGTATGGTTGTCTCGTCTCACAAATAAAGATTCGTGAGATTCAGTCCAATTTTATTCACAAAACTAAAAAATTAATCAAATTACATCCACACCCTCTAAAGATCTAATCAAACTACATGAGGTTGAAACTTTGTGATGTCAACCAAAACCTCAAGAATCAATCTTGATTATTCAAACAATGCAAAATATCAATTTTAATCACTATCGACATGCATTATTTTTAATTATATATGTTTCGTTAGATCTTGTAACTATGTTTTTTAATCAATTTTAATGATTCTTTCTATAATAATGTAATTAAATATCAATATTATTGTTAAGTTTTTTAATGTACGTGGTTTAAGATATTTCTCGTGATATGCATGTTTGTTTGACAACGTAATTATAATTTTAGCAATGATATTAATCATATAATTATATTATTTTGACAAAAAGGACTAAAATTGATTTTAAAAAAACTTATTTACAGGATTATAATTGATTTAACATAACATACATGAGATTTAAAGTAACATACATGACTAAAAATCTCACAAATCAATACATACATAACTAAAATTGACATTTATCCTTAAAACAATTTGGAGATGACAATGTAATTATATATAAAAAAAAAAGGACATGTTGAAGGTCAAATTACGAGGTTTATGTAATTTGATAGAATCGGATATTAGTGTAATTGTTTTCTCTGCTATATTTTGGTTTTGTGCCAGATTTTACTCTAAACTTTCCAATGAAATAAGTTGAGGAAGTAAGTTTTAATAAAGCATACATTAGGCGATTTTGATAGTTTTTTTACATTTTGTTCTGTTCAAGCAGGCAGAACATCATTTCGGCCAGAGAAGGAACCATGGATTTCTGCTGCTTATGACAAACCAAGTGAAAGACTACATTAACTTAACTCGTTTATACTTTGAAGAAGCTGAATTTCGGATACCTTTTCGTGTCACTGCATATGGAGCCGATGCTGATCGCATATAAGGTGATTTGTCAATATATGCATATCTTTCATCACCATTCCAGTACAAGATGATCCGATTTGTAGATGCATGCGACCAACTATCACCTGTCCAGGCAAAGTTTTTTAATCCATTGGGGTGAACAGAGTTATATTTGGAATCAAAACGTGGTTTAAAAATAAAAGGTGGCGAAGTTTGTATTTTCATGTATATCATGGCATCAACTGTACTGAGTTGGAGCTGGGACGCACCCCTGCTGGGTTCATTCAAGAAGATATGTGTCCAAATTTGAAAACACGGATGGGGTTAAATTCTACACTGTTTGTGTGCAATCATGGGAGGCAAATCAAAGATATGAAAAATCATTGTTACAGGCAAATGAAAATCATTCATAGATGATGGGATGCTTACCAAGAGCAAGAGTCAACTGAAATGAACCTTCTGAGTATTTCGTGGCGACCTGATTCAATAGAACTACCTGCATCATGGTTCAGGTAGTCATAATTTGTAGAGTATAACCGTCTCTGTGCTGTATCAATAAGAAGGGATTCTTTTGTCTAGGTGATAACAAATAGTCAGATTTCTTACTGCCAAACTGAATTTCTTGGCAAGTTTCATGAGTTTAAAGGCCAGTCCACCAAGAAGCCGAGTCCTCAGAGCCATGTCCTCGAAATCTTGGCGGAAGTGAAAAGTGATGCTATCAACAATGACAACCTTAATCTGTGACAACAGCGGGACAACGAAACATTAGAAACAAGACACCTCAAATGGTAAACTTTGCGGTCAGAACCACCAGTAATTTTATTATACCTACATCTTTATGCTCAGATATGAACTTCTCCAAATAATTTACAACCGCAATTTGCTCGGTGTAACTGCACACACGGAAAAGAAATATATTGTCAAGAAAATCCTTTGGCTCTTTATTTACTTGACATGCATGGGAATCCTTTGTTTGGAGGCTGTTATATTCTTTAATGTCCTCTGCACATGCCTCCGCAATTTGTAGAGCACGCTCCACCATAAAACTGCCTTCGGTGTCTGACCATCACAAAATACAATCTATTAACTTAACATTAGAAGAGAATGGCTACAACAGATTCATACTAGTTACCAATAAAATATTCATCACAAAAACTTGCCAATATAAATTGCCTTTCCTTCAACCCCACCACAATCAGATGGAATTTGGACATTTACAGCTAGCTGAATCCTACATTTTCCACTTTGAAAAATGAAGTAAATATGAAGCTTTTGTGCAGAAAATAATCAGGGGGTGGGGGAGGAGACACTGCTTACCCAAGTTGTGTTTTACCAATGCCTGGAACTCCACCTAGTAGAATAAGAATATAATTTATGTTGGCATACACAGGAATACAGAAGAATAAAACTTCTTCTTGGCAAAAATTTCAAAATAAACTTCAGTATATCACATCATAAGACAACATAATTTTTTTTAGGGATTTACCAATCTCAGTAACTTCTTTACAACTAATTCCTCCTCCTAGAATGTCATCCAAGTTCGAGCAAGATGTGGTGATACATATAGAAGATTCTTCCTCATTAAGCATATCCAAGGATCTCTGTGCTCCTGAACAATAAAATTTTGCTGAGCTATCGATTGCTGACTTCTACAACGAGGAATGACTGATGCTGTGAGATGGTATCACAAAGATACGAAAGAAAAGGGAGTATCTGCTTTGGCCATCATCACTTTGTTTTGAAATTTTATTGCAACAAGTTACACTGTTCTTATAGAGATTCTACTATTGAGCATAGCTGCTCTTCTGACTGGCTCCCCGAAATAAACTGGTGATCAGAGCTAGATAATCAATGAATGATGAGTTCACTAGTGTCCTTTCTGATGTAATAGAACTGAAATTTTAAGCATTTAATCCTATAACATCTAGATATCTCATACTTCTTAACTAGCCAAAGAATCATTCATGGTAAAACAGAAAGAACAAAAGGGTGGCAATTCTCTTTATATCCCCTTTTCTATGAATTGATTTAGCACAAATTTGTCAGACTTTATAGCATTTTAGGTTGAAAATCAACAGTGACGTGACATTCCTTCACAGATATGCACTCGGTCTCTCAATGGTAAAAGCAAGCGACAATCATATTTACTGCAGTAATAGTAATCTCTTAAAAAATCAAAATAAGCAAGAACCTGAACTCATAAGTGCTGCTCGACTAGTAATTTTTTTTATTATAAATTGTCTAAAGAAGAATCGCCCAAAATTATTGAATAAGTCACACCATAAGATTCAGAAGCTTCTGAAAATGACAATCTTAAGGATTTATAGAAGGATTCTCTTCGAACAATCACTAATTTTAGTTGTCTAGAAGAACATAGTATCATAGCAAATACTTACCATTTACAATTAACCGGCTTCTTCCTTGGTCAATTTTGTCCACCCCGCTCCTCCGGGATGCAACTCTTAGAATCTCGAGTGCCTCATTTTCAGAAATCTTCAGATCTGGTTAACACATCACACAAAAAAATTTAATACATTGCTCAAAAGGCCATGGAATGACCACTGATGAGTAAGCGTTGCCATCACAAATTACATATAAAAAATTGCCATTATTTCCTCTAGACTAAATTATCTCTCTGATAAAAAAACTAAATTCATTAATAAATAAACAGAAAAGTACAGTTGGAGGATAACTATCTTTCTGATCCCTCTATCGAAACTATAAGTAGACAACTTAATAAGAATATTAGTCATGCCATGTCACAAAAAAGTTACATCATTGTGTATGCAGATCAATAAAGAATTCCAACCAACTAATAATGAGCTAAATGGGGATTCTTTGAGTTCTTTATCCAGTTGTGCCCAAATCACGACCCAATATTAGATGATATCCCATAAGTTGGGACATTCCTTCTTCTAGTCCTTCATAGATCTATTTGTTCCTTGTTCTCCAAAGCTCCTCGCAATAAATTGCAATTATCACCAACTTCCATAACTTTTGTAATGTTTTCAACTCTTTCAAACATATAGTCGGCTTCCCACAAGTTTGTAACTCTTTTCGGGCATATCCGATGAAAATCAAATTCTTCCCGTATCTTATACTTGAAAGATGCTATGAATTAGCAAGACACAAAGATATAGTCTCTAAATTCACCGTGTTTTTTCCCCTGAAATATTGGGTCCCAAATTGCAAGATTATTGTTTTTAAGTACTTGAACACAAACTTAAAATCACTTCATGTTTTGTTTGATAGAGGAGCCAACCGCTTCTTTAAACCGTGAGAATCTTCGAAACCTACCCACCACTGAACTACAGTATTTGGCGTAATAACAAGCTGCCAGACGACAATAACTTGAAAAACAAAAACAAAACAATGTTCTACCAAGATGGCCAATATAATCAAGAAATCTAAAGATTCATATGCGCATTATGCACGAGAATTCGCATCACACAAGCACGAACACTCACTCACGCACCTTGAGCTAGGTGAGAAGGAGAAACAGAGAAAAGGGATGAAATAGACGTGTATCCCGCTGAAATGAGCTTCCCTCTCTGCGATGCCGAAATGGGTAGGCTCGATACTTCCATCTGGGTCGTACGGATGTGTGGGTAGTAATCTCCGGTGGAGATTTTATGCTCTACTGTGCCGGCAAATGAATTTCATCCCACAAACAAGTAGAAATCCATTTTCAATAAATATCTTGGCATGAAAATAAACAAAGAAATTTCAGGAAAAAAAAAGATTTATTTCTTTGTTTTCTGTGCTAAATTTTTTGGGTGAGTTCCTCACAGTGGGTAGTTGGATTCCGATGGGAAAAAAAAAATTTAACCTAAAAATGTTATCTAAAAAATTAAAATTTTAATAGTGTTTAATCACATTTTGTTGTGCTTCACTTTAAGTTGACTTTTCTCCACGTTTTATTTAATTCATGATTTTTACAACAATGCTCGTGAGCCATATCAAAAGTTTTTGTTTAACTTTTTTAAAAGAAATAATACAAGTTCTTGGAGGGAAAAGTGTGGGGTTTTTTAACAGTTTACACCATATTCTATAATAATTTAATAAAATAAAGTAAAAAAAAATAATATGTCAAATTAATGTGTCACGCATCTTGAAAAGGTGTGACTTACAATTTTTTTTTTAAATATCGACGTGACTTGCTTAATTTTTTTAATAAAGCAAGTCATGTCATCTCAAATGGCGTGACTTGCTTAATAATTTTTTTTAAAGTAAGTCATGCCAATTAAATAGACGTGACTTACATTTTCCTTTTTTTAAAAAAAAATAATAATAATAGTGAATTGCTTTAATTATTTGATGTTTCATCACCTGAATTAAAGACAAAAACTGTAACAAACACATGCAAGTATTTAATTTAATTGTTTAAAAGACATATATTTCTTTTCTTTGATTAAAAAACGTTAGAAAAATTTAATTTAATTATTTAAAAGAAATAAATTTGTATCGTCTATCATTGCAAGGCAAAAAAGATGGTCAAAGGCTGCAAAGTTACGTGATATTTATTTATTGATAATTGGATGTTAGTGAAAGGCCTGTAAAGCCATGTATTCTATTTTTTTTGGAAACATCCGTCTATTTTGCCTATATAATACGAAGAGATGTGTTTTAAGTTTTTCTCATTTTCATATCGAGTAAGTTGTCTTAAATTTTTTTTTATGTAATTTGTTTATTGGATTGATTCAAATTTTGAGTTAATTTTAATTTTTTTCAGGTAAATTTTGATTCAACCATCAATATAAGGTATGTATATTAATATAATTATTTATGTTAAGTATTAAATTTATAAAAAAAACTTATTATTTATGTTAAAATATAATTTATATGTTATGCTGATTTAATTTTTTTGCATTATAATTATTATTTGTTATTATAATTATTAATAATTTTTATAAAGATATATAAAAATCATTTATTATGATAAGCTTATCTTTATTATTGTTATTTGTTTAGGAAATGTTTAAAATTTAATCCAGTGAGATGTTTGGACTTGTTTAATATTTTTTTAAAGCAAATCACGCTAATTAATTGGGCGTGAGTTGCCTAAATGTTTTTTTACAAAATACGTAAAAGCAATTCACGCCAATTATTTGGGCGTGACTTGCTTAATTTTTTTTAAAAAAAAAAAATTAATGCGAGTCACGCCTATTAATTGGGCGTGACTTGGTTTTATATTTTTTTTAAAAAAATTAAAAAATTTTAAAGCAAGTCACGCCCATTAAATGGGCGTGATTTTCTTAATTTTAGAAAAAAAATTACGCAAGTCACACCATTGTTTTCATTTTTAGGTCGAGCGATGAGGTTGTATCCTAAGCGGTCAGGACACAGAGGAATCATTTTTGATTATGCTCAAATCTACAAAACAATTGAATTTAATAAATGTGTATAAAAAGGAATATTTTTTGAAATAAAAATTGTAATAAATATACATGCAATATGTATAAAGGGCATGCGATTTCTTGCTTTCCTGACCCAAATGCGGAACACAATTCATGATATAAATATGCAAGTACAACCAACACTTGCCCAACTATAACTACGAACCTTATGCATATCTTGCAGAAAATGCAAGTACAACAGTTTGACCGCACAACCTTCAGAATCAGGTAACATACAACCACCGATGACCAACATCACAACACATCAATGTATTGTGCCACTTCTATGTCTGTACTGTTTTCATCAATTACTGTTTGTGTACAGTGTAATTACAGAGTAGTCAACTTTAAACTATTGGATCTGAAGTCTGCCTGAAATGGCATAAAACCTAACCATTCATAACAATAAACCTGCCATACACTAAACTTGCAAGATACATCAGTCCCGATGATAGGATCACAATCCACATTTAGCCCCCAAATTAACGCAACATCTTGTAGCATGATTGTGGCCTCGCCACCTCGCAGGTGGAAAGTATGAGTTTCTCGGCGCCATCGTTCCACAAGAGCGGTTATCAAATGATTATCATAAACACAATATGCCTGAAATGACATAAAACCTAACAATTCATAACAATAAACCTGCCATACACTAAACTTGCAAGATACATCAGTCCCAATGATAGGATCACAATCAACATTTAGCTCCCAAATTAACGCAACATCTTGTAGCGTGATTGTGGCCTCGCCAACTCGCAGGTGGAAAGTATGAGTTTCTCGACGCCATCGTTCCACAAGAGCGGTTATCAAATTATTATCATAAACACAATCACCACATAAGAGGATGCCGTAAAAGCCCATTTCGTTTAGACATGATCGGACACGATGGTGTAGTATATCAGTTTTCCACAATTTCCTAATTAATATCGATGTACTCTTAGGGTGTTATCCAAGTTGTTAGACGTAATAAAATTAGATATATATGTTTGTTGCTGATCAAAAACAGTAGGATCAACAGGCCCATCATGTAACATCTTATAATCAATAATAAGAATAATATATTATTATTATTATTATTATTATTATTATTATTATTATTATCTATCACAATATTGTATAAAAAAACTACAATATCAATTATGAAAAAAATTATAATATAAAATATTAACTACAAGTATAAAATAATAAATACAATAAAAATAATATTTTTACAATCTGCAAGTTTTAGAAATTCTAGAAATACCAAGTTATTTTAGTAATATAAATTTAAATACATACACATATTTAAATTTTCTAATCTATCTTAAACAATTAATTGAATCTTACATTAGTATAGTTAATAATAACGATTGAAAATGTATTTTATTAAAATATTTAAGAATTTACTTTTTATTATTATTTTAAAAAAAACAAACAAAAGTCACGGTTTTTTAAGACAAACAAGTTGACAAAAATATAAATACAAAACATATTATATTTAAAATTAGTTTTATCCTAACATTCGATTATAAATACATTATAAAAATTAACAATAACCAGCAAAATAAACATATAATATTATCATGGCTCATAATTAGTGGATAGCTTATTTTTTTTTAAAAAATTATTATTCAAGTTTAAAAAAAATGTATAGTCAAACATGCGTCAATAATAAATAAGAATCTATTTTTTAAAAAATAATTAAAAAAATCATATCATTCTAACACCTGAATTACAATTAAAATTTTTTTAACGTTTTTTTTGTAAAATTTTAAAAAAAAAAATCAAAGAAACATATGTCAATAATTAATAAAACTTCATGTCATTCTTTACGTAAGATGGTTCTTCAGCAACAAATTTTTTTTCAAGCCACGCCTATTCAATTATCGAGATTTGTTTTTCATAAAAAAAAATAAGCAAGTCACGCCTAATAATTGGCGTGACTTGCTTTAGTTTTTTTTTTAATTAAGGAAGTCACGCCTAAATAATTGGCGTGACTTGCTTTAATTTTTTTTTAAATTAAGCAAGTCGGACCCATTGATTGGGCGTGACTTGCTTTAAAAAAGTTTAAATTTTTTTTAAAAAAATAACAAGTCACGCAAAATTAATAGGCGTGACTTGCATTAAAACATTTTTTTTAAAAAAAAAAACTTAAGCAAGTCACGCCAAATAATTTGGCGTGACTTGCTTTTACATATTTTTTAAAAAAATTCAAGCAACTCACGCCCAATTAATTAGCGTGACTTGCTTTAAAAAATATTAAACAAGTCCAAACATCTCATGGGATTAAATTTTAAACATTTTCTAAACAAATAACAATAATAATGATAAGTTTATCATAATAAATGATTTTTAAATATCTTTATAAAAATTAATAATAATTATAATAACAAATAATAATTATAATTGCAAAAAAATTAAATCAACATAACATATAAATTATATTTTAACATAAATAATAATTTTTTATATAAATTTAATACTTAACAAAAATAATTATATTAATAAACATATATTATATTGATGGTTGAATCAAAATTTACCTGAAAAAAAGTTAAAATTAACTCAAAATTTGAGTCAATCCAATAAACAAATTACATAAAAAAAATTAAGACAACTTACTCGAGATGAAAATGAGAAAAACTTAAAACACAACTCTTCGTATTATATAGGCAAAGTAGACGGATGCTTCCAAAAAAGATAGAATACATGGCTTTACCTGCCTTTCACAAACATCCAATTATCAATAAATAAATATCGCGTGGCTTTGCAGCCTTTGACCATCTTTTTTACATTGCATCGATAGACGATACAAATTTATTTTTTTAAATAATTAGATTAAAATTTTTCTGACATTTTTAATCAAAGAAAAGAAATATATGTCTATCAAGTAATGCCATGTAACTTGATTTTTTTTTTAAAAAAAAATATTATGCAAGTCATGCCATCTCATTTGGCGTGACTTGCATTAAAAAAAATATTATACAACTTTAATATTGTATGTGCTTGTTGCAGCCTTTGTCTTTTTAATTCAGGTGATGAGACGTGAAATAATTAAAGCAATTCACTATTATTATTATTATTATTATTATTATTATTATTATTATTATTATTATTATTATTATTATTATTTTAAAAAAAATAAAATGTAACATTAAAAAAAATTATTAAGACTTGCTTTATTAAAAAAAAATTAAGCAAGTCGCATTTTAAAAAAAAAAATTGTAAGTCGCGCCTCTTCAAGAGGCGTGACACGTTACTTTGACATATTATTTTTTTTTACTTTATTTTATTAATTTATTACAGAATGTGGTGTAAACGGTTAAAAAGCTCTAAATGAAATGAATCGAACGGGCTGTTTAACCGTTTACAGCTCATTTTTTAATACTTTAAAAAAATTGACAAACTAACGTGTCACGCCTCTTAATTTTTTTTTCTTTTAAATAATTGTTGGACGCTCATTTTGGAGGAAATTGGATATATCTTGTAGGTGATTGTTGTTACGCCAACTCGAAGGTGGAAAGTAAGAGTTTCTTGACGCCATCTTTCGACAAGAACAATTATCAAATGATTATCGTAAACAAAATCACCACAGCAGAAAATTTTGTCGGTATACAGAAAAAAATTTCGGTTTACCGAACTGAAATTTTAAAAAAATAAAATAAAAAATTATTTTCGGTAGTTCGGTATATACCGAAATACCGAAAAAAATATATTCCGTATCGATACCGATACCGAAAATTTCGGTACGGTATGTATCCCGTTTTTTCGGTAAGTTCGATATTTTTTTCGGTACTATATTTCGGTATTTTTTTCCCACCCCTAAACACGTTGGTGTATTAAATCACTTTTCCACAATTCCCAAATTAAATTATCTGATCTACGTACCCTTAGGGTGTTATCCAAATTATTAGGTGTAATAAAACTAGATATATGTGTTTGTTTCTGATAAAGAACAGTATCATCAATAGGTACAGCATGTAATGACATCTTGTAATTAATAACAAGTAAATTTAAAATAAAATTATAAAACGTAATATTTTATTTAAAAAAAAACTACGTGATTTTATTTCTCATTTTACAAATAATATTTAATATTAAATATGAAATAAATATATACATAAACAAATAAATTTAAAATTATTATTATCGTATTATACAATTATATAATTATTATAAAACAATAAAACAATAATAATAACGGAAAAAATAGCATATAGCTTTAATTTTTTAACATTTTTTTAAAAAACAATAATGATAATGAAAATTTATCAAAAGTTTCTAAAAACTTTAACAATAAGGTTAGAACGATTTTGAAATTTCTACTAGTGAAGTAAATCAAAAAAATTCTACTAGTAGATGAGTCAAATTTACCGCTGAATATCCTAACCATGAATAAGGTTAGAACGATTTTGAAATTTCTTTACAAAAATTAGTAATGACTAAAAAATCACGCAATAATTAAAATTGAAAAAAAAATAAATAACACTACAAAATTAGTCTAACATAAATAATAATTTCATTTATAAATTTAATATTTAACATAATAATTTATGTTAGTATACATACCTTAATATAAGTTGGAACTAAAATGAGCCTGCAAAAAAAAAAAAAAAAATCAAATTAATAAAAATCTGTAAGAAGTGAAAAAATAAATTCAAAAATTTACGGGAACTTACCGATGAAAATATGAGAAGGGTGAAAGAAATGAGACAATTGAAGACTTACCGATGAAAAATATGAGAAGAGTGAATGATATGAGACAATGAAGTATTCAATTTATAGAGAAAAAAATTTATAATATTATAATGAATTCGAAATTATTAAAACTATGTTGTTGCAGCTTTTAATACATGTGCTGAGTCGGCGTGCAACTCTAAAATAATTAAAGCTCATAAGTGTATTATTATTTTTTTTAAAGGTAAAAGCAAGTCACGCCTATTCAATAGGCGTGAATAACGAGATGGCGTGATTTGCTTTTTTTTAAAGAAAAAAAAATTAGGCAAGTCAATTAAAAAAAATTTGTCACGCCTCTCAAGAGGTGAGAGGCGTGACACGTTAGTTTGTCAAAAAATTTTGTTTTACTTTATTTTATTAAAGTATTACAAAATGTGTGGTAAACTGTTAAAAAGCCCGAATCGAACCGAATATTAATAAAATTTAATGTTAGAGTTAGGCTCGAATTAAGTATATCCGAGTTCGAGATATATTGAATATCGAAATATTTTAATTTTTTTGCTCGAAAGGAAAATTCGAGTTTGAGTTTGACTCGAAAACATCGGATCTATTCTTTCGAATTATAAAGTTTGAGAATGAAGGTTTGAATGCTCGAAAAATGCGAAAGCTCGAAATGTATATATATTTAATATATAATTATATTATATTAATAAAGTATTAAAGCTCACGAGTGCCTCATAAACAAGCGAACAAAATATTTTGGCTCGAGTTCAGCTCGAGAAAAGATCGAACATGCTCGAGTTCGATAAATTCAAATACGAATAAAATATTTATCGAACCAGCTCAAAATATTCGTGAATCGATTTGATTCGTTTCTCGCCATAATGACAAGCTTATGCATTCATATAATGTAATCCTAATTCTAATTAAATTAAGTATAGTATGGGATGAAATATAGATGCGATTTGACTAGTTATGAATTTTAATAAAACTAGTATTTAACATGTCCGCTGCACGAGACGATATTATTAAAAATTAGCGAAAATGAATAGATATTTAAATTGAAAAAATAATATAATTATAAAAAATAAAAATAAAAATTATTTTTCGCTAATTTTAAAAAACTTTCTTAAATATAACATATGTCGATTAATTTCATTGGCTAATAATCACTATCATATCTCAAAATTTTAGATTGTGTTAGCTTAAGTCAATGACATTATGTTTATCGTGTTTAGTATATTGATATCGGCCACCAACCTTAATACATATTTAATTCTTTAATTTTTAGGAATCTATATTTTATTATTTTTTAACATGTGATAAAAAAATATTTTTAAATCACATTCAATAAAATTAATGAAAAATACTTTTTTTAAATTCAGTAATTTCATCTAAATCTATATTCACAAACAATATTGTGACATGACACTGTTTGACACATTTGAATGATAACAATAATTGTTTCATCAATATCTTTATCCAAATGAGATGTGATTTTATTTAAAAAATCTCTTCATAATATACACAACAACCTATTATTTCGAAAAAAAAATGAAACATGTGATCATAAGTAAATTATGTATAAACCCAAAAAGTTATTTAATTAACATTTATTATGTGTATTCCAAAACAATGTCAATAAATTTTATAAGGTGTCTTCTAATAAGATACTTACTTTATTTAGAATTTGTTTAATCATTTCCATTACGAGAAATTTTATATTATCATGTATTCGTGAACTTTGTAATATAGAAGAAAATTATCACATTAGTAATACGTCATAATTAAAATTTTTTACAAATAGATGAATAATATTTTTTACTCCTCGATCATGAAAGACAGATTTCAAAGTGTCTTGTTGTTCTCGTTGTTTCCATATATAGGTAGTTCATAACAACGAACAAATCTAAATTTAAACGAACATTATATATTGGAAGGATTCAACCCATATACGATGCTGAAAAGAGGAGTCATTTCAGAACTTAATTCTGAAGTAGATAAATTTAGTAAGATAAATATAATAAAATTGGTTTCTAATATAATATGCAATATTGCATTATTTATTATTTTAAATTCAAATAAGACATCCCAGTGGACAAAAATTATACATTGGATGCTTTTGACAGAATTATATCATATATTAACTATTTCAAATTATGGAAATCTCGAATTGCATGCATTGTGTGAGGTCCGAGGCCGAGGAGGGCGGGGGTTGATCGCCGGTGCCATGAGGTTGCACGGACAATGAGCGGCTCCTCGCAGGCTTCTAGGTGGAGAGAACATGAATGAACCGATCCCACATCGGAATGAGAGGGTTTCCGAGACTGTTCAATGTAATGGACTGTACATTTGAAGATGGCTTAAAAGATTTGATTGGTACTACTCATATCACGAAGGCGCATCTTCTTTTCGGTAGCTCATCACATAAAAACTCTAAAGTTAAGCGTGCTTGACTTGGGGCAATTTTGGGATGGGTGACCTCCTGGGAAGTTTCCTAAGGTGCGTGTGAGTGAGAACATAAGCACGCTGGAAAGACTCGTCTTGATACAGTGATGACAGTCATCGAATCTGGGGTGTTACCGTTGGTATTATAGCCGACCTCTTCGAGTACGGTGTGGTTCGGGGACGAACCAAGCGGAAGCTGGAGGGCATGTGAGGTCCGGGGCCGAGGAGGGCGGGGGTGATTGCCGGTGCCATGAGGTTGCATGGACAATGAGCGGCTCCTGGCAGGCTTCTAGGTGGAGGGAACATGAATGAACCGATCCCACATCGGAATGAAAGGGATTCCGAGACTGTTCAATGTAATGGACTGTACAGTTAAAGAGGGCTTAAAAGATTTGAAATGTACTGCTCATATCAAGAAGGTGCATCTTCTTTTCGGTAGCTCATCGCATAAGAACTCCAAAGTTAAGCGTGCTTGACTTGGAGAAATTTTGAGATGGGTGACCTCCTGAGAAGTTTCTCAAGGTACATGTGAGTGATGACATAAGCACGCTGGAAAGATCCGTCTTGATACAGTGAAGACAGTCGTCGAATCTGGGGCGTTACCGTGAACTGAAACGTCTATCGCTTAAAAGTGCGGAAATATTTTTTTTACTCACTCGCAATTACAAAATAACATTTAAAATAATTATATTTATTTGCCAACAAGAATGACGTAGTTTAAAAATAACTAACGTCATCCAAAATCAACGTAAACGTAAACGTAAAAAATCGTAATTTCGTCAACATATAAAAATGTGTAACTCCTCTAAAAAACATGAATCAATATGCAGAAAATAATGGTCCTCAGGTCGTGTCACCGCATATCCTGCCTGCCTACCCAGTCTTCGACACCTCCGATCCCCTGATCAAAATGCTCACCTGCATCACACACGCCTATTGAGTCTAAAGACTCAACACACATGTACCAGTAATAAAAGTACTTATACGTAGCACACAGAAATGAAAAATAGCATAATCAACATACATTTCATGATCTTAAAAACATGAACATAAGTGTGTCGTGTAAAATCGTAACGTGTCAAAACATATCTCATCATGTTATCATATCGTATGCGTAATCGTGACCTGTCGAAACATGGTAATAGCATGTATCATCGTATCAGCATATATGTGTTAAAATCTTAATTTCAATTCCGTTTATTTGCTGTGACTTTCGTATCATCATATCAGTCGATGGATCCATCTACGTGTAACCGCGATACCCGACGACGAGGGACATCAGCGACACTCTCACTAGTCAACTGAGCCCGAGCCTATCATATCATCATATCATGTCAATGGAAATACGATCGTCGGTCTCCCTCTAGGGTTTTCTCCCGTAAACGGGCTCCCTCTGGGCCTTTTCCCTCAAGATATCTCCAATCATATCATCGTGTCATCGTGTTAGTCACAGATAAATCACTTCCTTGAAAACATGTCATCATATTTATCACTTAATAAAAGCATGCATATACCTAATTTTTCCTTTCAACCAATCATGCACCATATTTATCATAATTGCGTCAAAATCGTAAACATGATGCATAAACATTTAAAATATCATAATTTTGTGCTCAGGACGCTGCGAGTACCAAAATCTCACCCCGGGTGCAAAATGACCATTTTACCCCTAGAAACCCAAAAATTACCGTTTTACCCCGGAACCTCTAAAATTGACCCGAAGCTTATCAAACTCCTTAAAATGTTCCAAAACATATTTAAAACCATTCTTAGACGTAAACCCAATCCCATTTCATAACTTAACCGATTCGTTTTAAAACTTGGACCGAGGTCCCGGTTTTAACCCGAATTGAACCGAAACTCAATCAAGTTATATCCAACTTTTTACCATACCTTAAAAACACTTAAAAGGTCCTAAAATAATGTCATTAGACTTTCCAACTCACGGATGATATTTCCAGAAATGCCCAAACCTCTCGGTCCTATCCTATTTAGCCACCTCATATATACCTCTCTCCCCAAAACTCACGCCACAAGCTATGCCCGTCGCACCAGCCATGAACCCGCTCACCAAGGACCTAGACCAGACCCCAAGCCACCTAACCGAACCAAGCTCCCAGCCCCATGCATGCATCTAACCGCTAGGAATCGAGACTTCACCACAAACCTCCTACCGAGACCCAATCACTTCCCCTTCACCCGATCGCCCATCCTCTTTTCTCCAGCATGGCTCGAGCCATTCGAGACCCTGAATCAGACCCATCAGGGTCTGGTCCAGGGCTGGAGAAGACTCTCGCACGACTGGTGTACAAGAAACCAAGGATCGAACCACTAGCACAAAGCCCCGATCTACATGGCCCTCACGGTTTCGAACAAAACCTGATCAAACTCACGCTCCTGCACTTACAACTCTCACTCTTGATCTGCACATGCCCTTGACACCCAACACAGCAGCCCCTTGCACCACATAACAGAAATCGTGAGTAGAAATTAAAAGAAATGCATGGTAAAGATGAAAAAACCGAAAAGAATTCTTCCTGTTCAAGGACCGATCGAATAGTTTCACACATCAGGTATATATATATATATATATATATATATATATATATATATATGTATACACACGTGAATGATACGGCAAAAAGGATACAAAGCATGCCTTAAATGATGCACACACGCGAGGGACACGAGATGGAAGCCGGAGGAAATTCTATGCAAGAACAAGTGGAAAACCGATGGGGCCTCTAGCTATAATTGATGAAAACGAGAGGGAGATGGTGCTCTGAATGGGGTGTCGGCTGATACAAATTTGTAGGTTTAGGGTAAATGGTGTTTAAGGGTTAATTATATAGATAAAATATTAGTTAATGAGCCTAAATTGTTCAATTAAAGATTAAAAAAATAATTAAGTCCTATAAACTCAAAAGTAGGCCCATTAAGCCTAAATTCACTCCCGAAAAATATTTCGTGTCGAAACGATTTGAAAATAATAGCCGAACAATTAAAAAGTCTCTCGATTTGATAAAATTTACGTACCGTTAAAAATTAAATTCCCGCGGGTAAAAATACTCATTAAAATCCTATTTTTGAAAAACACCCTCAAAACACCTTATATTAATTAATAAAAATTAACCATGTAATAAAATAATTTTCTTGAAAATTTTTCGGTCTTCGTTCCTCGTTCGAGCGTGAAATACAACTTAAAAATCTTTAATGCACGAACCTTTAAATTTCAAGAAATAAATCCTATCATGCATTAATTATCCATAAAATGCATAAAAATAGTTAAACACAAATTAATAAAATAAACATGCATTTAATGTGTTTTAAAAAAATTAAATAAAATGCCAAAGAAATTTAATAACTTGCATGCATGTGCTTCACGTATACCTTCAAATTTTCGGGACGTGACACATTGAGTATCAAACATTTCTGATTATTGATGATAATATACATGTTTATTGAGAGTAATTTAATGTCCATTTGAAACTCTTTTGAATCTATCTCTTTTAATTTTTTTGTCCTTTCTTATTTGAATTTTTAAGAAGGCAATTCAAAATATACAATATACATATGGTTTTGGAAGAAAACTGCAACGCATTGATTCTTTCAAATTAAGGTAATTTCGAAATAATATGTATTTGAGATCAAAAATTTATGATTATTAAATGTTAAATTAGTGTTCATTGAAAAACCTTGTTGTAGTGATAACTTTTAACACTCAACCAATTTTATTTTTAGAAAAATTAAATAAAATAATTAAATATTATATTTCGTTTTTAGTAAGTAATTTGGACATGAAATTAGTTAAAATAAAAAATTTATTTTTGAATGATTTATCTCATGAGTGATACTGAATATTGCAATCATTTGTATTTTAAATTTATTTATACAGTTTAATTCTAAATTTATTTATACAGTTTTGAATTAAACTGATTGATATAATCAATGCAAATTTCTTAAAATAGTTTATGTTTTCAATAGAGTTTAGTTTTAATTCGAGTAAAAAAACATATAATACATAAATTACATTTGAATTAATATAAAAATTAATTAACTTCAAAATTGAATTAAATGAATTGATATAACCAATGCAAACAATAATTGAATCGATCATTTATTGCAGTAGACATATGTCAATATTCATGATAAATCTTTTCTTTTTTAGAAATGATATTTTGGCGAGAAATTACTATTTTTGACAAAAACACTGATTATATATATATATATATATATATATATATATATATATATATATATATATATATATATATATATATATATATATATATATATATTAAACATCTCAACTCCCACTAAATAATTACTTTTGAAAATATCAACATAATAATTATTTAATAGAGTTTTTTTTTTAATGTGAATTATTGAAATTTTTGTAAAAGCCCATATGGTATCCTGGCAACGGGGAATGAAATTTATCATTTGAACCTCCCGGACTTCCCAAAGCACGACCGACAGCCAGTAGCAGCGATCGGAGCTCGAAAATGGTGATGGCGGAGGAGCCAATATCTGTAACAGCAGCATTTCAAGCAGAAGAAGACGACGAGCTCGCTTCCAAAGAAACGATTCTGCTCAAGTACTTCCTCATTGAATGGAACACCGTCAGGTCCATCCTCGACGACGTCGTTTCCGCCCGACGTTTCTCGGATCTCTCTGCCGCTTACAAGATCCGGTCTATTGTATGCTTCATTCTCTTTGCAAACTATACTTCAAGCTTACACTATTGGAATTACAGTCTTCGACTATTGCTTAGTTTGGTGTTGTAATGCGTGTTGCGTCATTGCTGTGTTGGGTTAACTGATTGGTATGTGAAAAGTGTGTTCTTCGACTAAAAAATGGAAAATAAGTTGCATTTTAATTTCCTTTTTGGATTAAATGTCGAATAAGTTTGTTCAGAAGTAAATTTACTTGAGAGTTACATTGGTGAAGCATGTGCTTATTTGTTCTAAGAAAAGTTTGTTTATTTGCACTTTTTATTTGCACTTTTTTTCTATATGAAGTATGAAATGTACGGCATAATACTTACAACTAGTATTTATTTATATTTTTTCTAGTTGACGAACTTAATCACCCATTCAAACTGCTGAGACTGTGTTATTGATGTGTGTATGTAAGGCTCTGAAGCTTCGATGCTTACTACTCTGTCACACCGGATTGTGACTGAATTATGTGGTCTATGGGGAAGAATCTTGGACCCTTTAGTATTTAGATGGAGAAAGAGAGTAAGAAGTTTGAGGATGTAACATATATGTTCGTTCAAATTAATGTGTCCCCTACGAGATCACTTAAAAATATTTTCATTTTTTCTGAGCCCTGGCATTATTTCTGATTCCATGCTAGTTTTCACAATTGGCATTGAATGAGATAGAATTGTCTTTTGCACCTACTAAATAAATTTTATCTGAAGATTGTGGTAATTTTGATAGAATTTCTGAGTCCTGGCATTATTTCTGATTCCATGCTAGTTTTCACAATTGGCATTGAATGAGATAGAATTGTGTTTTGCACCTACTAAATACTGTTTTATCTGAAGATTGTGGTAATTCTGATATAATTGACATCATGGACACATTTATTGTATAGTCTTAATGTTTGTTACAAAATTTGAATGGGAGCATTAGTATTTCGCAGGTGATAGATTTTAGTGCAAGTAAGATTGCTTACAAATGGTTGGCTATCGAACTCTGATTTTTGTCAGATGTAATGGATTTTGGGCAAATGCCTTACTTATCGTAAGGTTATTTTGTGCAGATGGACAAGTATCAAGAGCAAGGGCAACTGGTAGAGCCTTATCTTGAGCTTATAGTTTCACCTCTGATGTTAATTGTTCGCACAAGAACTGCCGAATTAGGGGTCACCTCTGATAAAATTCTCGAGCTACTCAAACCAATATGTATCGTACTTTATTCCCTGGTAACTGTCTGTGGGTACAAGTCTGTTCTCAAGTTCTTCCCCCATCAGGTTTCTGATTTCGAACTTGCTGTAGCTCTTTTGGAGAAGTGCCATGATTCAGGTGCTGCAACATCATTGAGGCAAGAAAGCACTGGAGAGATGGAGACAAAGTGCATCACATTGCTGTGGCTTTCTATATTAGTTTTGATTCCTTTTGATATATCCTCTGTTGATACTAGTATAGCCAATGACAGTTATGCCGGCAGAGATGAGCTGCCTCCATTAGTGATGAGGATTTTAGGACTATGTAAAGACTATTTATCAAATGCAGGACCTATGCGCACCATGGCTGGATTGCTGCTTTCTAAGCTTTTAACACGCCCGGATATGTCGAAGGCATTTACCAGGTGTTTTATCACTGTCAGTGGCAAACATGCACAATTTTGTCGAGTGCATGTAAATTCATTTTGTAAGAGTGGAACCATGAACCTTTTAATTGATTTCTGTACGTATAACACTAATGATATGATTGAGAAAAATCCTTGCCTAAGTTTTTGTGCCTTTTTCCAATTATCATTTCAAAGTTTTAAATTCAAAAAGGGTTTGGACTTATTGTTGATTTCTTTTAAGATTAATCCAACTCTGAGAACCAGAATTAGTTGTTTCGTTTAAACCAAGTGGAGCTCATTTTCATGTTCACCAGAAGGAAGATTACCAAAAGCAACCTAAACAGATTATACAACACTGAAGTGACTATCAACAAATATATAATGTCATATCAAGATGTTCTGACTTATTTCTTTGCTTTATTTGTTTTCTTTCAGCTTTATTGACTGGTCACATGAAATTCTCTCATCCATGGAGGACACTCTGAGAGATCATTTCCGATTATTAGGAGTAGTGGAAGCTCTTGCTGCCATTTTCAAGGTTTATTTTTAACTTGGCATGTAATTTTCTTTACTCATTTTTTATGCGAGATAAGTAGTCCATTATTTTCAGTCCCGATGATCAAGATATATGTATTAAACTAGCTTTTCTCAGGGGCCAATTTCCACTGATTATTGGTTCTAATTTTTTATAATGTTAATTACATGCGTATGAAAATTGAAATTTTTTCACATATAGTTCTTTTGCTAGTCAAAATAAAATTCACAATGAAACTTTTGCTGTTCACTTTGGAAAAGGAATTTGACAAAAACAGTGTAAAAGTGGTCTTGTGATTTGGAATTGCGCCAAAAGAAGGTCTAGACCTGTGCAAAAGAATGAATTTCTAAAAAAGTTTCTTTTCACATGCTAGCTTTTTGTTTATTACTACCATAGTTGATCAAGGATTAACTTGAACGCTGTTTTGCTCCAGTATTGTGAAATAATGATCATAATAATATTTGTTCCTGATCCCTCCTTCTTTCCAATCAGAATGCAACTGTCTTGTTTATTGAGTATTTTTCCTTAAATGCAGGCTGGTAGCCCTCCAGTGTTATTGAATGTGGTTCCAATTTTATGGAATGACACATCGGCTTTGATGAAATCTCCTACTGCTTCTCGAAGTTCATTACTTCGCAAGTATCTAGTAAAGCTAACTCAACGGATTGGACTTATTTGCCTGCCTCATCGTTCGCCAGCTTGGCAATATGTGGTAAGATAAGATAAATAGAAATCTTGCCATTCCTTCTTCGTGGAAGGGAAAATAGTTATAATTTTATCTGTATTCCCCATCTTTGAATGCTGACTCAGTGCATCTGTATATAGCCACAACATTGATTCTATAAGGAATAAATTATATGAGAGGATCATTTCAAGTTTCTGCACTCTATGTTAAATTCTGATGTAATATTTTTTCTAGTTTCTTCTCTTTGACTCCAGTTTAATTTCAACAGCAGTTTCTTTGCATTGTTAGTGGCCTGATGTTTGAGACTAACAAAACTTTTTGCATTTGTTGCCTAAGATTCAGTTTTGTGGTTATCAATTACTCAAATTAACTTTTTCTTGCAAGGAAATATCTGAAAGTGTTTTTTCATCTGAACAACTCTTTGGTTTCTGATACCATACTTTCCTGAGTTTTTAAAATAATATATCAATTTATTTTTGCATTTCATTCAGGGTAGTAACAGTACTCTGGGAGATGGTATTTCTTCAAAAGTGAAACAAGATGGTAATGGAGAAAGTCATTCTGTGAATATTGGAAGTTGTAATGTTTCTGAAGATACAAGCTGCCTTGAAGAGGAACAGATGGATGTTCCAGAAATCTTAGAAGATATTATGGAACTATTATTGTCAGGATTGAGAGACACGGTATGTTTAGAGGATGAGATTCAACTGCTCTGACCACATCACATATTTTGAGGTGGTTTCTTCATGGATAGTTATGATATGATGTATCATCTCACTCTTTTCTTGTGATGTTTTTGTTTATATATGTAGCGCAAGCGTGTAGAACTAACGTTATTCATCTCATCGCGTAATTGCAATAGCTGTGTTCTTGATATATTTAGTTTGTGCTCTGTTTTCATATGTAGGACACTGTTGTACGATGGTCTGCTGCTAAAGGTATTGGTCGTGTTACGTCACGGTTAACATATTGTCTTTCAGATGAAGTCCTGTCATCCGTTTTGGAGCTCTTTTCCCCTGGTGAGGTATAAAGGCAATTTTTCTTCAAATTTACAGGTGTTTTTCAATTTTTATTGGATGATTTTTTGTGCACTGCATAATTAAATATAAATTCATTTATTGATTAGATATTTTCTTTTGGAAACACTATCATGAAATTTTAATGAAACTATATTGTGCAAAACCTGCAGAATGCCACAACTCCATTGAAAATTCGTAAGAGTAAATCTGGTTGAAGTACATAATCGGGTGATCGATAATTTTCAATTGAAACTACTGTCCACTATGAGTATGGCAATCCAATGTGATAGATAACTTAGGCTTCAGTTTTATTTGATGTCATTTTGTTTATTTAACCCAAAATGAATGTATTGTTTTGTGTTTGAATTATACATAGATGGGTAAATATTAGATAGAGATCTTAGGAAAGGATGGAATACCTGTTTCAATTTTTTTTGTTTTGATTTTTTTCCATCCCTCTGCCCTCTACCCCCATATATCTGTCCATTTCTGGATGAGCCACCAGTGTTATCTATATCTAATATTTAGGTGATGATTAGTTGGTATCAGCTCATGACTACAAACCCTATAAATTTTGGTTTTAGTAGAACATTTATTCTAGAGAATAGTTGGGATGCTAGTTCTTCACGAGGAGCCCCAGCAGCGAAAAAAATTAAAACTGTTGAAGTGGTGGACTGTAAATCTGAATATTTTATAGTTTTTAGTATAATTAGGAGAATAGAGAATGGTAAGATGAAATCCCATTTGATGAATAGCATGAACAGAGAATAAATTGTTTCCTAAGTTAGGAAATTATGTCAATTTGGCCATTCCAACAAGGTGGTTTTAAATTGAGGTGCAATATTATACTTAAAATTGGAAGAACCAGAAACCCGAACTTGATTAAGAAAGAAAATTTTCAGCTCAGGATTGGTATATTTGATTTATCATGCCACACATATAAACCACTTGTAAAACAGGTAAGATTTGGTGTCGTTGTTTATGCACCATGTAGCTTAGTATTATCGGGGCATCTAAGAGAATAATGGCATAATTATGACTTATTCTTTCATCAGTATTGCTTATGCATTGTCATGTTGCAGGGAGATGGTTCATGGCATGGTGGATGCTTGGCATTGGCAGAATTGGCACGTAGAGGATTGCTTTTACCTACCAGTCTTTCTAAAGTAGTTCCAGTAATTGTGAAGGTTAAGCTTCCTCTTACTGGGATAGTTTAGTTTTGCTGTGACTTACACACCTCTTTTCTCCTGTGCTTCTCCCTCTCTCCCACCTTTTACTTATGGTGCATCCATTTATTTAATTGCTTCTGTATATCATGTCAAGGTTGCCAGTTTTTGTATTCTCTTTTGGTCTTTAATGCTTCGCTTACCCAGGCTTATGTTTTGAATACTTCCTCTACAATGTGATTCTATAGTTACTCCTTTTCTATAACAAGAAATTTTGAGGCAAACCTTTTACCTGTCCCTTGAATTGATCGTTGCACCTAATCAAATTCAATGTGGTGTGACATTTTTTTTTAGTGAAACTAGACATCCCCAGGAGATAGAAAATATCGAACTAATAGAATCAACGATACCATCACCAACTGCACAGGACTTATTAAGGTTCTACAAACAAGCAAAGATGATCATATCCACACACAACATACAATCAAAAGCCTATATCTAGATGACTTGGCGAACATCAAATAGTAAGGATCTTGATTTTCCAAATGATATCCTCGGGACACATCATTTCTTCTTCAAAAAGAGATTCTTTGCATTCCATATGTTGAGACACATGCTGCCACCTGCAGTACATCTCAACTTGGACAATGCAGAAATACTTTTATATACATGTCGGAAAGCTTTCAGAACCGATAGTGGCAAATTTTACCTGTCCCTTAAATGAGTGTAATTACCTGTCCCTTAAATGGACTATTACACCTCTATTATACTTCATTGTGCTGTGGCAATTCTATGCATTACCAAATATTACGGACATTTTTTTACTGTTCATGTGCGGTAAATACATTAAATTTTCGTATATTCCCTTGAATTGTCATTCCTGTCGAGCTGGTTTTACCAATTTGGTGAATTCTCCTCAAGGTGAATAAATATGTTTGGCTTGAAGCTCATATTTTTCCTTCTAAAGAGGTTTGATAAATACTCCTGTTTCAGGCATTGCATTATGATATTCGAAGAGGACCTCATAGTGTGGGATCTCACGTGCGTGATGCTGCTGCTTATGTTTGCTGGGCATTTGGTCGTGCATATTCTCATAGAGACATGAAAACTGTGCTGGAGCAGCTTTCGCCACATCTTCTAACAGTTGCCTGCTATGACCGCGAGGTGCTAAACTTTATAGCACAATTTTCTGGCTAAGAGGACATATGATTTCATATTTCCTTTTCTGCTCGTCATATCAATAATTTTTAAGCTTTGAGCACAATGCTTAGGTTAATTGCAGAAGAGCAGCAGCTGCTGCTTTCCAGGAAAATGTTGGGAGGCAAGGAAATTTCCTTCATGGCATCGATATAGTTAACACAGCTGATTATTTTGCACTTTCTTCTCGAGCAAACTCATATCTTCACGTTGCTGTCTGCATCGCTCAATACAATGGTTACCTTTATCAATTTGTGAATGAACTGTTGCAAAGTAAGATCTGTCATTGGGTATGTACAATCTGATCTGTGTGTTATTTTTATTTATTATTCTCGCTTCGTTATGATGTATCTTGGATGCCTGAATGAACATTGTGTCTTGGGATGGAGAATTGCAAGATCTATTCTTTTCCATTTTCTTTCTTATGATATGCTTTGGAGTTGGAGTTAGACGTGGGGTCACAAATGATGTGGCCTTTTTGTTTCTTTTTGCCAATATACTGATGCAATAATCATTCTCACTTTCATGAAAAGGCACGGACAAGTAAGTTAATTATATTTACTGAAACAAAAATCTATTCATCCAAAGACACCAAGATGGTATGAAAAGAGGTCAAAGTGAATTATTTGTACTTTCTGTTCCCATATTTATTTTCAGCCAAATCAGATCATCCTTATTAAGATCAGTATTATTCACAAGTTTGGATCTTCATTTGCTTAACACTCTCTGTCTGAGGTTATTTCACACTTCCACTTGCAAAATTGCAAGTTTTATGATCTTTGTGGCTTAACTCGGCAGCTCAGCTTGAAAGTTCAAATCTTTCTTTACCCTCCAGTCTCTTGCAAATTCAAATTACTCGAGTTACGTGATTGCAGTTCTCAATTTTTCTGGTTGGATTCTAAATGTTTTTCAACTTTCATTTGCCATCTTTGAAACATTTTTTACATTATCTCAAAATGGAGGGTGCACTAAATAGTTTGCCACATAGTCTATCATCTTTGAGACCTTTTTTGCGATATCGCCAGATGGAAGGTGTACCAAATAGCTTGGGACAGAGTGCTCCAGGAAATTCCCAATCATTTAATATAATTTTATTCAAATAAGAACATTTGACTGCTCTGCTCAAGGCTCTTTTTCAGCTACATTGAAGAACTTTGAAACAATTTATGCGAGATCAATGCCACCTTTAGTTGACGCCTTAACGTCTGTTTCTTTTTGTGTTTACAATCAAGTGCTTATGATCTTTAAAGTTCTTTCCTTGCTTGCGCCATATGGGTTTTGGAAAAGTTTACATACTTTACTCTCTTGTACATTATTCAACTTCCTGTTAGGACATTGTACTACCGGTTGGTTACTGCTGTTTTGACCATTATCTTGCAGCAGTTGACCTTTGTTATTGAAGACCCCAAAAAAAATGCTGGCTGATGTTTGTGTATATTAAGTTCTGATATCTATTTCTGCAGCTGACTAAGTAGTTTAGTGCTTGTTCTTTAGTTTTTTACTAGCGCATGAAGTTGAGAATTTTGTGAAGTTGGGTCTACAAGGCAGTTGTTTTATGTGCTTTGCCTGAAACAGAAATATATCTTCGAAAATAGAGTCCCATTCGAATACATTCAAATGCTGTATCTGGGTGTTTATGGTGCTAGCTTGTTCTCAAGACATGTTTAAGCTAGGTGTATGTGCCTGTCTTATTTCTGCTACGCAATAACATTGTCTTGCTCAAATGGATCTTATGAGTTCACATAATTCTAAAGTAGCTGTATGAACAGCTGTCTATTAATTGCTTTGTTTACAACTCTGTTTAGTTAATAGCAGCACCCTTTAAAATGAGATTAGATTCAGCCTGACTGATGGAACTAGTAACATCTGTAATTTTTTTAAAGAAAAAACTCATTCATCTGCTTATCTATGTAAGTTGGTGCTGGTCCTGGTTGGCTTCTGTAACACGTATGCAACTTATGTCAAATATGCAGGATAAAGTTTTGAGAGAGCTTTCAGCCAGTGCCCTCGCTGCTCTTGTAAAATATGAGCCTGATTATTTTGCCAATAAGATTTTGGAGAGATTAGTTCCTTGTACTCTATCAACTGATTTATGTATGCGGCATGGTGCAACTTTAGCTGCTGGAGAGCTCATTTTAGCTTTAAATGAGCTGAACTATGTCCTTTCTGAAGGTAAGTGATTACTATGTATAAATAATGCACCGAGGAAAATGAAGGAGAAAGGCAGAAAATTACTCTTTATTTTTCATATATGATTCAAATCTTAAGACACTGGTAAATAGAAGAAACTTACACTACCAAATCTCATAAATACGGAAATAATTCTAATCCTAAAATTACTTCAATAAAATAAAATCATGACATATTTAATCTGATCAAATCATTTCTAATCAAATCATGCCTAATTTATCGATAGTATGTTGTTCACTATTTGTTTTGAACTTTTGTGCATGGCTCAAAACTTTGAAACTACATGTTATGCAAGTGTTTCATGTTACAGCATGTTCAGGTTTTTCAATTTTTAGCATTTCTTTTCAAGAGGCAAAAATATTTCATCTATTTTCATTTTTCTGCTTGTATGTCTGTTGAAATACTTATTGGTGCATTATTTATATTTTCTTCTAGACAAGCGTAGAACTAAATAGATTGAACTAATACAGCTGCTAAAAGTAAAGGAAATATGTTATATGCTGTCGTTTCATTACCGCCTTTAGGGTCGTTTTGTTAATAATTTAAAGCCGCTAAAACGATTCCAGCCATCATTTCTTGATGGCAAAAATTTTCTCCATTTATGATCGAGTTTTCTTTAGTTTATGTAGCTCCTATTAACAATATTAATGCTGCAGTGTGTTATGATTAACCTTTTTTCCTCCTTTAAGGGGTTGATAAAATTCATGACCATCATCCTGAGGGAAAACGTAACAGTTCAGTTGTAGAGTTGTTCTACTAATGTTTAGGTTTTGGGTTCGACTCAGACCGGGTGCCTGTGTGATTTTTTTAATAATTGTAATCTATGTCTAAAAATAACAAGTTCATTTGTGGTGTTTGGAATTTTTTCATATGAAATTAGCATTTGTAACAGAAACTTTACTTAGGAGGGTGAATTTAGAGTTGACCTTGTAAGATTCTTGTTTCAGAAAAGCAAAAAATTGCTGCTGGTATAGTTCCTGCCATTGAGAAAGCACGGCTATATCGTGGCAAAGGAGGAGAAATAATGCGTTCTGCCGTTTCTCGCTTCATTGACTGCATCGCTCAAGCTCAAATATATTTGACTGCAAAAGTAAAACAAAGTTTGCTTGATGCCATTAACGAGAATTTAAGACATCCTAATTCTCACATACAGGTCTCTATTTTCACTAAATAACCTCTAGTGGATTCAGACCGCGTATTCATAATACTTCCTAATTCTTAATTTTCTACTTCTTTCAGAATGTTGCTGTTGAAGCCCTGAAACATTACATCAGTGCCTACTATTTATCCGCTGATGGCAAGGAAATCAATGATATATTGTCAAAATATCTTGAGCAGTTGGCTGATTCAAATGTGGCTGCAAGACGAGGCTCATCCCTTGCTCTAGGTGTCCTGCCTTTTGAATTTTTGGTTAAAGGGTGGAAATCTGTGATAATAAAGCTCTGCAATTCATGTGAAATTGAGGTATAATTGGTTGCTCTAGCTTCTGGGAAAATAAGATCTGAAGTCTCTTCTAATCACGCGCAACTTAGCCATCTAAGATTAACTGACAATTTCTGTCTGAATTTTTTGGTGTTCCCAGGAGAATCCTGGAGATAGAGATGCTGAAGCACGTGTAAATGCTGTCAAAGGACTCATATTTGTTTGTGAAACCTTGACTGAGGACGAAAAATTGTCTGGCTACATTAATGGAGAAGATGTGGTGTCCCTGTTCCTTTTAATCAGGAATGAAGTGATGAGCAGTCTTTTTAAAGCTCTAGACGACTACTCCACTGATAACAGGGGTGACGTAGGTTCTTGGGTTCGTGAAGCTGCAATGGATGGTCTTGAGAGGTGCACATATATTCTGTGCAAAAGAGACTCCATAGAGCAAGAAAAAAGATCGGTTACAGAACTTCACAAAAAAGATTGCTCAGACAGTGGTTTGACTAACACGTACTTTGATTCCATTTTGGCCAATAAAATAGTTGGAAGCATTATCAAGCAAGCTGTAGAGAAGATGGACAAATTAAGAGAATCTGCGGCAAGGATTCTCCACAGGATTCTGCATAACGAAACAACTTTTGTTCCACATATACCCGAAAGGGAAGTTCTTCTACGTATGGTTCCCAGCGAGGCCAATATTAAGTTGGGGGTAAGACAAGAACGTAAATTTCTTGTGGAATGTAGACTCTTCAGTTTATTGATGTATACTATTTTTTTTATACAGATACCATCTTTCTCTTTCCCTAGCTTTGTTCAACTACTTCAAGTTGGTTGTTATAGTAAATATCTCGTGTCTGGATTGGTCATTTCTATTGGTGGACTGCAAGATTCTTTGAGAAAAGCATCTCTTGGTGCTTTGTTAGACTATCTTCAGAGTGCGGAAACTGAAATCCACGGTGATTCCAGAGTTGTTAGTTTTTCAGAGGACATTTTATGGGTTCTTCAGCAGTACAGGAAGTGTGACAGAGTCATCATACCCACATTCAAGGTAATGCGGTTGAACTTTATTGTCTCAGTGTGAATGGGACATTTATAGTGTTTTAAACCATATAAGGCACATAATGACCTTTTGATTACTCCAGCCAAATCTACATCCACTATATGGTTTCTTCCTGATGAAAAAGGAAGAAAAGAAGCAAGAAAAAAATTAAGGGTGGAAAGAGTTATGTATTGAAAACAATAAAGGGGAAAAAACCTTATTATTTCTAGTACTTATCTGTACATTTACACCAGATTTTGTGGAATATGCCATAGCATAGCCACTTAACTATTAGCAAGATACATAGAACAAAAAGAAAAATCCTGAAGGCTACCAATTTAATCCCAAATAATATAACTGATCAATTTTGTGAACAAATACAAAGAGTAAACTAACTCACTTCTAAAGTTTTGCATGTATAGATAAAGTTGAATGGAAAAACTGAAAGACAAGCCATCTGGCTAAAGGCCTACAAAATTGAAGTTTGGAAGTATTTTGTTTCACAAAACGTTTAATGTGAAAAAGTCACCATCATATTAATAATTGAAATCAATTTAAGATTCTTTTCCCACCTTGTTTAATTTTTATAATATATTCTGGAAAATTCCTCTTCATGCTCGCATATTTTTCTCTTTTTACCTGAAAACTAATCTTTCTCATTAATCTTTATATCAGACTATAGAGATTCTTTTCAGCAAAAAAATACTGTTGAACATGAAGGTCAGTCTGCTACTCCCTTCAATTATTGTTGGACTTTGTGAATTTATTTTCTCTCCATTGGCTTGATTGAGCTATCGGTTTTACTATTGTAGTTGGCCTGTTAATTACTGCAAATGTTTTTAGTACATAAAAAAGAAGTACGATGACATTTCTCGTCATTTATTTGATAAACACACATCCAGGCGAATATGCTTTTGTACTTGGTCGTATCTTTTCCATGCATATGAATAATGCCGCATTCCTGATTTGCTTTTCGGTGTCCGCATGCTTCCATTTACGAAAATGGATATTGGTTCGTCAGCACTTCAGTTCTTAATATCGCTCATCTGTCATATTTTCTAGTAAGGTATCTGTAGTTGTCTAATTTTTCAGGGCACCTGGGACTGTGTTTGGTTTGATAGGTTTGGATTTCAAGGAGTCTAAATGAACATGGATTGAGAATCTGTGAATTTGAGATGATAACTTTCTGAATGAATTTAAACTTCCTCAAATTGAAAGGAATTTCAAATCTTCAACTTTGTTTTTATCATGTTCTAAGAAATGATTTTAGGCGGCACTTAAATTGGAATAAGCATGAAGCATGGGCAAAAAGGCCTGATTCGGCAAAAAGAAAAAAATAAAGTGGTCAACATATGTTTGACCGCATCGAGCGTGTTTAATATCTGATCAAGCATCTGTTTTTTAGTTTTGATATTAACATTACGGTAATTTAAAATGTTAGTAATGAAATTCCTTAAAACTTTCAAATTGATTTTTGAACAAGCTGAAGATCTTCCTCCAAAAGGACCTGAGTCTCGACTTCATTAATTTCCTCCAAATATTAAATTTTGATGCATTTCAGTCGTCGTTTTATTACGTGTATGTATTATTTTTTTATCTTTTGGTTTGAGGTAATTAAAATTATATAGAAATAAAAAATTCCTTTGTTACACTTGAACTTCGGCCAAGCATGCTTGAGCTTATAAAGCTTAATACTTTACAACACTTTGTCATACTTTGTGCTTTTTAAAACCTTCATTTTTGTTGACAAACAGTCACTGGAGTTGAATAATGATTTAAACCCATGTAACTCAAATCCATAACTCGGAATGCGAGCCTTTGGTTGAGGTTTGATTGACCAACTTGAACTAGGATTTGAAATCTATAATTGTTAAATCTGTTTCTAATTGTATGCATGTGTTGATTTATAGGGATTTCAAATTCAACCTTTCTTAATTTAAGCTTTTGTATCAAGTATAGATTTCAAATGCACATGCACAACATTCGTTTAATTTTGAAATCCAAACTCAAATACTTTATCCAAATCGAATCCTTCTAGAGAAATATAATCCTAGTTTGTTTGAAAAGAAAAGACTTAGGCTTGAATGATGTTCCTCATGAAATTTGAAATTGTTTCTACTCTTTCTACTCATCCAAGTAGGTCTCTTTCCCATAGTTATTTAAGGCACAAGATGCACTAAAGCGCTAAGGTATCCTGGAGCCTGAGGCGCAAAACGAAGCACATGTTTTATCGAAGGAAAGCGCATTTGGTATAAATTTTAAAATTCAATATATATAAAGTGATTTATACTATAATATTATATAAATTAAATATTTTTCACAAAAATAGCAAACAATATAAATAAAAATCCATCAATAGATAATGTGTCATAACCAAAAAAAACATTAATCATCTAAAATTCATTAGACAGTCATAATTCATAGTATATTAAGAAAAAAACTTCAAATATCTAAATCATTAAATTCTTCTTTATCTTTCTCAACTATATCATCATTATCTTCCAAAACAATGGTGAGTCATGAGTGTAGAAGAAATTAGATCCTTGAATGACAAGGACTTATCTTGTGATGGAAAACATATTTTTGTTACAGGGACCCATATTATTGGCATATCTTTCTTCAAAGATGTCTTCTTCTTTTTTGGTTTTAGTTTTTCTTTTTTATTTAACTAAAAAACACCATTTGATTTATAATGGTGATACTGGAAGGAACTGAAACATTGTAGATAATCATATTCAATAAAATGACCCGACAATTGGGGGGAGATTACAACAAAAGTTTGCATAGAGAACATCTAAACTTTATCATAAAAAAGTATTGCATAAATGAGTAACAATAGGGTTTTTTATATCATTGAATAGCCATGAACTTTGCTAATTGAGCTTCAAAATTGGTTGGGCTTGAGTTAATTTTTATTTCATTACAAAATATCAGTACATTTCTTTAAAGTGCACGCTTCTGCGCCTCTCGAATGCCTCGCGTATAGGCGGAAGCTCGCTTGTTTCAAGTGTTGCACCTGGGTAATAACCCGGGTGCACGCTTTTAATAACTATGCTCGTCCCGTAATTTTTCGGTCTATTGTCATTAATCTCGTCCTCAATTTAGTTTTTAACGGGGCTTTTTAATCGATGAACAGTTGAGTATGCACGACTCAAATAATAATGCATCCTATATGTAATTTCAGGACCAGACTCCAGTCTTCTGCTTAGGTGTTTTGGATTCTCTTGCGATAGAGCTGAGAGGATCAAAGGACTTCTCTAAGTTGTATGCAGGAATTGCTATACTTGGATATGTTGCTTCAATATTAGATCCTATCAACGTGAGGGCATTCACAGATCTACTGAGTTTCCTAGCCCACCGGTATCCAAAGGTCTGTACTACTCAGACTTTACGTTATTTTGTTTCTTAATAATTGCATAAAGCGCAACTTGTTGATCTTACGGTATGGTCATTTATTCCAAATGATGCCCACTAGATCATTCATGAATCTTATTGTACATTTATATGGTATGACAATTATGATGTTTGAGTTGAGTTCTTTAAGTCGATCCCTAGTTGAACTGGAGCGCTTACAAGCTACTCAAATTCGATCGACATGTTTAATTTTTATTTTTGAATTATTTTTATATCACCAGTTCTTTTATATGTTAATTTTTTGAAAACTACTCATCTGATAGTTTTGTCACTTTTAGCTTATCGTCATGCCAAATTCACTCCTATGAACCAGTTGTGGAAGAAATCACACTAAATAAGTTGGTCGAGGAACTCTTTTCTAACATATTATATAAACTATACACATGAGTATTGTGTTCTAAGTATTGTGTTCTAGTTGAGCTATTACCTCCTAGATATGGTTTAAAACAAGATTAAAAACAACACTAGAGTTTGATTCGGATGTTCAACCCCGACTCAGCTTGTGGAATTAAATATGAATGCTTGAGAAACAAGTATGATAAATTCTCTTTGGTTAACCAGCCCTTTGCTTATCAGATTTTACTTCCCCTCTTCTAGATTCGGAAGTCTGCAGCTGAACAAGCGTACTTGGTCCTTCTGCAAAATGGAAATCTAGTGGCTGATGACAAAGTCGATGCAGCTGTTGAAATTATAACTGAGACTTGCTGGGAAGGTGATGCAGAAGAAGCAAAAAACAGAAAGGTGCAGCTTTGTAATATGGCAAATCTAGTGAGCTCGTATGTCATGGGAAAGGAAGGCCGTGGAGAACCCAAAAAGGTTATGGATCAGACCCCTAAAACTGCAGATGAGAATGCTTTGTACTCATCGTTGGTAGGGTCAGCTGGATTTTAGGACCTATCGCGTGGTTGATGCTGATTCCAGCATAGCCCCAGACCAAGGCTCTGCCTGTTTATCCGTTGTGCTGTTCCTCAGTTGCAACATTATGGGTCAGAAATTTAAAGAATGCTTCTGTCCAAGTTCTTGAAAATGCTTCGTTCTCTGTGAGTATAATTAGTCAAATGAAACATCATAATACTGAAGTTGTTTATTGGTCAAAACTTGTATTTTGCTGGAGAATTTATAGACATCTTTATGATATTTCTGGGTTGATTGTGGGTTTTCTTGAATCCTTCCAATTTTTTTTTTAAATTTTTTTAATTATTTTCCCCATTTTTTATGTCCACTCTCTCGGTAACTAAATCCACTAATTTTGCAGTGTATATTTGACGAAAGTCAACCTTGTTGGTCCCACGTGCGGAATTTGAGATAATAAAACCCGAAAATAAAGAATAAACTGGACACCGAGATTTACGTGGAAAACCCCTAAAAATTATTAGGGTAAAAACCACGGGCAAGATGAAAAGAATTTCCACTATAATATTTTGTGGTGTACAACTCACTCACTGTGTTTCCAAAGAGAACACACACTCTCTTAATACAGGAGAACAAAACACCTCACAAATATTATAGAACTAAGCACTCAAATGCTTATAAGATGAGAGAAAACTCGAAGAAGGGATAATTTCAGAATGAAAGGGGGGAGCTCTATTTATAGAGCCTCCTGTCAGTATGAACACGCGTTAAAAACGCGTATTCAAACTTTCCTCGAAATTCAATCAAACTGGCAGCCCACGTTTTTATTCCAGCTGCTTTCTTTGATTTGGTCCCCCCTTCCCACTTGAGTTTCCTGCCGACATTTCTCCAATTTGGAGATTTGATTGAGAATCAAACACATCTCCACACATCCTTTCAATCTTGCCATTCCCTGCTGCTTACGTTTCTGCTAGGCCACTTGAGGATCTACACCACTCAAACTTTTCAATGTTCACTGGCTTGGTCAGAAAATCAGCCATGTTGTCCTTCGTATGGATCTTCTGCATATCCACGCTTCCTTCCTCTACTACTTCCCGCACAAAATGAAATTGTACTCCAATGTGTTTCGTCCTGGAATGAAAGGCTGGATTCCTTGCGATGTGCAAGGCACTCTGACTGTCACAAAACAAAGGAACGTTCTCTTGTTTGTGCCCGATCTCCTCCAATAACCTTTTAATCCATATTGCCTCCTTGCAAGCTTGAGTAGCTGCCATGTATTCTGCCTCTGTTGTAGATAACGCCACAACTGTCTGCAGTTTTGAAACCCAGCTTACTGCTCCTCCTGCAAGTGTAAACACATAACCAGTAGTAGATTTTCTCTTATCAGGATCACCTGCATAATCTGGATCGACATAGCCCCTGAGTGTAAAATCCGATCCTCCATAACATAATGCAGCATTCGAGGTACCCTTAATGTATCTAAGGATCCTCTTAACAGTGCTCCAATGCTCTCGTCCAGGATTCGCCATATACCGACTAACTGCTCCCACTGATTGAGCAATGTCCGGTCTTGTACAGATCATAGCGAACATCAAACTTCCCACTGCTGATGCATACGGTTCTCGAGACATCTCCATCCTCTCTGCTTCACTGCTAGGACACATCTCGAAGGATAACTTGAAGTTAACAGGAAGAGGGGTCGAAATTGGCTTACTATCTTGCATGTTGAAGCGTTGCAAGACTTTCTTCAAATAATTTTTCTGGGAAAGCCAAATCTTTCTGTTACTTCTGTCTCGATGAACTTGTATCCCTAGAATCTTGTTTGCTGGTCCCAAGTCCTTCATATCAAATTCCCTAGCCAACTGTGCCTTCAATCCTTGGACATGATCTTTATTGGGGCCTGCTACCAACATGTCGTCCACATACAACAGCTAAATGATATAATCATCATCAGACCTCTTGAAATACGTACAAGGGTCTGCACTCAGTCTGTTGTATCCAAGGCTCATGATATAGGAATCAAATCTCTTGTACCAACACCTCGGCACCTGTTTGAGACCGTACAGAGATTTCTTCAACCTGCAAACCAAGTTCTCTTTGCCTATTTCTGCAAAACCTTCTGGTTGGAGCATATAGATTTCTTCTTCAAGATCTCCATGAAGAAATGCCGTTTTCACATCTAGCTGTTCTAGATGTAGGTCAAACACCGCACACAATGCCAACACTACTCTGACTGTTGTAAGCCGAACCACAGGAGAAAATATCTCATTGAAGTCAATGCCTTCTTTCTGAGCATACCCTTTTACTACCAATCTAGCACGATACCGCTCCACTTGGTTATTGCCATCACGCTTGATCTTATAGACCCATCTGTTTCCAATGGCTTTCCTCCCTCGTGGTAATGTAACAAGATCCCAAGTTTTATTCTTGTCTAATGCCTCCAACTCTTCTTGCATTGCTATCATCCAAAAGATACATCCGAGCTCTGAGTAGCCTCGTGGAAACTCGATGGCTCACCATCTTCTGATAATAAACAATATGCAATGTTGCTTTCAGTGACATAATCTGAAAGCCAACCTGGTGGTCTTCTGTCTCGAGTTGACTGCCTCACATTGGAAACTTCAGACTCAACATGTTCTTGTTGTTCGTGCTCTGGTACTGCTTTACAAGAAACTTGACCTTCGTTTGTCTTATTCTCCACCTGAAATATAGTAGTTTCTGAATTCAGTGTGCCTTTGTCTCCCTTTACTTTATCTTCCTCGAAGATAACATCCCTGCTGATGACAAGCTTGTGAACAGTAGGATCTCACAAGCGAAACCCCTTTACTCCATCAGCATAACCCAAGAAGATACATTTTCTGGATTTCGAATCCAACTTCGATCTTTCTTGCTCATTGTACAGAACGTACACCGGACTTCCAAATGTATGCAAATGAGAATAATCTGTCGGCTTCCCGGTCCACATCTCCATCGGAGTCTTCAGATCAATCGCCACTGAAGGAGAACGATTGATAATATAACAAGCGGTTTTGACTGCTTCCGCCCAAAATGATTTTTCTAGACCCGCAGTCCTCAACATAGCTCTTGTTCTATCCAACAAGGTCCTGTTCATCCGCTCTGCCACTCCATTCTGTTGAGGTGTGTAAGCCGTCGTGAATTGCCTTTTGATGCCCTCATGTTGACAATATGCATCAAACTCGTCACTGGTATATTCTCCTCCATTGTCAGTCCTCAGACACTTGATTTTCTTTTCTGAATCAAGTTCAACCCGCGCTTTGAAATCTTTGAAGATCTGGAAAACATCCGACTTCTTCTTGATTGGATACACCCAACATCTCCTAGAGAAATCATCAATGAACGAGACAAAGTATCTCGCTCCTCCTAGGGATACAACCGGTGCTTGCCAAACATCTGAATGGATCAGCTCCAATATGCTTTTGCTCCTGGCAGTAGAAGTGCCAAACTTTAATCTGTGTTGTTTACTGGTAACACAGTGCTCACAAAAGGGTAGTGACACTTTTGTGAGTCCCGGCAGCAGCTTCCGTTCTGAGAGAATTTTCAACCCTCGTTCTGACATATGCCCGAGCTTTCTATGCCATAACACTGTTAATTTTTCTCCTGAACCAATTGATGCAACAGCTAGTTCTGCCTCTTTGTGTGTTTCTCCCAAAAGTACATACAGATTTGCAGCAACCTTTTCCGCCTTCATAACCACAAGCGCGCCTTTCACAATTTTCATGATCCCGTTCTCGATCCGAGTTTTGCACCCGATGTCATCCAATTGCCCCAAGGACAAAAGATTTTTCGTCAGTCCTTTCACATGTCGTACCTCCTGTATGGTGCGAATGGTGCCATCAAACATTTTAATTTTGATAGTACCGACCCCAGCGATTTCCAAGGCATGATCATTTCCCATGAATACAGATCCTCCTGAGATTGGTTCATAATGATCAAACCATTCTCTCCGAGACGTCATGTGCCACGTCGCTCCTGAATCCATAATCCATGTGTCACAAAATTTGTGTCTGCCTTCTGCAACAGTTGCCGCTTCGTTGAATAATATTTCACCACCGCCTGAAGTACACTCGTACACTCTCTCTTGAAGTGCCCTTTACCGCCACATTTAAAGCAGTAAATATTTTTCTTCTTACTTCTCGACTTTGATCTACCTTGCCTTTGGCTCCCACTGGAGTCACGGTCCATGAATCTTCCTCTTATCATCGGTAACGCCTCTGCTTGCTTCGAGGATACCAACCTATCTTCCTTATTCTTGCGCCGGCTTTCTTCTCCGAGAACCGCAGTTAAGACATCGTCGAATCTTAGAAAGCCCATAAGAATATTGTTGGTAATGTTGATGATAAGTTGATCATATGAATCTGGTAGACTTTGAAGTAGAAGCTCCGCACGTTCATTTTCCCCTATTTTATGCCCCATGGAAGTGAGTTGGGCAAATAGAGTATTTAGTGTATTGATATGGTCGGTCATCGATGAGGATTCCGCCATCCGAAGAGTATAAAGCCTTCTCTTTAGGAAAATCATATTGTGTAGCGACTTGACCTCGTACATCTTTGTTAGAGTAACCCAGATAACTTTAGCTGTTTTTATCTCAGAGATACTTGACAAAATTTCGTCTGCTATAGCCAAGTGTAAATTGGCAACAGCGTTGTCATTCATCTCATTCCACTTTCCATCATCCGCAATCTCCACCGGTCTGTCTCCAATAGCCGCCAAGCAATTCTCCTTTCTTAAAATTGCTTGTATCTTTATTTTCCACAGCATAAAATTGCTTCCGTTGAACAGTGCTATCTCGTACCTTCCCGCCATTATGTCTACGACAATTTTAGTAGACCGGACAAAATAATCCCGCCTTAAATAAAAAATCTCGAAAAATCTTTTCTGATGTGGAAGATCAGTCTAGGCTGCAACCACAGAGCATACTCAGAATTTTAAGAAATTTTAAACCAAGGCTCTGATACCACTTGTTGGTCCCACGTGCGGAATTTGAGATAATAAAACCCGAAAATAAAGAATAAACTGGACACCGAGATTTACGTGGAAAACCCCTAAAAATTATTAGGGTAAAAACCACGGGCAAGATGAAAAGAATTTCCACTATAATATTTTGTGGTGTACAACTCACTCACTGCGTTTCCAAAGAGAACACACACTCTATTAATACAGGAGAACAAAACACCTCACAAATATTATAGAACTAAGCACTCAAATGCTTATAAGATGAGAGAAAACTCGAAGAAGGGATAATTTCATAATGAAAGGGGGGAGCTCTATTTATAGAGCCTCCTGTCAGTATGAACACGCGTTAAAAACGCGTATTCAAACTTTCCTCGAAATTCAATCAAACTGGCAGCCCACGTTTTTATTCCAGCTGCTTTCTTTGATTTGGTCCCTCCTTCCCACTTGAGTTTCCTGCCGACAAACCTCAAGGAGCTCGCTTATAAGCAATATTCGCAAACATTGATCATATGGATATACGTTTTTCTTGTTGAAAATAATATATTTGAATATTGAAAAAGTAATAGTTGAATATTTGAATGTTGAAAATAAGAGTTGTAAAATTAGAAATTTGTGTGTGATGATGTAGGTAATGATGTATTTTATTTTTTGGATTATGTGTAATGAAACTCTATAAATAGATCTCTCATTTGTGAAGAAAATCACAATTGAGTAGAGAGAAAAATATTATAAAGTGTGTTGGTTGGTAAATTTTGAGAGTTTGAGATTTTTATTTTTTACCATAAATTTTTACTTTTTCACAACACGTTATCAGCACGAAGCTTTAAAAGTCCTACACACTTTTCCAAGCTCCAAACAGAAGAAAAAAAGTAACAAAAGTAATTATATTTATTTTACTGTTATTTATTTATTGTGTATTTATTTAATATACAATATAATGTTATTATTATAAATAATAAAAATAAATTTTTCATAAACTTGTTATAAATCTTGGGAGGATGTTAAGACGACATCCCACACTCCCGGTAAGGGATACGACAAGTATAAAAGCCTATAAGGTTTTTAAACAAAATAAATTATGACACTCATTATAATATTATGATATGGTATATATAATTATTTAAACATGTCTAATATTATATACATCATATTATTATCATAAAATTATACAAATACATATATTTATTTTTTTGTACACCAACGGTCATAAATGGTAAAAAACGGCTAGTTTTTGCCCTATAAATATGATCTCACAAACACATTCAATCACTACAACTTTCTCTTCTTCTCTAAAAATTATTCTTCATCAAATTTTTCGAAGAAAAAAGAAGATGGCTTTCTCAAAGTTATTTTTAATTATTTTGGTTATCATACTCACGAGTCTTGTATTTATCGGAGAATATCCTTCTCGTGCGTTTTCTTTATTTTTACAAATGCTTGTACTTGTTGTTTATCCGTTACTTTGTATTGCAATATTTATTAACTAATAAAATGCATCGTAATTCTTTTTAGTACCACCATGTCAAATTTAACAAAGCTCGAATTTGTTGCGCTCGACATCACGGGAAAGAATTATATGCCATGGACTCTCGATGTAGAAATGCATCTTGAGTCATTGGGTCTAAGCGAGACTATTAAAGAAAATGACATATGTACATCACAAGAAAAGGCAAGAGCCATGATATTTTTACGTCGACATCTCGACGAGGGATTAAAATGTGAATATCTGACTGAAAAAAATCTCATGACTTTGTGGAAAGGATTGAAAGAAAGATTTGAACATATAAGGGAAGTTATACTTCCGACCGCCCGTGATGAATGGAATATGTTAAGATTCCAAGATTTTAAGAAAGTCAGTGATTATAATTCAGCGATGTATCGAATAATCTCGCAGCTAAAATTTTGTGGACATGAGGTCACATAATCTGATATGCTTGAAAAAACATTTTCCACGTTTCATGCATCAAATATTACTCTACAACAACAATATAGAGTACGTGGATTTGCGAGATATTCTGAGCTCATCGCCAGTCTTCTTGTGGCGGAAAAAAACAACGAGCTATTAATGAGAAATCATCAGTCCTGACCCACTGGATTAACAGCATTTCCAGAAGTAAATGCTGTAAGTAAAAATGAATTTAAACCTCGGAACCAAAATCAAATTCAAAGACAAAATTTTGGTCGAGGTCGAGGTCGAGGTCGTGGACGTGGAATTGGCCGTGGTCGTGGTCGAGGTCGTGGTTTTGAAAATAATAGAGGTAGTTATTTTTATAACTCATCTCAAAAGAGCGTCCCAAACCATCCACAGAAAAGGCATCATGAGAATACAAGTATTAATGAGAATCACTCAAAAAGATATGAAAGTTCTTGTTACAGATGTGGTACTCCAGGACATTGGTCCAAAGTTTGTCGAGCCCCTGAGCATCTTTGTAAACTTTATAAAGAATCATTAAAGGGGAAAGAAAATGAGACCAACTTCACTGAACGTAGTGACCGTTTGAGTGATTCAACTCATTTTGATGCTGGTGATTTTATTAATGATTTCTCTGGAAATGATCAATATGTTGGTGGGATAGAAATGAACAATATTGATGCTGCAGATTTTCTCAACGATTTCTCTGAAAATGAACAATATAATGGTAGAATATAAATGTACAATAATTTATTTTTCATGTATTCATAGAATAATGTTTTATTGTATAATTATGATATGTGTTATATTTAATATATATTGCCAGTAATTTTATTTCATTGCATATTTTTTTGAAGTTCAAATATGGAAAATGCTATGAGCAAAGCTGAAGTTTGCATACCCGATAGTGGTACAACGCATACTATCCTCCGAGATAAAAGATATTTATTGGAACTAAAACCAACAAAAACAACGGTGAATACACTATCAGGTCCTGTAGACTTGATTAAAGGATGTGGTAAAGCACAATTTTTGTTACCTAATGGTACAAAATTTTTGATCAATGATGCTTTATATTCACCACAATCGAAAAGAATTTTGTTGAGTTTTAATGATACATATTCTCATGGGTATGATACTCAAACAATGAATGAAGGGAATGAGAAATATATGTGTCTTATCACATATAAATCAGGAAAGAAATATGTGATTGAAAAACTATCAATGCTCCCTACTGGATTGCATTATACACATATAAATCCAATTGAATCAAACATGGTGGTTGATAATTCTTCAATATTAACCAATTGACATGATCGATTGGGACATCTTGGTTCAACAATGATGCGAAGAATTATAGAAAATACACATGGTCATCCACTGAAAGACCAGAAGATCTTTCAGAATAATAAGTTTCAATGTAAAGCATGTTCTCTTGGAAAACTTATTATAAGACCATCACCAGTCAAAATCCAAACTGAATCACCAATGTTTCTTGAACGTATTCAGGGTGATATTTGTGGACCAATCCATCCACCATGTGGACCATTCAGATACTTTATGGTATTGATTGATGCCTCCAGCAGATGGTCACATGTATGTTTATTGTCAACTCGAAATGTTGCATTTGCAAGATTACTTGCTCAAATAATAAAATTGAGGAATCAGTTTCCCGATTATACAATCAAGAAAATTAGACTTGATAATGCTGGTGAATTTACTTCCCAGACTTTCAATGATTATTGTATGTCTATGGGAATCATTGTTGAGCATCCTGTTGCTCATGTACATACACAGAATGGATTGGCTGAATCATTGATTAAACGTCTACAAATGATTGCTAGACCAATGATTATGAAAACAAAGCTCCCTATTTCTATATGGGGACATGCAATTTTACATGCTGCTTCATTAATTCGCATCAAACCAAGTGCATATCATAAATACTCCCCATTACAGCTTGCATTTGGTAAAGAACCAGACATTTCTCATCTGAGAATTTTTGGATGTATGGTGTATGTGCCTATTGCACCACCACAACGAAAGAAAATGGGACCTCAAAGAAAGGTTGGAATTTTTATCGGTTATGATATCATCAATCATTCGATATCTTGAACCTCAGACATGCGACGTGTTCACAGCACGTTTTGCTGATTGTCATTTTAATGAGGAAATCTTCCCAATGTTAGGGGGAGAACAGAAACATACCGAAAAAGAAATTACATGGTATGTATCATCATTGTTACATCTGGATCCAAGAACAAAACAATGTGAAAAAGATGTACAACAAATTGTACACTTGCAAAGAATAGCAAATCAAATACCAGATGCATTTGCAGACATAAAAGGGATAACTAAATCATATATACATGCTGCAAATGCTCCTGCTCGAATTGAAATTCCAAAGAAACAAATGGAAGATACTCATGATGTCATTAAACGCCTGAAGCGTGGAAGGCCAGTCGGTTCCAAGGATAAAAATCCTCGAAAAAGAAAATTCATAGAGAAACACGATGATCACAAAATAAAGAATGATGTTTCTGAAGAAACACATGATGATCACAAAATAGAGAATGTTGTTCCTGAAGAAACACATGATGATGAAAATGTTCTGTCATAACCACAAACTGACGAGAATCATGAAATCTCTATCAATTACATTAATACTGGAAAAATATGGAACCGAAAAAATATAGATGAAATTAATGATATATTTTCTTATAATGTGGCAATCGACATCATAAATGATAACGAAGATCATGAACCAAAATCTTTTGGTGAATGTAAAAATCGGCAGGATTGGATAAAATGGAAAGATGCCATCCAGGTTGAATTAGATTCGCTAAATAAACGTAATGTTTTTGGACCTATAGTCCTTACACCTGAAGGTGTAAAACCTGTTGGATACAAATGGGTTTTTATTCGAAAGCGAAATGAGAAAAATGAAATAGTAAGATATAAAGCTCGACTTGTTGCACAAGGTATTTCTCAAAGGCCTGGAATTGATTATGAAGAAACGTATTCTCCTGTGATGGATGCAATTACGTTTCGGTATTTGATTAGCTTGGCGGTATCTGAAAATTTAGAAATGCGTCTTATGGATGTTGTTACAGCTTACTTATATGGATCACTTGATAGTAATATATATATGAAAATCCCTGAAGGATTTAAGATGCCTGAAGCACAAAGTTCAAAACCCAGGGAATGTTATTCTGTGAAATTACAAAGATCATTATATGGGTTAAAGCAAACAGGTCGAATGTGGTATAATCGACTAAGTGATCACTTGATGAAAAAGGGATATGTAAATAATTCAATATGCTCTTGTGTTTTCATTAAGAAAACAATATCCGGATGCGTAATTATTGCTGTATATGTTGATGATTTAAACATCATTGGAACGAATAAGGAAATTCAAGAAGTTGTGTCATACTTGAAGGAAGAATTTGAAATGAAGGATCTTGGAAAAACCAAGTATTGTCTGGGTTTACAAATTGAACAAAAAGAATGTGGAATGTTTGTTCACCAGACAAATTATACAGAAAAGATCCTTGAACGTTTTAATATGGATAAAGCAAATCCTTTAAGTACTCCAATGGTTGTTAGATCATTAAACATAGAAAATGATCCATTCCGTCCATGTGAAGATGATGAAGATATTCTTGGTCTAGAAGTACCATATCTAAGTGCCATCGGTGCCCTTATGTACCTTACAAATTGTACAAGGCCTGATATATCTTTTGCCGTGAATCTGTTGGCAAGATTTAGCACATATCCAACAAAGAGACACTGGAACGGAATTAAACATATATTCCGTTATCTACGAGGAACGACAGACTTGAGAATTTTGTATTCAAAAGATGCTAATCCAATTATAATTGGTTATGCTGATGCTGGATACTTATCTGATCCACACAAGGCACGTTCCCAAACTGGATATGTATTTACTCGTGGAGGCACTGCAATATCTTGGCGTTCACAGAAACAAATGCTCGTAACAACTTCATCAAATCATGCCGAGATTATTGCACTACATGAAGCAAGTCGTGAATGTGTGTGGTTAAAATCAATGACCCAACATATCCAAATTTCATGCGGATTATCATTCGATGAGAAGCCTGTGATACTATATGAAGATAATGCTGCATGTGTTGCTCAAATGAAAGAAGGATACATAAAAAGCGACAGAACTAAACATATTCCCCCTAAGTTCTTCGCATTCACCAAGGAGCTTGAGAAGAATAAATGTATTGATGTTCGTCACATTCAATCAAGTGAAAACTCATCAGATCTCTTCACAAAGGCACTTCCCACGTCAATATTCAGAAAGCACATATATAATATTGGGATGCGCAATCTACGAAATTTGTGAAGAATTGTTCATGTCAACATCGGGGGGAGTTTACGTGACTGCACTCTTTTTCCCTTACTATGGTTTTTTATCCCAATGGGTTTTTCCAAGTAAGGTTTTTAACGAGGCAGTACAAAACACGTAATAAAGACATCATCGTATGATGATCATCATCACAAGGGGGAGTGTTGAAAATAAATGATTTGAATATTGAAAAGTAATAGTTGAATATTTGAATGTTGAAAATAAGAGTTGTAAAGTTAGAAATTTGTGTGTGATGATGTAGGTAATGATGTATTTTATTTTTTGGATTATGTGTAATGAAACTCTATAAATAGATATCTCATTTGTGAAGAAAATCACAATTGAGTAGAGAGAAAAATATTATAAAGTGTGTTGGTTGGTAAATTTTGAGAGTTTGAGATTTTTACTTTTTACCATAAATTTTTACTTTTTCACAACATTCCTATAGTTTGTGCTTATAAAATCAATTTTTAAACGCATATTAGAATACACAGACGTGTCTTTACTTGGTTTCATGTATTTTCAAATACATTTGGAAAATAATACAATTATAAATGAATTTTTAATTACTAATAATCTTTATTATAAAATAATGCTTGGTTTATTTTCCCGAGCACCTCAGTTTTTCCGGGAATGACAGTATCACCTAAATAATTGGGGTGCCACCTATATGGTGAATAGGATACATGAGTAACTTAGTCTGTCCATGTAACTTGAAAATAGCAAGTTTTTTGAAACGATTTTATGAATTTATATTCGTGAGACATATCAAATCGATTTATATTTGCAATAGTTTCGACATTATAAAAATTAGGTTGGTTCGAAAATCCGTCTCATAAAATTGTGGGAGACATTTTCGTAGGAGTTTTCTTTTGCTCGAAAAATAGTTTTTCGAGTTAAAAATAATTAGGATAAGGTTAGATTTTGGACGACTCAATATTTTTATATTTTAAATAAAAGATATATTTTTGTGAGCGTATTACATCAAAATCTTAGTTCGTTTTTGTAAAGACGAAGAAAGAAGTCAGACAACTTTAAAATGAGTAACAATAATAATAAAGAAGGGTGCGGATTGTACAAGATCACATGCTATAGATCTATGAAATAGCACATATTTTTTTCTAACAGTGCAAACCATCGTGGACCCATAAATGGACTTTAGCAATGTTGGAGCAAATGCCACCGAAGTTTGAAACTTGAGTTAGTCTCATGTGAAGTAATACTTTTTCATGGATAACCCAAATAAAAGATCCGTCTCATAAATATGACCCGTGAGACCGTCTCACACAAGTTTTTGTCTTGAAACTTTATTGGATACAACCAAGGCAATACATACACTTAGTTTGAAACTTTATTGGATACAACCAATGCATACATATACTTCAACCACATAAGTAAATCGACGAACATAGTTGCTCAATCACTTGTGTCTTTTACTATTTTTTCCCTCTCTTTCTTTGTACCGGAGCCAGGGAACTTTCCTTATTGAAGATTTCAATCATTTTAATTAAGTTTATAAGGTTTTACTGCAAAAAAACAATATAACAAAACATCAGTATCGTTATTCTTTATTCTGTATATATGTAAAAAAACATTAATATCATTCTCTCGGGGCAAAATGGTCTTTCCAGTTTCTCAAGTGCTGTATCCTGTATGTGGGTGTGTGGGTCATCTCGTGTAGCCGTTGGGCATTTGTAACAGCCAAACAAAGAAAAAAAATCATTTTAAAAAAATTAAAAAAACGACCGTTAACTTGTCACTCTGCTTCACCAAAACACTCAAAGATCACAGCTTTTCTCCTCTGTTTGTACTTCTACAGCAGGAAAAGTCCTTTGTTTTCAGTTCTGAATTTTTTTATTATAGATATCAGAAATTGCGGCCATGGATATCTTGTTTACGGAAGAAGAGATGTGCATAGATCAAGGCCTGGGCTACCCAAGAGCCTATGCGAAACTCTGTCGGGATCGGAGTTTAGGGCCGTATAGCAATGGACCCCCTTTCACTTTTACTCCGTATACTTTGGTGCAGCAAGAGGTAGCTGATTGAATTATTTTTTGCTCTCTGTTGTTTACTTCGTACTGAAACCCAGGTTTTAATTGGAGAGAAAGATGCCTGTTTTTGAGTAAGAAAACAAGATTGTAACTTTTTTAGGTTGTGATTGGATGGAAGAATTTGAGTTGAGGGATACTACAATGTTGTTAAGGAAAAGCTTAAACTTGTGTATAATTCAAAAAATATCTTTATAAATGCAAAGGGTTAAGAATTATGATTTTGAAATATGTGAGGCCATATCCTTCAATCTGTTGATACTCGCACGATTTGATGTGTAATACTTTTACAAAATTCGAAAGCTTTAGAAGTTATTTTTGCATTGGTATGTGTCTATCTTCTTTGATGATTAGCCCTCTTAAGTTGGTAGATGCCATGATTTTTCTTTTGGTTTTGTGGAGCATACTTGATTAAATTCGACACCCAAAAATCCAGAATCATTCCAAATTACGGGTGATTTTGCTGCATGTTTTGTTGAGATTCATGGGGATTGCAGGAATTAAGAGTAAATGAATTGGAAGAGATGTTCCCAATCATAGACCAGGAAGCAAAACCAACAACCAAGCCAAAGATTTTTGTGTCTCTTCTGTGGAAGCAGCTCAATCATCTTGGGTAGAGAAATTTTCAATTTATTGAATACTATTTCACTTGAAAAAAAATCAAGAATGATATATATATTTCTGAATTCAAGAAAATCCCATCATTAATGTCCCATTAATAATTCCAGGAATGCTGGATTTGATCCAGAAATAATCCGAGTTGATCCGTTCGGAAATGTTTTGTATTATCATGCTGATCCCGCTTCCCCTCTGGCATGGGGGATTGATCATTGGTTTCCTTGCTCAAGTAATTTCTGTTTGCTCGAAGACTACGTTTGGATCTTATTTTAATTACACAATGAATTTTAAAATTGGGGATTTTAAAATCTAGGGATTTTAAACAACTTTTTGAAGGAATTTGAAAGAAACTTCTCGGCTTTTTCTAGCATCCAAACATTCATGATGGAATTTTAATTTCATGATGCTCAAATTTGTCCAACAAATGTGAACTGTGTATTTGAATGGATGAAGTTGAAGCTCGTGATAATAAATTTCATTGGCTTGTTGGGATAAATTTATTTTACAATGGATTTTCGAATATTAAGAGTTTATAAATGCAGATTTAGTTGGTTATATAAATATAATATTCTTGAGATAGTGAAATACATTTCAGACAATCAGTACACTGATGTAATATCGAATCATACAGGAGGAGGATTGACTGTTCCTAGCAACCTTAGAATATTGCAATGGCAAGTGCGCAAGGGAAAGGATAACAAGCTGGAATATCTCATTCCTTGGTGGGATTTTCAACTGGGCGTATCTATTAACCAGTTCTTGTCCATTTTTGCTTCATCCAAATCAGATTTCAGGTTTGTAAATGCGACTTTTGATAGAGTGTAGAAGGGGTTATGTCCAAGTGTACGAGCTCATATTTCATGTTTTCCAGGAATAGAGCATTTTCTTGGTTGTTTTCAGAAGGTGAAAGTGAAGAAATAAATGCCATTCAGACTGTTGAGTCTCACACTTTTCCACAACACTTTGCCCAAACGAAAGAAAAACTAGGCCTGGCTCCAGCAGCGGTCGTTCTCTCCCTAAGTGAGTCATTTGACAATGCATTGAAATGTCTAGATGCCAACAGAAGGCCAAGATCAAGTAGTCCCATAATAGGTATGTGCTATATGATCCGACAGATATACAGACAAATCAGATGCCACGCCACTTTTGTTTCGTTTCACATCGTTTTTCTCTTGTGGCAGCTATGAGGAAAGTACAACCATTCGTCCGTAAAGAAAATGAAGATCCATTAATGGTGAGCAACCCATATCAAGCCATTGTTACAGCAAGAAATTCTTTGAAACACAGAGAAGTAACTGCAAAAATGCAAGCAGAAATACAGAAGTTAGATGATGAAGTAAATGAGCTTCAGCAGAAGACTGAAGACGAGAAGGCTTCAATACATGACCTTGAATTGGTGCTGATGAAGAGAAAAAGGAGGGCCGAGAAATGCAGACGTGTAGCCGAGGCACAATCTTTCTATAGGGTGATGCTGGAGAAGATGATTCGAGATGCCATGCACCAGTAAGTTTGTTATAAACAAGGGTCGTAAATTACAACAGCTATGGTCATTGAAATTTGGCTTGATTACAAAAACTGCCGTCGATGTTTGATAATATTTACAACAGCATGTTGAGGATATTCTAACCTCACATTCACATCCTCAAAGGTTTACGTACTTTAAGGGGCATAAATGTAAGATTGGGTGTAAGTTCAAGGTGGTGTTGTACTTATTTAAACCGAGAGTTTCTGTGTAAATCAAATTTTGAAGGAGAGGCGTTGCAGTAGTTTACCTTAAAACCAAAATACATGAGTCTCAAGGTGACCGTCTGGATTTTGTCAATATTTATCTTTGTAGGAGTGTTGTTTACAAAGAACAAGTGAGGTTAAATCAAGCAGCAAGCAGTGCTCTTTTGGCTAGACTCGGAGCACAGAAAGCAATTTGTGATTCTGCTGAGAGAGAACTTCACAGGAAGTATGAACAAAGAGATGAGCTAGAGAAACAGATACAGCCCGAACGGGAGCAGACACCCAAAAGGTCAAGAATGTGTGAAGAGGATGATAACAAGATTGTACGGTTGTTGACAGGAAATGAGCCAAACCTGCAGCAAAAAGAGACCCGAATGAATAATACTATCTTGAGAAAAGAGGTCGAACAGGCGGCTCTCTGTTCGCCAGAGGTTATATCAGCTGCCACTTTACGAAAGGAATTAAGGAAGTTCCTGGAAGAGGAGCAAAGAGCTTCTACAGCGAGTTTACTGCTCAGCGAAGAACGACAAAAAGAAGAACTTGAAGGAACAGATGAAATCGTTACCAATATTAAAATATTGAAGCCTTATAGAGATAACAACGAAGAGAATGTCAGCAAAACTGAAGAAGGGAACAGCGAAAAGTTCGAGATGCTAGATAGTTGGACAAAGTTGCACAATATTCAGTTTCCCGATTATCATGAACCAAAGGAAGATGAAGATGAAGAGGCGAGAAAACTACGTGGAAAGGGGAATATAGATAAATGGATGCAGTTTCTGCTGGAGAAGAACACAACAGAAGGTGATGCTGATGATTCTCCACATATTGCCGAATCCATATCCGCAAGAACCAATGCATTAGTCATCGATCCGCAATTAGTCTCAGAGAAGAGGGAGGCTGAGATTTCAAAAGAGGTCAGTAAAATGGAAGAAGTTAGGAGCTCAGTGTCATCAAGTAAAAGTAAAGAAGACATGGAAAAGAACAACATGTTTGACAGGAACATAGGTGACAACAGTCTCTTTAAGATTCCTCCTTACCGTATAGACGAAGAGAGAAATAAAGCAAAAGAATCGGTTTCCACTGGTAAAGGAGAGGTAGAAAGTGATGGTGGTGAAGAGAATAAGAGAAAGGGAAAGAATTGCAAGGAAAGCAAGCTTTCGAGATCAGACAGTAAGAGGGCGTTTCGAAGAATCCCGTCTTCTCCATCTTTGATCTTGGAAGGCATGAAGAAGAGAGTGGATTGCATTGGAAAGAAACCTTCGGTGCTTGATGACAATGACTCTGAATACTATGCTTCTGCCAGGAACAGCTTCATTAAATCGTCTATCAAGACAATCAAGAAAGCAGTGAAGTTTTAGCTCTTTTGTGTAGAAGTGTCATTGTCTTTCTAAAACATCTCATTCTAGGATTATTGTGTTATTGTTTATATATGTGTAAAAACATGTTTGTCCGCAGCCGCAGCTGCAGCTGCACTCTAGAAAGGGTTTAATTGATCGCTGTCATGTACTTTATTTGTTCTAAGTTCGAATGAGCAACCGTACCAAAAAATGAAATAAATTCCAGGAAAAAAACGAATAAGCAGGAATATTATGATATAAAAACAAAATGAAGAAAATAAATAGGCAATAATATTTTGTGGACTTCCGAATATAGTGTAATCGTTCTACTCCTCCTCTTCTTATTTGGAAGGAATCTACTACAAGTTATTTTCAAAGCGTGCATTCCTGACACTAAAAATACCAAATGGTAAATATAATATGTTTTTTTTTTTTTTTAATTTTCAATCTAATCTCTTGTCATGATCGAAAATCTTATTTGGATTGAACTTATGTTTGCTTAAAGATAATTTTTATACGATGAAACTCGGTCGTTAATATTCGGTTGAAATTGAATAATAACATAGTATATTTCTGCATGTTAAAAATGTTGTTTGTGAGAATCATACAACAAAAAAGATCGCAAGAAATATATGTTATGTTTGGTTTCTTTTCAAAATCTATGTTTTTGTTTTCCAAAAATACATAGATTTTCATGTTTTTTTTTTCTCAAAACCATTATATTTCACATTTTCCTGAAAAATCATTTTATCATGTTACATTATAAAGCATTAAACTTTATTTTTGAAGATTTAAATAACACATAAAACATGTGAAAATTGAATAACGCAACATATTCTTACATCGTGTGACATCTAAAAGAACTTCTCAACCAGAAGGTAAAACTAAACATAGATCACATTCCAACACAATTTCTTGAATACATTAGAAAACATATTTTTGCAAACCCTGGAAACAGAATTCCCAATGCTTTCAAAATTTCTGCTGTGACCCCGAAACACTAGCTAGAGTCGATAAACATTGCAGCTGCCTTTTGCCATGAGAACCACATATAGTTCATAATCAACCATTTTATTCCTCTGGAAAAAAATCGGTATCCTTTGGGGGACCTTTGCGCAGCTTGTTTTGGAGTTCAACCTGCTTCGGAACAACAAGTTCAATTCCATATCCTGAATCTGAAAAGTATCTCTCAAGCACCTTCTGCAACCAAAGAAAGGAAATGGATCGATCATGTGCTGAAAGGGCGGCTATGACAATTGTATCATCCAACGTGAAACAAGAAAATGCCAATCTCACTCAAGGCATTTGATATAGAGGTGTAAAAGAGCTGTGTCTTAGGGGTGTTAGTTGTGAGTGGCTCAACAAAGTTGATACCGGTTTGAACTTGTTTTCATCAAGATTGCAAATTGAGCTCAAGTAAATCTCCACCGACGTTCACGTGCTCATTGAGCTCGATTCACATTGATCTATTTGTTTTACTTTTCAATATTGTTTAAATTACTACTGTATACGGAAAATTTTATAATTATTGTTTCAACAACTCATTACATTAAATACTTAAAAGGGAAAGGTAATCATTTCCACATTTCAAACAATTGGAATTTTTCAAGCTTCAACTTGAATAACTCAAAAGCTCACGTGAGAATCAGATTCAAGTATAGTAATTGACAAATTGGGCGAGGTTGAGTAACGCCATAACTAATTGCTTTAACCTCAAGTATAAAACTATTCAAACTTTAGTCCACGTGAGTGAAATTAGTTTGATCCAATTTTATTCAAGATAATCTATGCTTTTTATTATGCGATGACACCTCTGAGAAACTAACTTTAGGACACTAATTGTCTAAATCAATTTCATTCCTATTCCCTTCTCATCATGACACAAAATGATGAGGTGATGATCTTATCCTCTCCTAAACCATTATCCACATGATATTAAATGAAGCTTCATACCTTGTATTTGTTAAATTTGATATTCCGCCAAATAAAAAAATAGTTTTTAATATATAAAACACTTTCCACACACGAATTTCTTATGCCATATTTACTAGTTTTAGTTAGTTTAAAGGAAAAAAACTAGACAAATAATGGTGTGTTGTAAATGAAATATATATGAAGTAATCAAGGACAAATACAGATGAAATAATATGAAAAGAGAATGATTTTGTTTACTGCTCACCACAGCAGCATAGGCATCAATGTTCCCCTGACGAGCAGATTTACTGAGACCCCTGATATTTTGAGACAAACTATAAGATATGCTGTCGTCTAGATTTAAAATGGAATAAAGAATTTATACCATTAATTTCCACGGTGACCAAAAAACTCAAAAAATAATGGAATCTATTATATATATAAATATGTGATTTTATATGTGAATTTCCCATTTACCCCTTATTAATTACTTGTGTTACATTAATTTCTTATTTAAATTTGTCTTTTTTTCTCTCTCCTTATTAATTACCCCTTTATTAATTACTTGTGTTACATTAATTTTTTATTTAAATTTGTCTTTTTTATCTCCTTATTAATTACTTGTTTTACAATATGCTTTCCCACTTATTTATCTTATTAAGTGAGTGTCTTTTTTTCCTCCTTATTCATATTTTAAATATGCGTGATTATTAATATTTAATTTTTTATGTCTACACACATTATAATATTTTATTTTTATCCGATGATATCTTTTCATTATTAATTGAGTGTCTTTTTTTCCTCCTTATTCATATTTTAAATATGTGTGATTATTAATATTTAATTTTTTTTATATCTACACACATTATAATGTTTTATTTTTATCCAATGATATATTTTCATTATGTGAATTAGTATTTGAGGTTTTTTGTGCCTACCCACATTATAATATATTATTTTTAATCCAATGATTTAGATTTTTAATGCACATTAATTTCTTATTTAAATTTGTCTTTTTTTTCTCTCCTTATTAATAACTTGTTTTACAATGTGCATTCTCACTTATCTCCTTATTAATTGAGTGTATGTTTTTCCTCCTTATTCATATTTTAAACATATGTGATTGTTAATATTTAATTTTTTTATGTCTACACACATTATAATATGTTATTTTTATTCTATGATATCTTTTCATTATGTGAATAGGTATGTAGTTTTTTTTGTGCCTACCCACATTCTAATATGTTATTTTTAATACAATTATTTAGATTTTTTATTTATCTTTTCATTATGTAAATTAAATTAATTAAAGTTTAAAAATAACTCATTATCGTTTGTGACGTGGACTATAACTTATGCGTTTAAAAAAATATTTTTAGCAAAGGTTTATATTAAAAAATATTTTAACAAAATATGGTCAAAAAATTTATTATGATATAATTTTTTTATAAAAATATTTTTAAATTTTTAAATCTATTTACTTGTGACAATTCGTTATAATTTATGTGTTTAATTAAATTTTTTTGCAACCGAAATTTTTTTACGGGGTATATTTATAAATTATTTAAAGAAAACATGTAAAAGATCATTGTGATTTGAGTCGTCGATTTGGGTTGAAATTTTGTCGACTCATTTAAAGGTGAGCCTAAATGAGCTCGCACGAGTTTATATTAAATATCTATATATCTAATATTATCGATTTTGAATCATGAATTATTGATATAAAATGGAAAATATCATTTTGATTTTAAAATTGTGATATTACTGTGTTGTCTAAAAATTGTGGGTTGTCGAGACATTTTGGCAGTCACTCAAGAGTGTCAAAGTTGACATTTGAGTTTTATTTTTGGATTCCTGACAATATATTCGTCAACATATTATTTTTAAGTTCGTTTTATCAGTATCGTGAGGAGTAAATTTGTTTATTACAATAAATAAATATTATCATCTCTTTAAATTAATATTCACTTTCATGTATGTGTCTTGGTAAAATGAGGAACAATAAATTCAAGAAAATGAATACACAAAAGTCTGGGGCGAAACCAACATTATATGGTAGCGGGAATTAATATATAATTTTTTGTGAATTTATCGATGTTAAGACGATGTATAACAAATCTTATATCATAATATATAAAATTTCAAACTTATAAATGAAATAAATCGAACATATATGAAATATATAAAATTTCATTACATATACGATCAAGTAATTATTTATAATTGTATTTTATTATACAAGAGTTCTTGTCAAACTCAGTGATTGTGGATCTAACATCTATTAAATCAGCAAATTAAAGAGCGAGTCAATTAAACTAATCGAGTAACCATATATTCTTGAATTTCTTAATTAATTTTTTATCTTGATAATTTGTTTCATTTAATATTTTAAGATACCGTCACTATAACTAAAGACATATTTTTTTAAAATGTTCATGAAGACTCAATCACTAACTCATATGGAAAAACATTTATCTATATATTGTATTGAAAATATTCTAATTAATTCAGCGCATGTGCTGAAAATTTTATAATTAATTAAGAAAAATTCATTTACAATAATCATATTTAATCTTTTTAGACTAACATCATTTATTTCATAAGATATTCATCGCAATTATTTATTTATATGTTAATCTTTAAATCTGAATTATGATGTCTATTGTTTTTCTAAAAGTTCTTAAATAATGATTTAATACATTTATTCAACACTTCAATATTAACATTATAAAATATATTAAGTTTATATTGTATGTGTGCAACATTTCTGATCATGATTATAAAAATTCAAAAAAAATATCTAAAAATGAATTAGGTAGAATATAAAAAATTACACAATTAATCAAAAGAGAGAAAATAAAAACTAAATAATTGTCTATTACATAATAAACTACTAATACCGACTTCTAAAGATTGAAGTCGATGAGAGTGGAAGCACTATGTACTTAAAAATAAAAAGTTAATGCTTGAATGAGTCATACTGCAAAGTTAGTGAAGTAAAAACGAAGGACAAAATGAGTTAATAAAAATATTATAACAGGCTAACTTGAATGAATCTCGTATATATAAGTATCTCACTTGGTCCCACCTTATGTTTTGTCACTGTACAAAGCGAAAGTTCATCAGTATTCTACATTTTCTTATTTTTCTCTTGATTTCAAATTTAATTTCATCATCTATTGATCTTTAGAGATATATTAGAATTTTTTCTAAACATCTAATCTTAAATTTGATCAATTAAAAAAATAATTATTATACTTTGTATATAATAATAAATAGATTAATATATTTGAAGATAGAAAAAGTAACGAATTGAGAAGAATAAAAAATGATGTTAGAATTAATACTATAATTATCTAATTTCGATATTAAATTTAACATCCTACATTCGAAAATATGTTTATTGAGGTAAAGACTATGATGATAAACTAAAAACAATATTTTATTTATCATTGTAATGTAATCATAATATGATCATTATTCGGAATCAGAAACTGATGTACTTTGACTTTTTAATTAAATTGTATAAACAATTCTTTCATTATTTTTAGTGGATATACATGTTAAATTTATTAAAATTAAATAGTAGAATTTAATGATGAATATGAATGTATTAATTCAACTTTCAATTTGGGTTTTGGGATTTTTTGAACATGCTATATATATATATATATATATATATTTTTCTGATTTTTCGTTTATTTTAAATATAAATTTTCAAATAGATGAAAAATTATTTTTGTTCTCTATTACTTATGTAGAATATCAAGTATATATTCTACTCAAATGTCTTATAAATTCATATGATTTAGTAAAAGGTTATTTGCATAAACCTATTTGTTGGATACAATAATTGATCATGTTGAGTAGAGTAATTGAAATTTTGCGCTTGAGTTGTTGCACTATTTAAATGATTTGATTTGCACTGTTACCATAATCTATAGGTTTTGATAAAACAGTAAACGCTTGAGCCAACAATTGGTATCAGAGCCAAGATCGCGACTTTGATTTTCATTGATTGCAATTGATGCAATTATTAGGAGATAGATTGTTGGGTACAATAATTGTCCACGATGGATAGGCACTTGAGCTGTTATACGATTTAAAGATTTGACTTGCATCGTTAGTATCAGTTATAGCTTTTGGTAAAACGACAAATGCTCGATCCTACATTATTCAATTGTAAAGCTAGCAGAAGCATGTTGCATCAATTTTTTGTTTTGAATTGGTCCCTTACATGTTACTCGATTTTTAAATTTAAAAGCATTCTACAGTTTTCAAATATTATTATATATTGAATTATAATAAATCCATTTCAAATTGGATAAATATAGAATAAAAATCATGTAAATATTATTAACAAAAACATTTATATGAAATACTGGCTTGGTCGATAATCAAAATAAGAAATAAACAAATTTTGATCTTTGAGTGAGAAATAAGATGTTTAAAGAAAGTTATAATTGACACAATGAAATAGTGCACTTACATGCATTTGTCACTGTATTTTGCAACTAAAATGTCAAAAATGTTTCCACATATTATTTTTATATCATATTTAAAATAATTATGAATCCTGATTTTTATTATTTTGAGTTGACCTTTGTTACGAAAAATCATTGTGAATAAATTGTTGAAAATTCTTATATATATGTATATCACATATTAATATATCAACCTAAGTTCAGGTATTAAAAAACTACAAAATGAACTTATTCATCTTCAATATACACAAATTATATTGTAAATATATATGACAATTAAGACAATGAAGTAGAATATATATATATGTTCACATATAACAAAATATATAGACAAGAAAAACAATAAAAAATATTTTCTAGATATAAATATTTTTTAATAACTTTTTACATTGAGTTAGAGAAGATAAAAGAGAAAAAATATTAACTCTTTTGGGTTACACAAAAAATAGAAATGGAAGAAGTGTTTGTCATACAATGAATTAATTTTTCAAATTAAATGTATACTATAAAGTTATATTTACTACTCAAACCTTATAAATGCAATGAATTTTTCTCAAGATAAGGGTACACAAATGATCCCGTGAAGATATTTAAACAATTAAAAAAATTAAATATATTATTTTTCTGGATGTAATACCAATATGACATTAGTAATTTAATTGTGCTAATTATACTTATGAGTTAATATGAAATATTAAAATAAGTATGATAAGAGTCAGTAAAAAGATGATTTATTGTAAAAAATATCATTATTATAAATTACAAACAAATGACAACATTTAATCAATATTTTTTTAAATCGGTCCATCAGTACTTTTTATTTGATGATAAATTATTATAATAATATGTAGTTTATAAGTTATCAAGTATAATTGGGTGTATTCAATTCAGTGTTTTGATGACTTTTAATGACTTTTTTAAATAATAGACTTTTATGGATTTGATAAATTTTTATTGACTTTTATAGAATCTCACAGATTTATAAATAGATTTATGTAGACTTTTTTGCAAGATTTTTATAGACTTTTGTGGATTTTTTTTTTATAAAATTTTATAAATTTTGTACTTAACTATAACATGTAATTTTTTTATTGATTTCTTTGAACCAATAATTAATTGACATATATATTATATTCAGTTTGAAATTATTTTCAATATTTATATTAATAAATAAATTTACTTATTTAAAAGTTAAATCGTTTAATCTTTACATGTGTATATATGTGGGTTTATATGCATGTTTGTAAATTTTTTAAAATACATCAATTAATTAACATGTAACATTCTTTTTAAATTGATAAAATACATGTGAAAATAATATTATTTATTATTGTGTGAATATAATTTTGTATAAAAATATTATAGCTTACATATTAATTGAAAATACTAAAATGAATTTAAAAAATCATGGTTCTTACCAGACTATTTAATTATTAAGTATTAAGCAACATTTTTTTGATCATCTTTTATTATTATTGAATATTACATTAATTTGTATAAATCATAAATTAAAACTCACAAAATCAATTTTATAATTCAAAATTTCCCGTGAACAATCAGCCAAAAAATGAAAATTTTAAAAAGGAAATATGAAAATATATATAGAGATACACTTCGGAAATTTGAGAGAATGATAGAAATAGATGAGAGAAGAGAAGATAGGAAGAGATGTGATGTGAAGCGACGGAGAAAAATAATTAGCTTGTGTATGAGTTAGAAGTTTTAAAAATCCATTCAAATCTTTGGGGTGAACCAAATACAATATTTTACAATTTTTAGTTGTACCTTAGCCTTTAAAACGTATGTCAATGAATTCCACGGAGTTATTAAAAGTCCATGGAAAATTTGAATACCTATAGACTTTTATAGAGTTTATAAAAGTCAATGTTGAATACCACTTGACTTTTTAAAACTCCATGAAAGTCTATTTTGAATACCACTAGATTTCTATAGAGTATGCAAAAGTCTTGATTGAATACCTCTAGATTTTTACAATCTACAAAAGTCATTAAAAGTCAATAAATTTCCCAAGTTGAACACACCCCCCGTGTCCAATAAATTAAAGGTAACTAGGAAATTAAAAGTATCTGGTAGAAATTATTGATAATTTACATGAAAGAGAATAATAATCAAATAACATTGTAAATAAAAAAATTGCAGATCATTGATTGTCAAAAAAGATTTGTAATAATTGAATATTTTAATAAAATATATGCATTATTGAGAGAATATGACAACTAACAAAAAAAAACAATATGATAAAAAATATATAAAAAAATTTTAGTAGTCTAATATTTTTTAAAATTAAGAAAAATGTTTTTTTCCTAATTATCAAAATAATTATATGTATATTATAACAAACTACGACAAAGAGCTGTTGAGTTGTCAAAATCAACCAAGAAGCATATTGGAAGTGTGTCAAGTGGATAAGATACTTTCTCTGATTTATATACCGTCTATGGTCATGATTTTTTTATTTTTTATGGCTTAGTTTGTTTCAGTTGATAAATGTTAATAACCATGTTTTAATTCATTTAAATATTATTAAAATTTCGTACATATATTTTCAGTAGTTTAGTTTTTTACGTGCAACGCACGTGCATTTTTCTAGTTATTATAAATATGCAACATAAATTCAATTTGTGGGAGTGAATTGCCCTTCTTTACCAATCACACTCCGTAATTGGAAATGTTAGTTGCTCTTCATCTTTAACCTTCTTCCACTCCACCTCAATGGGGTGCATGAAGGCTAAATCCAGAGTGCATTGAGCATCTCTTTGCTTACTAATAAACTTGCAAATAGGAATAGTTAACTAATTTAGTAGATTCAACTTCAAGTTCTCATAACAAAGGATATTGCAAAATCTAGCACAAATTCTCGAAAAAGAAATAAAATGCATTTATTCTAAGAGAAAATACTATTTTACTTGAGAAAAGTTTTCTTATGAAAATCTTCTTGGAGCCAACCACACACCACACAAGCCTTTTTTAAGACTAAGCAGACAATTTTAAAAGTTATCGGTGAGATTCTCTCAAGCCGATCTCTTGCAAAATAACTTCCCTACCAAAGGAAAAACATATTCAACCTATCTTGGCAAAAACAATATGACAAGTAACAAGACGAAGAGGTAATTACTGGGCAATCATATGGTCAACAGCCTCGGTTGATGTTCCATGCTCATCCTGAAGGTATACTCTCCATCCCCTGGTACAAAATCGAGGCTTATGGTCGATATAACAATGTTCTAAATAGCATGAAATGAGATTACTAAGAACAGCAATCATTTAGTCAGAGATACAAAAGCAAAGCAGGGTGCAGTAAAGTTAACATGATAAAAGCGTGTAAGTAATAACTTTAAATTCATTTTTAATCCCAAAATATTGCCCATGTTAACTATACAGAGTTAAATACACCTCAAGAAATTGCAGAACTAGCACATCAAAGCATGCCTATCCATCATTCACGGCATTCAATCAACATATACTTCAAAAACTCTGCAATTTGACAATTTTGAGCTAAAATCTAATCATACATGTCAAGTCAGAAGAGGGACCTAATTGGGTGAGTGGGCTTGGCTCCTTGAATATATAAAACATTAAATTTCATGTGAAACTTCTCAAAAACTATAAGTTTGTCCCAGTTCATAACACTATACTACAACCCCAGTTGAATCTCTATGTTGCGGCACTGTCTCACCACCTTCGAAAACTGTCATCTGATAAATACCACGCGAAAACGAAAGAAGAAGGCAATATACCTTTCTGCTGCTCGAACTGCAAGTCTACCCGCAACACTTCGAACCTTATTCGATTGCTCTGTCTCCTTACCATCACTAGACTTAGGAATCCCCACTATAAACTCATCAACTTCCTAAACAATGCGCATAAAAGAAACATTTTTACACAGACACGAATCGCATGGACACTAAATTCTCGATAACATTACGCAGTACTAACAAATGCAAAACAAAGGAAAAACATTAAAAATCCCGGACAAAAAATGTAGAAGCAAAATCATGTAAACCCTGACCTGGATTTCAGCAATATCAAGAAGCCGGAGTTCAAGCTTTTGCCCTCTCAATTCCAAAACCTGAAACAAAATGGAACGAGCCCATCTCGAAAACACACTCATATACATTCGAAAACAGCAAGAATGTGAGAATACCGTCAACGGGCGAATCGAGAAGCCTTTGCTAAGTGCCAGTCCGGTTCGGGAAAATCCCATGTCTACTCCGAGGCTGAAACCTCCCCGCCACGAAGGATTACGCCTTCGGAGGACGGCATTTGGAGGAATTTGCTCTTCCCATGGCACTGAAACCGAGGCCCGTGATTGGGGTCTTCGAGAAATGGAAATTGAATTGACGTTTGCCAAGTGAAGAAGGTTGCTTTGTAGTGCCATCCGTTTGTTCGTTTCATTTTTTGAAGAAAAAAAGTCCTCCGTCACGGGTTTGGGATTAGAAACTAAAATCGTGTTGGCTATTGTTACCTGAATAAGTTGTCATTCGCTAGCAACGTTTTCTAATCTTAAAAACATACGCGTGTGTGTGTTGTGTATAGCGACGTTACCTGAATAAGTTGTCATTCACTAGAACGTTTTCTAATCTTAAAAACATACGTGTGTGTGTCTATATATATCTTAGATTATTAACGGTTATGTGATAATTGAACAATTGATGAGAATACTTAAAGTAAATATTACTAAAGATGTTTAAGGATTTCTTTACTTCGTATTTAAGAGCTTTGGTGATATATTTATTAGTCATGCCACTTTATTTTTTGAAGATATGAAAATATAGAATTTTATTGAATTTGTAGAACCACATATAACAACAGTGTAACAAGAGGCTAAAAAAAAAACTAAAAGATATAAATAGAATTATCTTAAATCTCATGGTAAGGAAAAAACAAATTTTAGTATGCTATATGTAAAATGGATTTACAGAAGGGGTAAATGTAGTACAAAGCAAAAAAAAATCATAAAATAAGAAATGAAAACAACTTTTATATATGTAGATTAGATATAGTATAAACTAAAATTCTTAATAGGTAGATACAAACAATTTATAACTAAACATTTTATACAGCACAAAGAAAACATTTGCTTATTTATTTAGTGGACAATTGGTTGATGTCGATGCATGCATATCTTTGATATCTAATTCTTTCTCAATATCAGTTGCATATTCTAGAAAAAGAAAAGGCTTTGCTTCCATTGTAAGCACTCGCCGGAAGATGATCGTCCATAGTGGGTTGGAGTAAAATCTTTTCATCATAACTTCAACTTCTTTTTGAAATAGATAGTTGTAGTAACATTGTCCACAGTCGATAAAAGTACAGTATGCATTGTTTTCCATCAGATTTGATGATGAACAAAAGATATAACTAATAAAGAGAGTGAAAGTATGGTAAAATAATTAACTAACTTTGAAGCAATAAATAAGGTAAGTAGATATCTATATATGACAAAAGAGGTGGTTTTTTTAGATGAGTCATTAACAACAATTGATACGTGTTGGATTAAAAGCTACTATTTTTTTAAAAAAAAGGCTAGTCATCACATGGTTTATTTTTTACATTTGTAACATTGAAGCAAGCTTATTCATCATTTTTCTGTGTTGTGTGTCAAAAAAATGAACACTGTTACAAACAATAAAACAGTTTTCAAATTGGAAGGAATTCAAATTTTTTTGTCGAGCAAGAGTTTGTACTGTATATCGTAACACAGAACTAAACATATAAAATGCATTTGGTTGATAAAAAAAGTGAGCTAAGATATAGCTATTTTTTTTTTAAGATTTGAAAATTTTAAAATTTTGAGTAGGAAAAAACAAAGTTTAATGAAAGAAATAAATATAGTATATGAAGTTGTACCTGAAAAAAGACAGTAGAGAAATTGATTTCAACATTTATATGAATAACTTTAAAGCATATTTCAATTAATTTATGTGGGTAGTTTTAACTATATGGTTCAGGATGATGTTCATTATTGTTCTAATTTTATAAGTTCTCATATTATTTAGTAGAATTTTTAACATATTCGTACAACCATAAGAAAAATTGAGGTAGCAAAGGTTGTGTTGACGAAACAAAGGGAAAGGAAGAGAGAAAGAGCAGCAATTGACGGCAGGTGGCCGGGAACAACACCGTCTGAAGGTGAACGAAACGAAGCGAAAGGAAAACAGAAAGAGCAGCAAAAGACGGCGAGCGAAGTTGAGCGTGACGAAGTGGGGGAAAGAAAGACAGATCGCTGGGCAGAAAACATAGCGGACAAAAGGTGCAGGGGTCGAAGCGAAAGATGCAAGAGTCGAAGTGAAGGGAACGAGAATGATGAGAAGGACAAACAAGCGAAAGAATTCAATTGTACAAACCGAACACTCAAGTTATAGACATGTGATATCCATGTGGAGATGGTTGTCGGTGCATATGTAGAGAGGTGCATGTGACCCATGTATCATGGGAGCAACTGGCAACTTGCCACAAACTAGCCAAAAACACATTATTCCCTCTTTTAGATACATAGATATATAATCACTATTTTTAATTTAATTTTTTATTATTATGAGGATTTTCAATTATATTTTTACCCAATTTTTTTTGGGATAATTACATCTACATTTACACAATAAAAAAAATTACGGTTAGAATGTTACATTTATCCCTTGAGGCAAGAAGGGAACTACATATTGGCCTAGGTGACTCACTTTTTTTTAGCATCAGATAGAAATCTAATGAGTTGAAGTATTTCGATGATACCCGGTTTTAACCTGAATCGACTCGAAACTTAACCGAAATTTTCCCAACTTTTTACCATACCTATTAAACACTTAAAGGATCCTAAAGTTTTAATACCAGGCCCAAAATCTCTTGGCTGACCTTCCAAAAAAACCACAATTTCGGCCCTTCCTATTTTGTACCCAAACTCACTCACCTTACCAAAATCACGCCCCTAGCCTACCACCAGCTGTTCCGGCCCCGAACAAAGACCTCTAGGACCTAGACCAGATCTTAAGGAACCTACCAGAACCAAGCAACTAGTCCCATGCACGCTGCTATCTTCTAAGAACCGAGATTCATCAAAAGCTACTACCGCGGCTAATCCTTCTCCACTTGGCTCGAGCGATCTTTTCATCAACTCCAGCATGGTTTGAGCAATTCCAGACCCCAACTCAGACCCACCAGAGTCTGGTCCAGGGCTATAGAAGGCCCTTGCACAGCCAGAACAACGGAAACACGATCTCGCCCCCACAAACTCACCGATCTCGACCAAGCTTCCAACTCCAGCACCTAAACCCCATCAAACACAACCGGCACAGCCCCCTTGCATCAACAATACAACAGCCCCTTGCACAAACGCAGAAAAACGTGAGTAGAAGGCAAAGAAACGTGATAACATGCAAGTAACCCGAACAAATCTCATGTATCATGTTGAATCGGAATATTTCATGCATAATGCATACACGAAAAACATATAATACGTGAATGATGCAGAAAAGATGTTACAAAACGTTCCTTTGATGTTTGTTGAACACAAACGAGACGAGGGAAACACCGGGAGGATTTTTCTCTTGAAGAAAACCCTTTGGCCGAAGCCTAGCAGCTGAGGGATGCTGAAAACGAGAGAAAAAGATGGTGGTGGAGGGGAGTGTCGGCTGATGTGAGGGAGGTAGGGTTAGGGTTTGATTAGTGGGGTAATCAAATAGAAACAATTTAACTAATGGGCTCTAATTTTAAATGAAAAAGGATTATAAGGGTTTTAAACCAAATAAAAGCTTAAAATTAGGCTCATTAAGTCCAAAACTAACCGTGAAAAATATTTCGTGTTGGAAAGTTTTTGAAAATATTAGCTGAACCCTCAAAAAGTCCCCCGATTCGATAAAATTTGCGTACCGTTAAAAATTATGCTATGGCGGGTAAATCCAACAAAGCCAAATTCTTGAAAAATACCTTTAAAATATCTTATAATAATTAATAAAAATTAATCATGTAATAAAATAGTTTCCTGAAAATTCTCCGGTCTCCGATTCTCGTTCAAGCACGAAATGCATCTAGAACCCTAATGCATGAGCTTTTAAAAATTCATTAAATAAATTCTACCATGCATAAATTATGAATAAAAATAATTAAACACATAATTTAAAATAAAACCCTAAGTTGCATGCATTCAAGTTACGTGAATTAAATTCATGGACCTTATACGTAAGGCCAAGGCTCAGTTGACGGGTGAGAGTGTCGTTGATGTCTCCGCTACCCAGTACTATTGTAAGGCCCGAGATTTTATTACTGTAATATGAGATTAATCTGAAATGATTTGACGATGATTATTATAATCTAGTTGGTGATAATCGAGATGATTATAAACAGAACGGATCGGATTGGGAGAACCGAAAGAAGAGTTGACATGAGATGTAAGGAGAAGTCCCCGCGCACAGGCACGACATGTATCGGCGCACATGCGCGAGGAAGACAGAACTATGCGCGCACATGCGCGACTTGAATGCGCGCACATGCACGGAACGTCCAGTAGCATCGGCGCATATGCGCGACGTAGATGGGGCACATGCGTGGGAGGGGCAGAAGGTTCGCGCATATGCGCGGAATTGATTGGCCCATATGCACGAGAAGACAAAACGCTGGTTCAAATAACTGGCGCATATGCGCGACTTTGTGCGCGCATATGCGCGCAACGTGCAGAACATGCACAATGCCACTTGCCCTTGTATCATGAAACGTGTATATATATATATATATATAATATATATAAGAAACAAGCCTTATTCAGAAAGAAAAAGGAGAAACGAAGGAAACTTTGGGAAAGATTAGTCCGTGAAGCTTAGGATCGCGATTGTGCAAAATCCATCCATCTGGTTTTGAATCCGACTTCAGTACTGTGTTACTATCGTCGCAGGCTACAACTGGACATAAGTTTTATTACGTTTAGACAAGATTTGAATTTATGATATTGTGAGAATTGAATATTAATCAGATATGATGTTTCTGCTACCGTAGATATTGTACAATTGAAGTCAGATTAAAGAATAGGCTGTTTATATAATTGTTATGATTTTTGGTGTTGATTTGACTGAGATTCGATATCAGATTTGTGTTATCGTTGAGATTATGAGTTATACCAATATTGTGTATGAGTTCTGGTATTATATCTGTGATGTGGAGATTGACGGGGTTATTCAGATTGTATTGTTATGCCGTCGAAATATCAGCTGATTAGATTGATCAGATTCAGTAATGGTCTCGATTGTATGGTGATATTGTTGATATGAATTAGATTGTACCTTGTTCAGATATGGATCAGATTATATATCGATTTGAGTATTGATCAGAACAGGTCTTGAATTGAGTTATTTACTGATATGGTATTTTTATGATTGTCATTATCAGATTTGGATATGGACAGATCAGAATACAAGACTTCGTCTTCGTCAGACCGGGAAGACAAAGATATAAATAAATGTTGATTCGGGATTGTACAACTCGAGTTAGGTTTGACTTGAGTTTCCCAAAATCACATACTTTATTTTATTGCATTGATATTTGCAGATTATCAGATTGATATGTTTAGTCTATTGAATGATAGCAGAGCCAGAGTTTGAGTCTAAGAAAGATCAGCCTAGCTAGGGCAGAACCGCCGAGTCTTTGTCAGAACCGCTGAGACTCTAGACTTACGGTGTATCGATGAGCTTAGATGTAGATCGACGTCTATTGTAGACATTCGATACAGCATACCAAAGTCTATATTAGATCGGGATCCCTAGATTAGAATGAGAGATGAGTTGAGTCTTAGATATTGAGACTAGAATTTGATTTACAGATCCGTATTGATTTATGTGTCGTAGATTACGATTCATGTTTTATTCACAGATTAATATTGATACATGTTATTTGATTATGATACATGTGAAAAGATATAATTCATGCTTTTATGGTAATTCAGTTAATTGCATGTATACATTGTTTATACTGAGATATTTATATCTCACCGGAGTATCCGGCTGTTGTCTTGTTTGTATGTGTGCATGACAACAGGTTGGGCAGGATCAGGGTCAAGAAGATGATGAAAGATCGAGATTAGAGTGGTGATTCCGGACTTGGATGTAGATCTGGTTTAATACTTGAAATTTAGTAGTTGAACCTTAGACTAGTTTGAATAATTATTGTACCTTATTGAACTTTTATACTGAGATGTATATTAGTTACATTCCATTACCTTCCGCACTTGCATTTTAAAAAGAAAATTTTTTAGACTCTGTTTATCTTAATTGATAATTGAATCAGTCCCAATGACGATTAAGAAGATGATTAGCGTCCGGGTCCCCACAAAAGGTGGTATCAGAGTGATAGATCCTTTAGACTGAGATAAAAGAGAATTAGCGGGGTAAATTGAGTTTTCTTTCCTTGGATGTGATTGCTAGCATGAGATTTATTCTAATGTTGATTGACATGGTGTATGCTAGCATGACATTATGCTCTACTGCTTTAAAATACATGTTAGCTAATTATCTGATTTGAATTGGTAATATGTATTATTGAGTATGAATCAGACTTGATTCTCGATCAGCAGTAAGATGATCAGAGAAAGACTGGAACAGATTTGTAGTATTTGAGTACTAATGTTTTGATAAGCAGATATACCTCCACGGAGAATTCCAGAAAGGGGTAGTACTTCGACTGAACAGATAGATGTATCAGAAACTCAGATGGAAATAAAGTTGAAAGAGTTTCAGTTATTTCAGCCGCCAATTCTGAGTAGTATCGAGACGTCTGAAGATTGTGAGAACTGGTTTGATGACATAGAAATACTGTTCGATTTACTCGATTGTACAGATGAACAGAGACTTAAAATGGTGTCTAACCAGTTACGAGAAGCCGCCGGGAGTTGGTGGATTAAAAGTAAAAGAATGTTAGAACAGAGAGGTACAGTGATTTCGTGGGAAATATTCAGAACTGAATTTTATCAAAGATTTTTCTCAGTTTCATACCGAGAGGACAAGAAAGCAGAGTTTGAAAATTTGAGCCAAGTTCAACTGAATATTGAAGGATATGTGGCTAAATTCTCTACTCTACTGCGTTTTTCTCCTCATTTAATTGGGAATGATGAAGCTGTAGCGGATCAGTTCATCAGAGGATTGAATTCGGAGATAGTTGCATTGATGAATATGCAGCGACCTTACCATTTTGTGGATGCCTTGAGTAGAGCGAAGAGAGCGGAGGCGAGTCTGATTAGATAACTAACAAAGGTGTGTGCGATGCAATCCCAGACACAACAATCCCCTCTCCGATTTGATCGCGGCAGCACGAGTGGAAAGCAAGATTTGCTGAAAGCTCGAAAGAAACAGTTTAAGAAGTTAGGGAGCGGACTGAGCGGTTCATCTAGCTCCAGTGGTTCTAGCCCGAGTTATACTGGAATGTATTGCAGAACTTGCGGAGGAAGACATCCCACGGAGCTATGCCAGGGAGTTACTGGAAGTTGTCGTATCTGTCGACAGCCAGGGCACTTTGCTAGAGTTTGTCTCCAGAGAGATTCCCGAAGATTTCAGGGATCAGGACCATCTGGTGGCAGTGACCGAGGAACAGACCCAAGAGGCACTTGATGATATAGTGGCAGGTACTGTTCTTTTATGATTATGTTGCATATGTATTGATATATACTAGGGATCAGGACCATCTGGTGGCAGTGACCGAGGAACAGACCCAAGAGGCACTTGATGATATAGTGGCAGGTACTGTTCTTTTATGATTATGTTGCATATGTATTGATATATACTAATGCATTTCTTATGATTATCTTTGACTGAGTTGCATTGATATATATGGTACCTGTTGGGTCTGTATTGTTGTAGTATTAATCTTTGTATCTTTTGGGAAAGAAAGATTGATATCAGAGATTTCTGTGAAATATTGTATACTACAGTAAGAGGAGAATGAGATTGAGTTAGATTATTATGTACTTGTGTTTCTGATTAGACCGCATTATTGATATTAATATGCTGAACAAGTACAGAACTTTGATAGATTCCTTCCAGAAAAATATAAGATTCAGACGAGATATGGCTGAAGAGTAGAAATTCCACGGTAAGGATTCTAGATCTAGAATTCTTTTGATATTTGTATTGTCTATGACTCGATTGATACAGAAAGGAGCAGATGGTATCCTTATGTATTCAGTAGATGTACTGAAATCGAGCCTAACATTGGCAGATGTGCCAATGATGTACGAGTTGGCTGATAATTGTCCAGATGAGATTCCAGATTTGCCTAGAATTGAAAGATAGACTTCAGAATTGAATTGAGATCAGGTACTATTCGTTTTATCAGAATTTAGTACAGAATGATATTAAACGTATAGAATGATACAAAATGAATTGAAATAAGTGAAAGATCAGTAGAAGAGTACCGACCAAGAGTTACATCTGATTTAGTGTTTCTCTTTGGCATGTTTCAGTATGTTCAGAGATATTCTGATGATTTTATGCTCATTGTATCTATGAGATTTTGATATAAGTGCAGCATTTGATTGATCGAATCGAATATCTGAAGATTTTATTGAATATTCTGAGAACTGTGATGATTGTATACAGAAATTATTCAGATATGAATCCTACTTGAAACAGATTGTATTCAGAGTATGCAATATCTGAAGTTAATATACCGATTGATTTTGGCACAGTTGAGATCTGGATTAGTGACAGAGAATGATACTGATATCAGAAAGATCAGAAATGTCAGAAATTTATTTTTGGTCTGAGTTGGCAGATTATCTTATACGATGGTTGTTTTGTATCTTCTTGAGTATTATTATTATTGTTCTAAAACAGTATTTGAGACAGCTTATATTGTGTGGGGGCGTATTATGTTTGCAGATGATATATAGCAATTAATCAAAACAACATGAAGACATGATTGATTAGTCAGAATTGACAATATTGTCAAAAATTGCCATTTGATGAGTTTACTGAACTCACTAAATCAGTATAGATCATTGATATTGTGAATCTGATTTGATAGTATTGTTATTCTGAGTCAGTGTTGGATACAGATTATTTAAACCGAATCAAAGCTGAATTCGAGAATTACAGTAGTTCAGAGATTTAATCAGAATATACAGAACTTAATTTCGATAATCAGATCAGAGCATCGATCAGAGTAACAGATATGTGATTTTTACTGTATGAGAATGATTATCTTGTGATGTCAAATGTTTCAGACTTGTACAACAGAATTTGATATCGATAATCAGAATCGAATACCAGGTAGGTATTTTTCTTTAATTTATATTATTAACTGAATTGTTTGTATCAAATAGTTCGAATTTGAAATGACTGATAGGGTCAGAAGCGCACAGAAATGGATTCAGTATTCGTTCAGGTAACAGACAGCGTATGATAATTCGAACAGACAGTTTTGATATAAACAGATTAAATCAGTTATGATAGAATTATACTGAAATGTTGGCAAAATTTGTACTGATATATCTGAATTGTCAATAAATGAAGACAGAAAGATAGAAATCAGAAGATTTATTACAGAATTGTATATTTCTGACTAGACATGGGAAGTATATTTCGATGAATTTCGTAATGAGATCACTGTAATACTTTCCAGATTGTGATGTGATATGATTGTTATTGACAGATTGTTCAATCTATATCTATTAGTTTGTACCAAATAACGTACAAACATGACCAAATGACACAGATCGATGTCAGAAAAAATGGTCAAAATAATTAGAATGCCGAAGTAGAATATATCAGATTGTGATTTTGCTTGAGTTTGTATTTGTGGTAGAACATACCATGAACTCAATCTTATATTACCCACCGACCGACAGATAGTCAGAGCGTACTATCCAGATATTGGAAGATATTTGTGGAGCTGTAGTGCTGGATGCTAGCACTAGTTGATATGACATGTTGTCATTTTACGAATTAGAGTACAATGATAGTCATCAAACGAGTAATGATAGTTACAAACGAGACATTGTACAGCGAGTACTACAGATTCTTTGGTACAAGAATAATATCTCGGAGATACCTGAGATAAGATCTAATACGGTCAGAGATATGACAAAGAAAAGGTAGCTAATTTAGAAAAGAATGAAACTAGCTCAGATCAGACTGACTGAATATGCCAACGTCGGATGGTGACGATTGGTATTCGAGGCTGAAGATTTAATATATCCTTGAATGAGATAAACAGATTTGATAACAACTGATGTTAGTGATTTGTTATGAGCTGTGGATTGGTATATACGGATGTTGTATAGCCAGTATTGTGACATTGATTTTGTCAGAGCTATTCTGAGAGATAGAATTTGATATAATATGGAGATTTCAGAATAGATTCATTGAGATGAGTTTCTGATTTAAACTCTGTATACATTCTTCTGAAAGATCTGAACTGATTACTCGCGAGTTCGAGGACGAACTCAGATCTAAGAGGGGGACAAATGTAATGCCCGAGATTTTGTTACTGTAATCTGAGATTAATCTGAAATGATTTGAAGATGATTATTATAATCTAATTGGTGATAATCGAGATGATTATAAACAGAACGGATCGGATCGGGAGAACCGAAAGAAGAGTTGACATGAGATGTAAGGAGAAGTCCCCGCGCACAGACGTGACATGTATCGGCGCACATGCACGAGGAAGACAGAACTATGCGCGCACATGCGGGGGAGGGGCAGAAGGTTCGGCGCATATGCGCGGAATTGATTGGCGCATATGCGCGAGAAGACAAAACGCTGGTTCAAATAACTGGCGCATATGCGCGACTTTGTGCGCGCGTGCAGAACATGCACAATGCCACTTGCCCTTGTATCATGAAACGTGTGTGTGTGTGTGTGTGTATATATATATATATATATATATATATATATATATATATATATATATATATATATATATATATATATATTTAGACAAGATTTGAATTTATCATATTGTGAGAATTGAATATGAATCAGATATGATGTTTCTCCTACCGTAGATATGGTACAATTAAATTCAGATTAAAGAATAGACTGTTTATACAATTGTTATGATTTTTGGTGTGGATTTGACTGAGATTCGATATCAGATTTGTGTTATCGTTGAGATTATGAGTTATACCAGTATTGTGTATGAGTTCTGGTATTATATCTGTGATGTGGAGATTGACGGGGTTTTTCAGATTGTATTGTTATGCCGTCGAAACATCAGCTGATTAGATTGATCAGATTCAGTAATGGTCTCCATTGTATGGTGATATTGTTGATATGAATTAGATTGTACATTGTTCAGATATGGATCAGATTATATACCGATTTGAGTATTGATCAGAACAGGTCTTGAATTGAGTTATATACTAATATGGTATTTATATGATTGTCATTATCAGATTTGGATATGGACAGATCAGAATACAAGACTTCGTCTTCGTCAGACCGGGAAGACAAAGGTATAAATAAATGTTGATTCGGGATTGTACAACTCGAGTTAGGTTTGACTTGAGTTTCCCAAAATTTTATTGCATTGATATTTGCAGATTATCAGATTGATATGTTTAGTCTATTGAATGATAGCAGAGCCAGAGTTTGAGTCTAGGACAGATCAGCCTAGCTAGGGCAGAACCGCCGAGTCTTTGTCAGAACCGCTGAGACTCTAGACTTACGGTGTATCGATGATGATATATCTATTGATTCTAGCACAGTTGAGACCGCGATCAGTTGGCCGAGATTGATATCCGTGACAGAAATTATAGTTGCATGAGTTTAGCAGGCTATTGTATCTGACTGTGTTCAAATCTGAATTGAGAATTGTTATTTCTGGGAGCAGCATATGATACAGATCGTATAAAGTTGAGATTCAATACCGTCCATGCCGAACCAGAGCTGATTTTGAGAGTAAAACAGTTCAGAAAGTTGATCAGAATAGGCAAAACTTGATATCAGTAGTCAGAGCAGAGTATCGATCCGAATATCAGGTATGTGATATTGCATTGTATGTAAATAACCGATGGGTTGTGCCAGATATTTCGAGTTTTAAATGACTGATGTTGTCAGAAGTGCACAATAATTGATTTAGCATTCATATTGATAGAAACAAATGAGACAGATGTGGCAGAATTTGTATTGAAATGTTTGAATTGCCGACAGGTGAATACAGAAAGAAAGAAACCAGGAGATTAGTTATATAGCTTATCGATTCCTGAATGGAAATGGGATTACATTTCTAGGGATATCGTGATGAAGCTACCGCATTTCTCTCGGGATTGAGCATTGATTGAGTTAAGAGTGACAGGCTGACATAGTCTTTGAGTGCTTGCTCGTACATAAAGATGTACAGATATGATTATATTACTGAGATTTCTATCAGAAAAGTGATCAGATTATACAGAGTATCGAGAGTTGATTATATCAGACCATGATTTTGGTTGACTTTGCAAGTTTGGCAGAGTGTACAGCAAGAGTTGGGTACGAGATTATATCTAAGTACTGCATATCATTCATCGACTGACGGACAGTCAGAGTGGGTTATCTGGATTTTGGAGAATATGCTTAGAGTTGTAGTGCGTGATTTTAGCACTAGTTGGCAGGATTTATTGTCATGTCGTGAATTTTCATACAACAACAGCTATCAGACGAGTATCGTGATGGCACCATTTGAATGTTGTACAGTAAGAAGTGCAGATTCCTTCTTTATTAAGATGATATCTCTGAGGTTCCTGAGATTGAACCTGATATGATCAGAGATATGACTGAGGAAATGAAGCTGATTTCGAAGAAAATGAAAACAGCTCAGAATAGACAGACTAAATATGCCAACGTCAGACGATGACCGTTGATATTTGAGGCAGAAGACTGAATATTGAATTAACTAGAATTAAACAGATTTGATAACAGCTGTTGATTGATATATATGGATGTGGTATAGCCAGTATTTTGAGATTGATTTTATCAGAGTTACTTCGAGTTATATTATGATATTATATTTCTTGAAGTACTATTCCAGATTGAAATCAGAATCAGTGAAAGAAAGATAATTCAGAATGAAGACTATTCTGTTGTTGAAAGTTCAATAGAGGGTAGAATATCGAAAAAGCTAGTTGGAAGACAGAATCTGAAATGAGATAAAGATTCTAGAATTGTTATATTGAGGTGAGTTTTCTTTTAGCTTTTGTATATATCTCCTTCTTTTATCTGATTTGGTATCCGATATGATTACCTGTGATATATGAGTTGATTGCCTATGATTTCGGGGACGAAATCGTATCTTAGGGGGGGAGAAATGTAAGGCCCGAGAATCTGATTACCGTAATCTGAAATGATTTGGGGATAATTAATGTGATTATAAACGGAAAGAATTAGACCAAGAAAAACGGAAGAAAAATGAAATATGTGCGAGGACAGAACACCTCGCGCATATGCGCGACAAGGAGCCGCGCATATGCGCGCCAGTGGCAGAAGACCTCGCGCATATGCACGATACGTGTGCGCGCATATGCGCGAGATGTCCAGTAGCTAAATGTGATGTCCAGAGAGTTGGGCGCACCTGCGCGGCGTGGAGGCGCGCATATGCGCCAGTGTTGAAGGCAGAGACAGTAGGTCTCGCGCATATGCGCGGCGAAGGGGCGCGCATATGCGTGAGTTGCCAAGAACTTATGCGCCGAGACTCGAAGGTCTCGCGCATATGCGCCGACGGTGGTCGCGCATATGCACCGAGTTCCTAACGACGACATCTACAACTGGACATTGGATATGGACAGATTTGACTTCGAGACTTCGAATTCGTCAGACCGAGAAGAGAAAGGTATAAGTCAATGTGGTATTGGGAGATCGACTCGAGTAAGATATACATGAGTTTCCCTAAATCACATACTTATTATTATTATGTTCATTGATTTGATTTGATATGCTTGCTCTATGAATGTATAGAAAGCAGGTATTAGTCGAGTGATCTTGTGACATCAATGTCGATAGTGATGAAATCGTCACTGGCACATTGCACGTTGTCACAAGATAGTTGAATTGGCGATAGTGCCGCAGTCTGTGACAGATAGGTCAAGACACCGGATGTTTGGTTATATCGAAGTGGATAGGATTTGATTTTCTTCTATTACTGATGTTCGATATAGGAATACCAACGTCTGGAAACCGGGATCCATAGACTAGGATTGAGTCTAGTTTGAGACCTGGAGTCACGAGTCTGATTGGCGATTTTATATTGATTATGTTTCTGATTTTGTTACATGTTACTGATATCTGTTACATGTTTTACATGCTTTTACATTGTTGATATAACTGCATGTTTCGTTGATTTATACTGGGATTTTATTCTCACCGGAGTTATCCGGCTGTTGTCGTGTTTGTATGTGTGCATGACAACAGGTGGGACAGGTTCAGGGTCGAGGAGATGAAGATAGATCGTGATTAGAGTGGAGACTACGGACTTGGATTAGTGATAGGGTTTGAACACTTGATGTGTAGTTGTTAAACCTTAGTTCGAAGTATTGTATATAGTAACAGACTTGTACTTTTAATATTGATATGTATATTTGCATGTATTCCATTATGTTCCGCAATTTTTTTTAAAAAAAATTAGACCATGTTTGTTATAATTGATTAAATTGTCTCAATGATGATTAAGAACATGATTAGCGTCCGAGTCCTCACACCTGTGCCAAAGATTAATCGATCTTCAGTTAATTAGTTGTTATTAATAAATCTCAATGAACATATATCATACATGTGATGCACTGGAACATGAAGATGGTTAGTTCCTTGCGCTTGTTTTCCCTCTGCAGGCGGCGGAGCTTGTTCCTGGCTTTCTCTAATCGCTGCCGCGTGAAGCTCGTCTGGTTCTCCATAAAACGTGTTTTGTCCATGTCCAGCTTCCCCGTGAAATGTTCCAGAATACGCCGCGCCTCTGGATGCGCAGGCCAGACCTCCGGCTGAGGATGAAACTCGTTGTAAGTGACAGCGCATGCAACAACCCCGCAGAGGGTGCTCAACTCCTCCGCATTCTTCATCAATCCCTTGTTCCTTTTCTTGTACGACGCCTTTCTTTCTTATTCATTGGTTGGGTAAGCAAAAGTGATTTTCTTTCTTGCCATTCTCTTTCATGTGATTATTATTATTATTATTTTGTTGACAAACATTAGTCTCACCCTCTTAGGTCCTCTATATATAATAATGGATATATGTATATGTATAGGTGCTTATATTTATGGATATGAAATATGAAGATTTATTCAATTTTTTTGATGATGTTTTAATTTTTCGTGTGTTTTGACTAGTAAAATATTTTGATTTTTGATTTGATAATAAATAGATTTCAAACTCTCATTTCAAATATATCTTAATTACTAATACATATCTAAATTATTCAAATATAAATTTGAAATTTACCCAAATAAATTAATTGGATTCGAAATTGATGATTCTAAATAGATCAATCTGAAAGGAATTAAATTCCTTGATATATTTTCCGTTTTAATATCTTTAATATTTTACATTTCTAGACATGAGAAAATAATTATATGATCTCTTGTAGATTTGGAATATGATATGAGACTCATAATATCTTTAATATATGGAATCTCAATATCTTTAAGATAGGAGATCTTTATTCCTTAAGAAGTTTTTTTCTAATAAAACTCTTGGGTGCGTTTTCTAATAGGTAGAACGTGCAAAGAGAATAGAGAGAGAGAGAGACGAAGAAGTTCGAAGAGTTTTCGAGAAAGAAGCCATCTCGTACTACTGTTTTGAGTGTTGCCGAGAAGTGCTTACATCCGATGACGACAACACCTAATCATTGTGTTGATTTTTGAAGACTTTTAACTTCTCGGTTGATGCATCCCTTGTATACTGGTGATACGGTTTGTTAGAGGTTTAGGATGCAATTTGTTACTCGCCTTTATTAGGGAGTTGTTTTATTCTTTCACTAGTATTGGTTTTTGTAAACTTACAAGTTTTTCTAGTGAATTATTTTGCCCTGAGGCACCGCACAAATATTGTATACTTGTGCATAATTTATATATTGTCTCTCGTATTATTATCATTATTCCAGCTTTTTGTAGGTGTGTTAAAATTATAATTTCCGCTGCATGTTGTCGTGGGTGTTACAACACCTATGCACAACACTTATATTCTGAAACACACAACACTCACCCTCAACTCACACATACACTGTGGAAACAGAACTTTTAATTGGTATCAGAGCCTCCACTTGACGCTACTAAGTGAGATCCTGTTTCATTTTGTTTTCAGAGTGAAAAGGAATTATGGAAGGATCAACAAATACTGTTTTTAGGCCTCCTGTGTTGGATGGATCAAACTATGCATTGTGGAAAGTAAAGATGAGGGTTTTTATTAAATCCATTGAAGAAAGAGCTTGGCAACGTGTACTTGATGGTTGGAGTCCACCAAAACTTGAGGATGCTGATGGAGACACACGGCTCAAACCTGAAAGTACATGGACTGTCGATGAAGTGCAAACTTCAAACTTTAATTCCAAGCCTCTCAATGCTATATTTTCATCTGTTGGCACAATGATGTTTAATTTAATCATCAATTGTGTATGCGCCAAAGATGCTTGGGAGATACTCCAGAAGCACTGTGAAGGATCCGCAAGTGTGCGTAAAACTAGGCTAAGGATGGTGACATCAAAGTTCGAAAGTTTGAGAATGGAGGATAAGGAGTCTATTCTTGAGTATGACTGCCGGTTGAGACAACTCTCAAATGAATCACATGGTCTAGGAGATCTCATACCAAATGAAAGATTGGTGAACAAGGTTCTAAGATCTCTTCCTGAGAGATTCAATGTCAAAGTTTGCGCTATTGAAGAATCTAAAGACACTTCAACGATCAACCTGGATGAATTAATGAGTTCTCTCAGAACTTTTGAGATGAATCTTGATTTACAAAGGAAGGATAAAGGGAAGACAATAGCCTTTGAAGCCTTGACCGAATCTTATGATGAAATCCTTAAAATATCTAAAGAGGTGGATAAGTTTGATTTAGGTGAAGAATCGATCTCTCTGTTCACTGAGAAATTTGGTGATTACTTGAAGACTATGAGAGAAAAGAAGAAAATTGGACAAAAATCTGAGTTGCCCAATAACACCACTTTTGCAAAAGCTCAAAAGTTTACTCCTATGAAAGGACAATTTCGACCAAAAAACGAATTGAAAATCCAATCAAATGTCAGAAATCTGGATTCAGTGCAATGTAGAGAGTGTTCGGGATATGGACATTATGCCAATGAGTGTGCCAATCGACTTCGAAGAAACAAAGGTATGACTGTCACTTTGAGTGATGAAGAGTCTGATAACGACCAAGAATCAAATGAATCTGAAAAACACATATCGTTGTCTGCTGTGATCAAGGAGAAACGATTAATGCAAATCAATCCTCTGGGTGTTGCCACAGGTGTTGCAATACCTGGCCGCAACATCTCTTCAAATTCTTTATGTTTTAATTCTACAACACTTGGTGAATCAAGTCAGTCTGAAACCCAAGAAGTAGATGATGATGAAATTACCCTGGAAAGTGTGCAGACAATGTATGAGGAATTGTATGAAGACTGGATCAAAAGAAACAAAGTGAATACAATTCTCTCCAAAGAGAACACTGAGTTGAAGTCTCAAGTATCACGACTTGAAGTAATCTTGAGCAAGAAAGATCTGGAGTTATGCAAAGTCAAGGAGGAGCTTGAAAAAGCAACTCAAATTCTTGCTAAGCTTAATTCAAGTACATCTAAACTTGATTCACTTCTGATGAATGGAATGAATGACAAAACTGGACTTGGTTATTCAAATAACCTGTTTGAAATTGGAGAATCATCCAATACTGAAAGAAAGCCAACTGTCTTTGTGAAGGAAAAGGCTGAAACTCCGAAGGTTCCACACATTGGTAAAGGTGCTCCATCAAAGAGGCAATTATCTACCAAGAAGTCCAAGTCTAGGAAACGTCACTTCATCTGTCACTACTGTTTTAGACCTGGTCACATCAAACCCTACTGTTTTAAACTGAGAGATGACTACAAAAGATGGGAATCTAAACAGGTGTTGCCACAGGTGTTGTACAACACTCGGCGCAACACTGCCAACAGGAAACCATCGATAAAAAAGGTTTGGGTACCCAAGGCTAGTATTCAATGTTCTGTTATCTATACTTCGTTAAAGACTAACATTGCAGGACTATGGTACTTTGACAGTGGCTGCTCACGCCACATGACAGGTTCTAAGGACCATTTGATAGACTATGTTCAACTACGGAATGGTCATGTGACATATGGAGGAGGTGCAAAAGGAAAAATTGCTGGCAAAGGAACCTTGAATGTTGATGGATTGCCTAGTCTACACAATGTGCTTTATGTCGAAGGGCTTAACTCAAACTTAATAAGCATAAGTCAACTTTGTGATGATGGTTTATATGTTAAGTTTGATAAAGACAATTGTGAAGTTTTTGATAATACTAATACTTGTATTTTGACAGGTACAAGGTCTGCTGACAATTGCTATCAACTTGGGGAAGACTTGGTATGCAATCGTTCAAAGGTGACTGAATTAAATTTGTGGCATCAAAAATTGGGTCATGCAAACTTCAAGACACTAAAGAATCTTGGTAAGTACGATGCTGTGAGAGGTATGCCTAATTAATCATCTGGAATTCCTTATGTTTGTGGTGCATGTCAAAAGGGTAAGCAAACACGTGTTCCTCATCAAGTGTTACAACATTTTGGGACAACACGGTGTCTTGAACTGTTGCACATGGATCTTATGGGTCCAATGGAAGTGGAAAGCCTTGGAGGTAAGAAGTATTCATGTGTTTGTGTGGATGATTTCTCTCGATTTACATGGGTAAGATTTCTTGGAGAAAAATCCGATACATTTGATGTTTTTAAGAAATTACATGCTAAGATTACTAATCTACATAATCTGAGAGTTGGTAAGATAAGGACCGATCATGGTAAAGAATTTGAAAACTCACACTTTATATCATTCTGTGAGAAGCGAGGGATAACTCATGAATTTTCGGCCCCTAAGACTCCTCAACAAAATGGAATAGCCGAAAGGAAGAATAGGACACTGCAAGAAATGGCTAGGGTCATGCTAAGTTCAAAGAATATTTCAAAAAGATTTTGGGCCGAGGCCTTAAACACAGCATGTCATATTTCAAATCGTGTGTACTTAAGGAGTGGTTCTACTATGACATCCTATGAAATTATCATGGGAAAGAGGCCGAACCTGAAGTATTTTCATGTTTTTGGGTGTGTATGTTATGTTTTGAATGATCGAGACCATCTTGCAAAGTTTGATTCTAAAAGTGACAAATGTTTATTACTTGGTTATTCTTCCAATAGTCGTGCATATCGCATGTACAATCTTAGAACAAGGACGACTATGGAATCTATTAACGTTGTTTTTGATGATCTTGCATATCTGACGGGAAAAACAATCAAGGATGATATTGATGGGCTGATGAACGTAAGTGAGACACTGCCTAACACAGATGTTGCACCCGGTGTTGTAACACCTGAGACAACACCTGAACTGGCAGAATCGAATAAAGATCCAGGAGAGTATACTGAAAATGATGATGGTGTAACCGATGAAGGGATTGACATTCCCATCAAGATTCAGAAAAATCATCCTTCATCCCAGATCATTGGAGAGACATTTGAAGGAATACAAACTAGAAGAAAGGAGAAAATATATTATCGAAAAATGATTGGTCTAGTATGCATGACGTTCGTCTACTCTCAGGTAAGCCATTCTTGTTTTGTTTCCCTAATTGAACCCAAAAATGTTAATGAAGCTTTAAAAGATGAATTCTGGGTCAATGCTATGCATGAGGAACTTGAACAATTTGTTAGGAATGATGTGTGGGATTTGGTACCTAGACCCGATAATGTGAATGTTATTGGAACCAAATGGATCTTTAAAAACAAAACTGATGAATCTGGAATTGTTGTGAGAAATAAAGCTAGTCTAGTGGCTCAAGGGTATACTCAAATTGAAGGGATTGATTTTGATGAGACATTTGCCCATGTTGCTCGAATTGAATCAGTCCGACTATTACTTGCTATTGCTTGTCACATGGACATAAAATTATATCAAATGGATGTGAAAAGTGCATTTTTGAATGGCATTTTGAAAGAAGAAGCGTATGTAAGCCAACCTAAAGGATTTGAAGATCCACACCACCCGAACCATGTCTACAAGTTGAAGAAGGCACTGTATGGGCTTAAACAGGCTCCACGGGCATGGTATGGTAAGCTTACGGAATATCTGCTTGACTTGGGCTTCAAACGAGGTGAGGTTGATAAAACCCTTTTTATTAAAAACTCAAAGCATGATATACTTGTGTGTCAAATTTATGTGGATGACATAATTTTTTGTGCTTCTTCTCAAAAGCATGTTACTGATTTTGTTAATTGTATGTCTACCACATTTGAAATGAGCATGGTAGGGGAATTGAGTTTCTTTCTTGGCTTACAAATTAAACAAATGCATGATGGTATCTTTCTATGTCAATCTAAGTATGCCAAGAATGTGGTAAAGAAATTTGCTGCCGAGAACACTAAACACTTGAAAACTCCAATGGGGTCGACTGAAAAATTGTCCAAAGACGATGTTGCCACCGGTGTTGACAACACCAGTATCGCAGCATCATAGGCAGTCTCCTTTACTTGAGTGCAAGTCGTCCCGACATTATGTTTAGTGTATGTTTGTGTGTCAGGTACCAGGCTGATCCTAAAGTCACTCATTTGAAAGCTGTTAAAAGAATTTTGCGATATATATTTGGAACAGTTGACTTAGGCTTGTGGTACACCAAAGAAACAAACACCAATTTAGTGATATTTAGCGATGCTGACTGGGCTGGAAATTTAGATGATAGAAAAAGTACCACTGGTGGATGTTTCTATCTTGGTAACAATTTGGTGTCATGGTATAGTAGAAAGAAAAATTGTGTATCTCTATCCACTGCTGAATCTGAATATGTTGCAGCCGCGAGCTGCTGTTCACAACTTTTGTGGATGAACCAAATGATTAAAGATTATGGATTCAACAGTGACACGTTAATTGTATACTGTGACAACTCAAGTGCAATTGATATTTCAAAAAACCCAGTACAACACTCTCGAACGAAACACATAGACATTAGACATCATTTTATTCGAGATTTGGTTGAGAAGGGTATAATTCGAATGGAATTTATTAGAACTGAGAACCAACTGGCTGATATCTTTACAAAACCCTTGGACTTTGAGAGATTTTCCAATCTTAGGAAGTCTCTCAGCTTGTGTGCACAATGATCACTCACGGATGTTGTCCTCGGTGTTACAACACCCGCGGACAACACCCAGCATGCATGTGCATTTTATTTTTAGGATGCTAGACATATTGCATACATCCTGCTTTGTGTGAAGCCTGTACAAGTGTAGGATACTGAATGGCGTGCTCTCAGTTGTGAATCAAACTTTCCATCAAAATTCTCCAAAGTATGGTGTGTGCTCAATCTAAGTCATAAAGCTGTTGAGGATGATCGTGTACCACATGATCGTGTCCAATGTAGCTAATGACTTAGAAAATTCTTGAGCAATATGGTGAAAAATAGAAAAGAGGATAAAATAGAACAAAAAAATGTTTAGAAGAAAATGGAAAAAGCTACCTAGAGGAGTCCAATGAAGACTGTTCTTCTAGTGTGGGAGCTACCACTTCTAAGTCAAAATACAGATGGAAAAAGCTACCTAGAGGAGTCCTATGAAGACCGTTCTTCTAGAGTGGGAGCTACCATGTCTGAATTAAACATGTTCAAGAAAGTTTGAGTCCAATCTGTGAGTGTTGCCAAAAGGTGTTGCCAACACCTAAGTACAGACTGATCACTGTTTAATCACATGTGTGTGTATTTCATTTCTTTGATCATATTTTAGGCATAAACTTAGGTCATTCATACTGCTGTTTTGTGAATTCATCATGTCCAGTGGGCTACCAGTTTTTGATTCATGAAATTCGAAGAACACCCTAACCAACGTAATTTTGAAATATCTTGATTGATAATTGTTTGTGGGGTTAATTCGATCTATTGCTGACTGGTTACTTGAAATAATAATTACACTGGTTCAGAAAAGTTACCGTTGGGTGAGAGGAAAAACTGATTCGGAAAGGTACTGTAGTCGCGGCTTAACAAAATATTACCGTTGGAGAGTAGTGCTTAAATACTTACGGGGGAATCAGGAATAGCTTTACTGTTTACTCTTTCCCTCACATTCTAAAATTATTGTCTACCCTTACTGTTCAGATTTCGCGCAAACCATCTGTGCTCTTCGTAAGTTCTTGTGCTCTTCGAATTGTTTTATGCCTCTTTGCTTCTTTATTTTGCAGATGGCTGGCTTCGATCCTCAAGACATAAGGAGTGAAATGGCTGCGAGTATGGGTGTTGAATCACTAGTCACAACACCCTCCGCCGAAGCAAATATCGAGGGGAAGGAAATTGTGCCTGTACCAGACGAACCAATGCCACTGGAGGTTATCGTCCCTGGGGAACCTGGGAACGAGATCAATGTTGAGAATCCTCCGGATTTCGAAGCTTTGAATAAAGCGTTTCCCCCTGCCCCAATGCGTAGAAGGTCAAAGAGACAAGCAGGGTTCGACCCTGACTTTGTTCCAACCAAGAAACCACGGGCATCTACATTTTCTAATCTTCTGGACACATATTTCTCATCGGGGGACGACTCCGATGATGCTGATTTCGAGTTGGTGGCTCGTCCTAGACCAACTGCTGCGGGAAAGATACCCAGTTCCACCTCTGATACTGGAAAGAAAACCCCCGTTCACAATCCACAAAGTTTTGCAAGTGAAGGAACTTCGGATAAGGCTGAAGAAGATGAACAATCCCTAGCCGAGTTCCTAAGTCAACTTAGGGAAGAGAAGGCTACCAAGAAGCAACTGCCTAAGGATGATGAGCCTGATTCAGAAATGATGAAGGAATTCGAGCAAAATCAACCTGGAGCTTCTGAAGATTTCTCTTCAACCTCTGTATCTGATTTTGAGTCTGAAGAACAAAATGATGCTGATTCTGAAAATATTGGCTCTAAAGAGAGTGAATCTTTTGAAGATGACGTTGTTCCTGCTGCCGGTGTTGAGGAAGATGTTGCCAACACTGAGCAACACACTGACTCTGCTGACTACGATCTGAGTAAGTCCTTCTCTCCCAAATTTTATTCTGAAGATGCCTTGGCATTGTGGCCGCTGTTTGTTCAGAGAGAGATGATAGAAGAGAAAAATATTGATGTTAATGCTTATGGGAGATACAACCTGATTGAGTTTCTCAAGAACAGAAGGTTGTTGTCCACTGTCACTACAGCTGTGCCCTACTGCCGTCGTGTGGTGCTGGAATTTTATTGCAATCTCTTGAAGAGTGTTGGAGATGAGGACTCCGTGAAGTTTGGAAGCGTGTTTGTGCGTGATCATATTTACAACTTCTCCCCGTCAGTGATCAATGCATTCTATGACACTCCCGATATTGAGGAAGCTGACGAGGATCTTGACATCCATGCTGTAACCTCCGTGCTGACTGGAGGTGTGATCAAAGTGTTTCCCGACTATCCCAAGAAACTGAGTGCTGCTAATCTCACTTCTTTTTACTCTGTTCTACATAAGACTTCCATCTGGAATTGGACGCCGTCGACAAATTCCAACGCTGTGACCAGAACACAAGCCCTGGTACTGTTTGATATTGGCACTGGAAGGGCCTTTAATTTTGAGAAGCTGGTCTTCACAACAGCATTGCAATATGCTGAGGGGGACTTCAAGAAGACTAAACTGCCATATCCCTCACTGATCTATGGCATCCTGGAGTCTCAAGGATTCATTCCGGATATAGATGAAGATCACTGCCCTGTTAGAGACTCCCTGAAGATCTCTCCTGCATACTTTAAGGGCAACAGAAAGATTGATTTACCCTGGCTACCTTCCAGTGTTGCTCCGAATGTTAGCAACACTTCTACTGCAACATCTGAATCTCTGCCTGAGACAACCGTACAACCACCTACAGACGCCCCACCTGATGGCTATGTCACATTTTCCATATCTTACATTCAAGCTCAGATTGCCTATGGTCGGCAACAAATTGAAAATGCAAAACGGACCATTGAGCATTATGAAAGTCAAGTGGCTGACTTTCAACTTTTGCTGGATGTAAGTTTGTTTTCTGGACAAAAAGGAGGAGTGGAAGACACAGCTGGTCCAAGTGGAACAAAAATGACAGCTGGTCCAAGTGGAACAAAAATGGCTGATGGAACTGACGATAATGCGGCTGGCAGTAGTGAAGAAGAATGACACCTTGGTTTAGTTATTTCCTCCTTTGACTGTAGTTTTTTTTTAATTAATTATCTGTATTTTCTCTGATGCTTATTTTCTCTGATGTTAACTTCCCCTAATTAATGAACTGTTTTCGATGTTGTGAATCGAGTGTTGTAACATCTAACATACAACATCTGTTTAATTCAGGGAAGGCTTACCGGTCGAATTCAGGGGAGTCAACTTAAGTTGGCTGAGTCATTGATCTACTAATTCAGGGGGAGTTTAGCTGTATAATTATGATGAGGTGTTTTGTCCAGAAAGGCAAAAAGGGAGAGATTGAAAGGAATTAAATTCCTTGATATATTTTCCGTTTTAATATCTTTAATGTTTTGCCTTTCTAGACATGAGAAAATAATTATATGATCTCTTGTAGATTTGGAATATGATATGAGACTCATAATATCTTTAATATATGGAATCTCAATATCTTTAAGATAGGAGATCTTTATTCCTTAAGAAGTTTTTTCCTAATAAAACTCTTGGGTGTGTTTTCTAATAAGTAGAACGTGCAAAGAGAATAGAGAGAGAGACGAAAAAGTTCGAAGAGTTTTCGAGAAAGAAGCCATCTCGTACTACTGTTTTGAGTGTTGCCGAGAAGTGCTTACATCCGATGACGACAACACCTAATCATTGTGTTGATTAGTGTGTTGATTTTTGAAGACTTTTTACTTCTCGGTTGATGCATCACTTGTATACTGGTGATACGGTTTGTTAGAGGTTTAGAATGCAATTTGTTACTCACCTTATTAGGGAGTTGTTTTATTCTTTCACTAGTATTGGTTTTTGTAAACTTACAAGTTTTTCTAGTGAATTATTTTGCCCTGAGGCACCGCACAAGTATTGTATACTTGTGCATAATTTATATCTTGTCTCTCGTATTATTATCATTATTCCAGTTACGTGTAGGTGTGTTAAAACTATAATTTCCGCTGCATGTTGTCGTGGGTGTTACAACATCTACGCACAACACCTATATTCTGAAACACACTACACTCACCCTCAACTCACACATACACTGTGGAAACAGAACTTTCACAATCCAAAGACAATCTTCATTCATTCACAACTTTCTTTCATTTAGAGATGTAACTCGTGACTTTTCAGATATTTTATTTGATCAACATATTTTTTTTTATCATTGAATTCTCTCCTACACGAAGATGTGATAGAGATTTGGATAATTATTATGTTTTGGGAGTTTGAATTGGAATTACGTACCACTATATTAGTTGTTCAAGTTCGATTTTGCAAATTCGATTTTTTTTTTTGAATTTATGAAAAGGGTCGAATTCATTTTTGGATATTTGGTAACTAAGTAAATGTGCTATAGTGTAAATTATAATTTTCGAAAAAACAAATTATGAAACGAATATCCTATTTGGAACATCCATGAAAAGTATTATTTGTTATATCAAAATTTTTACTTATAATTTATAAATATGAGCATAGTTAACTCATTTGATAGATGAAGATACGTGAGACAATCTCATAATAGACTTACTATTAAGTTTTTATGTTCTAATATGGCTTTTTTATAAAAAAAAAAAAAAAAAAAATTAACATGGAAACTTTTGTTTGACCAATAATTCGATTGGATATCTTTTAATGAACATGAATAAACTAACTTAATAGTGGGCTCATCATTGTTTGAAGGCCTATTATTTTTTATGGAATATTTCATCCTACCTCATGGGGCACTGTTCTCATGAGAAGAGTGTCCCCATGAGGAGATCAAATGTCCAATTTTAACCATACATATGCGGGGTCTACCAAATTTTTTAAAATCAACGATCCAGATCTTATGGGGCACTGCCCCCACAGGTAACATCGACACTACCATTTTTTATCTAGCTAATTTGGGGCACGATGGTGGAGAAATTACTGGATTGGATTTATGACAAAATCATGGTTATAAATGTGATCTTATTTTAAGGAAAAAATATCAAATGATAGCGATAAGGTCCATGTTTTGGAATGATTTGATCTTCTTTCTACGAAGAGAGTAGCTTGGGAGGAAGGTTGAATTTTTATTATCTAATGTATACCAGTTCGAGTGGAGGGTTTGGTCCGACTATTCAGTTAAATGAAACTCATTAGATGATCAAAAGAAGATCGGAATACAAGAAGTGCTATATTTACTTAAAAACCGAAATAGTCGAACCCGACGTTAAATACGCAAAAAAGTAAATAAACTAAAACATCTTATGAATATTATAAATCACACGACACGCAAAGGACGTTTCTAACGTCGAAACTAAAGTTTTTAAATTTATGTTACGTGCAAAGAAACAGTACCACAACAGAAGGTATGGTCGACTATTCAGTTAAATAAACCTAGTTTATCACGTTCTTTTGTACATTCGATGCACTGGAACATGAAGATGGTCAGCTCTTGCACTTGTTATTCCTCTATAAGATGGTAGTGCATGAAGCTTATCTGGTTCTCCATAAACTGCTCCTTAGCACGGCGGAGACGGCTAGACCTCCAGATGAGACTGAAACTCGCATGTGCAACCACCGTGAAAGTAATTTTTTTTTTTATGTTTTGATTTATTTTCTTATATTTGACCAAAATCATAATTAAAATGTCATAAATTACTTACATGCTCGGGACTTATAAATTTTGCACTTTTATACCGTAAAAAGTATTTTTCTTGTATTATTCATATCATTGACTCCATCATAATGCATCAGAATTTCGATTGAGTTATATCCAATTAACTAGCATCCATCGATCTTAACATATAGTAAAAAAATTATCTCCAACATTTTGTCAAAATCCCAATTAGTGCAGGAAATAATTAAGTAAAAAGATATAATACATACATCAAGTGTCGGCAAAGGTAGGTATGCCTTAATTGTGAGGAAAAGTCAGGTGATCTTTTGCAGCAGAAAAAACGAAATTGGCATTTTGATTCAGACGATGAAATTGTGTCGAAATTTATTGCGTTCAGACGAGAAAGAGCACCTACAAACAGGTGCATAAATTCACCTCATTCTTCGTCTCATTCTCAGTTCTTTTCTCTCATCTCATAGCATTTGAGTGTTTAGTTCTATAATATTTGTGAGATGTTTGTTCTCCTATCATGTGGGATCAACAAGTGGTATCAGAGCATTGGTTTAAAATTTCTTAAAATTCTGAGTATACTATGTGGTTGCAGCCTAGATTGATCTACCACATCAGAAAATATTTTTTTTAGATTTTTTATTCAGGCGGGATTATTTTGTTCAGTCTACAAGATTCTTGTAGACATAATGATGGCGTGTACGAGTTCAATTGAAGCAATTTTTATGTTGTGGAAGAATTGTTTGGAGGCTATTGGAGATAGACCGGTGGAAATGACGGACGATGTAGCAGACGAAGTACTGTTAAGTATCTTTAAGATAAAAACAACAAAAGTTATCTGGGATACTTTGACAAAGATGTACGAGGTCAAATCACTACACAACAAGATTTTCCTAAAGAAAAGGCTTGATACTCTTCGGATGGCAGACTCCTCATTGATGACCGACCATATCAACACACTAAATACTCTATTTGCTCAACTCACTTCTATGAGGCGTAAAATAGAGGAAAATGAACATGCGAGGCTTCTACTTCAAAGTCTATCAGATTCATATGATCAACTTATCATCAATTTAGCCAACAATATTCTTATGGGCTATCTAAAATTCTACGATGTTTTAACTGCGGTTCTCGGAGAAGAAAGCCGGAGCAAGAATAAGGAAGATAGGTTGGTAACTTCGAAGCAGGCAGAGACTTTACCGATGATATGAGAAAAATTTATGGATCGTGACTCCACTGGGAGCCAAAGACGAGGTAGATAAAATTCGAGAAGTAAGAAGAAAAATATTGACTGCTTTAAATATGGTGGTAAAGGGGATCTCAAGAAAGAGTGTACGAGTATCGAGAAGAGTTATCAAGAAAATGTGGCAAGTACTTCAGGTGGTGGTGAAATATTTATTATTCAGCAAAGAGACAACAATTGCAGAAAGCAGACACACATTTTATGACACATATTATGGATTCAGGAGCGACGTGGCACATGACGTCTCAAAGAGAATGATTTGATCATTTTGAACCAGTCTCAGGAGGATCTGTGTCCGTGAGAAATGATCATTCCTTGGAAATCGTTGGAGTCAGTAATATCAAAATAAAAATGTTTCATAGCACCATTGGCACCATACAAGAGGTACGATATGTAAAGGAACTGACGAAAATCTTTTGTCATTGGGACAATTCGATGATATCGGGAACAAAACCCATATCGAGAACGAGATCATGAAAATTGTGAAGGGTGTGCTTGTGGTTACGAAGACGGAAAATGTTGCTGCAAATCTGCATGTACTTTTGAGAGAAACAGACAAAATTTTGGAACTAGTTTTGCATCAATTGGTTCATGAAAAGAATTAACAGTGTTATGGCATAGAAAGCTCGACCATATATCAGAATGATGATTGAAAATTCTCTCAGAACAGAAGCTACTGTCGGGACATAAAAAATTGTCACTACCCTTTTGTGAGCATTGTGTTACCAGTAAAAACACATATTAAAGTTTAAAACTTCCAAAGCCAAAACAAAATCATATTGGAGTTGATTCATTCGGATGTTTGGCAAGCACAAGTTGCATTGAACAAAACTCTACGCAAAATTATTTACGTTTACGATTATGCATAGCAAGTGGGAAAAGATGATTTAATGATTTTTCGTGAAATTGGTTATGCAGGAAAGTCACGTTATACATATTTATACATATAATATTTTACGTACAAGCTAAGTTTAAATTGCATGGATTTTTATTGCGTATTATTCGTTATTTACATTTTATGCATGTTGAATCATTAGACTGACTAGACTTGATCGATGCACATAATGTAGTTGAGGAAATGGGAGGCGGTGACCAGTGAGCAGGCTCGGGCCAGTGGTAGTGAAAACCCGAGTACCTTGTAGTTCAAATTATATTATCACACACGTGTTTAAACTATTTACTCTGACTTTTTATCTATTAGTATTGGTGTCGAACACATTTAATTTATGGTTTTGTTAGACTATTTTTAAATTAAATTAGTAGTTTAAGAATTTTGGGATTAATTGGATGCTGATGATTTATTTTTAATGATGGAGTTTAATATTAATTTATTTTAGTATGAATGATGACCGTTACTTTATTTTAAGAGCTATACTTTTAACAAATTATTTAATAAGAAAATTTTCCGCAAATATTAAAGTATTATTATTTTAAGACACGGTTCATCACATCACCGTATACTAGTCCAGGTTTTGTTGTAAGAAATCATGGTGAGATAAAAAGAAATAAACCCAGATTAGTTATTAATTACCAAGAAATTAATAAAATTCTGGAGTTTGATGAATATTTAATATCTGATAGATAACAGTTAATTAGTTGCATAAGCAACACCAAAATATTTTCAAAATTTGATTGTAAGTCTGGTTTCTATCAAATACAGATGCTGCAAGAAAGCAAGAAATTCACAAATTTCTTCATACCACAAGGACACTATATTTGGGAAGTATTACCAATGAGATTGGCTAATTCACTCCAGATATTTCAAAGAAAGATGGATAATATATTTAAGGATTATTTCAAATTTATGTTTGTGTATACTGATTAAGTTTTAATAACAGCTAAAAATAAGGAAGAACATGTCAAACACTTAGAGATTTTCTGTAAAGTTTGTAAAAAAGGAAAAAATAAATACTGATTTTATATGAAAAGAAAACAGTCATTGCCATAAAAAATATTGAATTTGTCGGAACAAACATCGATGTTGGAATAATTCTGCAAGAACACATAGTGGAAAAAGTACAGAATTTTCAGATAAACTGAAAGAAAAAATAACTACAAAGTTTCTGATGAGTTATTAATTTTTCTAGGATGTTTATTAAAAATCTAGCAAAACACCGAAAACGTTTAGTTCATTATTGAAAAAAGATGCAAAATTTGTATGGATAGAAAAATACACAAAAGAGTTCAGCCAACTAAAGGAAATTTGTAAAGATTTTCAAAAATGGTTATTTATCAAGATGAAGATTATAGTATTATACACATATGACAATGATAATTGGTGGACAACAGTTTTAACAAAACTCAGACCAGAAAGATAACTGTCATGCAGGTATTGCAATGATCTATTCTCATAAGCAAAATCCATAAGATGACATACCAATGAATATGAAATTTATGTAGTAAACAGTGTTTTTGGAAAATAACTATTATTTTTAATAGCAAAAACATTTGCTTTGATTATTGATAATACACAGATGAAAGCTTTCTTGAAAAATAGAATAGAATCTAAACATGATAAAGTTAGATTATTAAGGTGGCAAGTTTTATGTCAAAATTATAATTTTGATATTGTGATTATTAAATTTCATGAAAACATTCTAGCAGATTTTTTAATAAGAGATGGACATCGGTGATATCGATGTCATCATAAAAATGCAGAGATGTTTAAGGAAACACCTTGAAATGCTTCAAAACGAGTTCAACAAGCTTGTCCTTAATGCAAAAGTTGCGGGTAGACTATAACAAGCCGATAAGAGAATTGTCTCTGATCGAATTATAGTATGTTGACATGTTTATACTTAGCTATGGTCTGTAATACAAAGGCCTATCCTCCAAGGCATTGAGAAGCCATTGGTTTTTCAAATGAAGAGTTTTCAAATACAATACCCTATACCTAGAGCAGAAGATTCAAATCCCCCTAGCACAATTGTTAAGTCGGGATCATCTCCAGATGAGTCGGTCAATACAAAAATTAAGACTTCATATCCTTATCTCAAGTCTTCAAATCAATCATCCACCTTGGGGATTGGAAAAAGATAGATCAACCTTATACCTCATATAAGCAAGGGTAAATCTAATGTTGGTACTAATGAATATGTAGTTTCTCTATTTCAAGCATATCAACAGAACCGGGAGAAATTGAAAACAAGAATAAGCATTAACCTAGCCACAATCTAGGTTGATGTATTAGGAAAATATCTCAGTATATGGATGAAACCAAATTCATATCCGAAGGAGGTTAAAACATGGTTTGAATTCGGGGCTCTTGTATTAGTTTATACTACATCACACAGCTTCCTAAATAATTTCAGGATTACCTAAATGGAATTAGGAAGTAGTGCACGAGACATGGACAAATAATCATTTGTCCAAATGAGATATTTTGGAACTGCATTTTTTCAATGCAACACTAGAAGTAGTAGTAAAAAGCTCATATTAATCCTTTCATTTTAACAAGCTAAAAAGGTCATATACAAATATTCAAAAATTTATCAAATATCTTTCAACCGAAGAAACACCCTTTGTTGCTTCATTAAATGAAGATGTCAAGTCTACCATAAGAGCCTGGAGTCTAAAGTTTGTCTAACCGAGATGGACAAATTCAAGTTTTTATTTAAGTTTTGTCAGAATTCTGTAAATCAATATTTTCTGTTAAATACTATGACAGAAAAATAACAAGTTTTGCAGAAGACCTATTTGAAAATAAAATAATCTTATGTGGAGTATAAGACTACTGAGGGGCAAAGAAACTCACCGAAAATTATGTAATATGGCTCTTATGGGAAAATGGCAGAAAGCATCTGACCAATATGTCCGAACATGAAAGAACCAAAATTCGGGAAAGGTTTTCGAGCAAGATCTGACCGAAAGTATTTTGTTTCACATGACCAAGTGATGAAGGACCACATAAAAAACAACATCTTTGGGGATCATACAAAGGTATAAGATTCCTCAAAAAAAAAAGTAGGCATGTGATCCAACAACTCCATTAGTAGAGGATGAACTGCCATTAAAATATGATTCCAATAACTAGTGGAAGATAGACCATTCAATCACGTATAAAGACAAGTCATTAACTAGTGGTTAAAGGGACCTAAGTCACCAAGATTTTGATATTAACAAAACTTGTTTATTTATTTCTAATGAGTTTACCTAAGTGCGCAGAAACTGAAACTGATCAGGCTTCGAACTGATCAGTTACCAAGCTGAAACTGAAGCTATCGAGACGCAAACTGAAAGTGCCAATTGATTGATCGAACTGAACCTATACAACTGAAGTATCAAGAGCAGTTCAACTGATTGTCTAGTTGATAGGTGGTTCAGCAGAAGACCTTCAGAAGTCCGTTTAGCTGATGAAGTGTTCAACTGATGAAGAGCCCAACTGACCAGTTCAGCTGAATCAGTGAAATCAGTTCAGCTGACGAGTCAACTGATTTCACCTCACCAGTTCAAGACCAGTTCAACTGACCAGTTCAAAACATCAGTTAAGAGCGACCAGTTTGCAGATACAACAAGCTTAATCCAGTTGTGCACAAAGTTACAAAAGCTATTGTACGATCAAGGTACGATAAGAGACATTGCAGCACCGCTTAAAGCCAATTGTTCCAGATATCTATTTGGGGAAACAAATTCAAACTGCCACGGATTCTTTCACCGAGTCTCACTGTACATTCAGCCAAATGCCAATAAATAGAAGCCGAAGCTCAATGAAGACGATTATGAAAGTTGACGACTGAAAAGATAAAATACAAATAGGGCACGCACAATGTTTATCAGCTTAAAAGAAGCAATCAGCCCATAGGGAACACTTCAACGTGTTATCAGCTTAGTTTTAGAAGCATATTTCTGTCAGTGTGTGAGAACACTTTCGGGTAGTTTTCAAAGATCAGTTCACATACACACACACCACCACTCAAATTCAATCTTGCACAAATACAATAAACTTGTATATGTAGTCTTTCTCACATAGACGTTAAAGAAGTGTTGGCTGGAAGATGCTCCCTTCAGTCTAGTCTAGGAGTTCAGTTAGGTGGTGGGTAAGTTCTAAGTTGGGTGGGTTTGTACAAGTAGTTGTATAAATCAAAGTCTTCTAGTGGATCCTACCTGATGTGGTTGAAGGGGTGACGTAGGAGCAGTTGAAGCCTCCGAACATCCATAAACATATCTTGTGTACTCTAGTTGTTAACCCCTAACTTTAAACTGACTTGATCAGTTTGAGTATTCATCAGTTCAATTCTCACCATAACTGAACTGATAAATGCGAGAACCGATCACTCTTATCTTTAGTTAATTAGTTACACAAAATTAAAAGCTTTAACCGATCAGTTTTCTTAACAAAAAATTATTTCGAGTGTTTTTCGCTTGATTCAGTACCAAACTCGATCTAATTCATCGATGTATGTATACATTTTTAGAACACGAGTTATTGCAGCTCATCAAGTTTTTAGAGGATTTTCCAGATCCAACAATATGTATTCATAAATTGTATGTTTCAATAAAAAGATCGAGACTTATTGCTTATTTCGTATCTTATTTTTAAATCTAACTATTTTATTATACACCGTGATGTAGGAAACGAAACATGATTGTGTCAGGTGTTGTTGAAGGAATCTACGTCAAGAATCATATGTTGTGTTTGTGTGGTTGGACTGTGGGGAGCATTCTATAAAACTCAGTTGATACAACCCGTCGGTGCTCCGATCAAAGTGATAAACTATTCAATTTATTATAAGAAAGCATGATGAGTTATTTATAATTTAAAAAAAAATCAAACATCTTAACATTGTATATATGTTGGAAATCTTGTGTTGCTACATGTTTTTGTGCTATATATCTTTAAGAATATGTTCGATTGGTATAACAATATCACATATAATAATTATGAAGATCGAGGATATTTTCGAAAAAATTATATGATTAAGGAGGTCAAACAAATATTTAAGGAATATAGAGTGAGAACAAAGCTATCTTTGGATACGAAGAGTTATTAATAGTTTGTCCTAAAAGATTAGTAAATATAATTGTGTTTCACACAAAAATTAATAATATATATTATATTTTATTATAAATTTAATGTATATGCATGTGTAATATTTTGTATTTCATTATTTTAGATATATTTTAAAGTATTTGTGGAATAATAGCCTGGCTAGAAAGGAAATTATTATTAAAGAAAAAATGTGTGCTAATAAATAAGTCAATAAAGGTATAGTATTGGATCTGGTCTTCACATGTACAGTCCGAATCGATCTGTCTTCTCCCAATCTCTGCTCTGATTTCCCGTTCATGTACCTCAATTTTATGCCCTAGATAGACTCCGACACCACCCGCCAGCCGCGGCGGTATGATTTTTAGTTTTTTTTTTTTGGAGTATGGTGTTTGTTTTCTAATTCCTTTTAAATAGCATTATTATTGCTGCAAATTTCATGGATTTCTGGCTTTTGAATCTTGTTGTTTTGGGTGTCTCTGCAGGGGTTTAGCTCCTTAGTTTAGAGCTGCAGCAACGGGTCAGCATTGGCCTTCCATGGTGATTTTCTTGTTTGTTTGGAATTAGTTTGTTTGATGGGTTTTAGATTTGGATGTATTTTAGCTGATTCTGTTGTTCCTTGGCTGAACTTGTTGTTTTATTCACGTTCTTGTTTTATCTCAAGTTTGTGTGGTTGTGTCATGTTCTTTGCGGAAGAACGTCAAATAAGCTTTTTCCAGCTGGGCTTGTTATGATTTTTCATTGGACTTTTACTGGTTTCTTGTTATGATGTCCTGGCCAAAAATTTTGTGGAAGGAGTTACGGTTGCCAATTGGTTGGTGAGGGTGGCATTTACTACATTCTGGAGGGAAAGTTTTCACCTTTTGGAAAATTATATCTAAAAACATTAAATTTTCAAGTGAGGCGTTTATCCCCCAGCTAGTTTTTTCCCTTGCCGGCAGTCATTGCAATTATGCATATGCTGCTATTGAATTCAGCATTTTTGCCCTCTTGTAGATGAACTTATGCAGATTGAGGTTTCTGGAATCTACTATGCTTGTTAAGTTACTGTTTTGAATTTTAAGATGAAAATGGTTGATGTGTGAGAATTGAATCCAACCTGTGACACGTGTTTGGACTTGATTTGTTTGGGAGGCCTTGGTGCTATTGTAGTTCTTGTTTCAGTGCCATCTGCTCACGCGTGCAAAAATGTAGTGCTACTCGTCCTTCTGTTCAACCTTTTAGGTTTGTGAATCTCTACAGAACAACTCACTTTTCACGTTGTGAGTTGTGACAAGGTGTAAAAGAGAATAACATCCATGTTTCGGTAGCCTTGTGTTTGTAACTATAGTTGAGATAGATTGTGATGCCTTGAAGGTAGATGTCTTATTTTTTCGAAAATGCTTCGACATAGAATTTTTGAAGTTGCTGATTAAACATGATGCCGTTACTTGTACTCCTATCATTAGGAATGTAAATGAGCCGAGCCGAGCCGAGCCGAACAGTATCAGGCTCGGGCTCGGCTCGTTAAATTATTTGCTCGGCTCGGGCTCGTTACGAGCCTTTGGTTTGAAGCTCGGGCTCGGCTCGTTAAAAACCGTCGCTGTTAGCGACGGATTTTTGACAAACCGTCGCTAAATGTTCATTATTTTGTTAATCTGCGCGGTTCATCTTATTACTTCAGCATGAACTTATTTTTCTTATTTTTTTACTTCGTCAACATTGATATGCCGAAGTAAAATATAATAAAAAATATAGTGAAGCACGTGTTTTTAAACATCCGAAGTAAAATATATTATTTTACTTCGCTTGTGTTATTACTGAAGTTATTGGTAATGTATTACTTCGTAATTTATGATTGCCGAAGTAAAGCCTGCCGAAGTAAAATCCGATTTTTCTACTAGTGTTATAACATTGTAATTTCTGTAAGATACACTTTAGAATTTTGAATAAATGAATATTATATATATATAAATAAAAGAATTACGTGGGCCTATATAATTTTGGACCATATCATATTATAATATGATACTATATAATGTATCACGTACGTGGTCTTGTATTTTTGGACCTCACAATGCTAAGGTTTCTTCTTCTATGCGGCGACATTAGATATATAGTCGGTTGCTTTTGATGTCTGATATTCAGTTTATTATATTAAAATATTTTAATTTTTTTATATATTTACTTTAAAGTATAATTAATTTCAAACCATAATATTTTTAAATAATAAGATTATATACGTATAATCATATGTAGAATTAATTAGGAGTGAGAGTGCATACGCTAGATTCATTGCCGTAGCAGCATTGCAGCAATAACAGATTGAAACTTTTGAACTTTTGTCTCTACATACGCTAGAATTAATTTCTACGGAGTGAGAGTGCATACGCTAGAATTAATTTATATCATTGCATTAACAGATATTTATATCATTGCATTAACAATCCAACAAATATGAGTTTCTTAAGTAGACTAAATTCATTGCCGTAGCAGCAATATTCAAACACATATGAGAGGCTGAAACTTTTGAACTTTTGTCTCTAATTGTTTTGCCCACTGTATTTGGAGATGAAACCAAACCAGAATCAGAGCTAGGGTTCGCGACCTATACGATCTCCAAACTCTCGATTCACGCCTCAATCAAAGTCGACCCAGACGGTACAAGGATTTTCAGCCCTCGGCGCCGGCGGAAGAACGGAGAATCGTCGGAAATCGTACGCGGTTTAGATGTGGACGGGAAAAGGGTCTCGCTACCTATACACGCTCAAATCTACCGATTTCTGCTTCGATAATGGTTGACCAAACCTGGGCTACGACCGGAGACCCTCGGCGACGGCGGGCGGAGGTCGGGAGGCGCGGATTTCGGGGGGAATAGGTGAGGTTACGGGAATAGCCGAATAGGGTTTGGGATTTGGAATAGATGAGGATGAGGTTACGGGAATATGCCATTATTGTCATAACATTCACATTTTTAATATAATTTTTATTTTTTAATTTATTATTATTTATCATACATAATTATTTTAATATTATAACTCATTAATTATCTCAAACTCGAGCTCACGATCTACCTAAACGAGCCGAGCTCGAGCCCGAGCTCGTGAACCACTTAAACGAGCCGAGCTCGAGCTCACGAGCCAGCTAAACGAGCCGAGCTCAATTTTGAGCTCACGAACCTATTATCGAGCATGTTCACGAGCTAACGAGCCGAACATCATTAATCTCAAGCTCGGGTCAACAAAATTGTCGAGCCCAAAATAAGGCTCGGGCTCGGCTCGATAAGCTTAACGAACGAGCCGAGATCCGAAAAGCTCGCGAACAGTTCGGTTCATTTACATCCCTACCTATCATACATCCAGATTTACCATATGATAAATTTATTGAATATTTTGGCTGAATAGTGGAATTTGGTAAAATAGTATGGATAAAGTTTGAAAATTCTATAAGTTCCTGGTGAAGCTAGAATAGTTAGTCGTCATGTACGAATTTGTGCTAAACTTTTGAGAAGGATAAGGGCATGTTTTTTGGTGCGTGATAAGAGTAACAGAAAATTTAATCCTTGATAGCTGTGACATTCTATTTATAATTTATTATGAGAACAAGTCTCGATGACAATGCTGATTCATATTAGTTTATTGAAGGTTAAAAAGTGTTTAAAGAAATAATCCTTGCACATGAATTACTATCGTGTGATTTGTTCAATGCTTTTTCTGTCTTCCTTCTTGGCTGTACTGATGCATCCAATATTATGTCGTGATCTTGTTAAAGGCTGAGTTGCTTTCAGTTGTCATTTATTTATGTTATTATGTGTCCATTTGAGATCTACTTTACTTTAATGCCGTGACATTGATGCACTCTTATTCAAGTCTAAATGCAATTTTAATCCAGATTTTTGATGCTCAAGAATTTCAGCCTAATTGCAAAGTCAATGAGAGAAATTGGTGTGCGAAATGACGCTTCGAGAATTTATGAGCAGGTTTGAGAATAGATCAAAGGGAAAGAGGACATTTCAGAATTGTTTGATGAGTTAAAGAAGCATTCTGCTTCAGAAGTGCATGATGGACGAACAGCTTTCCAAGGCTTGTAAGAAAACACATAAGACTCATGACCTCAAACGAGCATCTTCAAGTCCTAAAGATCAGCAACAACAGTCCAGGAAACAGCAGCGGAAGGGGGAAAACCCTGTTCGAATTTTGCCGAGTCCTGAACCACGTGTTGATTTCAAATTTTCTAATGCATGGATCTGTAAAAATTCTGCATGTCGAGCCACTTTATCAATGGATGACACATTCTGCAAGAGGTGCTCTTGCTGCATTTGTCATTTATTTGATGACAACAAGGATCCAAGTCTTTGGTTGGAATGCACCTCTGAATCTGGTGTGGGAGACTCTTGTGGCTTGTCTTGCCACATTGAATGTGCCTTCCAACGTAGTAAGGTGGGGGTCGTTAATCTTGGACCTTTGATGCAGTTGGATGGAAGCTACTGCTGTGCTAATTGTGGCAAAGTTTCAGGGATACTTGGGTAAGCTGTTTTATGTTGGCTGCTCTCATTTCAGTTCCTTCTTTTTGAACCATTGTTGGTAAAATCTTGTTTGCTGTATCAATTTGTGACCTGGGAGATTAGTTAAATTCTTCCATCCAAGGCCCATAAAAGAAAGAGTGCTCACCAACTCCTATTATTTCTTCTTCCCTTTCTTTTACGCTCCCTCGCCGAGCTGAGAAGCTAGTGGATTGCCCTAAGAATGTAATTAAGCTAATTTAAAAAGCAAGACATTTTTTGAGTTCAGTTTGGTTTTTAAACTAGCTTAACATTATAATAGATGTCCTGGCTTGCTTTGTCATGCTACAAAATTTTGCTTTAAGCACTTGTTAAATCTGAAAGTTGAGCTGCTTGGTTTGTTTCATTTCCTTAATCAGTAATCGCACATAATTGCATTTTGTATTCAAAGATCAAGTATATACATCAAGTCCTTTCTTTTCTTCGATCTCATATATGTTGAGACTTTTTAAAATGTGGTCTACTTTGTCAGATGCTGGAAGAAACAGTTAAGTGTAGCTAAGGATGCTCGCCGTGTGGATGCCCTATGTTATAGGATATTCCTAAGTTTCAGGCTCTTGGATGGGACTTCCAGATTCTGTGAACTGCATGAAATTGTTAAAGAAGCCAAAGCCAAGTTAGAAGCAGATGTGGGTCCAGTTGATGGAGTATCGGCCAAGATGGCTCGAGGAATTGTGAGTAGACTCTCTGTAGCAGCTGTTGTTCAGAATTTATGCTCTCTTGCAGTTGATAAAGCTGATGAATGGATATCTTCAAAGTCTACCTCCTCAGCACTCGATTCCATTGGTAATTCTGTGTTCCTTTTTGGTGAAATAATGAGAAAATTACATTGTCGTATGCAATTGTTTTACTATTTCCTCCCCTGGCAGAGGGTTCACTTCCTGCAGCTTGCAAGTTCCTATTCGAAGAAGTGACTTCTTCTTCTGCCGTGGTTCTATTGATTGAATTTTCTACTGCACCAAATGATGATATTAAGAGCTACAAACTCTGGTATTGCAAGACTAGAGAAGAGACATACTCCAAAGAGCCTGTTTGTGTCTTTCCAAGAGATCAGAGAAGGATTTGGATATCCAATCTGCAGCCTTGCACGGAGTACTCCTTCAGGATAGTGTCTTTTGCGGAGACTGGGGACATTGGCCACTCTGAAGCAAAGTGTTTCACGAAGAGTGTCGAAATAATTCACAGAAACTCTTCTTCTGTGTCAGGAAGTCCTGAAAAGGAGAATTCTTCACACAATATAGGGAGCTCTAGTTCCAGGCAAGAGCATAGAAATGGAGCAGACATTGAATCAGACTCAGGTTTCAAGGTTCGAGACCTTGGGAAAATCTTAAGGCTTGCATGGGCTCAAGAACAAGGGTTTTTTGAGTCATTCCGTAAAATTGATATTGAGAAATGCTTTAGTGGTTGTAATGCTGTTAAACTAGAAACTCCACAGGAAAAAAGGTTGCCGCCTATTCCTCGTGAACTTGACTTGAATGTTTCAGTTCCTGATCTGAATGTGGAGTTTACCCCTCCAATTGAGTCATCTAGAGATGAAGGTGATGGCTGCACTTTAGGGCAACCAGTTGAGGTGGATGATTACACCTTTTCTCACGACCTACAAAGAAATGTTGTTGCAAGGTCGCATGGCAGTGATGTCCCTCATAATTGGAATCATGAAAAACATGGGGATGTACCAGCTGTTGACTCTAAGTTAACTGCCTCCAAGAAGAGGAGACTTAGCACCAACGGAGAGTTACAGGATTCTGATAGCACTCTGACAAATGGATCTCCATGCCAAGTCCAAAACGACTCAGGATGCTTGGACGAGAATTTTGAATATTGCGTCAAGATCATACGTTGGCTGGAATGTGAGGGTCACATTAAACATGATTTTAGACTAAAGCTACTGACATGGTTCAGTCTTATATCAACTAAGCAGGAGCGCAGAGTGGTCAACACTTTCATACAAACGTTAATTGACGATCCTATTAGTTTGGCTGGGCAATTGGTGGATTCATTCTCAGAAATTGTATCAAGCAAGGGGCCACAAAACGGTTTCTGTAACGAGTTTTGGCATTAGAGCTGTAGGGTCCTTGGAATACGATACGGGTATTAAACTCGAGTATTATCATTCCAGTGGTAAGTTATTGCTGTTCATCTTGCTGCTTCTTTTTACAGGCACCTGCTCCTAAAATTTCTTCTAGTGATTCATTTGTTAAGTTGACAAGCTCCCAAACTAGCAGATCTGATTTCCCCTTCATGAAGATAGCTCTTGATTTCCCTACAAGGTCATCCCATTGTTTAAGCCAATCTCACTCATTGTGGGATCCATTTTCATTCTTAAGAGACGCTCTTGATTTCATTTTTAGTAATTAAATGTGACGTTGGAACTTCTTCAAGTAGGAGATGGGTGGATGCTAATAGACATTTGATGTTCCATAATTTCCATTTAACTGTTATTGCTATTGAATCAATGGAAGTTGACTTTTGCTCCTTTTGGTTAAATTTTTCATCTATGTAACAGCCCATGGCAATTACTAGTTTCCTTTACATATTGGTTGAATTTTTCATCTATGCAACATCCCATGGCTAGCTATTACTAGTGTTCCTTTACATACGATGTGTGTGTAAATTTTATTTTATTTATTTTTATGTATGCGTAATATTATCATTAAAATAAATCAGAATAATCAAAAGTCCACATAAAATTAAAAAATTACTATAGTAATTTTCAAAATTTTGAATAATGGATGAAATAGAAAAGTTATATATGAGTGAAAAATTTATCAAATTATATTTTTATCAAATGGAAATGGATAAATTTTGTTATCTGAGGTCGTCTTCAACCATAAAATCTATTTTAGAGGGCAAAAACTTGTGTGAGATGGTCTCACGGGTCGTATTTTGTGAGACCGATCTTTATTTGGATAATCCATTAAAAAATATTACTTTTTATGCTAAGAGTATTAATTTTTATGGTGAATATGGGTAAGGTTGACCCGTCTCACATATTGGGATCCGTGAGACGGTCTCACATGAAACCTACTCATTTTAGAGAAGGATCATTAACAAAATTTATCATTTGTTTATAACTATGAATGAGATTCTATGAGATTTAAAGTTTAAGGTATTCTCAAAAGACAAAAACTTGTATGAGACAGTCTCACGGGTCGTATTTGTGAGACGGATATCTTATTTGGATCATCCATGAAAAATTATTACTTTTTATGCTAAGAGTATTATTTTTTATTGTGAATATGGGTAGGATTGATCCGTTTCACAGATTAAGATCCGTGAGACGGACTCACATGAGACCCACGCTTCTCAAAATAACTGACTCATTCTAATTGAGTGATGTATTTGCTATACAATATTATGAAATTATTAATATCTTGATCGCAATAAAATTATATAATAATTGTATTGAAACATTATAGTCATTCATTAGAAAATAATTAAGAAAAAATTATTATTGTATTGATGATCAAATTGTAGATAACTTTCCTAAAATGATAAGGGGAATTTGTCAAAAACTCCCTATTTCCATTCTCAACCTTTCCTTTACTCTCTACCCCACTAAAACTTTGTTTCAACTCCCCATATCTCTCAAATTTCCAAATTTGCCCTTATATCTTCATTTTAAATAATTGATTTTTTCTTTTGTAAATAATGGCCCATCATGCTTCCGAAAATAAATTAAATCTTTTACCTCTTTGACCGGAGTACCACCGGGTTATATCCACCGGATTTTACGAACTGCTCCTCACAGTCCAACCACGCGATCGCAACCGATGGTTCCTAAGCAGATTCCTTCAGCAATACTTGGCACAACTCTAATTCGTTTCCTACATTAGAGTGTATAGTAAAAGATAAAATTTTGAAAATAATACATGAGAGGGGCTAAGAGCAAAGATCTCTTTATTCAAATACAGAACATTTATTATTACATAGTAACCTCCTGTAGAGGAGGGGAAACTTGTTTAGCTACTACTCGTAGCTGAACTTACTACACACATAAACTTGAAAGAGAAAATATTACAAATGTTTTGAAGAAAAATGAAGAGGTTGATCGATGCCTTCATCTTCCTTCTGCTTCCTTATTTATAGAAGGCTCCTTCGGATTTGAAACTCGGACTTCAAATCTTCATAAGCCTTTACAGCTTGCTTGGGGACCATATAGTGGTTGAGTGGTCCCTTCATGACCTGTCTTTTTCTAGATTATTAATCTAGAAATTAACTTCTCATCTTCCTTTATCTCCCTGAGATACCATTGACGATGAGTATACAAGATATCTGCGGTAATTTCGTCTCCCTTTTCTTGGAAACGTTGGACTAGCCATTTGAGAACATCCGCCTGTTTTCTCTTGTAATTGATTCTTCTTTTCAAAACTTTAAGATATACACGGTACATTTTTAAGTTTTGATTCTGGTGTGTTTAACTGGTTCCATTTCCCTTTATTTATAGTTTAAGGTTTAGGTCCAGTTTTTCTTGTCATCTTTATTGGATTCATTTTCTAAATAAAGTATCCAATGTTCCTTTGTCTTTTGACACTCATTATTAGTGGTTCTTGTGTCTTTTCCCACCGATTATTGGTGGTCCTGTCCTTTCCACTCACATGGTGGTGGTCCTGCTTTTCTTATTGGGATAGTCACATGTCTTCTTTAACTTTGTCGAGGAATCTTTGGCTTTCGGGATCCTCGAGGAAAACATGAATGTGGTCCATCCCCACTTGTACTTGTATCGGTAAAGTGTTTCCGATCAGATCTCGGCTTGAATCCTTTTGCACGAAAACAGCAATCAGTTGGGTTTGAGCAGTTGCGGTATTTTGGTTATATCTCTTAGCTCGTTATTGAAATGAAGCGATTCAGTATGCGTTGGAAAAATAAGACGATGATTTACAAATCATCTTCAGAAGTCAAAGTCTGAATCGAAGCTTAAGATGCTGATAAATGACGATGAAGTTACTGGTTCTGCACAAACTGAAATCAGCTAGGCTGATTTCAGCACACTAGCTGAAACTGAACCAGCTGAAGATCAGTTGAACCAGACCAACTGAACTGAACCAGTTGCTGACCAACTGAACCGAACCAGTTAAACTGAACCGAACCAGCAGCTGACCAACTAAACTGAACCAGCTACTGACCAGTTGAACTGAACGACTAGTTGAGTTGTCGGGAAATTGTCCAGCAAGGCGAATTTGACCGTTCCAATCTCAGAAACAGTACAAAAACTTTCCTATCGATCATATTCTTGTGTCTAACATATATATCATTGTTGAGGCTTATAAATACAACATTTTGAAGATCAAACAAGAGCTTTTGAAGGGGATTCAAAACATGGGCAGTTAGCATGAAGAATTCAACTAGTTGAGAGCATAAGCACTTGTGTGAGGATACATTTGAGATGTACATTGTAAATGATAAATTCCTCACACACAATCACTCACACATATACAACAAAGTTGAACTTCAAAGTTTAGTTGAGTGAGTCTTGCACAAAGACAATAAACTTGTGTATATAGTCTTTGCATATGAGACATTAAACAATATGCTGATTGTGATGTGCTGCCTACAATGTTGAGTGCTAGGAGTTCAGTTTAGGCAGTGGGTAAGTCCTAGCTGAGTGAGTTTGTACAAAGAGTTGTATAAATCAAAGTCTTCTAGTGAATATCCTTTTCAAGGAAAAGAAGGGGTGACATTAAAGCATTTGAAGTCTCCGAACATCCATAAACAAATTCGTGTCTATTTGTTTATTGCATTTACTTATCATTTTCATAATTTTAAAGAAGCATTGTTGAGGTATTTTATGTGTTCTTCAAATACCAAAATATTGTATACCAAGTGTTTGAAAAAATGCTTCAACTAAAATATTTTTACTCATTCAACTTGCATATGTTTTAAATAGTTTACAAAATATTTAATCGGTTCTACGAAGGATTATTTCGAGCATTTTCCACTTGGTTTGAACACCAAACTCGATTTAATTCATCTATGTTCAATATTTCAAGAACCGAACTATTGTAGTTCAACGGTGATCCCCCTAACCGATCCTAACAACTGGTATCAGAGCGGGTTGTTCTTGAAAGAACATTGAAACTGATTTTAATGTTTATAGGCGCTAGGCATAGAAGGGTCCATAGGCGCTAGGCATGAAGGGTGCGGGTCTTGTAGGGGCTCGGTCATATTCTTAGGAAGCTTGTCAGGGGCTCGGTCATGGTCCTAGGAAAGTTGCATAGGGGCTGGTCTTGTTGGTTAAGGGCTAGGGCCGAAGGGGTGCAAGGTTATGAGGCCAGGGTTTCGTATTATGGGTAAAAAAATCCAGTTGTTGTCTAGGCTTTTCCGAAGGTTTTATATGGCTTGATTTGGGTTGCATATGATATGGTTAGGTGTTAGTAAGCTATGATTCAAGTTTGATAAAGTTTGGTGAAGTTTCGAGTTGATTTGGTTAAAACCGGAATGTATGTTTAAGTTTTAAAACGAATTAGAAAATTAGTTGAGGAGTTAAGTTTATGCCTAAGAAATATTTATGAGTGTATTTTAAGGTGTTATGTTAAATTTGGATGGATTTGATTTGTCGTTTTAAGGTCCAATGGTAATTTGGGAAAGTTAGGGTTTCAGGGATAAAACGATCATTTTACGCTTAAAAAATGTTAGACGATCTGGCAGTGCCCTGAATGCTCTAATGAGTGTTAAAATGTTTATTTTAAAAATTTATGGAATTTTATGATGCAAAACGATAATGCTAAAAGACGTGTTGCATAATTGGTTAAAAAGAAAAATGACATGTATGCATGAATTTTTATAAGTGATGAATATAATGAAAAGTTGAAGGAGATGAATTGATTGTGATTAATAAGAAGGGATATGATGATATATAAGACCAAATATCAGTTGATGGGTGAAAGTGTCGCTGATGTCCACACCGCCTGGTAACATAGTTATACGTAGATGGATCATTCGCAATTAATGATCTGAATTCAATAAAAGGGAAACATATACGTATAGGATGAAAAAAGATTTAAAGTTTATGCATACTCATGAAAGGCTGTTTTTGTTAAAAGTATTTTCAGTGCATGTGAACATATATGTATTACTTGTTATCATGATTATTTGCTGAGTCAATTGACTCACTAGTTGTGAATGATGCATGTGAGCGTGATTTTGATGATGTTGGAGGACTTGATGGTTGAACTGACTGGACTGATGATGCACATAACTCGAGGATCTTTGCTAGTTTTTTCGCATTATTATGATTTAAGATTACTTTAAATATTTTGTAATTTTTATGCTTTTGAGTAATTTTGAGAGGATTTAAGATATTTATGCTACTTTGGAAAAATGCTAGCTTTAGATTTTGTTGGACGATTTTACGTTTTACACTGCGTTCTTTTGGATTTTTAAATAGCGAGTTGGTGAATTATTTTAAATGATGCAAAAATATATTTATGTGTATATGTATTTAGTCGAAAGCATGTAAGAAAGAAAAAAATAAAAAAATTCTATTATATTATAAAGAAAAATGAATAGTTGACGTTTCTTCTATGATATCATCTCATTGATAAATTTGTTGAGATATATTTTCAACTCAATCCGATTAATGAAAAATATTATTTTTTATATAAAAAATAGTATATTTTTATATATATAATCCATATTATAAATATAAATTCGTAATACCTTGTGTTAGAATGTACTCACTCTTGTTTTTTTCAAGGGGAAGAAAATAACGTTTAAAAAGCTCGTCATAAGGTGTTTCGCGCCAGAAGCAGAAAATCGCTATTAGCAGAGAACTGCGAAACCTAGAGAGAGAAAGATGGATGTGAAAGAAGCGGGAGCTTCCCTTGACTCTTTGATCTCCCAATTCAATTCTCGAATCGCGGAGCTCCAGCAGTTTGTGATTGCTCGAAACAGTTGAGAATTCAAGTTATTGATAAATCTATGCGATGATTCCTCTTGTTCATTTGTTTTTTTCCTCTGAAATTGGATAGTGTACCCGGCCAGCAGCATCAGCGATTTGTCGGGCATAGATGCAGCATTGAAAGGTATGGAGCTTCAGGTTCAAAATATTAAGGATCGGTTGCGCGACGAGGCTCAAGCCATCCCCAAAGCTAAGGTATTTTTTACTTCGCTTGTTGAGACGCGCGATTCTGGTGGGTAAATGTTTGAATATTGCCTAAGATGGAAAATGTTTTTGCATATTGAATTTAATTCTTCTTACATGTTATAGTATCGAATATTGTGACAATAGGATTTGAATTTCAAAGAAATTTTTGAATTGAAGCTGTTACTGACGATTTGGCAGGTATAATGGTAAAAAAAAAGTTAGGGCTTTGAATATTGTCACTTGCAAGTGGTATGGTACTGATGGATTTATACTTCAAATGAAAATCTTAACTGTGAGTTAAGACACTCAGATTGAAAAGTTTATACATGAAATTTCATATGTTTGACATGGAGGCAGCGGTGTATTTTTAAGATTAATTGACATTTGAATTAGATCTAAGCATCTATAATCCTGTCTGATAAATTTATTTTCGAAATGATTAGATGAAGCCAATCTACAAAAAATTTCAAGCATGCAAGGTGAAAGTTAAAAGTTCAGACTAAACTCTAAGAGGAATGACAAGCTAATCTATGAACTGAATTGAGTGATTTATTCATTGTAAGTGCAGAAATTAATAGAGGCAGCCTTGCGACAGCAAAAGAAATTGGAGACAGTTTCTGCTTGTGTTCCTTCATATATACCCGAAAGAATTACTAGTACCAATACAGAGACGAGCAAATGGTATTGTACAATTTGTTGAAGCAACAAAATTGTCTTCTCGACTGATTGATAGGTGATCTTTTGTTTCCTTCCTTGGTGTCATCAGTTATAGGAAGCAACCAGGGATCAGCCAAGTAGATTATGGAATCGAGTCTTTAAAACTTGAGGAGCCGGCACCATCCAAAGTGAGGAACCTCTGGCATATTTTTTTTCTAATCCAATTGTTTTATTTACTCATTCAATTTTTTCTCGGTGAATTTTTTTCATTATTTAAGTTATGTCTAGCACAATTGCTTAAGTCAACTGCAGAAAACTCAATGTGAGTCAGTAAATTTTGAGAATCTTTTCAAATTATCATCACGAGAATAAGATGATTTAATGGTGAAATTATGATATTAAGAGGATGAGTTTAAATGTGACTTAATTTTGACGGTGATAGTGACTAGCATCCTCTCCTTGTTATATAATATGTAAGTATAAGAGTAATTTGGAAGTTAGAGACCTTGAACATCCTCAGTATTTGATCTTTGAACATGGAACCGACGGAAAAACTGTGTCATGAGACCTTCTACGTCCCTATTATTAGCAAACTTAACTTCGGTGCATGTAATGGAGCAATACTCATCTACTAATGCATGTTTTGATGATGTGGATGTTACAAACTTTTCTCCTTGCTATGAGCGAGACAATGATGACTCTTCACCTACCTAGCATTATAAGAGATTTACTGTCATTAACTTGAAGGATTTATTGTAGCAGTTGTGTCATAATCAAGTAAGGAGAGGTGATTAGCAAAATTAACAGTGTGGCCTTAATTCCCGTTAATTTATAGTGAAATAACTGTATCATAATATATCCAAAGAAGCCTTGTCATGGTGTATTCATGGTGACAACACAATACAACCTTTAATGATGAGACTCTTCACGTTACTTGAATTCCTTACCTATAAATAGGACCCTAACTCTAACACTAAGTTATCATACAATCTTCTCAAATTGCATAATAGAGCATGTCTAATTCTCGCACCTGCATGTGGCAAAGGGTCTAGGAGATGGGGAGTCTAAAAGAAGATACTAACTAGTCTAGGAAGGGAGAGTTTGGTTTCAAACCGTATCAACAACTTAAGTTTAGAGAATACTTGCGTTATAAATAGTTTCTAAATTTCTGTACCTTCCTGAAAAATGTTTATTGAGAATATAACTTTTTATGAAAATTACCTTTTTATATATGCACAAATATGTTCAGATATGTATATATTCAAATGATTTTCTATGTATTAAGTATCACGTGATCTCTTATTATGATGTATAAGAAAAAAAATTTCAAACCGGGAAAATAAATAGAAAAGTTGTTGATTACGAATACAACTCTAACCGATTGGGAAACCGATAGGTAGAAGCATATTTTTTACCACAAAATTCACTCTATTTTTCCCTATCTAGTAGGGATACTTATTGTAGATACAGAGAACCATTTCTATTGTGGCCTACTTAACGGGATAAACAACCAAGTCTTTTATCAATATGCATCAAAGGGAAACCATTGTTTTTATTGTGCCAACACGACATTAGTACCTGTCCTGTTAATGTTTCGACATTTAAAACGTTAAGATGATACCTAGTAACATAGCCTTGGTCATATGATGTATGTAACTATAAAGACGACTAATTGAGAAAAATCTTTACGGATGTGAAATGATACTTTTTAAGCTGCCGATTTTAAAGTAGTATGTCTGTAACTTAATTCTACCAATAGAAGGCTTATAACTAATTACAAAGTGATTTTATTGTTTCTCTTCTTGTCTTCTCAGTCTGTGTTTCATTTATTTTGCTCAAGAAAGGTTTTTCGTTTAATTTGTTACCATCTTATGTAATGATGTTTCTACAATGTAAAATGTTTCCTCTATATTAATGATGATGAATTTCTGATTATATTGATGAGATGATACGAGGAATTTTATCTTTGAATTCAACTTTGGATATTTGGCAGATAATTGTGTTGCACTGCTAGCCTCATAGCGCTCTTCAGTTGATCAGCTAGCTAAAGACTTTTGAAGCTGTTATCCGAATTGTACTGAATATAGATTTAGCGAGAGTGATTAGCTCATTCTTTTATCTTTAGTAAGGAGGAGAAAAACTGATCAATCAAGTCTAATAGTCTATTCCTTTATATCGAAGATGCCACTTTAACTGAGTCAATTTCTTCAGCATATATTGTGTTGTTTCTTCAATGGTGCCACTCTTTAAAGTTGTTAAAACTGTCTGGTTGGATATTTCTGAAGGGTTCATCCCTTCAGCTAGCAAAACTTGTCTCTTTCCCCATGGAACGAGATGGACGCTGAACTATGATTGAATAACCAAATCGACAATTTCAAACATTTTTATGATTCTGGCTTTTTATTCCAGGATAAAAAGGGTCGGGCCTCGCCTCCAGTGTGGTATATTACTGGTGACGAACTAAATTCCTTGCCATCGTAAGCTACTTACATTTTGGGAACCCTGTTGTTCCACTGCATCTGAAATATACAAACTACTAAACCGCGTTAAGATTATTTTCAAATTTCATTATACATCGAGTGTCCCTTTTCCCAATGGCTCAGCCGTAAGTAATATGCAGGTACATGAAACAAAGGCTCACTTTGGATAAGGTCAATGCCGCAATTGGTGATATGGTAACATATGCTGAAGCAAATGCCCAGCTTATCACAGCGCCAAGAAAAAAGGTTATTTTAACAATTCTTTTTTATTTCTCTTCCTCATGTACTTGAAACAATTCTTCAATGCTGACTGGTTTCCAATTTCTTTTGTGTTGTGAAGCTGACAGAGAATAACTTGGACCGAGCTCTGGTAAGTGATTCTCGTTGTGAGGCCAGCCTTCTTGTGGGTAGGTGGGCGGTTCGAGGTTGCAGTATTCCTTTTAAGGATGCACTCCTTGAGGAAAGAGACCGATTAGAAATGCGAGACTTTCTAGTGCTGGGGACCTATTATTTTTATTATATGTCGCCCTATTTGATTTAGAATTGAGTGCAAGAGATTCAAATTTTATCATCGATGATATAGAACCGATATAACTTACAGATGACTCGCATGTTTTCGTTTCTCATGCGTCTGCTTCAAATTTTTTGGGTTATCAGGGGTACTTGGTGCACGAATAGTGATTTCTCTTTAACATGCTCAGGAATTACGTGACATTGCAATGATGGATGCAGTGAAGGGAAAACACTTCTTCCTGGAATCTGATGTCAAAGGGCCTGCAATGAAGCTTGACAATACCGGAAAAGCAATATTGACGGTTAGTGATTCTTATTCACTAATGAAAACACACATGATTTTTAATAAATATTAGCAAGTTTATTAGGATTCTTCTGATGATTTTAAGGTTCTAGTATGATCCTTGTCCTTCCAAATGTATCTCAGCTTATGTGAAGGTTTTGTTCCTAAGATATTTGCTCCACTATTTTGCTCATGATTAGCCCATTTGATTGCATTCATGTTTAATTGGCTCCTCCGCTTCAATGCATTTTGCTGATTGATTTCATCAGACACGAATCACTCTATCCATTTTCCCTTTCTTTTGGCCTTGTAGGTCCTTCGCCACCTCGGTCGGATAAGTGAGACTCGAGTTGGACATCACCGGGTGATCATCCTACTGAGACCACAATGAACCATTTTTATGTGATTGTTTTTTGCTGTAAAATCAGTAATAGATGGACATTCATGGAAGTTCCCCTCCATGTTTTCAGACCGTAGGGTTTGTGTTATTATGTAAGGCGGACGATTCCAAGTTGAGAGACCAAAGGAAGAAATTGAGAGCTAAGATTCAAATATCTAATACAGTATACTGATTTTCTTTTTATTACCTTTTTTTTGAAATTTTATGCGTTGGTATGTTACCGCTAAGAAAGACTTTCAATACATGTAACATATAAACTTGGCCAAGGATAATGTGCTAAATAGGCATGTAAAAATCAATACATTGATGTGAATATTTCTACACATGTAGAAAGGATCATTTTCAACGACAAAGTAAAATCTATTTCACTTCGAAAGCCAATAAATGATAAGAAAGAGTGTACAGGCAGCGATAACAGCAGATAGGATGAGTGTGTCTCTTGATTTCTTTCTTCTGATTGAACCTGAGAGGAAAGCATGATCACGATATCAAATACTGGTTTTTGAAGGAAAGTTGAATTTTGTTTGGATGGGTCTGAATTTGGTTGAAAGTTCAACCAATTGGTCTGATAGAAAATCAAGAATACGAATTTTCATATGAAGAATCAAACAGCAATGGTGGCTTCAAAAATTACCAATTAGGCCACGAATCACTGGATATTTATCGCTTAGTAGTTTCACTTTTCCTTGAACATCACTAAACAAGGTCCGTTGGGAACCCAAAACAGTCCTAGTCACTTGAGCTTGACTTATAACATCATCAATCTGTAATAGATTGGTCAAAAATGCTTTAAAGAAACAAAAATATGCATGACCGTAATAAGTTTAAACTGCTTATAGTCATTACAACGACGACAAAGACAGCATGCAACAAGAATTGGTGAAAATACAACAAATTTTTATCTTATTGTCCCAAAATCAACTTGAGATGTATCCTCGTGAATATAGACGATAAATACTCCTTTATACACAATAAGTACATTTAAAAAATCATTTTTTTCTTTGATCAAGTGAACATATAAAGAAACAACATAACATTATTAAAACCCGGTTATTAATGTGTATGCGCCAATACTGTTTTCGTGTGTAATTAGGAGTGCAATCGGGATAAGGTCATGACTGAACAGGTGATGGAAAGATTGATGCTATAATCACAAGAAAGCATGAAGCTTATATTTAGCCAAATCAATAAAATATCTGGTACATTCAAGAATAATATAGATATAGCACATAACGCTCAAGCAAGTAAACACAACATTCTTCTATGCTCGAGTAATTCTAGTCACTTTCAATGAGCATATACACACGCACACACACACACACACACATATATATAGTGTTGACTAGGGTGTAAAACGAATTGAGGTTGATAGAAAAAAGAAAATGTGCTCAAGCTTGAGTTCAATATAAAGAATCTCGAGCTTGAGCTCTCAGCTAACTCACGAACTCAGCTTAGGCTCCAAAATATTTTTAACACGTTCACGATCTCATCTTACACCAACTTACACTCAAAATGTTTTTTATTAACATGTTTACGATCTCATCTTACAGCTGTAAATGGGACTAATATTGTAATATCTTTAGAAAATCACAATCTTGTCTTTCCAGGCTCAAAACAATTGAGTTGGTAAATCAACAAGCTCACGAGCCAATTTAGGCTCAAATTTGTCCCCTTCAGCTCTAATGGAGACTACAATTATGGTATCTCTCAAGCTAAGAAAACTCTAATATTGTCTTTCCTTAGACCTGGTAAATGCATAACACTATTTTAAACCGGTTAAACAACAGCAGGGTGCTTGAAACAAACACCCAGAGAATGTAATAACTGAAAACTTACATAGCATTAATTATGGTTCTGATTGGCCAAGGTGGTGTTATAGAAGTTAACAAGTGTAGTGACAAAATGTGTAAAAGTATTTTTTTTTTTTTTTTGATAGGAAACTAATATATTGATAATATCGAAATAAGATTACAAAAGGTAGTGGACAAGAGATCCATGAAACGGACTAATAATAAGTCCTAGTCTTTAGAACATCACTAAATCACGACAAAATAAAATTCTAATCCCTAGCTAAATCTGTTAAAAATAAATGCTTAAACTCCGGAGTCACCACTGCCCATCTTGCCACCCTGAAAGTATTTAACCAGTGAGGAAGACGGAGTTGAACCAAGAAATGACAAGCATCTGAATACGAACAGAATCCATGCTTAGACAGCCGCACTTAGGCAGAACAAACACATCCGCGCACAAATATTTTTTGTTTAATATTTACACCTTGTTTTTACATTTTTCATTTTAACTTAAAAAGCCACGTAACCACGTTCTTCTAAAAGGCGTGCCTCAAGCCTTCCCATGGAACACACTGCTTTAGTTGTTACATCTAGTCACTCCAGACACTTGGCTTTTACAACAATGAGTTCTATACGTACAAGAAGATTTATTTCTCAAAAGAAATGTTACCTTAGTGAGTTTTGAATTATGGTTAAATTATTGACTTTGGGACAATTTTGTATGTTATTGGATATTAGAAATGTTACCTCAGCGGGTTTTGAGTAATTGCTAAATGATTGACTTTGGGACTGTTTTCTGTGTGATTGGAAATGAGAAATCGAAATACGTGCTTATATAATACAATGGTTAAAATTATTGGATATTGCATGTTGCATCTGGTTTAGTATTAGAAATCGTTGAGGATTCAGTTTGTTGAATGGCTACATTGAGGTAGTTCTTTACTTGTAAATGTTTGTCCTGTAAGGACTGAGTTGATAAGTAGCATGGTGATACTAAGGTAAATACGGTGTGGCTACATCTAGTAGTAAATGGGGATCATGCTGGGAATTTAACCTCATCACCACACTTTCATGCTGTAACTTCCATGGCTGCACTTTTATAGGCGCATTCATGTCACTATGTTACAATCATACTGTCCTTGGCATGTTTAAGAATAAACACATATAGACAGCCATCCATAAATAAGATAACTCAGAGTAGCAACATCTATTCATGCTAGTTTACGATTATACTGATGTTCGAAATGTCGCAGACAATTAATTATATATTGAATATTGAGTTGTGATTCCATTCGGACAATTCAGAAAAGCTGGGGTAGGTTAGTAGCTATCTTGTTTATCCAAATCAGCAACATTCTTATCCATGACACATACGTTTCATTTTGAAAGCAATAAACTATGTATTTAACAATCTTGTTACGATAATACATTGTCAAGAGTTGGAACGAGAATAATGATGTGTTCACTAAAGAATGATGAATAGTAGTTCGTGCCTATTAGTTATTGCCAGTCGATGTTGCTGCAATGGCATCATTATTCAGATTTCAGAATAACTTGAAGTAAATTAGAGACGAGGTGGTATCCATTCTAACGTTGGTGTCAGTAAATCAGGGAAATGGGAGATACCAGGATATCCTAAGGGTAATATTCTTATATTTATTTGGTTGCTATTGTAACATTTCTTGACTGGTTATTTGGGAACATCAATGGCATTCTGGTGGCCCATGGTATTATCTATATGTGGTTTATAGGAGTTCAGATTGATTTATGGATGGTCTTTTTATGAACTCTGACTGGTAAAAATGAATTCAGAGTGGATGATATCTTGTATTATGGTAATGATATCAAAACAGAAAAGTCAGGGTTCTGAATCGCATGTAGTTGTTCCTCATCTAATATATCCAGGAGGTTTGGTGCTTATACTTGTCTATAATGTTCCTCACATTCAACCATCACGAACAAGTTCACTATGTTAAGACAAAAAAAAATCCTGAGGAAATTGTTTATATGATAATAAGCAGCTTTAAAATCTTACATGAGATATGCTACCATGTATGGCCGCTCTTTCCCGTAGTAACTGCGTTCTTGGAGATCCACCCCCAGAAGCCTGCATTAAATATAGCTTACAGCTACCAAAGGCATTTGGAAACAATTTTGTCACAACCAGAAGTCAAAAAGATTTAAATTTCTCACCTTGTACTCACTAATGTCATCTCTCACAGAACTGAGAAGCTCTGCATGCTCCTTCATGGAGATAATATTTCCCTTAATACGTTTAAATTCCTACAGAGTATCTGAAGTCAATTTCACCAACATAAAAACTAACATGAGGGTCCAGCAGACTTACTTAAGAGACCCATGCACCATGTATATATAAAAAAAGCTTCAGAGTCGTTGAATCTAATTTTTTTCCAAAACTAAGACCCAGCAATTTCAAATCAACTGCAATCTATATCATAATATTATCATAAAAATTAAACTCAGAGATATTTTCGCACCCACAGATTAGGAAAAAAAGATTAAAAAGGGAAATGGATATTAAGTTCATTGTCAGATATAGTCAGTATAAAATGAGTCAAAAACGCAGGTGTCACTGCAGTGATGAGAGCCAGTGAACCATGCATCCTTTCACATGATTTAATATGAAAATTAGTGAACGGTCACTTAGGATGACATGAGCCATCTCAATTCTGAAAGCAGCTGTTCTGAATTTCACTGTAGTTTTCAGTAGAAAAGGCAACAGAATAGCGAAATCAAACATGGTTTATTCCTATTGTTGCTTAGAATACAGATCAAAGGTAATAATTATCATTTGCAAATCAAAAGATCACAGTTAAAACAAGCAGGGTAAAAAGTACAGTAAACAACCTGGGTGAACTCATGAAATATGTCCCTATGTCTAGCAAGTTTTTGAGTAACTGAAGTTGTCGGAGCAGCAGATGCAGCGCATCTACTCATCGAATCATTTATATCCAGAAGCTTCTCAAGTAATGATTGGATCTCCATCTCCATAGACTTCCATGACCTGCTGGACCCGACAGTAGGTGAACTAGTATCCACGTAACCTGGCAACACATGAAAGCATCAGAAACACAAGCACCATGCTAAATCATAAGTCAAGAAAATTTGGCCACATATGCACAAAAATAACCGAGTACAGAAATCCTCATACTTTAAAAAACAATGGCATGAACCATGGCAAAATGCCTTGTTCTGTCAGAGCATTATCCTGATATCTCCAGCCGTATAAGAAATGGCAAATGCCTTCCCAATTTCTTAACCATCAAATCAACTCACACCAGAGGTCTCTTTCTCCTAAAATTCCATCCTCCACGGTCCAAATTCCGTCAATGCAGCCCCAATTAACTCCAAAACACATAAATCAAATTCCATGTAGCAATGTGCATTACGTAACAACCACGAAAAAAAATCACTCAAAATCACAAGTCCATATACAGACCATCCTACACAACATCTTCTGAAAATCACAGCAAGATCAGAACTTACACTAAAATAAAAAAAACATAGTCTGGCAGCAAATTGAGAGGCCAAAGGAATGAACAACGAGAAAAAATCACCTCCTTGGGTGAAGCGAGAACCAAGCTTAGCGTAAGAGGAGAGCTTCACATCGAGATCACCTTCGATCTTCCTGGCCTCCTTCCTCAGCTCCTCCCAGCCCGACTCTTGCAGATCATCCATAGCCGGATCTATGCGTGTGTTTGGCTCTATACATTCAATGGTAATGAATTTAATTTGTGATTTAAATATTGTTTATCTATCACTAATTTTATTTAACTTAATTAAGTACAGCGCTAATTTAATTTAATTAAGTACATAAAATTGAGAGCGATCCAACTGGATCCATATTTGAACTAAAAAGTAATATTTGGAGATCTGTCTGAGAATCTATATTTATGAGACCATATTTGTAATGAAAAACGATAGTTTTGACATAAAAAATACTGTTTTTTATAATTTAGATGGGAGATTTATATCATAAATTGATGAATTTTTCTTAATTATATTTACCAAAATTATCAAAAATCTTTATAATTTCAAGGTGATTTCGTTCAATTCTTTCTTTTTCTTTGACTCCTTTATTATTATTATTTTGAAGGAACGATGTCCTTTATTGAGATTATTTTTTTCCTTTGAGAAAATAATAATAATATAGGACATTGTCCATAAAGAGAGATCCACAATAAATATAAATAATTTGGCAAAAATTTGTGTGAGACGGTCTCACGGGTCGTAATTGTGAGACAGATCTCTTATTTAGGTCACCCATGAAAAGTATTACTTTTTATGCTAAAAATATTACTTTTTATTGTGAATATGAGTAGAGTTGACCCGTCTCACAGATTATGATCCGTGAAACGGTCTCACATGAGAATCACTCAATTATATTTTGGTCACTATTTTACATGTACTACTTATCTCACCTACTCATATAAATTATTTGAATGAGTCTCATGTGAGACTGTCTCACGGATCATAATCTATGAGACGAGTCAACCCTACTCATATTCACAATAAAAAGTAATACTCTTAGCATAAAAAGTGATACTTTTTTATGGGTGACTCAAATAAGAGATATGTCTGACAAATACGACCCGTGAGACCGTCTTACACAAATTTTTGCAATTTTCTTTTTATCCCACAATATAATGTTGTTGATCAAGTTTTTTTAAAAAAGGGAAAATAAAGCAAATTTTTTAAAAAATCGTGATCGACAAAACTGAATTTTGTGCTATTTATATAGATTAAATAAAAAAATGTTTAAATAATGAGCTAATTATTTATAAATACTCAATTACGTGTCTATATATATTTAAATTTTAAATAAGTGTGATTATATAAATTTTATATCCAAAAAATTTAAGATTAATTAAAAATTATCAAAGATTAAATTATAGTTAATCAAAATTGATCTAATTAACATGAAACAATACACATTTTTAAAATTAAATTATTAAATTTACAAATTTCGGAGTCGATTCAAACGTGTTGATTTTACTAATCTAATTTTCATTTAAAACACTTTTAGAAAATTTCTTTTTAATGGATATTATTAATGAAATAATTATTACTGATTTATCTTATACGTAAGTATAAGAGTGTTATGATTAAAGTAACTAATTAACTAAAATAGTTTTAAGAAGCATTCAATGAGCAATAACTTTAAAAATAAGTGTTGCATTCTTACAAATTTTTATCCATAAGATATAAGATGAATCAATCCAGTTCATTTTTACAACGAAATATAATTTTTTTAACATATAAAATATTATTTTTCATAAGATCTCATAATTTTTTTTCACAAATTTGATCAAATTGGACAAAAAATAGTACTTTTGACACAAATTTATCTCTTTGTTTTTCTTTTATTTAATTTCTTCATTTAAATAAGATTAGCATGTTAATTTCATATTCAAAGTTTTACACTTTGAACAATGAGTAACTAACTTCACAAAGTTGAGATGAAAAGGTGAAACTCTTTGTATGATAATAAGGTTATTAAAAAGTAACAATTTATGCTTTATATTATTTAATCATTATTTATTGTTTATGTTATATTTATTTCTTTAAGCATTATTATACTCTACTTATAAGTGAGAGTTTTGATTTATTGTTACTATATGTTACACTAAATTCTTGGAGTCATTTAAATGTTAGTTTGATATTACCAATCATTTAAAGTGGGAGTGAGTCTAATGTGAGACCGTCTCACGAGTCTTGTTCTGTGAGACGGGTCAACCCTACCCATATTCACAATAAAAAGTAATACTCTTAGCATAAAAGTAATACTTTTTCATGGATGACCCAAATAATAGATCTGTCTCACAAATATGACCCGTGAGACCGTCTCACACAAGTTTTTGTCTTAAAGTGGGTGTCTTGATTTATTATATAAAATATATCATAATATTAATTTCTTGATAACAGTGGTAGCCTGGATTTAGTGGATTTCAATAATGTTCATTAATGTTAACTTTATTACCAAAAGTGGATTATCTAATCTCAACTACTTAAAATTAAAATTTGAACAATTAAAAATTATCAATTATCAAACAATTAAAAACAAAAACAAAACAGAAGGACATTGTAGTGGACTTATAATTATCTTAGCTTCCTTGTGGATACGATATTCAGTCCCATCGAATTATACTACTTGTGGCCAATCTGCTCTTGGGAGTGCAATAATCAAAGTCGCATCAATAATCATATTAATGAAAACATATTGAAAATGTAAAAAAAAAAAAATACCATGTTGGATTAACATTAAACTTTTAACAGTTTAAAAGGCCAAAAACAATTTTTAAATATTCCTTATTATTATAACTATATATCTGTTAAGATCGAGAAAGAGTTTAGAAGGGATGAATAAATTTTTTAAAAATATTTGCTTTTTAAAATTAGTTTTCAATCGTTTTTAGGCGGTAGAAAGTTTTTCTTGAACGGTTAGAAATATGAATCATTTGGAAAGTGCGAAAAACGGTTCACAATTTCTAATGACAACTTCAGCTAGTTGGCTAGCTTGTTAACAAGAAACGGTTTGAAAAGTAAGTGGATGCGAAAAGTTATAAAACGCTGGATTTTATGGACGTTCGGAAATAAAAACTTCTATATCACCATTTCTTCTTCTTTAAGAAGAGTTCCACTAAAAGACTTTAGTTTTACAAACTTATTGCAAGAGCTCACTCCAATCTAGACTTATCACACTGCCTATTTTGAAACTCTTAGTTATCACTTTACACTTTTGGATTTTAAAAACCCTCGCTTCACAAGATAATACAATCAATCAAATAATCAAAAGGTTACTGATAAAAGAAAACTATATGTTTTGAGTAGCATGAAATTGATCTTTGAATGATTAGATATCTTTCTGCTTAGTGCATGCTTGATGAGTGATGAAATATATAAACTTTAAGAGCGCTTAGATCTTTGAGTATGCAAGCTTCATTAGTGCGTCAATCACGTGGTTGAAAAGCTTAAAATGATCGAACTCAATTCTGCATTCTTCAACTCTTCTTTTATAAGATATCATTCCAACGGTCGGAAACGATGAATGACGTAAACCTGTATCACTAGTGATGTGTCATTATTAGCTGCAACTTCATTAAATGTTCTTCAGCAAACATTTAATATTTCTTTGCTGCTGAATATCCCTTTGTGGTGACTGTTATCTTCATCAGAACTTGAGGGACGTATAAGCAATATTTCTATTCTGGGATAATAACATTAATGCAGATCTTTATCGGGACTCGTGCAGGATATGGTTGACTTGTAGTGGTGCACAACAATTTGTTAAGATTGAAACTTAGACCTAACTCAACCCCAAAAGCTAGCTCAAGGGGGAAGGATAGTCCAAGCCCATATATGCAACTCCAATGTTATTTATCCAACCGATATGGGACAATTAATACACCCTTCTCACGCCCAGGAATGAACATCTGGAGCGTGGAGTTTACAAATGACCTAATTATGGGCAGAACGAGTAGCGTAATTATAGGCAGTCCAATACATAACTGTAGTGCCCAAACATAGTACACGTATAACCCATGCATTCATTTAATTATTAAATCATTTAAATTAATTTTAAATGAGTTTTGGCGATGCATGATTTATTTAAATGCACTATTTTAAATTATTTATGTTTATGGGATGCACGTTAAAATATTTTATCGAGTTTCATGTTTCAGACGATCATTCGAGGCGGGATTGAGGAAAAGACCCGGTGACGATTTTTGGCAATTGATAATGTGGTATTTTATTTTAAGTTGAGTTTGGGGGTGATTTTAAATAGTTTATTGAGTTTTAGCATTTTTAAGTCTGATTTAATTATTAGGTGATTTTATGAGTTTTAAACTTTTAAAAGTTTAGCAAGTGTGCACTTTAATTTTATTAGGAGATTTTATTTAAAGATGAGTAGAGTTAGTATTTTAACTAATTTATTATTGGAGTTAACCTTTTTAATTAGTATTGGATTAGCATGTCAATTATGTTATTTAGGAATTTTAGAGTTTTAAAACTCTTAAAGTGTAGTGGGTGTGCAATTATTTTAAATGTTGGGATTTTATTTAAGTGGGAAAAGAGTTAGTATTTTACTTAGTAGTTAATTATTTTATTAAACTAAGATTTACTCTCCCTAATTATTAAAACACACGCCACACACACACTACACACTTTTACACACACCTGTAATGCCTAAACACACACACACAAGTTCATTCTAGACTTTTATTATTTTCAAAGAGCAAAACCTAGGGTTCTTCTCCCCTTAGCAGCCGCCCCCTCCTCTAGCGATTTCCAGCAGGTTTTGTCGAGTTTTATTCAAAGATTTTAGCGCCACAATCGCCCCGGATCAACCTCGCTTCTATCTCCGCTTCGGTGACGCCGCTTCGGTAACGTTTATTATCAAAAAGGCACGTATAATCTGTTCTTGCTGTGTCGATCAAGTCATATATTGTATTGCATTGTTTTTATGCGTAAAAGTTATGTATGATGATAGTAGTTTGAGCGGATCATGAATCGGATCGATTTCGAAGGAAAATTTTTAGATCTGAAACTCGTTTTTACTGTTCATGTCAAAACTGCGATTTTTCTGTTCATATTTTGGGAAAACTTTCAACGGCAAAAACGTAGAAATTTTCGATACCTTCGATTTGATATATGATTCGAAATTTTTGGACGAAAAATGAGTGAGTTATGATATTTTCCGTGCGACTGCGCAAACTGAAATTTTCAGAAAATTATGTTGTTGATACGTTTCTTGAAGTTTTAAGTTGCAGGCTTCGTTGGAAATCGACGGGCGATTGTTGCTGCGTACGGGTATGTTAGTAATGATGTTAAGAGTGTTTTTTTGAGGTTACGTTTCATGTCGATAGGCACTCGAGCTAACTAGAAGTCGTAGGAAACAGTTTGATGTCAATTGCCATATTTTGGGTCGTGTGTGTCGTAGAGCGAACACTGTTGTCTTGAAACGTTTGTACAATTTGGGTTTTATGTTGCGGTATGCTAGGATGAGTCTCGAGGTGTCGGTGCATGGTCCGTATAACCGAGTCTAGAAGGATGAATATTAGGTGTTCAGAATTTTCGTAAGTTCGCGATTACAGTGGGTGCACGGACCTGTACACGGACCCTGACACGGGGTCCGTGCCTTTGTTGTCTTCTCGGCGTCTTTTTCCAGTATCTACACGGACCCCTACACGGATGAGGGCACGGGGTCCGTGCCTTTGGGTTTCACTTAGTGTTTTTTTTCCAGTATCTACACGGACCCTTACCCGGACCCTGACACGGGGTCCGTGCCTTTGCTTCCTTTCAATGTCTTCTTCCAGAGTCTACACGGACCCCCATCCGGACCCGAGCACGGGGTCCGTGCCCCTTCCGTTTCCCGACACACTCTAGGCAGTATGTACACGGACCCTCTCCCGGACCCAAACACGGGGTCCGTGTACCCTTGTTTTGGGAAATATTTGTAAGTTCATTTTAAGTTTGATGTTATGGGTTAGTGCAAGGATTATTAAGGGCGTGTCGTGGCAAATCGTAGAAGGTCCTAAGGTATGATTGAGCTTGAGGGTAAGCATGTGTTTTCTATGTCTAAGCAATGCAAGTTAAGTATGAAATTCACGTTAGTAAGTTGCAGCAACGGCCCCAGTCGAAGTCCAACGAATCCCTCAACGCCAAGTAAGTATGTTGACGTGCAAGAAAACATTTTTTTTAGTTTTTGAGGTATGCTAAATGTCTTGTGACCAAATTATGTTAGGATTGGAAAGCGTTAAATTATGAACGGGGACCAATCCGCCCGTTAAATTATGAACGGGTTAGATCGTGGTTGTGAAGCGTTAAATTATGAACGTGGATCAACTGGCCTGTTAAATTATGAACAGGGATCTTATGTATGCGGCAGTGGATACGTCCCTGTCAGCCCAGTACTGTGGTATAGTCTGATCAGGCTCTTTTACGTTATGGGTCACTTGCTTTGAAACATCCTCTACGCAAAATGATGAAGTTATGTATGTTTACGTATGCAGTATGTTTATGAAAGTTTAAGTTATGGCACGTCGAAGTATGTATGTACGTATGTTCAAGTTTTTAATGCGCAAGTTCAAGTTTCAAATTATGTATGTCCTATTTTAAAATTGCATGCGACCTTATTATGTAGTACTCGTTATTCCAGTTTATACGTGTTGAGTCTTTAGACTCACTAGACTTGATCGATGCAGGTGACTATGTTGAGGAGGCAGGAGGTGATGACCAAGGGGCAGGCTTGGGCTGAGTGGCAGGCTAAACCCGAGGACCGCAAGTTTATGTTTATGCAAATTTTTAAATTACTCTGATGTTTTGATTTGAACGTGAGACAGTTTCTTTTAGCAAAATTTTATTGGTGATGGATGATTGTGGGATTTATTTTTTTATGAATGTTGAGTGACGACCGTATGAATGTTTTTATTTAAGAAAATTTTTAATTTTTCCGCAAATTTTAAGTAGTGAAAGTACGGTTCGTTACAGTTGGTATCAGAGCGGTGTTCTTGTAAAGGGTTACGCCTACTGCCAGTCGCAAGAAGCTCTCGAAGTCACACCTCAAGTCTGTAAGTTTTAAAGTTTTGCATTATGTCATGTAGTAAGCACTAAGTCAGGATTTCAGCATGTATATGTTTTCAGTTCAAAGTACGTGCATCTTCTGTTATTGGTATTATAATCATGCATGTTGGGTTTACGTGTTGGGTAAATTATTGGAACAGTATGCCTCCGAGACGTATGGTTAACCAGGAAGCTAGGACTGAGGACATGGAGCACCGGGAGGAGGAAAGAGCCAATCCTCCGCCACCACCACCTCCCGACATGCAGGCACAGATGCTTGCAGGCATGACGCAGTTCTTCGCACAGTTTGCGGGGAACCAGGCTGCAGCAGCAGGCGCAGGGGCAAGGCCCCAACCAGAGGCCGTTTATGAGAGATTCCGGAGGATGAGTCCGAAGGAGTTTTCGGGTACCACTGACCCGATGATAGCTGAGGGGTGGATCAAATCCATCGAAGTGATTTTCGACTTTATGGAACTGACCGACGCAGATAGGGTCAGATGTGCCACGTTCCTTCTGACAGGGGATGCCAGATTGTGGTGGGAGAGTGCATCTGTGGCAGTCAACTTGCAGGTACTGCCATGGAATGGTTTCAAGGAGGTCTTTTACTCCAAGTACTTCACTGAGGAAGTACGAACCAGACTCACCAACGAGTTTATGACGCTGCGACAGGGAGACAGTAGCGTGGCGGAATTTGTGAGGAAGTTTGAAAGGGGGTGTCACTTCGTGCCCCTTATTGCGAATGATGCACCGGCAAAACTGAGACATTTCCTGAATGGTTTGCGGCCGATCTTACGCCGCGACGTCCGAGTAGCTGGTCCCACTTCTTATGCAGTCGCCGTGTCCCGAGCTTTGGCAGCAGAACAGGACCAGCGAGATATTGAGGCTGACAGGCAGGGCAAGAGGCCCTATCAGGCTCCACCGCAGCCTCACCATCAGCAGCAGAATCAGCGACCCCACTTTAAGAAACCGTATCAGGGGCCGCCAGCGAAGAAGCCTTATCATGGACCACCAAAGGGCAAGGGTCCAGTTCAGCAGCAAGGGGCGCCTCAGAAGCCCGTTGCCTTCCCCGTGTGTCCTAAATGCAATCGTCAGCACCCGGGACAGTGCTTGTATGGATCAGGCAGGTGCTTCAAGTGTGGAGCTACAGATCATATGCTGAAGGAGTGCCCGCAGTGGAAACAGCCAACCCAGGGCAGGGAATTTGCCATGCATGCACAAGAGGCGGACCCAGACACTACTTTACTTACCGGTAAACTTTTCTACCTAAGTTCAGTACTATTTAATTTGTATGTGGAATTTTACTTGGGATAAGTAGGATGCTAGTGTTGTTTGAGTATATTTGGGTTACTACCTTGTTAGTGTCTTTGAATATAAGTTGTGTTGTGCTAACGCATCTCAGGGAATATTTTCATAAAGAGATTAGCTACAACTGCGTTGATAGACTCAGGAGCCACCGACTCCTTCATATCAGAGACGTTTGCCAATCATTTAGACCTCAAGTCCATCGGCCTAGACGTGAATTTTTCGGTAGTAGTCCCATCAGGGGAAGAGCTGTTAGCTACCAGTGTGGTCAGAGATATCGACCTAGAACTGCATGGCCACCTAGTGTATGCAGATTTAATCATATTGCCGATGCCAGAATTCGACATTATCTTGGGCATGGACTGGCTGACTAAGAATAGAGTTCTGATAGATTTTCAGAAGAGGTCAGTTTTAGTTAAACCGCCGGGCATGGAGCAATTTCTTTTTGAGCCAGCCAGATGGAGAAGCTTTCCTCGCATGATTTCATGCATGCAGGCGAGGAGTTTGATCTCCAAGGGATGTCAGGCCTTTTGGCTAGCATTATTTCAGCGCCTGACGTGTCCACTCCATCCTTATCAGAGGTGCCAGTAGTCAAAGAATTTCCAGACGTCTTTCCTGATGACGTCACCAGTCTTCCACCAGAGAGAGAGGTAGAGTTTGCAATCGATCTCGTGCCAGGCACAGCGCCAATCTCCAAGGCGCCATACAGATTAGCTCCAGCTGAGATGTTAGAGCTCAAACAGCAGATTCAGGAGCTCCTCGACAAAGGGTTTATCCGCCCTAGTTTCTCACCGTGGGGCGCACCAGTGCTTTTTGTGAAAAAGAAGGATGGAAGCATGAGACTGTGCATCGATTACCGTGAGCTGAACAAGGTAACGATCAAGAACAAATACCCTTTGCCTAGAATCGAAGACTTGTTCGATCAATTGCAGGGAGCCACCGTGTTCTCTAAGATAGATCTTCGATCAGGGTACCATCAGCTGAAAGTGAAGGATGCAGATGTCCATAAGACAGCTTTCAGGACCAGATACGGGCATTACGAGTTCTTAGTAATGCCGTTTGGATTGACCAATGCTCCAGCAATTTTCATGGACCTCATGAACCGAGTATTTCAGCCGTTCCTCGATCAATTCGTCATAGTATTTATTGACGACATTCTTATTTACTCGAAGAGCCATGAGGAGCACCACCAGCATTTGAGGACAGTTTTGCAGACCTTGCAGAGTCGCAAGTTATTTGCGAAGTTCAGTAAGTGTGAATTTTGGCTGCAGAAAGTTGCATTTTTGGGGCATATAGTATCCAGCAATGGTATTGAGGTGGACCCATCGAAGGTGGCAGCTGTTAAAGAATGGGTTGAGCCAAAGAACGCATCTGAAATCCACAGCTTTTGGGTTTAGCAGGCTACTACCGTAAGTTTATTAAGGGATTTTCGTCCATAGCAGTGCCGCTCACCTCACTAACCAGGAAAAATGCAAAGTTTGTGTGGAGCGAGGAATGCCAGAAGAGCTTCGACACCTTGAAGCAAGCTCTTATTTCAGCGCCAGTGCTAGCCATGCCGACAGGGCAAGGCGAGTTTGTGCTTTATACCGATGCATCTAAGCTCGGATTAGGCGCAGTGTTGATGCAACAAGGTCGGGTCATAGCTTATGCTTCCAGACAGTTAAAGGTGCATGAGAAGAACTACCCGACTCACGATCTTGAATTAGCCGCCGTTGTCTTTGCATTGAAGATTTGGAGACATTACTTATACGGCGAGAAATGTCAGATCTTCACCGACCACAAGAGTCTCAAATACTTCTTCACGCAGAAAGAGCTGAATATGAGACAGAGAAGGTGGTTAGAACTTGTGAAAGATTACGACTGCGAGATTAGCTACCATCCGGGAAAAGCTAATGTTGTCGCAGACGCCTTGAGCAGAAAAGTGGCAGGGGTAGCTCAGTTGACAGCTCAGAGACCACTACAGTCGGAGATTCAGAAGTTTGGTCTAGAGATTTATCGTGATGGCAAGGCTCCTAGGCTGTCTAATCTGACAGTCAAATCTGATTTGCTAGACCGAATCCGAGCATGTCAGTCTACAGATGAGCAGTTACAGAAATGGAGACTGAAAGACGAAGCCAAGGGCAGTGTGCTGTACACAGTTTCAGACGGCATTGTGCGATACAGAGGTAGAATGTGGGTGCCTAGTGTTGGTTCGATCAGACAGGATATTTTGACAGAGGCACACGCATCTCCGTATTCCATTCACCCAGGAGGCACCAAGATGTACAAAGACCTTCAGTTATTGTATTGGTGGCCAGGGATGAAGCGAGACATCCGTAGGTTTGTGTCAGAATGTCTCACTTGTCAGCAAGTAAAAGCTGAACATCAGAGACCAGCAGGGTTGGTAAAGTCACTCCCCATCCCCGAGTGGAAGTGGGAGAACATTACTATGGATTTTGTGGTTGGATTACCGAGGTCAGTCAGAGGATCGAACTCCATTTGGGTTATAGTGGACCGACTCACTAAGTCAGCGCATTTTCTGCCAGTGAAGACGACTTTCTCCATGACGCAGTATGCGGATCTTTATATCCAGGAGATCGTCCGGTTGCATGGTTTCCCAGTCTCTATTGTGTCCGACAGGGACCCGAGGTTTACATCGTCCTTCTGGAAGAGCTTACATGCAGCCATGGGGACGAAGTTACTGTTCAGTACAGCTTTTCACCCGCAGACAGATGGCCAGTCTGAGCGAGTGATTCAGGTTTTAGAGGACTTGCT